>NC_137656.1:6085563-7294313 GCF_963422515.1 Blennius ocellaris
CTGCCAGGTGTGCTGTTAGCCTCCACTCTCCCTGACACAAACACGCTCGCAGGATATTCAGGAGATTAGGGCGCAATGCCTTTCTTGTGAAACAACCGTTTGTTCAGTCGAGCAGGAATACAGCTTGTCAGACTGATATCAATCAGATATTGACTCCTTCATATTTAGCAGTGGGATCCAATGTACACCATTCAGGTGTCGCCATTAGTTTTAAAGTAAAATAAAGTTAGACATGTAAATATAATTAGATGATATGTGACTTTTAACGCATATTCAGCAGAACTGGCTTTTCCAATAGTTCTAACAGAAAAAGGTTCAAATTAATGTTTGCATGAAGGAAATCAGTACTACTTTTGGTGTATTCAACTCAAAATTGTCTTAAACATATAGGATATATTTTAACAGTATATATAGATAGATATCTTTTCTGACAAATGTTTTCCGATTTATTTTGAAACTAGACACAGTTTTAAAACACAGGAATTAAATGACAATCAACAGTCAAAAGGAAGTAACAGAGTGTCTCAGTACAAGAGTAAGGTCACCAATCGATCTGGGAAGCAGAACTACAAAACGCAAAGTATTAGTCTATAGCAGAGGTGTCTAATCCTGGTGGCTGAGATAAAACATCATTTGCTTATAGTGAGGATTCTCTCATTGTATTGATGTTTTCGCTGGAGCAGATGTGGAAGGTGACGAGCCGAGATCCACAAACACCTACATAGACCCAATCAGTTAGTCGGAAATCAGTATGTTTGTTGTCCCATTGCCTTCCAAACGTCCAAACGTCATGGAAAACAAACCTCAGAATTTCCGTGGATGAAATCACCCTGTCTCTTCCTGTCACCACAGACAGACTCCACCCTTGAGATAGACCTCTGTGGGGTCCACCCCTCCTCTTCACTGGTCTGGCTATAGATGGTTCCTGATGACTTTGGCTGTATGTTTGAATTTGGTGCAGAATTACTTGATGGATAAATAGCATTTTACACCACACCTCCCTAAATTTTTCGACAAACATTTGATGATGTCACATTGATGTTGTTTTGGCCTCCTTCATGCCACACCACACTGATTTCTTCTCACTTCTCAATTCTGAGGCTAATTACTGAATTTCTACTCATGGCGTGGTTGTCAGTCATTTCCACCGGGCTGCAGATGTGGATGATCCGTCTTCGGGTGTGTACTGAAACGCCCAACCTCACTATTTGAATCCACTGGCTTTTGAGAGCACATCCAGCAGAATGCAGACTCCAACTTACATCAACATTTACAAAACATTGAAAAACAATTGGAAGAGGCTGCCTAAACCAGGTTTTTTTTAAGACATGCACTCAGAGGTCTACCTGTTTCCCAGCCCTTGGGCTGCTAAATTGGCTTTTAACTCTTGTACCTCTTACATTGTGCCGTTGCCCGCAGAGTCAAAGAGCTTTCCTTGAAAATATATTCATGGAGTTGTTGAGAATAAAGTTGTCGGGATGGGACACTTTTCCACACTGAGATGTTGAAGTGAGCGTGTACAGTGTCAACCTGAGGATCCGGTTGCGCTGTCAGCTGCACCTTCAGACACCCGTGAAGCCTTTAAGTGGTTCCCAGGCTCGTAAAGTCGGCAGTGGCAGAAATCATTAGAGGTGCTATGATTCTCAAGACACACACACACACACACACGCACACACACACGCTCTTTCCCATGGGCCATGTCCGCAATGCTTCCAAATAAACAGGGTCTCTAATGAAGGCTGCCAGATGTGGGCTGGCCAGGTCAGCTCTCCTGTACGATTAGAGAGGAAGGAGCACGAGCATGGATGTAAGGAGAGGGCAACTAGCACAGCGTCGCCCCTGTAATTTCTCCAGCCAGTTGGGATTTGGTTTAGACTTTGGTTTCCACTCCACTTCAAACAGCCCAGTACTTTTTTTTTTTTTCCTCCCCGCGTGTGCCAGGTGTGGTTTTTCGGCGAAGGAGTTATTTTTAATGTCGCCGGCCCCATTTGTGTCATCAAAGCTGAATTTAGGGGTGCGTCTCAGTTTTTATTTCTTTTCCCTTTTTCAGCTTTTTTTCAACGGCGGTGGCAGAGTTGTCACTGTGGTGTGGTGCCATGCTGTACACGCTGCTGGAAAAAAAAAAAAAAACACGAGAGAGTGAGGGAAGTGTGGAGGAAAGGAGGGGTTAGAGGGTCTTCCCCTTGGGCAATGCTTTTAAAACAGATCAGACAAGACTAAAGGGGGGACTAAGACCAGACACGGTACCAAACGGCCAGGAAATGAGAATGGGTGGGGGTGGGAGGGTTGACAGGAGGTAGAGGGACGGAGAGGAGGGGAGCTCAGAGCTACAAATGTGCTCCACTAACACAGTTTCACTTGTGGCTAAACGCTCACTACAGACTATGCTTGTGTAGAGAAAAAAACTGACCTCGAACAACTATTGCTCTAAAAATTTGGCTGTGTCACCATTTCGAAAGAATATGCATCATTCTTGTGTTTTCCTTTACGAAAAGGTTGTAACGATGGAATTTTCATGTTGACCTAGTGAGCGCTGTTGTTTGCACACAAAAACCAATATTACAATAAATATTAACAATGGCAAGTATACGGGTATTCGTAGGAACAGACGATGAAGCTGGATTGTTATTATAGTGAATCTCATCAATAACATGACCAAGTTTTCAGAAGGATGTACACCAGGAGTCATGACACTTTGGAGGCCGCCATTGTTGTTATTGTCCATTTCATTACTATGGCCATGGTGCTCATGCGCAGTAGCAGCTTTTCAGAAACGTTGCATTTCCCCCCCGTTTGCATAAAGTCGCACTTGCATTCAGTGGCTCCGAACAAAATGTTTTGTGTAAACAGACACCCAAAGTGGAACAAAAGTTTTCCGTTTTCACTTCAAAACATTGTCAAATAAACGGGGCCTAAAACTCTCAAGTCTTTAATGTTGAGGCAGGTTTATTTTGAAAAGTCCCATAAAGCAGACATTTCCATTCTTTTGGGTTCATTACACAGAAACAGAAATATTTCAAACCTTTATGTTCTTTTCTATAAGAATTACAACCTGGAGGTCAATATTGCAGTATCTCAAAATGTTACAATATTCTATAAGTTAAGACATTTATTGTATCATTTAAATGATAGGCCATAATTACCATAAATAAACTTATATCATGCTTAGATTGTGTTTTTTATTTATTTATATGTTATGTCTGCAGTGAAATGTGAATTTCTCTTGGAGATTATTAAAGTATTTATCTATCTATCTATCTAACTCACTGAAAAAACAATCCACCTTGATTTTGTTTTGTATTGTACCAGTATTTAAAAATAGTTGTATAATAATAAAAATTGCATGCGTTCAACAATGACAGCAAAGAAAGTTATCTGTATGATCAGAGAAACACATTGACATTGGTAGTCAATGAATGATATAGCATCCCATCTATATTCCATCAGAGTTACAGAAAAATTACATTTATTTCGCTAGTCAAAAATGAAAGATTCTTGAGTATTTAATAACAACTTTTGGGCTACTATGAGAGCTTATTTGGTTCTTTCATGCAGATACTTTTAAACAATCTATACATTATAGTGCATGTGAATGGCGTTACTGTAAACTCAATGATTTTAATGAGGTTTTGGCTCATTTGCAGTCTCCTTGATGAGCTGAATGGTTGTGTTGAGTACACAATGAGACATGTTGTGCTGCTGATCAATTGAATCAATGACCAGAGGGAAAACTTAGACAGTTTTGACAACATAGGTCATAGTTTGTGGAAATCTGAAAAAAAAAGCCTCAACAAAGGACAGTAATATTCATAATTACATTGTTTACAGAAATCCAAACCAAAACCAGACACTCACTCCATGTCCCACAGAGATTTACATGTCACTATAATTGAATAAGTGCACAACCTAATTCACTGTAAGCTCCTTAAAAAGCTTTAAATGCGAGGTGCATCCAGCTGCCAAAACCTGTGCTCCCATACGAGGTTGTTATTTGTATACAGTGCACATGTGTAGCCCACATATTACATGTTCCCATCTGTGTGTGAGACCTCAGAAAGATGGCAGATGGCAGATTGGCCCGACACCCAGGAAAAACCCCCCCTTTTTTTTTTTTCCTGAGTGTGACGCCTGGCCAAGGGTCAGATGTCACCGCAACATCTGCTGCGGGCCCGATCCACTGCCACTGCCACCGCCGCCGCATGGCCCCCTGTTATTGCTCTCCCATCAGCAGTGCAGACCTGTTGCCACGGCCTACTGCGGGGGGCAATCGAAGAAGAGCCGGCCCAGAAGTGAGCGACGAGGAGAACAATGAGGGCTCCTGGACCGGGATGACAGAGGGGATAATAACAGTATCGGCCTTACCGCAGAGATAATTCCACTGCTGTCCCGCAGTCACACGATCCCTCCCAAAACACCTGATATTTGCTCAGCTTCTGATTTGTGCCTGTCTTTTCATGTCTTCTTTATTTACCTTTCCAGCAGCCCCAGTTTACCTGCTGCTGTTGAGATTATCCCGCTCTCCCTGGCCAGTACATCCCGCTTGTTGGAGCAGCTGCTCCACTCTTGTTTGTTTTGAACACAGCCAAGACTCCATAAAAAGAGTCGTTGATTGTCTGGTGTCCCACCTTCCACTGTTTCGAATACATCTGTGTCCTTATCGAGGCAGTTAAACCGGGGCTGTTTTTGCACCTTATTTCACGGGTTATCTCCAAGTTAAAGAGCAAACTGTTAGCATTCTTTGCCTGGCGTGTGCTCCAGTTGACTCACGGCGGCAGCACCTCGGCCGGGGCGTGTTTGGACAGCGTGTCCACGTGCTCCGAGGTGAGGCCGCAGGACACCCCCCCCCCCGTCTGTTTGTTTTTCAGGCCTCGGCGCGAGACGCTGGGCTGCCTTTTCACGAGGGGCAGAGCACCACTTTCGAAACTCTTTCTTTCAAAGAGCCATAAAGTGAGGCTGCCAGAGAGCCTCCATTGAGCTTCCTCAGGTTAAAAACCAGGACAGGAGACTCTTTAGCGTAAACACCAAAATTCCTGCTTGAGTTGGCAGCTCCTGTCTGCTTTTCTGTCCTTGAAAACCAAACCGAACCAGTTCCAGTTTCCTTTCTTTCAGACTCCTTTGTTTCCATGACCGCCTCTATGTGTGTGTGTAATGTGTGTATGTGTGTGTTTTTTGGGGATTTTAAGCCGCTCTCTTGCTTCGCTCTTGGCCTCCAACATCGCCCACTGCTAAAAGAAAAAGTCACAGAGCAGCCTGGGAGATCATCCCTGAGGGGGTGAAATGCTGTCAGCTGAGACGTATAAATCTAAATGCAGTGTTTCATGAAAAAAAATAAACTATACTAGAAGCTGGGTGAAAATTTTTTTTTTTTTTTTGGGGGGGGGGGCTGCACAGAGGGGGAGCAAGTGGCTTTGAACAGAGGAAGCAAAATTTAGTAATGGGGGGGGGGTACGGGGGACGGTTCAGGAATGAGGCACATGTTGATGGTTCAAAGATGGATTTTTTGGGGGAAAAAGAGGAGGCGAAAGAGAGGGAGAGCGGGAGGAGGAGGAAGAGGCGCAGCAGCTGAATACGCTCGTCCTGTGGTCAGCTCTGAATGGGGAGGAAAAACAATGCCCCCACTCATCCTTTGCTCTCTCTTCTTATCCTTTTCCTCCCTCACTCTCCGCTAAGTGTTGACAGGAGGGAGCGCTGTCATTGAGATGCAGACACTGCAAAAAACGTCCAATTTAAGACAAAGTTCAGCCATGAAATCAAAAGAAAAATGTTTTGTTTTTTTTGTACTGGTTAGTTTGATTCTTGAGTGTATCTCAGCTCTATTTCTGATGCAACTTGTCGTCCACACATATTACGTTAAAAAAAACTAAATTTTTAAGGGTATGCTTTGCAGTGCATGAGGCTTTAGCACAGTGTTTAGGATGGGGTGCCTTGGAGAGATGTGGAGGGAGACGTGGAGGGAGTAGTGTGTGTGTGTGTGTGTGTGTGTGTGTGTGTGTGTGTGTGTGTGTGTGTGTGTGTGTGTGTGTGTGTGTGTGTGTGTGTGTGTGTGTGTGTGTGTGTGTGTGTGTGTGTGTGTGTGTGTGTGTGTGTGTGTGTGTGTGTGTGTGTGTGTGTGTGTGTGGAGGCGAGGAGGGGGCATCAGTGACTGGCCCAGAGCAGCAGCTGCTGTCTCCTCATTAACATGCGCACCTGCTCCCTGCGGCCTTTTTCCAGCGAGCTCGTGTGGCGCCTCACGACCTCAGCGCCCGCCACCGCTGGGCCTAGTCTCAGACGGGGCCTTCCAAGCAGCCAAATATCCGCGGCTTCTCTGCTCTGACCCCCACCCCCCTGCAATCCCCCCCCCCCCCATCATCACAGGGGAGTACACACATGCCTTTACAGTCCGCTCTGGGATTTGAAAAGATTCTCAAACACAATGTGGAAGAATTTGTATGTAAAGCTGTGTGATTAGATTACAGAGGAAATGTTATTCGAGCGAGTCGAGTGTGAGTTTAGTGTCACCAAATCATGTTAGATCATATTAGATCAGCAAAGTTCAGATAAATTCCTCAAGTTTTCTTTGATTTCATTTTTCGTCTGTGGCAACAACAAAAAAACAGACTGTCTTCAAGTCACGGATGGTTGATTCAGGTTTTCAAAGTGTTTAATGGGCTTGAACTTTGGGGCGCCAAAATCTGAGGGTCCAGCACGGGGGCGCCAAACATAAAGCCCGTGAGCCCGACAAACTACCAAGCAAAGGGTGAGCAAGCAATCGAGACCCTGAGAGCACAGCTTCCATTATAGCCTCAAAGCCGTGCTGTCAGAGTGAATTTGTAAAAACATGCATAATGCAAAAGATATAGGAGAAGTTTCTTTTTTTTGAGATTTCACTCTATTTTGCACCAGAAGTTTCAGTTCAGTTCATTTTTGTCCCAGTAATGCAATCTGTGTTGGGCGCAAGTATAAAACATAAACAACGCATATTCATATAAACATGGCATGCAGAAACATATATAGCATACAGCTTTTAAAAATCCAAGAGGGAGGGGATAATACAGTGTGATAAAATAACACCAGGAGCAGTGACTCAATAGAATGGTAAAATAAACTAAAATACTCTCGGTCAGATCCAACAGTGTATCACCTATAAAATCACGATGCTAAAGCGCCATCAATTGGCTTCATGTTGAGATTGTTGTCATATTCATTAGTAATTATTAGTTTTTTGCGTAAATATAGACATTTTCTCTCTGAACCACAACAAAGAAAAACTTTAAAGGTTAACCAGTCTGGCCCACTCTCGATGAAACTGGCCCCGGAACTAAAATGTGTTTGACACCCCTGGTTTAGCAGATACCTTTTTGCGGAATGAGTTTTCACTCTGACTTCAATGTTTGGGAACGAATAATAAAATAAATAAACAAGTGGAAGTAAAACATTCATTTAATTGAAACACAAAATTAGGTTAGTGGCGTGGATAGGAATTAAATTATATACTAAACTTTGGTCCGAAGCCTTAAGTGTAACAGTTTATAACTTCATAAAGATTTACTATGATATATGAACTAATAGCTTCTCATTAGCAGGAGACAAATCACACTTCTTATTATCTATGAAACCAGAATTCCATGAATATTGAATATTTCACTCTGCTCTCGGCGCGGTGACATGCCACCGCTCACTGCTGCTGTTTGTGCAGCGCGCAGCGTAGCATGTGATGTTTTCTTTTCCTTGCCACAGTCCTATGGCTGTATAATCCCCTGAGAGGGAGACCGTCCAAACACAGGCCTGTCCCCTTACAGGGGCCACGGCTTGGCCCCCCAACACACAGACACACACAGACATCGGACGCTCCGGGAATGTTTGGGGACACGGTCCTGCCAGCCCCTCGGGGCGAACAGACTCACTGGCTCTGGTCAGGTATTTGAGTGTCCCTTTGGGTTTTTAATGTCGTGGGAATGCCGCTTTGATGTCTGCAGGATGTTTTCCACTTGTTATTATAAGTAAATAAACAACAGATTCATAGCCCATCTTTGGATCTCTTTCAAAAAAAAAAAAAGATGTTTGATTTTTTTCTACATTCTCATGTGTCTCCAGAATTCCCTTTTCAGAAATCTTTCATGTCCGTAGCCAGCGAAGGCTCTTCTGTCTCATCCCGCGCCCGTTCCTTGTCTGATTCTGGAGAAAATGCCCTTGGGGAGAGAACGAAGGAGCGCCGAGCGCCAAGGTGCTGGCGTGGCGCTTTGAAGTCGCCATAATGTTGGCTTGAGGCTCAAACACCGTTTCATAGATGCTGCCTTGTCTTTGGGATGAATGAGCGCTGACAAAAGGGTCAACGTGAGCATGTCTTGGCCAGCGAGAGCCGCTGAAGGCTGTCCATGATGGCGGCTTTATCTCGGGTCTCAATTTTTGGGGAAGGATGGATTAGGAAGAACACCAAATGCCTCAGATTGCTGGTGTCACTGGTGTTTTTGAGGAGATGCTTTGTTTTTGTGAGGGCCGCCCAGAGCTGTTGACAACAGTACTGAACCTCTTGATGTAAAGGGAATGAAGATGTGGGTGGTAAGGATTAACCTTGATCCTTGTGAAGGCAACAACAACAAGATTCAGTTTAATTCATCCAAATGTATTTAGTGTATGTTTTGTCTTATAGTCACTTATTCTTACAAAGTTATAACAACTGATGTCTTCACCACACATGTCTAAAATATCTTTTTCTCCTCTGAACATCTGTTAAATCAAGATTTTATGAGAAATAAACCAAGACGTATTACCTGTTGCATATGACAGCTCGAGTGGAACAGGCTAGTTTGCTGTATGCAAAAAAATGCTGTAAATACCTGGCAACTATTGAAGGACTGTTTCCTCTTTCAATCAGATTTAAAACAGATTATAAATTGTCTATCTTAAAAAAAAAAAAAAAAGCACAAAGCTTTGCAGATATTGTTTGGCTATTTTTGTCCATTATGAGCACGAAAACTGTAAACTGAAAACTTGGATAATGTTTTAATGATAATAAGTACTCATAAATGATCATGTGATTATACAATTCTTAATAGGTTATCAATTCATAAACTGCATGGAATCTGTTTCACTTTATCCTTATAGTTTATTTTCCCAATTCACTATTACGTGATTATACTTATGGGAGTAAAGACATAATGAGTAATAATGGGTGGATTGCTTGGCTTGACTTCCTGGGTCATTCACTTCTTCTTTGGGATAAATTAATGAGGATAGATCTCAACACTGCCACCTACTTGGGTGGGGGATTTCATCATCTCTGATCAAGGCAGCTGGTTATGTGTTATTGTTGGATGTTTGGTTTTGAGACTAGATAGATTCGTATCTTATCACCAGATCCTTGTCAATATGCAGCCCTATATGCTAATGGGCAAGTATGAATCTGAGATACAATTTGAGTCTTTTTGTCAGATATTTAAATAGTATGGCGCTAAAAGCACACAAAAACATTCCAAAAAACTCAGACTGAAAAGAACTACCATCAATGTGCAGCTGGAACAAAGATGTGAGTCACGTTATGTTTTTTGTGTGGTAAACAATTAAAAACAATTAATCAAATATGCGTTGGGATTAACATTTCAACTATTCCTGTAAAACATGAGTCTACAATCTTAATTTAACTGACACTGGTATTTCCTCGTGTGGACACATACACAACTGTATCAAGTTCCTGTCTGTAATCTTCCTGTATGAGTGTGCGTGTGCGTGTATGCGTGTGTGCGGCCTTTTTGTTGAGCCGCTCTCAGGGGACGACCCTTCAGCTCCGCTCATTGAATCATTGAAGCTGTAAATGTGTGAATGTAATCTGCAGTCTCTCTCTCTCTGTCCCTCTCTCTCTCTCTCTCTCTCTCTCACACACACCACATTTACGACACATACACAACCTGTGAGAAACATCACAGGACACTCTTCCTCCCCCTCGTCTCTCTGTTCAGACTTGGTTTTAGAAGCCCAAACGCATTGTTCGTGGTTTTTTGGGGAGGGGGGGGGGTTGCGCAAAGATGGATGTCCCGTTTAAAGCATAGTTTCTCATGGCCATGTTGTCGAGTTGTAAAAACAACAAGGCAGGGCCGTCTTTTAAAAGAAATGGATAGCTGGTGAAGGCTATTACCCAGAGCAGCTGATTTATAAGCACAGTAGCACACACACACACACACAGGAGGGACCTTTGCTCCTCCAACGACTTGCATTAGCCTCGTGAACTCTTGACTGGATGCATGAAAATAGCATTTGGGAATTCCTTTTGACTGGCTTTGAAATGGTAAATGGGGAAATAAATAAAAAGCTGACATTTATGAGTTGACCAATACATCTTGAAGACAGAAGGTTTTCATGAAGTCGTTGACAACTTGTTGGTGTTTCTGTGGGATGCACCAGATTGAATTGGTTTCTATTTTCACCCGCAGTTTGGATCTTTAATCAAACCTCAAGAATATAAAAGTGGTACAAACCTGGCTTTGGATTTGAAAGATATATTATGAAAAAAAAAGGCTATTATTCCAAAACACTCGCATGAAGTTTTTCATTGAATGAAGTTGGATCAATCATTTAAAGCTGCTTTAAATCTTCTTCTTTTTAAAAAAATCAAATTTAAATAATATCAGTAAAACTGTATTGCACTGCATTTTCCCAAATTTTAGGCTGATTATTTACATAAAATGCAATCACATTTTTTGTTTTTAGAATATGTTTATTTATTTACATGTATTTATTAGATTTGTAGAACAGAATTCTGGATTTCATGTCCTTGAATGCACACAGCCGTGATGAAACGTGATTGATCACATTGTTTGTGGCCAATTTATAGAACCGACTCAATGATTAATTGTAAAAGTGAAATGGTTTTGGTATTGATGGATGATCTCTAATATTGCCTCCTCCAGGTGCCGGGACGGTTACGTAGGAAGCAGTTGCCAGTTCCGCGACCCGTGCACCAACCAGCCGTGCATGAACGGGGGCGCTTGCAGCGCCGTCTCCAAGGGCAACACGGTGGACTTCAGCTGCGCCTGCCGACCGGGCTTCACCGACCGCCGCTGCATGACGCCCGTCAGCAGCGGCTGCATCGGTTCGCCGTGTCGCAACGGCGGCACATGTGAGCCGGCGAGCCTCCACACGTACAAGTGCCACTGCCCCCCCGGATGGTCAGGTAAAGTCAAGGGAGGGGATTCAAGAGGAGTGGGAGGAGTTGGGTAGTGTGACATTACAGATTTGCATTCTAAACCAAGACGCTAAATGAGCTGTGTGTGGGGTTTTTTTGTTTTGTTTTGGGGTTTTTTTTTTACAAAAGAATTCAACAAAACAGCACAAACAGTGAGAACATTTATGCTTGGTTGGTTTTCATCTTTGCTTTAACAATGCTTCATAACACTAAATCTTCTAAAAACACCCAAATAGGCTTACTATTTTGAGTTAGCCTTGAATAAATTGTTTTGGATTGAAGATTGATTTTTTTTTTTTCTTTTGCCACAAATTCAACTCTGCTGCTCATTTTACTCCTTACAAACGTGGCAAGATTTCAAACTTATAACAGTCATTGCATTATTTCAACTGTTCTCTTTACCCACTAACAGGAAGAATTCTGTGTTATTCTTGATGATCTAGACATATTTAATGTGAATTACAGCCGTACTTTACACTTCTGAGTAAGAAGGAATAAAAGTAAATTTGTGTTTGCTTTCTGTAAAAGTATAATAACTTTTCTGCGTTAGGGTTAAACTCATAGTTACCTAAAATTACTACGTGAAAGGTGAATATTGGTATTTTAACTTGAGAAGCAGTCATTTGGCATCAAAAGTACAGTGAAACACCTGAATTTATCCACATATCAATATCTTTTTAGCATTTATACTGTTGGTGAATTTTAAGAGTCACCGTGACTTTCGTCATCCATTTATGAGCATTTAAAACATCTACTTTATAACAATCTCCCTGTGCGGTCTCAGGTAAACAGTGCGACCAAGCCGACCCCTGTGCCTCGAATCCGTGTGCCAACGACGGGCGCTGCTCCTCCGTGGACTCCCGCTACGTCTGCTCCTGCACCTCGGCCTTCTCCGGGAAGAACTGCAAGCAGGACGTGAACGAGTGCGACGTCAGTCCCTCGCCCTGCAAGAACGGCGGCGTGTGCATCAATGAGGTCGGCGGCTACCGCTGCCAGTGCCCGCAGGAGTACACGGGCAAGCACTGCGAGAGCCGCTACCTGCCCTGTAACCCGTCGCCCTGCTACAACGGGGGCACCTGCATCCAGAAGGGGGAGACCAGCTACGAATGTTCCTGTGTGCCAGGTACAGAGATCACATTACAGCAATCATGGCTTCATCAGTCTGGACTCCTGTTGTCAGCAGCGCTTTGCTGACATTGCACTTTTCACAATGCACTTAGAATAACGTTAGATGTATGTACATTTACACAGATACATTTCAGATTTATTTGCACATGAACACATTTCATTCTGTATAAAAAAAAAACAGGGCATTATACAGATCAGCATTTCAAAATGTTTGAAATGCCTGAAAATCTTTGGTATAAAGTTGAACAATAACTCACAAAACAATCACTTCGGTTTGCTACATGATTGCTTCTCCTACACTTCAAACAATATAAATAATACAGACATCAGGTTTTTGGAGATAGATCTAGCTGTGTAAATCCAATTTCTCTTATTATATCACAACCTGATGTTCACATGGAGACTTACATCCTCTAATTTCAGATTTCCAGTGTTCATGTGAAAGTGCTCAATGTTTCCCAGCTTGTGTACCCAAATATTTTTCAGTTTCCTGTTTTTAAGATGAAAACAGGAAAATACTTTTTAAAAAGTTACATATAAATCACATGTCATGCTGACGTGGATCATGTGGTCATTTAATGCTTGAGGTCAGGTCACAGTGTCTAAATGCAGCTGTAAGAGTTTAAATATCAGGATTGATGGCTGCTGGGAGAGCGGTGATGAAGTCATATAAGGCAGGGCTGTTCCTGCCTCTGTGTGTGTGTGTGTGTGTGTGTGTGTGTGTGTGTGTGTGTGTGTGTGTGTGTGTGTGTGTGTGTGTGTGTGTGTGTGTGTGTGTGTGTGTGTGTGTGTGTGTGTGTGTGTGTGTGTGTGTGTGTGTGTGTGTGTGTGTGTGTGTGTGTGTGTGTGTGTGTGTGTGTGTGTGCGTGCGTGCGTGCGTGCGTGAACAAGGCTAAGCAGGAAGGTATCCAGCCTTATCGTGAGGAAATGGTCAGAGAACAACATCCTTTTCACATGCTGGAGTGGAGCAAAGCATGCTGGGAGTGCAGCGGCGCAGACCTCCCTCCTTTTTAGCACATCCACCCAGACTGACTGCTTTGTTTTTGTTTTTTTTAAATGTCTTTCCACTGACTTCAGACATTCATGGAAAGGATTGAGAAGGCCACCTTTTGTCACGTCTCACAGCCGCGGGCCGGAGACATTCTGTTTCCTGGTCGTCCATCCGTCCGTACTTGTTTCCACACATATCTACGTCTGCCCTGTTCTCAGTACTGCAAAGTCTCCCGGGTTCTGTCAGGGAATTCATTTAAAACAAGCGAACTGGGGTAAATATATGATACTTATACCCATTTATTAAGAGAATTTCTCATCATCCAGGAATATTCGCTGGGAGAAGGTGAATGCACAATGTTGATTCGAACATGATGATCATCTGATAACCTAGAAGTTGCTTTTATATTACAATGAAGTATTTCTTTTCAGTGATATATTCACAAACAATGCATTGATCCATGAGAACAGAGGCAGGATCAGCTCACACAGTCGTGGCCTCATTTCAAACTGTTGGGGGAGAAAATCCATTTCAGTTCAGATATTCAACAGCTTTATTTCAGAAGCAAAACTTTTAATGGTTTTGTCTTTTTTTTCCCCCTTTGAATTCTTGTACTTTTGTGCCCTGGACTTCTGGCCTGTGGCCATCTGGTATCTTGTAACATGAAATGAATGAAGTGAAATGAGATCATTTCAACATTTCTGCGTTCACTCTGCATTTCATGTAGGTATTTCTATCTCGCTTTCTACGGCGCGGTTTGATTTATCACCTGCAAATATTGTACTACAGCTTCCCCGCAAGTCTTCGGGTTTTGTGAAACCCTCTAAATCTATCTCTGAGCTGAAGTCAAAAGTTGGCAGATCTGCTTCCTGCAGGTTGTATGTGTAGGGCCGAGACACCTCTGGTGGAAAAACAAGCATTGTTTGGACAGGCTGCTGAACACGTAGTATCAGAGCACTTTTTTAAGTATAAGTGATACTGATGCTGGCATTGGAGCAGTGCTGTTAATACCCAACTTCTCTGGCCAAATAAAGGTTGAGGTGAGTGAGATGTAGTCGTCTGCACCACTGGTGTTTGTGTGATCTTGAGATCTTATTAGTTGCAAAGAAGAACTCTCCCCCAAAAAAGGCTATTACCTTGGATTTGGATTGGACCAGAAGTACAGGCGAAACAAGAGAAGGGGACAAGACCTATAGAACAGCCAAGCTTATGTAGCTTTAAGTTTCTGACCTGGTGTTCCCAGTTACTCAGTGACAGCTAGTCTTAGTCCCCCATCTCAAAAGGAGAGGTCACTCTAAGGTGAGTTTAGGAGAGATAAAGCTACAGGTGGATTGGACTTGCCTTTAGAAAGACAGTAATATACTTTATGATTGTGCGTGTCATGGGAAAATTGTTTCTGTGCATCAAATGACTTTCATTTTGCTGAAAAATCTGCAGTTAATTGAAATTTCTTAACAACATTTAGCCTCATCAGGAGTAAGTCGCTGGTGTAACTTGGAGCCGTTGAATTGCATTTTACATCAGCGTGGTGCCACTTGCACAGTCCAGCGGTTGCCTCTTGTGTAACAGGGTAAATGTTATTGCATGGTGAGCGAGCCACAGACCTCAAGAGGGCACAGCTGCTTTCTTTTCCTGGGAAGGAAAAGACAGTTGACCGCATTTAACTGTAGAAGGGTTTCATGCCCTTTGTTGTAGCTGGGAGACTGTTGTTTTCAAACCATGAGAAACTCAAGTCTCTGAAGAAGAAGACAAAACCCCAGTGCTGAAGGGAATGATCAGAACATGTTGTTGATATTTCCCTCGTTGTTTCAGGTTTTACAGGGAAAAACTGCAATCACAACATCGATGACTGTCCGGGTCACGAATGCCAGAATGGAGGGACCTGTGTGGATGGAGTCAACACGTACAACTGCCAGTGCAAGCCAGAGTTCACAGGTGTGTGTGTGTAATCGTATTTGTATGTATAAGTTTTACTTGTGCCTACCAAAATTGTGTGTCTTGCAGAACTTGATGTGCTGGTGTGCAAATCTAACCAATTTGTATGTATGTGCTATATGTTTTTTGTGTGAGTACAAGGACAAGTCCTTGTCCTTCCCTCTACCTCAGGCTTTGCGTCACAGTCATGATGGATAAGGGAAATTTGCTCTTCGTCAGTAAAGGCGTTATCCATGTCCTGTGATGTTGTGTTTGTAATCATGGAGCAATATAAAAGTGCTACGTAGTGTAATAAAGGCTGTGCAGCTAATAAGACAGACCAGGCTGAAATTAGAGAGCCTGCTCGTAGGAACAGAGAGTCGTACAACCCCAGACTTAATGCTAAATATCTATTGTGGCTGGAGAGACAAATGCACCTGAGGGGGAAGTGAAGATTTAGACATTTACGGGTCCTTGTACTCCACTACAGATGCCTGTATGCACACATGAACCTTTTTAATTTTGTTCAAATTTGTCCATGCGCAAATCAGAGTATGCATATATTTCATTACAGACGCACATGTGAATATGCACGCACAAGTGCAATTACATAAATTAAGAGACAATGAACTCGGCACATGCATGCACAAGCCAATTCTGCCACTATATTCTAGGATCTGAATGAACTCGCTTTGGTCCCCCCCCTCCCCCAGGTCAGCTCTGTACAGAGGACGTCGACGAGTGCCAGCTCATGCCCAACGCGTGCCAGAACGGCGGCACGTGCCACAACACGTACGGCAGCTACCAGTGCGTGTGCGTGAACGGCTGGACCGGGGACGACTGCAGCGAGAACATCGACGACTGCGCGAGCGCCGCCTGCTACCACGGCTCCACCTGTCACGACCGCATCGCCTCGTTCTTCTGCGAATGTCCGCACGGACGCACAGGTATGACGCCGTATTTTTGACGGAGAGTTCTCTTGCTCCTTGACAAGCTATTTTGAGGAAAATGCTTCATATCTACTCCACTACACATTTTTTTTCTATTACATTTTTTTTGCAGGTCGTTTTTAAGGTGCCTTAATTGTCTTTTCTTTGAATATTTTGAGATGAAATATACAGGCAAACAATGGAATACTGATACTTTCATGTCAGTGTGTATGCAACTCATTTACATATGTAACAGTCTGAATATTACATGTACCTAACAATTTACTCGAATGTATATTTTAATTATATTTTCAATGGAGGAATCGTACTCATATGTGGTTATTGATGCTTCCATTAAATTAAAAGATGTTAGTATCACCCTATCACTGCAAATAGCAGTTCACTGCCTAAATCAGCTACTTTTCTCTTCATCTTAAATTATGAATTTGATTCCTATTCAAATTGGTAGAATATCAAATCCTATTGTTTTCAGTTCTTTTCAGTTCACAGTCTGTTATTGTTTCTCTATTTTCCAATGTTGTGAGAGGCATCTTGAATGTAGAGAAACTAACGATGAAAGACTTCTCATTATTCAGTTTATTTGCACTGGAATCAAATACATTCATTGTTTTGGAGAAGTTGCCCTGATTGCAGAACAGCAATGAATACATTTTTCCACAGGATACTGCGATACGAATGTTACAGAAACAAGGAGGAAGCCATATAAATTCCCGAGACCCTGCAGGGCCTGTTGTTTAGATTTAACACTCCTTTCTGCTCCGGATCGTAGTACTGCGCTTGACGGTAGTTGTTGATCGTGCAGTCTTTGTTGAAGTCAAGTCCAGTGCAATGAAGTCAACCTGAGTGTGTCGTCTCCTGCAGGTCTGCTCTGCCAGCTGGACGACGCCTGCATCAGCAACCCGTGTCAGAAGGGCTCCAACTGTGACACCAACCCAGTCAGCGGAACCCACTTCTGCACCTGCCCCCCCGGGTACACCGGGGCGTCCTGTGATCAGGACACCAACGAGTGCTCGCTGGGTAAAACTCACACTGCCACGCAAGCATCATGTTCCTCTTCACACAAGCCTAAATGCAACGTTGTTCCCTCCTGTTATTATGGATAATCTGGTACCCATAAATGCTGTAAATACCACCTTTCGGGGCATTGTCGCTGTAATCACACAATTAAGGCTGTGGTCTCGCTTTGTCAAACAACACTAAACCTCCTGTTTTTCCAGGTCTTCGCAGCAAAACTGCTGCTTTGTGGGGTCTTCATGCACACGGGGGCCTGCTACGGAGAGTGAAATTAAAGCAATGATCTGTTCCAACAGGTTCCAACCCATGCGAGCACGCGGGGAAATGCATCAACACAAAGGGCTCGTTCCAGTGTAAGTGCCTGCGGGGGTACGTGGGGCCGCGCTGCGAGCTGGACATCAACGAGTGCATGTCCAACCCCTGTCTGAATGAAGCCACCTGTCTGGACAAGATTGGAGGCTTCCACTGTATTTGCATGCCAGGTGAGACTCATGGAAACCACATTCAGCCTCCACTGTGATCTCGGACTGGCAAAATGATGGCGGGAAAAAAAACAACAACTCCACATTTGTTTCAATTTAAAGCACATTTCATATTAAACTACTTTATAGTTGTTTTTGTAAGTGATATGCCCTGAAATTTTAAATTTTAATCTTTATCTGACTTGATTTCTGCAGCTTTCAGCTTTTGTGCTTTTACAAATTCACCTTTACAGTATGAATCGATGCAATTTTCTCCACAGAAAATGGGCAAGCTTTCATTATAGCATTGTGCTGCAATTAGCTGCTGGACACCAAAATAAGTAACAGCTGATTTTATAGAAAGAAATTTCATTTAATGTTTTGCTTTATGACAGGGGTGTCAACCAGGGGCCACAAATTTAAATTGTAAAAGTTTTTCATTGTTGTCGTGAGTATAGGTGATGAAAATATCTGTATTTTCACAAAAACCAAACAATTACTGCCGGAAACGACTACAACCTCAACATAAAGCCAATTCTAATGAAACCTTCTGGTGCAAAATACAGTGAAATGTCCAAATGTCCTTCTATGGCTGTTGCATTATGCAGGTTTCTACAAACGCAATCTGACAGCATGGCTTTGAGGATAGTCTACTGGCTTTCATGGCAGCATCACCAATATCTCAACTTGGGTCTCAGTCAGCTAACTTTTCAGAAATGTTTTACGTTTTTTCAAACTGCGTAGAGGTTTGGCGGGCCATTTTGAGCCTCTTGCTGGCCAGTTTAGGTCCACGAGCCTTACGTTTTCACCCCCCTGATCTGGAAGCTTTAATGTAAATACCACTGGTTGTCTGATGTCTTGTTACTGTCTCCTATCAGTGTACAGTTTTAATCCCTGATGAGAATAGCAGCATTTCTGCAGCAGCGGTGTGAAAATGCCTCCATCTGTGTCTAACCACTCCGCCCCTCCTCACCCCTCTGGTCCTCCCTTGCTAATTGGCCAGGCTATGAGGGCGAGTTCTGCGAGATCGATACGGACGAGTGCGCCAACAGCCCTTGCCTCAACAGCGGCAAGTGTATCGACAAGATCAACGCCTTCCACTGCCAGTGCCCCACAGGTGAGAGGCAAAGGGGGTGGGGTGGGTGGGGTACAGGGGGAGGGAAGGGAGACGGCGGGATGGGGCCAGGGGCCACGGAGGTCGATCTCCCTCCTCTCTCTTTTCTGTCTCTATCTTGTTCCCGCTCTTTCTAGTCTCCACCGCATACACACAAACACCTCTGTGGACAGCAGCTAATCCAAGCCCTGAGGCGGGCTTACCGGGGCCCGGGCAGCCCGGCACAGACGCAGCAGCCCAGGAGGAGATGCTAAAAAAAAAAAAAGAACGAAAATCTATAGGGGGAGGCTTGAGGAAGTTAGAACTTTTTAAACAAGTTTCTAATCCCTTTTATCAAGTGTGATGATTGAGCAGAAACGTGTGGATCTGAGTGGGACTTTTGATGGCGACTGGAAACAAGAGAGGGAGGCTGAGAATGACATTTATTGTAACGTGGTGGTGAATGAGTTGGTTGTTGGGCATCTTTTGAAGCATTTTCTGTATAGAAATGCAATTGGAGTTGTACTGTTTGTACAAGAGGTTTTGATGTTTTGTTCAAAAGTAGAGGAATTCAACTATTAAATCTAAAAGAGAGAAAGCAATACAAGGATGCTTCTTGAAACTCTTCAAATGTTTTTTTTCTTTTTTTTGGAGGGGGGGGGGGGTGTTTTGAATTCTTTCATCGTGATTATTGAGGTGGAAGTGATAGCTAAACCCAGAGTCGGGTGTATCAAAGGCGGCCCGGGTTTGGGGAGAAGAAGGAATTCTCCTGATGTGAAGACAAGAAAGGAAGAAGAAACGACAGAAAGAAAGAGAGACAGAAAAGAAATCCCAACAAGGAAGCTGTGGAATTAATGGAGCAGGGGAACAAGAGTGAACACAAGAGCTTAACGCCGAAGAGAAGCTCAGTGTGTGCGACAGTGAGCGAGGGTTATGTGAGGAAGCGGCACAAAGTGGTGGTGAAAGTGTTTTTTTTTTTTTTTTAAGGGGGGGTGGGGGGGATTTGGTGTTTGAGACGCACAGACCGTTATGCAGAAGCAGGAAGGGGTGGGGGGTGCGCGGGGGGGGGGGGGGGGGGGGGTAGTTTAACCGTACTTGCTTGAGATGTAAATTTGTCCCTGTTGCGAGCCAGGCCCGAGGCGAGGGTCCCCTCCTTTTCATTTCTGTACATGGAATAGCCATGGAAACCCTGCTGAGACCCATTGAAATGTCTCATTCCAGCAGTCTGGGGATAAAAAAAAATCCCTCTCTCTGGTTGTGGAGGTGTGTGATGTATGTGACCCCCCCCCCCTTCAAAGTGCATGCTTTTGCATTTCACCTTTTGTGTGTGCATGCTATGTGTGCATCTGGGTAAGAAATTCTTTGACAGACCAGAGGGCCGCGGGGGGGTGGGGGCTTCTGATTGCAGACAGTGGACTGAAGTACTGAACTGTGAAGAACGATCACTTCCTAGTGAATAGACAGTTTGTGCAACTCAGGTTTCTTCTTATAGCACATACTGTCCTTCCTCCTCTGGCTGTACTGCTAAATGTCAACTTTCTGATTCATTTTCCTCTGATATTGGATGTTTTCTGGATTCTTTATGTTATCGCTCAAGTGGGGGGTGGTCTTGAATTTTTGAGGATGCAAGTTACAGTGACATGCTATAACTGTAAATTATAAACGCTTCTATAGATTTTGCATTATGTTTATTGGACAGTGTTGGCTGTGTTGTGTTAAATACTTGCAGTAATTCTTCCTGAACTCACAGGCCAACATTTAATAAAATAATGGAACAAAAAGTTTAATAGAATAGACAAGGTGTTTATCCTGAGAAAATTTCAATTTCAGTTTCCTTGTAAATAATGTCTAAAATGAGAAATGTTTTACATCTTTTTATAGAGGGGAAGGAGCCTATGTTGCAAAGAAAAATCTGAAATGCGACAGTCAGAGCCAACAAAGGAGCAAAGATTAAATGATCAATTTCAAAATCCCAAAATAAAGGTTTTTGTTATTCTTGTGCTTTTTTTGAATTTTCATGAAGTTATGTAGTACTGGAAATAAGATCTGTATCTAATAATATGTTAAATTACTAGTAGCTCACTCCTTTTGCAAGCCAGCCCAAATATTTGACATTGCAAATGCATCCCTCTATAATAAAACGTCACAATAAGAAGAAGTCCTCATTGAGGAACAGGAAATGCTTGAATGAAAATCAGTGGAATGATTTGCCGGCAGAAACCACAAAAATGCTAACTTTGGGATAATTTATAAAAAAATAGATTATCATTGCGGTGGTGCTATAATAATAAAATCTCTAGTTTTGACTCAAAAATCTTTAGTGAAAGTGTCTTGCTACTACTTTTAACCTTTTAGTTGTTTTTCTTCTATATGTTCATGTAAAAAACTTTTTGATTTATCCATTTATTCACAGCCTATTTAAATATAAGTGGCGTAAACACTCAAGACACTCAAAACTAAATCACTGCTCTCGTCTCATTGGTTTGATCTATAATTCAGAGTGACTGGGAATTCGTGTCCACACTTTAGTGATCACATCGTTTGGGATGGGCTCAAAGTGGTAAAGAAGATTAATTGATTCCTGCTCACAGCGAATTCAGAAACTACTGAATGATTTGAGCAAATTCCCCTGGATGAAGACAAAGAGATGTCCTCACTGGATTTGTTTTTTTTTTTCTTTTTCTATGGTTAATCACCTGTGTGTTCCTGTCATAGGAAAATGTAAAGTGGGGGTCTTTATCTCTTCATCAGAAACATCCCACTCGTCATTGCGCTGTGACAGAGGATAGACGAGAAGAGAGTATTTGAGCTGAGAATAACTACGCGAAATAAGAGAAAGCCTGCTGGTTAGTTTTGAATGAAAGGCAGTTTGAATAGTGGTGGGTCAAAGGTCATGTCGGCTCCTTTTCTGGAGGCGTGCAGGGGTGGGGGGGGGGTGAAAGCAAAACGGGAGAATGCACATTGTGATGGAAAAGTTTTGGGGGACAAAGGAGGCAACAGGCTTGGTTTGGCGCTGCGTCGAGCAGACAGTCCCTCCTTTGTCTCTCACCCCTTGGTCAGGAGGCCTCGCAACTTTCATTCTTCCCTCGTTTCTCCCCCCCCCCCCCCCCTCTTCTTTAAACGAATCTGTCCCCCCCCCCCCCCACTACTCTGGTCCCCTGTCCCTTTTGGAGCGTTGCTGAAAAGAAGTGAAAAGGGAAAATGGAGCGCTTGTAGTGTTGCACAGTTGTTAATTAACATGCAGATTTCTGATTTGTTGAGAGCTCTTATGGCATGGGCTCAGGATTATGAGAGGGTTTGAAATGGTGAGAACACAGTAGCCATGTCTGTATACACACACACACACACACACACACACACACACACACACACACACACACACACACACACACACACACACACACACACACACACACACACACACACACACACACACACACACACACACACACACACACACACACACACAATCCTTCACACACACATGCACACAATGACAGCCTCTTGTTCTTCCAGGCTTCACTGGGAACCTCTGCCAGATTGACATCGACGAGTGTGCCAGCACGCCCTGCAAAAATGGCGCCAAGTGCACAGACGGGCCCAACAAGTACACCTGTGATTGCACTGAAGGTACACAAGCATCGAGAAAGGAAGAAAAAAAAACAACAACAAAAACTAAGCGCAATTGAAAGTCAAGAAATGCATGAGTTATTGTCAAGTAATTGCGTGAAGACAAATGAGAATGCGGTTATTTCCAAGGTTACTCGGGGAGGCACTGTGAGACGGACATCAACGAGTGTTACTCGGACCCCTGCCACTATGGCACCTGCGTGGATGGCCTGGCCTCCTTCAGCTGCCACTGCAAGCCCGGCTTCACTGGCCGCCTGTGCGAGACCAACATCAACGAGTGCCTGAGCCAGCCGTGCAGGAACGGAGGAACCTGCCAGGACCGGGAGAACGCCTACATCTGCAGCTGCCCCAAAGGAACCACAGGTACGCACAGCCAGAGGCGAGTCTGAGCGATTCTCCGAAGTCTGCGGTCACTGATTAAAAAAACAAAAACTCTTCCTACTTCCAGGAGTCAACTGTGAGGTCAACATCGACGACTGCAAGAGCAATCCCTGTGACTACGGGACCTGCATCGACAAGATCAATGGCTACGAGTGCGCCTGTGAACCGGGTTACACTGGTAAGCAGCCTGACGTGTGGAGCTAAAGGGCCATGTTATTACACACTACGCACATGGCTGACAACTCATTTTATTCATCAAAGTAGAAAGAGAAAGCGCAGTACTGCGATCCAGACAAAACAGATAAAGATAATAAAATGTAAATTAAGTTAAAAAAAATTACTTTCCTAAATGACACAAAGTAAGTCTTACAGAACAATTGGCATTTCAAAGAAAACTAAATTTGAACAACTACAAAACATTTTTATCCATCCATTGTATCTGAAAGCACATTCCACCCGCGGACAGGTTGCCAGTCCATCACAGACATACAATAAGTGGACACACTCACATACTACCTGCAATTTATCGTCACCGATTGACCATAAACACATGTTTTTGTACGTTTGGAGGAAATATAGCAAACACTGGCAATATAAACACCACATATGTGCAGGGAGAACATGGAAACGCCACACAGAAAAGCCCCTTTGCCCAGATTTCAATCAGGGTTGTAGTCAATTTGAGGCTGTGTGGTCCAATCACAGGAAAGAACCTTGTAGCAAACTTTTCTTTAGATATATGCATGTGCAAGAGCTCTAATTCTAATATATCTCAGCATATGTCTATCCAAAAGAAGATGAACTCTCTGCATTACAAGTGTCTAAGGTAGAAGACTGGAGGCACGTTGACGGTGCAGGCGGAGGAGGTCCTGACAGGGGCGAGGGGGGGGTGTGGGGGTGACAGATGGTGAGCGAGTGAGCACGCTCCTCTGAGGCCCGACCGGTGTCACTTTCCCGCTCCACCCTGTCCCCAACCTGCTGCTGTTAGGACACGCAAGCTGCCCTCCCTCACACAGAGAGCGGACACACACTCAGGCTCGCAGCGTCACCGGGGATTTCGGCAGGAGAAAAGATTCCCTGAAAGATTCCTGAAAGTTGAGCTTTTAAAAGCTTGGAAGCCGCTCCCTGCTTTAAAGCTAAATGGGCCGCCTTTATGCTATGCGTGGCACCGGCCTGAATGGCGTCAACGCTTCAAGTGGCCGACAAAAGGGCGACTTTAAACCCCTTATAGTTGCGGAAATTGATACATTCACTGCACATGGATATAGAGCTCATTGTGTGGTGCCTTTGTGTGAAGGAAGAAAAGTTGTATTAATAAAAAAAAAAAAAAGATACATCTTATTAGATATCATGTGATCTGATGCCAGGAAGTAATGTGAGGTGTCTCTTCAGGTACCATGTGCAGCTTCAACATCGACGAGTGCGCCATCAACCCGTGCCACAACGGCGGAACCTGCATCGACGGCATCAACGGCTTCACCTGCGTGTGCCCGGAGGGTTACCATGACAACACCTGCTTCTCGCAGGTCAACGAGTGTCTCAGCAATCCCTGTATCCATGGGCACTGTGAGGACAAGGTCAACGGGTGAGACAGACGGCAACGTGCTCCAAGACTGAAGTAAAAGATGTCTTGGAGGGCTTTATAAGTCAAAGGGTATTTTCCTCCATAACCAGCAAGTAAAGCAAAAATTAAAACAACCATCCAAGAAGTATGCTGCACTATCATTACTATAAAGAGCGAAATAATTCGTTTTTATTAAACATTGGAAGGAGATAGAGTTTGATTGATGAGAACATTTTGTACTTGATGGTTTTAAAGTGTTCAAACACGATTTGATACTGAGTGTGTGATATGTGGACTGAGTATTTTAAAGGAAGCGGCATAGACAAACAGCTTATGCTGCAGATGTACTTGGGTGTGCCCAAGTTCCCTAATGTGACTTTAATGGCAGTTAATCTGCATGCAGAGTACAGAGCAGGGTTCAAAAGGAATGTGCTTCATCTCTTGATTATTCACAGGTGGTGTTTCAGGCTTAATGTCAAGAATATCAATCATCAACCATTTGCTTTATGAACCAGGAAACGCTTTTACCTGAGATCAGCCAGAACATTATGATCACTGACGTGAATAAGACTGACTGTCACTCCGTCACAACACCGTTAGTGGGTGGGATAGGGCTGCAAGTGTCAAATCAAAGTTTGATGGGTTTGACGAAATGAGAAACCATTGGTAATTTGCAGAAGGCCAGAGATTTACTGTAAATGTTATCACTGTCACAACTTCCATTATTATGTCCATCAACTCCAGAAAAGGGAATGTGCCTGCTTCTGAGCCATTTATTTGTGGGAGAACTCCCTTGAAATGATAAGCAACCACATTGCCATAAACTGAAAATATGCTTTTACTTGGTCAGTTATACATTTGCTTTCATTTACCTCCAAAAAGTACCACCAAAGATCTGACCACACCTCAGTTTACCACCAACACACGACATTCACATAAAAATAGCAGCTGCTTCAATCTGAAAATAACATTTTAACATTTTGGCTGAAGTGATCAGGGTTTGTGCCAGACATATAGCAGTGCCCTGCTTTTTGTTTAATATCACTGAGGTTTTTCCCATTTGTGGTTTTCAGCTACAGATGCTTGTGTGACTCCGGCTGGAGCGGCCAGAACTGCGACATCAACAACAACGAGTGTGAATCCAACCCGTGTATGAACGGCGGCACCTGCAAGGACATGACCAGCGGATACGTGTGCACCTGTCGCATGGGCTTCACAGGTCAGCGTCAACCCACCAAGCGTGCCATCCAGAACCGCGCTCCGCTCTACAAAGCGTGTAAATAATCATCTGCTCTCCACACAGGGCCAAACTGCCAGACCAACATCAACGAGTGCGCCTCCAACCCTTGCCTCAACCAGGGGACCTGCATCGACGACGTCGCTGGCTACAAGTGCAACTGCATCCTGCCTTACACGGGTATGAAAATATTATTGCAAATATTTGATCCGCCCCTGCCTTTGGCCTGGTGTTCTGGCATTTCCGTTCCTGGGGACAGTTTCCACACGGTGTCCTTTAAGTTTCTGGGCAGAGGGGAAAAATGTGCGCTGGGATGAAATAACTGTCGAGTAAAGTTCAGCTGCAAGACTTCCTCAGGGCTCAAAGACACTAAACCTCTGACTCACTTTGCTCCTCTGTGATACAGAAGCATCCCCCGATTAGGGCTGGGAACTATTTTCATGTCATCCCACATATTCTTTGTCCAAACAGATAATGATTGGAAAGGCTATGGGCCCATTTTCTTGCATTTTTTTCATGTATTTTTTTTGGAAAAATCCACAGGAATTTGAATAGTAAAAGGCTCCCGCTTGTGTTGGGGTGGGAACGGGGTGTTTGACACACTTCCTGTTTGCCTGCTTCCTGTCTCACAGAAAAGCAAATGGCTTCACAATGGCCGGAAACTGGACCCGGCTTCCTGTACAAGCGGTGTATTGTGGAAACAGATAGGAAAATGTCTCCGCAGGCCTCAGATACTGACAGAACCTGGCTAAACTCTTCTGATAGGACTGGTTGAAAGATGGTGCAGTGTCCTTTTGGGGACGGCTCCTCTAAGTTCATGACTCCAGCATGATATCATAGAGCAAAATGTAGTGAAAGATCCAGTATGTGTTTCATGTCAGAAAACCTCAGAGGTTAAAACAAAACAGAAAAGAAACGCCCCTCCTCAGAGAAAGAATAGGGTTTAAATAAGGACCCCCATTCTCCTTTATATAATTGACACATTTAAAGTGGACTAAAACGGTTGTACCATACATCGTCTCCTACAGCATGTGTGTTTTATTAATTAAACTCCTTAAAATTAGACCGCCCTTCAGCTGAGGGGCAGATAGGAAAAGCTAAAACATTGCATTAATCAAATTACACATCAAAATAAACAAGAATATATTGGCTCTACATATATTTAAGCATTAGCACTCATGCACACACTTGCTTGCATTTGCACAAACTGCAAATGCAAGCAAAGGCTCCACCGACAAATCCTTATTCAGTGGATCAGTTTTATTGGAAGCATGCACGTTATACCAGTTTGTGGCGCTAGTTTTATGTTTGCAAACAAACAGCAAGGAGAGAACAGAAGTTCCACTTCTTCACACTGTGTACTGTAGAGAGTGTCGAGAAACATATGCATTTAGCCATTTGGATGAGAAAACATCTTAAGTTACCTTTATGATACGGCACCATATTTTTGTGCTTTTCAGTTAAATTGTGGTGTAAATTAAGGTTTGCTCTTTGCGTTTCAGGAGAAAACTGTGAAACCTTGATGGCCCCGTGCAGCTCCAAGCCCTGCAAGCATGGAGGCGTGTGTCAGGAGTCTGAGGACTACCTGAGTTTCTCCTGTGTCTGTCCGGAAGGATGGCAAGGTAATCAGTTCATCTCTTATTTCTACTTATTTGTAGTATTCTTTAAATGTACCTGTGTTGCAGTTTCTGGGTCTGGTTCAATGAAGGAAGTATTTTATAATTTTTTTATAATTGTATTTTAGTTTGTTCACTGAATTGCTGTTTGATGAGTTTTGGGAATACAAAATAAAGAATAATATATAAAACTGAACAAAAAGCTATAATATATAAGATGTAACTAAAAATTTAAAAAGAAAAAAGTACATTCTGGAGAGTGTAAACTTTGAAGCGTTTCTGTGATTTTATTTGTGTGCATAGACATGCATTTACTTGCAGGTCAGGTTAGGGTCATCTGTGGAGGCTTGAGCTACAGATGACCTTAACCTTCATATAAATATACAGCATTTTTTAAGTTAAAGTTTGATTTTTAACCGCAATAAAAAAATTTTTTAAAACACAGCTTCATCTTCGTGTTCACTGATTAAGTCCTCAGATGTTCACATCTAAGTAAAATAAACTCTACATTCTGCATTATTCTTTCTTTTTGCTAAGTCTACAAGTTTGTGGGTTCATGCCTCCTGGCTATACCAGCCAATGTGCCTAAAAGTGCCTTATTTTTCTCATTGACCTTTTGGTTCTTAAATTCGATGCGAGTTAAACTTGGCTTTATGTACTCAATCCTCAGGGTTTTGTATGTATGTTTTACTTCTTTACATCCTTGGTTTTTGAGATGATTATTGAAATGGACCTTCTCTTTCTCTTTCTTGTGCACGGCAAGGTCAAACATGTGAGGTGGACATTAAAGAGTGTGTGAAGAACCCCTGTCTGAATGGAGCCACCTGCCAGAACACTCTGGGCAGTTACCGCTGCGCCTGCAAGCCGGGCTTCACCGGACGCAACTGTGCCACCGATGTCGACGACTGCAAGCCCAGTAAGCATCTCACTCCTTCCCCCCCCTGCGTGTCCTCTTCTCCTCATGCTCACTGCCGAGAGCCTTCAGATCATCAGGTCTCAGCCCGACACCTCTTTCTCTCACAGACCCCTGCAGCAATGGAGGCCTCTGCAAGGACGAGGTCAACGGCTTTCTGTGCACGTGCCTGCCCGGGTTCCGGGGGACCAAGTGCGAGGAGGACATCAACGAGTGCGAGAGCAACCCGTGTAGAAACGGGGCCAATTGCACCGACTGTGTCAACAGCTACACCTGCACCTGCCCGCCCGGCTTCAGTGGGATCCACTGTGAAAACAACACTCCCGACTGCACCGAGAGGTACAGGAGTCGCTGGGGATGGGGGGGGGGGGGGGGGATTCAAATTTTATTCACATAACTATAAGGAAAGGCAAGATCAGCTTTATGCATCAGGTTCATCTCCAGCTACATGCTGCTGTAGTTCACATTCTCTTGTCCACTGCCGCCCCCTCTGGTAGATTGTGGAAGCAGTTAGAAAGTAGTAGTGTGTACCTGAACTGAATGTGTGGCTGTGGGGAAGTACCTTCACTCCACTCAGAAGAAAAGAAGCATTTTCTCTTTGGGAACTTTCTGTAGATAAATCACATGTGAAACTGCCTACAGCTGAGATATAGAGAGTTCTATTGATTCAATTTCTCTCCCTAAAAGAAAGAAGAGAAAAGCAAAAAGCTTCAAAACCCTCTTCAACTGATTTTGCCATAACTTTTTCCTCTTCCTTTCGACAGCTCTTGCTTCAATGGCGGCACCTGTATGGACGGCATCAATACCTTCACCTGCTTGTGTCCACCGGGCTTCACCGGCAGCTACTGTCAGCACGACATCAACGAGTGTGACTCCAAGCCGTGTCTGAACGGCGGCACCTGCCAGGACAGCTACGGCACCTACAAGTGTACCTGTCCACACGGCTACACCGGACTCAACTGTCAGGTGAGAAAGAGAGGGGCCGGTGATAAACTCATGAAGTTTGATCCAAATATATTTTATTCTTTATCATTTTAGATTATTAATCATAAAAATACAGTATCTCAAATATATATATTGCATAAATCATTTATAAGATTAGATATTTTTTTCAAATTCTTCACATTTGAAGTTTAAAAAAATGCCTTTTTGCTGTAAAGAGTGTGGAAACAAACATGCACTAAGTCTTTTGTTTTTCTGATGTACCTCTACTTGAGGATTTGTAGTAGTAGTGCAGGAATAAAGTAGCATTGAGACTTGGTTTCACAGGCCCTTCCAGTTGTTTTTAGATACTTCATAAATCTTTTATCTTATTTTGTGTCTATAAAGCTTTTATCTATTTTTTCCGTGATCTCAATATGTTTGTAGCACCTGTCAAGATAGTAATGATCCTTTCTTACTCCTGAGCACAGAGCTGAGTCGGTATCTATTCTCGGATGTGTTTCAGAACTTGGTGCACTGGTGCGACTCGTCGCCCTGTAAAAAC
This sequence comes from Blennius ocellaris, assembly GCF_963422515.1. Taxonomy (NCBI): domain Eukaryota; kingdom Metazoa; phylum Chordata; class Actinopteri; order Blenniiformes; family Blenniidae; genus Blennius; species Blennius ocellaris. The sequence goes on from NC_137656.1 coordinate 6,115,100, forward strand.
GGCGGGACGTGCTGGCAGACGGGCACCACCTACAGCTGCGGGTGCGAGACCGGCTGGTTGGGTCTTTACTGCGACATACCGAGTGTTTCCTGTGAGGTGGCGGCCAAACAGAGAGGTACAATGGAAACAACGGATCATTTTTGTGTTCTCGTCCGAACGCTTTTAAATGCGCCTCATCAGTTAGAAACAACAGCGTGGTGTCCGCCGTCTGACTTCCGGTCTCATTTTCTCTGCTCAGGAGTGGACGTGGCCCACCTGTGCCAAAACTCTGGACAGTGTCTGGACGCCGGGAACGTTCACTACTGCCACTGTCTGATCGGATACACGGGGAGCTACTGCGAGGAGCAGGTAGACGAGTGCACGCCCAACCCCTGCCAGAACGGAGCCACCTGCACCGACTTTCTGGGCGGATACACCTGCAAGGTGACGACCACAACATTCTCTCAAAAGTTTCTGTTTTAGAAATTGAAGATGCACCTGCACAACATGGTCGAAACTCAATATTCGTAAATATGTGTATCATTGAAAAGTCCTGAAGCATCTTTCATCTCGTTTTGGATAATCAAGATCAAAAGATTACTTCAAATTAGGAATGCACCGGTATGACAAGTTTGGCAGCTCTCCGATATTCACAGATATTGGTATATCATATAAATAAAGCATATCTCATACTCAGCTTTTGTAGATGCTGAAGGCATGTGTATTCATCCTTGGTTTTCAAAAGTTTTTTTTTTTTATTATATCGAAGTGATTGTTTACCTGTATTTTAGTGAAATGTCATATTAAGCCACGTTGCAAAATATAGTAATATTGAAAAGATTTCCCTTATTTTAATGTTGCTTTTTACAAAATGTTTCTGGTATGTTTATAAGTAAGATCAGATAAAAGAGGACATCGGGTATTTTTGTATTTCTAGGGAACAGTACTACAAATATATGTATTTGAAAGACTTGATATGCAAGACATTTAAATAACACAGATAATATGTAAAGGCAAATTATGTTTTATATTCATAAAACATAAACTAAAACATTTTAACCATTTATTCATTTTTATTATTTATGATTTCTGCATACAGTTGCAACGATATAGAAACAAGTATTTTATTTAAATTATTATGAGATGCTGTACTTTTTACAGTTTGTGTTTTTCCTCTGAGGTGCATCTAAATAGTTTTTGAATATCATTGAAAATTTCCAGAAAGTTTTGAAAAAGTTTTATTTGTGGTATTTATGGCCTGTGCTGAAATTAGAAAGAAAATGAAACTGAAAAAGATTTGGAATGTTTCAGTTTATATAAAAGAACAGAATAGAATAGAATTACTTTATTTGTCCCAGTGGAACTTTTCCATTGTAAATGTATGGAGACAGTGTTGATCACCTTTTTAATGGGATTGTAAAAGACGTGTCATGACATTTGATAGGAGACTAATTTGGATTGCAGATTGAGAAACAAATGTCACACCACTCAGCCTTTCAAAGGTCGTACCACTCAAGCCTTTGACTTCCTTTTTACATGTTTTAATATCACCTGCAAATCATGTTTGTTTTGGGGGGGGGGTGTCTCTATTTAATTTCATGAGACAGCAGGCGTCATGTTGGCTGATGAGCAGGTTTGGTTATAAATAGAAAACGAGTAGCTTGGTTGTGTTAATCTCCTCTGGAGTGGAGGATCTGTTTGGCCTTGGCAGGATGGAGGCCAGAAAAAGAGCCAGGTAAACAAAAAGCACCTCTTGTTTCATGTCATTGATTAAACTTTACCCCCCCTCTTCCTCATTCCTCCTCTTCCTCAGTGCATGCCCGGCTTCTTGGGGACCAACTGCTCTGTGGAGATCAATGAGTGTTTCTCTCAGCCGTGCCACAACGGGGGCACCTGCATTGACCTGATCAATACCTACAAATGCTCTTGTCCCCGGGGAACTCAAGGTCAGCACCACCACCACCACACACACACACACACACGCACACGCACACGCACACGCACACACCCTGCCCTCTATGGTCTCCACGCTTCATTAATTAGGGCTTAACTGCACCCGGGGCATTAAAACTCCTCTTGTTTTGCCTCCGTCTCTTCCTCTGTTTGTCAAGCGCTCCATCGATACTGTTTTTAGAAATGAAGGGTCAGTTTAAGGTGAAAGTCAAGTTTATCCCCGAAGCTGGACATAATACAAGCAAAAAAAAAAACAACCAATAATTTTATATTCAGGAATTCTTCAGACAATTCTGTGTTGTTGTTTTTTTTTTTTTTTTTAATAAAGTTACGATCCTGTTTTCAAAAACATATCGGTCTGTTATGAGTCACTAACCTATGAAGAAATTCCATATTTTATTTTTATTACATATATGACAAATGCAGGAGAACATCACGAGCTGTTTTGAAATCTTAAACTTTTTTTCTTCATTTCTTAACCCCATCACAAACATCTATAAATATAACTGTCAACCAAAATTGCTATATAGTGAGTTGCTGATACGAAAAAAAAAATTCCTTTGATGAAAAAAAACTCAACTTACCATGAAGCATTGGCAGATATCCCCCACAACAGTTCATCACTTTGAAGAGCTAAAAAAACACAAACAAACAGGATTAGTTACTTTCAATGTATTGACTGTTTAATTACATCTCTTTACCCTGAAATGATAAACCACTGTGTGATTGTCTCACACTTTCTTGTTCATGCACGCTGCACAGAAACCTCACACAATTATTCTCCTGATATTGATTGAGGAACTAAAAACTCAACAACAACAAAAAGCAGATCAAGATAACAAAATAACCTCACAATATTAGCATGTTGGGGAAACAATAAACAACTACTTTTATTGTAAATTCAGTTAGATGTCAGCTGTTATATGCCAATGTAAAGGTGCCTCACAGAGTTAAGAAATTAATCATTTAGATGGAAAATTAAATCAGTGTTTTAAAAGTTTGTGATGAAATAATTGGATTTGGAGAATACAATTGTAGCATGTTCAATTATTACTGTGGTTCCAAGAAAGAGACAGAAAAACAGCTGTTTGAAAACTTTTTGCATCTTTATTATATATGTATTTATTATTATATTAGTAGTATTTATTATTTTATTTGTATTAGCAATAGCAAGACATATTTAAGCTGTGACTTATTCAAATCTCTGTGTTTGAGAATTTGTGGAAAACACCAATAATGTTGATTCTCTGTAATTACCCAATTCATTAATGGCGTGTGTGTAACTGGATTGCAAAACAAAGTGTGTTGATTATGTGTTCACATTGGAAACCATGGATTTTGGGAGTTTAATTTAATGAGAAAAATCTATTAAAAAAGGAGAAAGTCAGTCACACAGCACATTATTAAAATGAAAATTAAAGATAACTTCACCCTGATTGCATTAATAAATAGGATATAACCATGAGGATGTTTAGCACTTTGAATCATTCGACACAAAATTGTACTTTCCTGACATTATCGCTCACTCTTTATATGTAAGATAATCCTTCTAATGAAGGGTTTTTATCCTGAAGCTTGTATAAAAATGAGTAAAGGAGTTGAATTAGGACAAAAGAGAAACTTCTGCAACGTTGTAAACCCTACAATAACCCTCACACGATATCAGTAATGTTCTCAGCTGCTTTAAAACCGAACTGACTCGTTTCCCCGCCGTCGCCACCAGGAGCGCACTGCGAGATCAACGTCGACGACTGCACGCCGTTCACCGACCCCGTCACCAACGAGCCAAAGTGCTTCAACAAGGGCAAGTGTGTGGACGGCGTGGGGGGCTACCACTGCATCTGCCCCGCGGGGTACGTGGGCGAACGCTGCGAGGGCGACGTCAACGAGTGCCTGTCCAACCCCTGCGACCCGCGGGGGACGCACAGCTGCATCCAGCTCACCAACAACTACCGCTGCGAGTGTCGCACCGGCTACACGGGTAAACAGAAGGCCGACACGCTGACGAGAGCGCAGGCTCATGCTTTTACTGGCTTTACACTTAAGCTCGTGAGCAAATTTAATACAAATTCAAATAAACAGCCTCTAAAATCAAAGCTGCAAAGTTTGTGGCCTACAGGCTGTAAAATAACCAGGTCATGCGGTTTAGTGTTAAATAATAGTGTGTGTGTGTGTGTGTGTGTGTGTGTGTGTGTGTGTGTGTGCGCGTGTGTGTGCGTGTGTGTGATCCCTCTGCAGGTCAGCGCTGTGACACGGTATTTGACGGCTGCAAAGGTCGACCGTGTCGCAATGGAGGGACCTGCGCAGTGGCCAGTAACACGCCGCACGGCTTCATCTGTAAATGCCCTCCGGTGAGTATACACACACACACACACACACACACACACACACACACACACACAGATATGTCTATCTGCGAAACTTGTGTTTTTATTATTATTATTTGATACTTTTCATAATCTTCGTGATCTTGTTGCAGGGCTTCACCGGCTCCACGTGTGAATACGACTCTCAAGCCTGCGGCAGCCTCCACTGCCGTAATGGGGGCACCTGCATCTCCGGCCACAAGAGCCCCAAGTGTCTGTGCACGCCGTCGTTCACTGGGCCCGAGTGCCAGTACCCCACCGACAGCCCCTGCAACTCCAACCCCTGCTACAACGGCGGCACGTGCGAGTACACCACCGAGGCGCCCTTCTACCACTGCGTCTGCCCCGCCAACTTCAACGGCCTGCGCTGCCACATCCTGGACTACGACTTCCAGGGGGGCTTCGGCACCAACATCCTGCCGCCGACGGTGACGGTGGAGTGCGAGATCCCGCAGTGCGAGGAGCGCAAGCACAACAAGTACTGCGACGTCCTCTGCAACAACCACGAGTGCGGCTGGGACAACGGCGACTGCTCGCTCAACTTCAACGACCCGTGGAAGAACTGCTCGGCCTCGCTGCAGTGCTGGCGCTACTTCAACGACGGCAAGTGCGACTCGCAGTGCGACAACGCCGGCTGCCTCTACGACGGGTTCGACTGCCAGAACCTAGAAGGACAGTGCGCGTGAGTATCTCTTTTTTTTAATACTCACTAAAGTTGAGCGGCATTAGATGAAATGATGCGAATACTGGTCGCTTGCGTGTTGACGAAGTATTTCACAGTTGGACTTGCTCAAGAATTACATTCTTAATTGCCTTGCTTTCATGGATTTCTTTGTAAAGCACTGTGAATTGCCTCACGTCCAAATAGTGCATTTGCCATGGAAGAATGGTTTTAAAATAAAATATAAAACAACAACATGAAATTAAAATGAAATCCAGAGCAGATTGATGGATAAAGTCAACATTTAGATACCTCTTGACATTCAAATGAAATAAAATCAGTCTTTATGAGACAAAATTAGTCTTTCCATCACAAGTATTTAATTTAAAATATCTATATATTCATCGATGGTAGATGGAGAAGGTTTAAACCATTTCCTTGTAATAGCCTTTTTACTTTTAAAACTGACGAAAATGTTGTCTTTTATCTTTCTTTCGAATAGAATAGTTTTATATATAATGTAAAAAGGCAGTGTTTACAGCATCCAAGAATAAAAAAATAGCATGTAAGTAAAGATAAAATACTAACACCAAGAAAAGTATTTACAGCAAAGTGGCTGAATTGACACTTTGCATTTAGCACAATTTGAAAGATGTCTACTGTTTTTAGCATGCTTTTGTTCTTAGCATCCAGACTCGTGTGAATCTAATATAGGTTTTGTGTTTTCAGTCCTCAATATGACCAGTACTGTAAGGATCACTACGCCGACGACCACTGTGATCAGGGCTGCAACAACGCCGAGTGCGAGTGGGACGGCTTGGACTGTGCCAACAACATGCCGGTGAAACTGGCCGTGGGCCAGCTGGTCGTGGTGGTCCACATCACCCCCGGGCACCTCCTCAACAACTCCTTCGGCTTCCTGCGAGAGCTGAGCCGCGTCCTGCGAACCAACGTCGTCTTCAGGAGGGATTCGAAGGGGGAGACGATGGTCTACCCTTACTACGGGAGCGAGCACGAGCTGAAGAAGTACAATGTCAAGCGTTCGCTGGACTCGTGGCCCGAGGTTCCCGGTAAGGTGCTGAGCGCGGTGAAGAGGAGCTTGTCGGGACGGAGCAGGAGACCGAGGAGGGAGCTGGACCATTTACACATTAAAGGGTGAGGAGATATATCGGCACCATCAAAGCATGGGCTCTCCTCGAAAGCTTTATTTGGAACTAAAGAAGGATCCAGGCGAATGATAGTGATTGTCATGTGATTGTGCTTCCGTCTTGACAGATCCATTGTGCACTTGGAGGTGGACAATCGTCAGTGTTTGCAGCAGTCGACCGAGTGTTTCCAGAGCTCAAACGATGCCGCGGCCTTCCTTGGTGCGTTGGAGTCCAGCGGCAAACTGGACGTGCCCTTCACCATTGAAGCTGTTTTCAGTGAGTATAGCAGATGGAAATCTGAATGAATTATTTAAACGCTACAAATTTCTTAATAGAAATCTGAAGATTTTTTTTTTTTTACGTGCAGTTTGCCTGCTTCAGTTTTTGGACCATTTCCTGCTCAATTCTCCAAATTTCCAAAAAATTATCCAATGAAAAATGTTATTATGGTCTTGTCTTATTTATTTAGTGAGAAGTGAGGATGGTCAGTTGCCTCTGCAGCGTTCACTTTAACTTGGCCAGTTTTGCTCACTTCGCAGAGGACAGGGATTAAGCTAATTACTACTACTGAACTGTCTGCTTGCAATTTGTACATACCTACCGACTACTGCAAGTTTCTTTTTGAATTGGAATTATTGTCATAGCTGCTCACCTAATATACAAACTTGTTTTTGACAATAAAGAGACTGGAATTTTACTTCAATCTTTCAGTCTTCAGTGGAAAATTCTTCCCAAGAGCTGTTTTATCTTTGGAAATTTCTTTCAGAGTCGGTAAAGAGGCTAAGAACTTTTTTTCCTGTGGTTTAAAAACTCAGAACATGGATTTCTAAATGACAAGCAAAAGAGGATTTCCAAAAATGTACAAAAAAAAATACTGAATACTTAGAAATAAAAAAAAAATCATTACTGAGGACTCATTATTTCTGAAGGAAACACTATATTTCTTTTATCTTAAGTTGGAATTATGTGCATGCATTTAAAGCTACAGCAAAATGGATTCCTATTCCACTTTGGCGTTGTTCATGAGCTGCTGCAGCATCCAGTCTGGCTCTGTGGGTTTCATCACTTTGCTTTAGTAATTATTAACTATTGTACTCAGACTGGACTGAGGACAAGTAAGTGAGTGACTCATTCCATCATCTTGTGGTGCAAAGTGGTATTGCATGAACTCGACAAGCGGGATGTTTTGTTTTTTTGTTGTTGTTTTTTTTACTTGCTAATGTCAGCAGATTTACCCACGGTGCCATGCGTGGTGTGTCAATTGATTTTTGTTATTTTGTTGGGTTTTAAAAAAGACATGTTTCAGTGATATCGGGTGGCTTCATTAGAAATTAAGTTAAGCATACTTACTACGTATTTAGTCTTTTTACCTGCGTTTTCTCTTGAAAGCAATGCAACATTGACCCATAGTTGATGTTTCTTGGAGGGTTGCGCAGTTGTAACAATTTCCAGGAGTCTGGTAATTGATTCTCTTTTGAGTGCAAAGCAAAGTTTGCCTGGAGTAGAAAGACAAATAGAGCTTTAAAAAAAAACAAACAAAAAAAAAACACAGCACAATCGTGTGCGTAAATGCATTGATGAGTAGTGTTGTAAAAAGAATGTGATTAAAGATATGAGGCCAAAACATGAAAATCCAGTGGCCTGATCCTTCAAGGCCTCGCTGTGCTCTCCGCACATACACGGTCGTATCACACACGTGCTCCTTCGCGCTCGTGCCCAAGGTATCCGGCACGGCCTCCGGTCGAGTCCTAACCCTCGCGCTCTTTGATTGTGTATTTGTTATGCAGCAGTGAACAAATGCAGTTGTGAATCTCATAGCCTAAACAATCAATCCTTTCCTCGGTGCTGTAAATCCAACGCCTTCAGGCTCCAGAACGGTTAATTGCTGCAAATCAACACATCCAGCCCCCACCACCACCCCCCACCCCCGTAACACCAACGGCATGGCTGCCTCTCATATACATCCGCTGATACCACACTCGCACACATGCACGCACACATGCACGCACACACACTTCATCCCACAGTGTGAGGGGCTGCTGCAACCTTCACCTCGCTGAATGTAATACCAGGACTTAATGTATCTCTGAGGGTTTAGGTTGGGGGAGTTTATCATTTCAAAATCGTTAGAGGAAAAAAAGAGAAGGGGAAAAATTGATCGGGAGTGTGCTAGAAGTTGGGAGTCTTTGTTATCTCGAAAATCCTAATAAATCCTTCGTCTTTACAGCTTAAAGCGCGTGCAGTAATTTGAAGTTCATTAATCCCCCTCCTTTTTTTCTCTTAAAGAAGAAATGGTAAAGTTGTCTCTTGGTACCCTGGGTTGAAAAGCGAGAGAGGAGGTGGTGATGTTCTTTTTTTCCCCTCGTCTTTTTTTCTTTTTTTTTTTTTTGTATCACGCCCCATCCCCTTTTTTTTTTCCCTTTTTTTGATGAAAAGTGGTTAGCAATTCTGATTATTACTGAATAGATAGTGGAAGCTAGCTTTACAAATGTGAGGATCGTCAGTCGGTTTCTGGCGGCCGGCGCAGGTTGCGGTGCGTTTTGGAACGGGAACCGCGGGGCGAAGACGTGCCGGACAAGCTCTGCTCCCACGCTCGGGCTGATCCTGGGCGCCCCGGTCTGTGGCGTCAGTCCTCTCCCGTCGCTCGGTCCCGTCGTGACCATGCTCTCCCTCTCCCCGCCAGGCGACGTGGACCCCCCAACCCCGCAGGAGCTCTACCCGATCTACTTGGTCTTGGGCGGCGTCGGGATGCTGGCCTTCCTCGGCGTGGGGATGGTGGTTGCCCGAAAGCGCCGCCACGAGCACGGCCGCCTGTGGCTCCCCGAGGGCTTCAAGACCACAGACACCAACAAGAAGAAGAGACGGGAGCCCGTCGGAGAGGATTCAGTGGGATTAAAGTAAGTTGCTGTTTATTCCCCTGTCGGCGTTTGCTATCGAGGGGTACCTGTTTCTTTGGGGGGTCAGATGGGGGGGGGGCCGGGGGTCGTTTTTAAAAACCTCAGAACTGGTGATCAGTCAAATTTAGGGAATGGGGGATGTTTAGCGTGAATCATTAATGGTAATGATATCGCAGGTTTAGGTGTGCATTAATTCACTTGTTGGGGCAAAGGGGTGGGGTGAGACTTGAATCAATGCTTTTGTTTTTCGGCTTCGCTGCACCATTAACGTTGAGGGGTCCGGGTGAGATGGAAGCAGTGGAGTACATGGGTTTTCACTGGGATTTCTGCTTTATTTCAGGCCACTAAAAAACACCTCTGACATTTCCCTCATGGATGACACCCAGAATGACTGGGGAGAGGATGAACCTTCTGATGCAAAGCGTTTCAGGGTGAGTAAACAAAAAATATGACTTCCTCCTTCATATTCATTCTTTTTTGGACATTGAAGATGATTTTATTTGATTTTTTTTTCCTATGACAGCTAGAGATTTCCTAAAATTGTATAAGTTATTTATTTAATCTTCAGTATTTTTATTTGTCTCTTCCAAATTTGACATTTTTTGGTAATAATTGTGTCTTCTTGGTGTTTAATCTCTTGCTGTCCCTGTTTTAGCAGTTTGATGAGCAGGCGATTTTAGAGGCGGACGACCAAACGGACCACCGCCAGTGGACACAGCAGCACTTAGATGCCGCTGACCTCCGCATCCCCTCCATCGCTCCCACACCCCCTCAGGGCGAAATCGAGAATGACTGCATGGATGTGAACGTCCGGGGACCAGGTGGGTGACTGATAAACACACACTATGGGAAATTAAAACACCTCATCTGTTAGTTACTACAAAATTATCTCTAATTTTGTAGTTTTTGCTGAAAATGATCAAGTAGAAGTGGATTTAGAAAAGCTCTAATTGCGTAATGCAAAGTGCTCGATAATGATAGAAGAAATAAAATGTGTGGGTTTTTTTTACCCATTTCTTCTTGTTTGCTTCTTGCAATGTGTGTCACAGATGTCAATTCCCTTGACAGTCTTTCCAGTTGAGTGTAACAATTTGTGAAATTTACAAAATATGTTGAGTGGGTGTTTGTGTGCCTTAGCATGAGTCGAGATTGATTCATGCCTTTCCTAAGTGAACTTTTCACAATTACAGAGTATATGGGCGTGTATGTGTGTGTGTGTGTATGTGTGCGCGTATGTGTGCCTGTGTGTGTAGGAGTAGCTAAAACCCCATATCCTCAGGGTAAAGGATCTTCTTCAAAGCAGCTGGCTGGAAGCCAGGCGCCTGGGGGGAAAACACTGATTCCTGATCAGATTAATCATTTGACCAGTAATGGGCCGCTCTGTTTTTCTCTCTCTCTTCTCTTCAACTTTACAAAAACCATTGAAGGCATCGAATGCAAAAAACCCAATTTTGTAGTAAATGCTAAATTCCCTGAAGAGAAGCTATGAAAAATCAAAGTAATAGATTTAACAACTTGAGAGCACACTTTTTTTTTCTTTCTTTCTTTCTTTTTTTTTTTTTTTATCCCCTGTCGTGGATCGATGCACTTGAATCGACCAAATCTGTGAGATCTGGGGCTTGCTATCCTTTTGAAGAGGAGAAAAACCTATCCAAGTCGACTGACTGAGCTGCCTCTCACAGTTAGATATTAAAGCTTGGTTTTTGCAGCAGTCTAGCTTTAGCAAGCCCTGGCCTCTATCCCCTCAGCTCTGCTTTCCCTGTGAAGCTTCTGCTGTGCCGGGGCCTTGATCAGAATCCATTATCGGAGAGAGAGAGAGAGCGGAGACGATTCAACTCAGGCAAACGTGTCCAATCCACGTTCGATTTGTTTGTTGCTTTGTTGTATTCTGCTTTGAAGTGCCACCTCCTCCTGCCGTTTTTGCCTGTCAGCCGTGTGCTGACCATGCAGATGATCACCCATCATTACCTTCCGCTCCTCTCCGTGCAGATGGATTCACTCCCCTCATGATCGCGTCGTGCAGCGGCGGAGGCTTAGAGACGGGCAACAGCGAGGAAGAGGAGGACGCCTCCGCTAACGTGATCAATGACTTCATCTACCAAGGCGCTAACCTCCACAACCAGACCGACCGCACGGGCGAGACCGCTCTTCACCTGGCCGCCCGCTACGCTCGCTCCGACGCCGCCAAACGCCTGCTGGAGGCCAGTGCCGACGCCAACGTCCAGGACAACATGGGCAGGACGCCGCTGCACGCCGCCGTGGCTGCTGACGCCCAGGGAGTTTTCCAGGTGGGCTCACTGAAGTGTCAGGGCTAAAACACTTTCACTGGTTAGATGTTATGTTTGTTTATGAAGCATGCATAATTTTTCCTGAAACATTTTTACTAGAATGAATGAACAAAATAGAAATAAGGTGAGTTTAAAACTAAAATTGCTTTTATTATTAGATGCATTTTGAAACTTCTTTCAATGGAAATGTAATGAAGAAGGAGTATATACTAAGCTGTATTGTATGATAATGAATTTAATTTAAAAACGAATCAATTAATATAATTGCAGGGGTTGCACTCCTTAATTCAGCTCTATGATTTGTTTCACATATGCACATTTTTTTACAAGTTTTAAGACCCTTGAGGATGTGGTCTGACGATATAGAAATACTTGAATTTTTGACCATCACAAAATTGAAATCAACATTTTTGGTGATATTTCACAGAACAAACAATACATAGAACTTTCCATGCAATATTGTTCATCCACCTTCGATATTGTTCTATCAAACTCAGGCTCACAGGGCTGAATCTGATTCCAGCTTACTGGACACAATCTCTAACACACACAATCACACAGTGTGATAGTGTAAAAACCTCATATTTTTGAACTGTGCAATTTTCTTGTTGCACCCTGCAGGCCTCAAAGTAATTACGTTGCATTGAAACAAACACATGGTAGACTCTTCAAAGTATACATAGGTCAACACAATGAAGAAGCTACTTGTTGCTGAAAAAACTCACAATTAATGAACTTGTGATTTTCTGCAGATCCTAATCAGGAACCGAGCCACAGATTTGGATGCCCGCATGCATGATGGCACAACGCCCCTGATCTTGGCTGCCAGGCTGCCGGTGGAAGGCATTGTGGAGGAGCTCATCAACTGTCATGCAGATGTCAATGCCATTGATGACTTTGGTAAAGCTTCAATTCAATGCTGTAAAATCTTTGCGACCAAGAGTTGCATGCACGTGAATCTCAGAGGTGCTGAAATGTGTCATTGAGCAGTTGTTCATGTCTCTGCAGGTAAATCGGCCCTCCACTGGGCTGCAGCGGTAAACAATGTGGAAGCGGCTATTGTGCTGCTCAAGAATGGTGCCAATAAGGATATGCAAAACAACAAGGTACAGAAATAACTTTTTTTTCCATGTGGACTATGAAATTACTTTTCTTGTGGATCAGTGATTTTCTTTTTTTTTTAACACACTCGTCTGTTGGTTTACCTGTAGGAGGAGACCCCTCTGTTCTTGGCTGCAAGAGAAGGAAGCTATGAGACTGCCAAGATCTTACTGGACCACTTCGCTAATAGAGAAATCACTGACCACATGGATCGGCTTCCCAGAGACATTGCACAGGAGAGAATGCACCACGACATCGTGCGGCTGATGGATGAGTACAACCTGGTACGAAGTCCTCCCATGCACGGAGGGTCACTTAGCACCACGCTGTCACCCCCTCTCTGCTCGCCCAATGGCTTTCTGGGCAGCATGAAGCAGCCTCAGCCTCAAGGTCAGGGCAAGAAGGCACGCAAGCCCAGTGCCAAGGGCATCGGGTGCAAGGACGGGAAAGACATGAAAGTGAAGAAGAAGAACTCCCAGGACGGGAAGCCCGGCAGCCTGCTGGACAGCTCAGCCGTTCTGTCGCCAGTCGACTCTTTGGAGTCCCCGCACGGCTACGTCTCTGACGTGGCTTCTCCGCCCATGATGACCTCGCCCTTCCAGCAGTCTCCGTCTGTTTCCCTGAACCACCTGCAGGGTATGTCTGACCCACACATGGCTGTAAACCACATGGTGATGCCCAACAAGCAGGAGCTGGCTCGAATGCAGTTCGACCCGTTGCCTCCCCGTCTCACTCACCTGCCAGTGTCTGGTTCAGGAGGCCAGGGCGCCATGAACGGGCAATGTGACTGGCTGTCCAGGATGCACGGCACCCTGAGCCAGTCGGGTCAGTTCAACCCCCTCAGAGGAGCTCCAGGAGGTCAAGGAGGCCTGCACCAGGGTGGCCAGCACGGGATGATGACCACAGCTCTCCACAATGGCCACCCCGGAACAAACCTGTCCCAGATGATGACCTACCAGGGCATGCCGGGAGCCAGATTAGCATCACAGTCCCACATGTTGCAGCAGCAGGCTCAGCAGATACAGCAGATGCAGAATCTCCAGCAGCTTCAGCAGCAGCAGCAGCAGCAGCAACAGAGCATCCAGCTCCAGCACCAGAACTCAAACACCACCAACAGCCAGAACTTCATCAGCGGTGAGCTGAGCCCCCCGGAGCTCCAGCAGGGCTCCGGCACCTCCAGCATGCCCATCCACACCATCCTGCCGCAGGAGACTCAGATCCTGCCCTCCTCCATCAGCCAGTCGATGCCCAGCACCCAGTTCCTCACCCCGCCCTCGCAGCACAGTTATTCCGGCCCCATGGACAACACACCCAACCATCAGGTCCAAGTGCCCGACCACCCCTTTCTGACTCCGTCGCCCGGCTCCCCTGACCAGTGGTCCAGCTCATCCCCTCATTCCAACATGTCCGACTGGTCGGAGGGTATTTCCAGTCCACCGACGAGCATGCAGTCTCAGATTGGACACATACCGGAACAATTCAAATGAAAAAAAAACAAAAACCTGTATCTTTGCATTCAGTTGAGCTGCTGTATATTTTCTTTTATTGAGAAAAAGCACTCTTGGTGAAAATTCTAAACAAACGAAAAGGGGGAAAGCTGTAAACAAGATTGAATAGGAACTTTTCTAAGCTTTTATACTAACAGCAACATCCATGTTTCATCCACTCTTTTTTTTTATTTATTAATGTCTTATTTATACCCATTGCCTGCTTACGGAAATTGGAGGGTTTGTGGCGTTAGGTCCCACACGGAGCAGAAAAAGCCCTTTCGTAAACTTTACTTTTAGTTCTTCCTTTCAGCACACACACTGGGTATTTATTTTCTTAAAGACTTTTTAGTCTTTGCCTTTTTTTTTAATATGATTTCATTCTTTGTTTATATATATTTTTTTTTGTATAATCGTGTTTATAATGAACATTGTGATTGAGGGGCATTTTATAGAGCACATTCTGAGTTCCAGTGTTATTTCGTTCATGTTTCCAGTTGTGCAAAGCCCCGCCACCCTCCTCCCCTTTAACAAAGGAAGTGCTTCTTTTAGTTACACCATTTAGCTTTGTGTACATTTCAGCAATATGTTGTGCCTCTCAATTTGATTGCATTCGTGTGTCGGGGACGCGGTGGAGATGCGATTTGTTGTACAGTATACGGCCATCTTGGAGATTGGCAGTTAAGACAGGCGTGGCTCTACTGTGGGCCCTGTCGTGTTGGAGACACTGGCCCGTTGGCCACAGAGTTTTATTGTTGTCCAGAGGGGCAAGGAAACGTCTTTTTTTTCCCTCTCCCTCCAAATTGTTTGAGCCTATGGCTGTGTTCTTCCTTTTGTAAATATCTTATGCATTTTCTTTTTGTGAGCAAGATTTTGTTTAAGAAATCTTACGTCCTGAGCATGAACCTGGGAGGCCTCTCACCAGTCAACCGCCTCGCAAATGTAAAACAGAATGAATATATATTTTGTATCTTATTGTCCCTTATGCATAGATAAATTTGAACTATATACAAATAGATACAATATATTGTTAGGTAACAAGTTTCTCATAAAATAAGAAAAAAAATTTTTAATATTGAGGTTTTATAAATTCATATTTATTTACGGTTCTGCAGTGCATACGCATCAAATCCACTGAGGCAAATGTTTTTGTTACACTTTGGTAAGAAGAAAAGTTCTGAGCCATGTTCCCGTTGACGTTTTGTGAGACAAAACCTGGTATCGTTTTGGAAATCGTATCATTTGAAATGAAAGCATATTAGGTTGTAGTGAAATTGTGATTTCATGAATCATCTTCTCTTCCTCTTATAAAGTTCAAATTTGCAAGAAATGTATTTTCCTCACTTGTTTTCAGTCTGTAAAAAAATGTTTCTTGTTATGAAATAAAAAGGGCACGTTTGTGTCTTGAGTTCATGAGGACTATTTTTTTTTATTGTGTAAGGTCATTATAACCTGAGTTATAAACTGAGTATAACATACGTGCATAATTATTGTCTTTATGAACAGTGCTTCATGTTTTCTTAACTGTAAGTAGTACGAGTATAGTATAATATTCTGCGGATGGATTGGTTGAAATCTGAAGACCTCAACTCCCCATACTAATTTGGATGAAGTGGGTCTAAAAAGGATGGACTGATTTGAAGACAATCACTATAGCGCCATCTTGTGGTGTAATTAGTAAATCCATCTTCTACACCAATGATTCCAATGATTCCTGAAGTGGGTTTGGTGAGGTAAATTGAAACAAGTTTATAAAACATTTTCAATATAAAATTTTGTAATTGAGTCCGTAATTTGTAATGAAACTAAATGATATTGCAGTTTGTTTGTTTTCTTGAAGACTATAATAATTCATTGATTTTATATAGCACTTTTCTAGGCACTCAAAGACGCTTTACATTGTAGTATTCATTTATTCCATACTGGATGGTGGTAAACTACATCTGTAGCCACAGCTGCCCTGGGGCAGACTGACGGAAGCGAGGCTGCCATTTTGCGCCATCGATCAGCCCCTCCGACCACCACCAACCATTCACTCTCACACTGCATTCACACAGGCAGTTCAGGGTTCAGTGTCTTGCCCAAGGACACTTCTGCATGTGGGTCTTCTGCAGACGTACAATATAGAAGCAATGAATAAATGTCTTAACATTTTTGTTTCATGCTGCAAAGAATATGTTTGCTGAGATTATGTATGGATGTAGAATCTGAATCCTGTTGTAGTCATTATTTTTGTATTATGTATTGTATTGAAATTGTAGCTGGGAGCCCTAGTTTTAAAAACACAATAAACTCAGAAAAAAATATGCCCATTCAAAATACTCAAATGTAATACTCATAAAAACATTAGAAAGATTCCAGGACAGTGTAGAGTAAATATTAGACGACTTTCTTCATGGAAATACATGTGTGGTAAATGTGAATACGAGGTTATTCCAGACTGTCCTTACTACTGAATCAGCCATATTCAATACAAGAAGACTACAGGAATATAAAGACTGCCCAAGATGTTAAAGATTGCAAGTATTGTGCAACACAAATGTGAATCAAAACTGTGTGACTGTGATTTCTTATAAGAAAATATTTTTTCTCCAGTGCAAACGTATTCTCTAAATCTTTTCAATTTCTCTGTCTGATTCGTGTGTATTTTATCTCCTGAAAGTTTAGTGAATGAATAACAGATTTCATTTTTTATTCTTCGTAAAGCACTATATATTTTCTTCTTCTTATTTTTTTTTTTTTAACTACATCTCCTACAATGCACCGGGAGCAGCACTGCTGAAGTTCAAAGTTCAAACATCACAGTAAAAATAGGGTATTCGCTGCTTGCTTCCCTGTGCTAACCGGGAGGAAAACAAACACCTGGACGGGCACGGAGTGCGCTGGTCGGCCACCGCTGCCCCACCATCCGACCGAGGGACCCGGGAATGGCCCTCAGCTAATCGCCGCTCGCTTCTGCTCTGTTGTCGGGGGACTTTAGAAGCAACGGCTAGCTGGCTGCTAACGTTAGCACGTAGCCACTGCTGCTAAGCTAACGCCACCGGACTGGTACCCCCGGACCGGTACCACCGGACCGGTACTGTGCTGTCTTAACTGTCGGGACTGCAGCTATGTTCGTGCAGGAGGAGAAGATATTTGCCGGCAAGGTGTTGAAGATACACATCTGCACCATGGACGGCACGGAGTGGCTGGAGGAGGTCACGGAAGACACGACTGTGGAGAAACTGAAGGAGAGGTGCTTAAAACATGTAGGTTCGGGGTTTGTTTGTGTTTCCCTTGGCGGTGTTGTTATTTTTTTTTTTTAACGGTCGCTCCCCTGCCGTGCCCTGTGCGTAAACTGTCAGTGTCACTGGCTTTGTATTTATAGTAACTGGGTAGAGTTTGCTATTTATAATTTAGCAGGTTGGCTGCCCCTCTCCCTGCTAAGCGAGCTGCCCCTTCCTGCTCCCAGAGGCTGCGAGCCGGGGAGGCACGCTGCTTTTCAGCCTTTCTATTATTATACAGCTTCTCCCGGCTCTCCTTCTATGGCCTATAGCATAACTCAGCCTGTGATGCAATGTTTGTTTCTCCTGACAGCGCAGAATGCACCTGAAATGAATACTTCAGCCTGCACGGTCTGAAACGTCCATCCAGAAAATGAACCACACGTTGTAGTTAATTAATAGTTCAGCCATTTCCAAAAGTTATCTTGGTGCCCGTCTTTCTTCTGTGAGGAGTATTTAGAGTTTTCTTTTGAGATGTTTAAAAAAAGTCACATGCTTTCAAATGGTCCAATATTTCATTATGTGAGTGTATCTACAGATGAATCCACAAATGACCAACCTGTGTTTCTTTTTCTGGCCATTCAACAGTCATAATGATATTTGACAAGGGAAGATTATTTATATAGCACCATCCAGACATAAGGCAATCAGCAGTGCTTTGCAAGGAAATGTGTGTGAATAAATCAAGCAACTTAGGAAAAAGGTAATAGAATAAAAATAAATAATTTAATGGAAGGCCAGAGCAAATAATAGTGTTATAAGGCCTTGTTTAAAAGAAGTGTGTGTCGGCAGTCTTCAGGTGTTCATTATTAAAACGTATTATACAAATTAAGACATCGCAAATGAACTTGTATTTCTATTCGGCAGATGTTAAACACAGAATCTGATTTTCAATCTGAAACAGTCCCAAAAAACATGTTTTTTTTCATAATCTTTACTGAAGACTCTTGCAGTTAAGTTGTGAATTATGTCAACTTTATGTAGATGTGTAGAGTTCACAGCAGCGAGCTTCTGAAGCTTGGTATTCACATCCAACTGAGGGTTAAAGTCAGGAAGGGTATCCAGCTTATAAGCTAAGTCAAACATGCAGATCACATGGTTTGTTGTTGCGGCCACAGAAGACAGCAGGCAACAGCTGATCACAATGCATCCACTTTAATTAGTGTATCTTGTTGAAGTTGATAGTGTCATTAGTGCTACAATCAAGAATATCATCATCCCTGCTGTTATCTGTTCAACGCTGTACCTCTCCTCATATCATTTGCTATAATTCTGTGTTGTTTCCTTGGTTTTGTGCTCATTATTTTGTACCTGCTAGAGGGTTGGGAGGGTGTTATTTTATATAGACCTTGCATGTTGTTTGTATAAAATTCTTCTCATACAGTGTGACTGATATTACATTTTTTTTTTTTTTTCTCCCAGTATGTACATGGAAGCGTAGAAGACCCCAAAACACTCACACATCATAAACTTATACATGCTGCTACAGAAAGAGTCCTCACCGACACCAAAACTGTTGCGGATGAGAACCTTAAAGATAAAGGTAGGAGACATTTTGTTTGAGGGGTGCGGACATCGTGACTGAGTATTAAAAACACCCGACTCGACCCTGTCTTTCATGCGTTGTAGACGTATTGCTGCTCATAAAGAAAAGACCGCCTCCGACCCCTCCCAAGATGGCAGAGGTTAGCACAGATGAAAAAGTAAGCTTCATCAACTTTTTAATTGCAATATATTCTCCGCCCAGTCTCTCAATTCATCTCTTTTATTAAATCCACTCTTTTTTTTTTTATTGTTTGTTACAGAAGAAACAAGATAACAAAGCTCCCGACAAAGATGCCATCCTGAAAGCTACAGCCAGCTTGTCCATACGCCACACTGACCGCACTGTAACGCAGCACAACATCAGAGATGTGAGGATCTCAGGTGCAAAGCTTTAACCGATGTGTTTTGATACAGATCTCTTGTAACGCTTTTCTGTTGTCGCAGTTTCAGACGGAGCTCCGAAAAATCTTAGTTTCTCTCATCGAAGTTGCCCAGAAGCTTCTTGCCTTGAACCCTGATGCTGTCGAACTCTTTAAAAAGGCCAACGGTAAAGTGAACCCTCTTTTTTTTCTCTCTCTCTCGCTGTCTAAACGAGGAGTATCAAATATAAGGCCCATGGGCCAAAGACAGCACACAAGAGATTCCAATCCAGCCACCAAACCACCAAGCAAATTGTAAAAATTTCAGAGAAAGTATTGACTTTTTTTTTTTTTTAAACACATTTCTTTAGAGTAGCAGACGCAACACTGAGACCCGAGCTGAGATATTGGATGTTGCCTTGAATTGGTCTGTATGTGGCCCCTGAACTAATATGTGTTTGACGCCCTGATTTTAAAGTACATGAAAGTCTTTTTTTTTTTTTTTATAAAGAAGCGACTTTGCTTAATTTGATCTGTCTGTTCAGACGTCGCTCAATCAGTTCGTGAAGTTATTTAATTTTTTACACCCAATCCCCTCCTCTTCACTTCCTGTTAAACAGTTTCACATTCTTGATGACTCATTCACCATTTAAAAAGGAATGCATCTGAGGCATTGCTGATGTCGCTGCAACCACCAGCAGTGAGCGCTTCACGTATGGGCTCAGGCTTCCAGGGGCGTCACGCACATACAGCACAATGAACTACTGGAACAATCGAACCGGGACCATATCTCAGGTGTCACTTGAACATTGTCCCAACAACTTAAAGAATGAGATGTTGGATGGATTGTAGATTGTTTGTTCAGCATTTCTGGGACACAATGAGAATGCGCCGCTGCTGCAGAATAATCCCAATGATTACAGCTTTTGTCATCATGGTGCTTTCACCTGCTTGATTTTTAGACATTTGATCTCTGTGTCTGTGCATCTCGTAGCAATGTTGGATGAAGATGAGGAGGATCGGGTGGATGAGACGGCTCTTCAGCAGCTCACTGAGATGGGTTTCCCTGAGAGCAGAGCCATCAAAGCTCTTAGATTAAACCAGTAAGGCTTTCTGAGTTTTTTCCACTCAAGAACGTCCGATGTAGAAAAAGCTGAATTTGTATTGTTGTCCCAGGTGATTGACAGCATTTAATTTGCTTGATCTTCTCCGTAGCATGTCCGTGACGCAGGCCATGGAGTGGCTCATCGAGCATGTGGACGACCCTTCTATAGACACGCCTATACCGGGACAGGACTCTTCTGGTGCTGCTGGAGCCACGGCTGCTGCAGCTGCTGCTCCCAAGCCAGGCCCTTCCAATTCCACTTCTGCCTCAGCCTCAGCTTCAGCTTCAGCCTCAGCTTCAGCTTCAGCTTCAGCCTCAGCCTCAGCCTCAGCCTCAGCCTCAGCCTCAGCCTCAGCCTCAGCCTCAATCTCAGCCTCTGCATCAGCTTCAGCCTCAGCCTCAGCCTCAGGTCCGAACCTGCTCCGAAGCCTCTCCAGCCAGTCAAGCTCAGAGGAGAGCAGCAGGCAGGATGAACTCACAGAGATCTTCAAACGGATCCGGAGGAAAAGGGAGTTCAGACCAGATTCAAGGGTGGGTGATTTGATCCTTTTTGCCTTATACAACTCATCTTGAAACTCACATCCACCACGTTGATCAGCTGCAGCATTGGTCTGTTTTGGGCACAATAGTTGATATTTGTTGGCACGTTACGGTACTCTTTGTTTTGTAGGAGGAGGCTGTTTTTTTGTATTCTCTGGCTCAGAGTGCTGGCAGGCTTCATTTTATATATCTGAAGTGTTCTCTGCTTTTATTAAAAGGTGTTTCTATCACTTGGATCGTGTTTACAGTCTACTGACTTCCCTGATCACTACAGAAATAACCAGTCTCCATCGTCCCCACAAATGACACACCGTCCTTCAACACAGCACTTTTCACTGTGGCTGGTCGTAGAGCCTGTTCACAGCTTCTTCTTTGTCTTTTACGAAATAAGCAATTTCTCTGCCCAAGATTGATGCCGAATTCCACATGAGCAGTTTGTTTAATCGGAGTCAGAATAAATATTTAGTTCCTCTGTCTGTCCGTAGGCTGTCATTGCATTAATGGAGATGGGCTTCGATGAGAAGGAGGTGATTGATGCGCTGAGAGTAAATAACAACCAGCAAGATGCTGCAGTAAGTATTGCACAGTGTTCTCACATGAAACAGTTTGTAAGGATCACTTTTTACGCAACCTTACACAGTCCAGTTATAAATGACTATCACATGTTACATAAAGAGTTTGATAGCCTATAAGAACTCCTGTCATAAATGTGTTTTTCTAACGTTTTCTTTTTTTTTTTGATATTTGCTGGAAAGCTCGAAAGTGATCATGTCACCTGACCTGTATAAGGATGTAAATTATTCAGGAGTTTCCAGAAAGCAAACCTGCCTTTTCTCACCGTGTGCCTTTACTCTTCTTCGTGCAGTGTGAATGGCTGCTAGGAGACCGAAAACCCTCTCCGGAGGATCTAGATAAAGGCATCGACACCAACAGCCCGCTGTTCCAAGCCATCCTGGAGAATCCAGTGGTCCAGTTGGGTCTGACCAATCCCAAGACTCTATTAGGTAAAGTCTGTCCCGTACATATCGTGGCAAGGGCAACATTGTGGGACAAAGTTATCGTTTTATTCCGGAGAACCTCAAAAATGGCATCAAATCTGATTTTTTTGTTTTCAATATATATGGGAATTAAACAATTCCACATATTAGAAAGTATTTATCATAGTATAGGATAGCCTATTTATTGTATTTATAACCAGGTTCTATTTACTGATTTTGAGTTTTCAAAAATTTGTAAGATAGAAGTTGTTTGGATCGAGAACGAAACATATTTCTGGTCTGAATTGTGCTCACAGTCACTATTTACAAATAGTTTTGCCTATTTTGTATACGTTTTTTTCTTGAGGGGGGACAGTTGAACACAAGTTGGTTAAACTCATAATATATTTTTCAGTATATCAAAATCTCATTGGCCTTGACTCCTGCAGCATCGTCAGTCTGTCCCTCCACCTTCTACTTCATCCTGAAGCTGCAGCTGATCCCAGCTGACTGTGGTTGCAGTCAGGTTACACTCATGACATATTCCCAGCTGATCACAAGGCAGCAATCATTGAGTTTATTTATAATGGCATAGTTCCAAATTAAAACGCATCATCTAAAGGGGGCTTCATCATAGGTTTAAGAATAGTCTCAGGAGTCACCCCAGCAGCTTTTCAGTCAACATTTAATTTAATACGGCCACGGCCAGCATTTTATGTATTATACAAAAACTGCCTGATAGATCATTATTTTCAACAATGAACTGATTGCCTTGTTCACCCCAAACGAACTAAATTTATCCACGCGTTCCGTTTAGATCTCCCCGTGAAAATGAATGTTGTTTTTATCTGTAATCACAAAATCGTTGTTGTAGCTTTATAGAGCCCAAATAGAGAAACCAGAAAATCAGCAGGGTCTAGTAATGTGTTTATCCAACTGGAAAGTGCCGTTTTACTGCCGTCAGTCTAAAAACGGAGGCAAACATGCTCGACAATTTGATTTTACTCTACATTTACGTGCACAGCATTGACTTTGTTCTGACCTGAAGTCATGCAAGGGACCGTTGTAAGTTATGGCTGCAAGTAAAAGCAAAAAAAAAAAACATGAAGAAAATAACTTAATTTGCTTTACTGTCATTAAAACCACTGCCATGCTGAAACCTCACATTTCTCCCAGTTTGACGACAATTACATGTGTTTTTCCCACTTGGAATAGAGACGTTTTCCACTTTGGTTAATATAAATCCTATCCAGTTACCTATAAATTCTACTCGCATGTGTAATTAGAGATCAGTCATTATCGTAGCAGCTGGAGACATGGATGGGGGGGGGGAATCTCTGCCACACATGTGCCAAATCTCTGTGTTGAAAGCACAGATATGGGAAGTACCTCTCTCACCCACTCGTCTCGTTTGTGTGCAGCTTTTGAAGACATGCTGGAGAACCCGCTGAACAGCACC
The DNA here is from genome assembly GCF_963422515.1 of Blennius ocellaris. NCBI lineage: Eukaryota > Metazoa > Chordata > Actinopteri > Blenniiformes > Blenniidae > Blennius > Blennius ocellaris. The sequence continues at coordinate 6,138,228 of NC_137656.1, forward strand.
CAGTGGATGAATGACCCGGAAACCGGCCCCGTCATGCTCCAAATATCCAGAATCTTCCAGACTCTCAATCGCACATAGAGCCTCCTGGTGACCCCACCTCCCCCGTGTGACTGTGGCAGCTTGGGTGTGTGTGTGTGTGTGAGTGTGAGTGGGTGCGTGATCATACTGGGATGGAAGTGTGTGTGTGTTTCTGAGTATGGCAGAGGCACAAGTATTGTTTTTGCCTTGTAAAGACAAAGCCAGACGAGTCAAAGTATGAATTAAGATGTTAAACATTTAAACTATTTATACCAGTACAGTAAACTCACTTATACAAAAAAAAATACAAAGGTTAACATGAACATTATTATTACAGTAATAATATAAAGTACAGATTTAGTATGTTGTTTTTACATTTTAATGAGAACAATTTATAGGTCTGACAGACACGATTTATTTTATATAATTTCTCCATGTGCAAGAATTACATCAGACATCGGTTTAATGTTTACACTTCAAAGAGAACAGTTTTTCTATGTTTTGCAATATTTAAATATCACTTACAGTCCCGTCTTGTCTCTTCAAATGGTTTCCTCCAGCAGGCTTCATGTCTTTCCGCTGGTTCCCTCTCCCGCAGCAACCGCTTCAGGCCGAGAGGCCTTGAAAGGTCCCCCCCCCCATTCAAGTAGAGCATCTCCGGAGCTCGTTGAAAACTGGCTCCCAGACTCATTCAGCCCCACAACTCCACCGCCTCTCTATTTAAAATGGGGAAGCTGGCGTATTCGTTTAACCCATTTTTGGCCTTTTCGAGGAAAGCTGTATGCTCAAGCCGTGCGTCTCGATCACGTTTTTCTGAGCAGATGTTAAAAAAAAAAAGTCAGTCTGTTTTTTTTTTGTCTTGAATGTCATATTTTCATGTTGCGCTCATTTAGCACTTGTTCACCTCTGTGAAACCGGCTCACAAGCAGCGCTGAAGGAGTCAAACCAAGTGGTTTGTCCAGAGCCCGAAGGGGTTGTTAAGTGAAGCTGAGCCTAATCGAAAAAGGGGTTTGCCTTTTTTTTTTTTCTTTTCTACTCTAATTCGAATGATGAAGACACTCACTCACACTTTGTGTCGCGCTCATACACACACACACACACACATCAAGAAGTAACCGAGGCTGAGATTCAACCAGTTGTAGAGGTTTTGGTTGATCCAGTTTCTTCGGAACGCGTCGGACATTTACGCTGTCAAACCAAACCAAAATGACACTGTATAACCTGCCTTGTCATTAGATGTATCCAGTGGAAAAAAAACAAAAACAAACAAACATGTATTTCTGTGCAATAGCAAAGACTTCTGTTGATCTGTAAAGACATATATTTGATTTGAGTGTTAGAGAGGTGTGAAGTGCAATGGGTAGTGTGATATACAATATTAGCCTTTTGCATCGAGTACTTTAAAGTCTCCATAAAAGAGGGCGGGAGAAGGGGGTAGAGCTGTGCCCCTCCCAAGTTGTAGCGGGAGTTCAGAACCCATGCGGACGGCGGTGTGTTTTTGCCAAGCTTTTTGAGTGTTTTTATTCAATATTTAAAATGTGGTGTTGATGTGACTTTCTGCTCAGGGAGGCTGAGATTGTTTTTCTAGACCCGTCGCTATGGCAAACCTCTGCTCGACCCCCGATTAGTTTGGCATTTACAAAATCAACTCAAAAATCGAAAATGGCTTTAACTCGACCGTCACGAATTCTGCTTCTGAAGAAGAGCACCACAAGACATGGTTTCGTAAAATGCAATATTTGGAAATATTTAAATGTTTTTAGAGAGAAGTGTCTGTTTGATCTATGTATTATTACATTATTTATATCAAAGCCAAACTAGTGACTCGTTCTTATTTATAACATTTTTAGCAAACCTTGAAGCTAATCTACAAATGTGAAGAAGAAGAAGAAGAAGAAGGAAGAAGAAAAAAAAAGATCCAGAATGACGTGCTTCAAATGTTTTTACAAACCATTTTAAAGACGTGCTTAATGGACTGGTAGCTCACAGCAGGGACAGAGGCCTCAAGGCCTCCCTGCACTGCTGTGGACGTCGGTCAGCGGCCGCAGGGACCAGCTGTCTCGCCACGTCCACGCTTTTCATTTGCTCGCCTACAAAAAAAAAATAATAAACCTCTCCATCCTTCCTGAATTATTGTGCAACACATAAAGGACACTTAAGGGAAATGGTCCACGGGAAACGCTGATGTCTTTCAGAGCAGTCAGCAGGAACGAGCGAAGTGAACTCTATTGCGTGGGGACGCTGACGGGAGGGTTGTCGGTGACGCGGATTCTTGTTTTCACACCACTGTCCTGCAGGACTGTCCCAGATCAACTACCTATGCAATATACTCACAGTCTGTTTCGTTCAAAAAGCCTCACGGCTCCTGGCGTCTGAATCACTATTGCATTAAAGTTATTTTTTTGTGGCTGTATCCCACTGATTCCATTTTGTTTTTAGTATTTATTGTCATCTCGGAGCAACGCGTGGTTGTCGTCTGTGTCCTTTTTCATGCAAAACGGAGTCGAGGACAAAACGGTGCAGAGACGATACCTGCGTGCACCTGGCAAGACAGACGCAACGAACCATTGAACTTGCAAGTGGAGGTCTGGATTTCAACTTTTTTTTTTTTTTCTACCAATAAAGGAGGAAGTGTACGATGGTGTAGTGGTCAGCGCTCCCACCTCACGGTGAGAATATCTCCATCTGATTCCTTCGAAGCAGATCTGTGGAGTGGAGTTTGTGTGTTCATGGCCTTTCTTCATGTTCCTCCAATCTCAGTGGTGTATTTTTAGCAGTATTTATTAATAAGTAGGTTTTCTTTTACATTTCAGAACTAGATTTATTTTTTTTTTGTGGGGTGGGGGGGATTTCAGAGTCTTTCTCCAGTTCTTTGATTTTCATGTACCCTGTTGAAATGTGGGTGAAGTTCGGAAAGACAACATGACAGGGACGCTTGTTCGAGTCCAGAGTGGATGTCTTTCAGTGTGGACTTGCCGTTTGCTCCACCCTAATCCATTTATCTTCTATACCGCTTCATCTTACTCAATGTTTTATGACACTTTACCAGCGGGTTATCGGTGAAAACAGGATACACCCTGGACATGTAGCCTGTGCATCAAAGGGTAATTGTGCACTCAAACTTGCAGTTTGAAAGTCTCCAATTAATCTCAAATTCATGTTATTTCTGACTGGGAGGAGACCGGGAGAAAACCCACACAGGCAGAAGAAGAAATCAGGACGACGAATGAGACAACAAAATGAGAAGGGAGTGAAGGAACAGACGAGGCCACCAACGTAGAGTGTATTGATTATAACACTCCTTTACCACAGATGAGAGTAGGTTTTATGGAAATTACATGACCTTTGGGTGACAGATGGTCAAAAGACCACTGCTTCAGATGGGGGTTGTCTTTTATAGTGTGACCTGATAGGGGGTGTTGATTAAAGCGACGGACGGACGCTTCAGAAAAGCACATAGTAGTGAGGACATTGGTCCTGCTGGATCACTCTATTTGCCACACCCAGGATCCCAACCACTGCAGGGGGAAAAAAAAACCTGGGAGTGGCAGAACGCATCCCACAAGGATGTGACGAGAAGGAACTCCCAACAACAGCTAGTCTTGTGCAGGTCTGTAATTTGCAGCCAAAGCAGCCCTGGCCCCTCAAGGGATGGGCCTCTGAAGGCTGCTGTGGTATCTGGCACCATGCTGTTAGCAGCCTGGAGGCTGTGATGTCAAGTGTTGCAGACCAGCAACACGTCACAAGAACTGCAGTTTTGAAGATGCTCTAAACCAGCCTTGAAGCCATCATAATTTGGACCTCATCAAACTCTTAACAAATGCTTTTTGTTTCTACTTTCAAGACATCAACTTTCACTTGATCTGTAAGTAGGGACGGGGACATTAGGTAGCAGTTCTGAATTTGAACTTTCATGAGATCATTTTTTGTTTTTTTGTCTGAAGGACACCTTATTTTGACAGTGTTAGTTTCTGAATGGTCAAGCTCCATATTGCTCATGAAACTAACTTCTGCTGCTTCTTTCAATGATTTTGATTATTGAAACAATATTATCTCTCTTTCCTTTATAACCTGTCAGACATTTTACCCACAAACATTACAGTATTGGTTTGACAGGTTATTTCACCCTGACATAGATCACTACTAAAGCTGCACTAAAAAAACATGTTTTGTTTTATCCATACGTGAGGATATGTGTTCGCTTTTACAAAACATAACTGGATGACAAACTTGTCAAACACTGAGTTAATGAGCACATTAAAAAGTAACTTGTATTACCTGCCATTAACAGTGATGTTGGCTCATGCAGAGATGTTTTCTCCAACTTTGATGACAGATTCCTGATGAAAATAGAAGCATTGACATTAACACCACCAGTATGGCTATATATAATGTAGCTTTATTGGGTCGTGCCCTGGAAATAAAAAAAATAAAAAAAAGTTTCTTTCTGGCTCTGTGAAACAAGGACCCCTTGTGGTAAAATAGGGGGAATGCTCTAATTAAAGACATGATAAAAGTCCAAAAGGCATGCACTGGGTGTCCCTGAACATACCTGGATGGATGGATGGAGGTCGGAGAAACGGACTTGGGATCAGAAGCTCGCAAGTTTGATTCCCCCAGCAAACAGGTCATCACTGTGGGTCCCTGAGCTCCCATTCGCTCCCAGAGTGCCTTAATGTGGCTGCATGCAACAAAGGAATAGGATGAATAAATGCAGAAATAGGGATAATGAAGTTTGATTTCCCCCCCCCCCCCCCCCCAGTTAGTTTAATTCAGGGTTGTCTAATCCAGCCCACGAAACCGCAAAGCAAATTGTAAGCATTTCAAAGAAAACGTTAATATAAAAAAAGAAAAAAAATTCTTATGAGTAGCGGGCACACCTGGTACTGTGGTAGCATCAGTTATCTTCTATGCAGTGGTCTGCTGGTGCTTCTCTGCTACAGTGAGGGATAGAACCAGACTGAACACACTGGTTAGAAGGGCAGGTTCTGTCCTGGAGGCCCTGCTGCAGACCACAGAGGAGCTGGGTGAGAGCAGGGTCCTGGCAAAGCTGGAATCCACCATGGACAAAGCCCCTCATCCCATCCACCGTGACACTGTGGGAGTATTAACCAGCTCTTTCAGTGGTAGACTGCTGCAGCCACCATCCAGAAAGGAGCCACCAGGTCATTCATACCTGCTGCTGTGAGTATGTTCAACAGCCGTAATAAACTGTAAATACCACTGTCCTGGCACTGTTGCACTGTGAATATTGTAAATATTGTAAAAATATTAATACTACTCTACCAGATTATTGTTCCCCCTGTCATTCCATGTGTATATATGTATATAACATACATATATATTTATCCAATTATCTATTTACATATTCTCTTGTGTGCAACTACATTTGTGCAATGTTTGGGATGCTGTGATGACTATTTCCTCATGTGGGATTAATAAAGTCACATCTAATCTCATCTCATCGAAAGCTATGCTGTCGGGATGAGTTTGTAAAAACAATGCAGGATGCAATAGCTATAGGAGAAGTTGTTTGAACATTTCATTGTATTTTGCACCAGAAGGTTTAATTAAAATTGGCCTTGTGTTAATATTGTAGTCATTTTCATGAGTCATTTTTTGATTTTGTGAAAATATAGACATTTTCACCACGACAAAAGAAAAATGTTATAGTGTAAATTTAAAGCTTATTATGGCACTAGTTTACCGTTTCGGCCCACTGAAGATGAAATTGTTCTGTATGTGGTCCCTGAACGAAATTGTTTGTCACCCCTGGTTTATTTAATAATGACAAGAATAAACAACAATGTTAACACCAATTTTGAACACTAGATGTCACAATAGATCAGTGTCAAATGTAGACTATTGCCCTCGCACAGGGCAACAGTGTACTGTAAGGGTGAACATGTAAGTGTTTGTAATATATTCTGTACAAATTGAAATCGACCCAATTTAAATGGGGTTGGGGGTGTATCTATACGATTTGAATGTCCAATAATTTACAGATCCCCTTAATTGTCCTTGATCTAAAATTTTAGGCTGCCTTTAAAACCTTAAAAAGGTAAGAAAATCCTGTATGAATTAGATAGGAGTGAATGGGACAGTGAGCTGTTCCCAGAAGTCGTCTGGACGGTGACCACGCATGCGCAGTGGAAGCCCCCAGGCAGTGGGATGAGAATAAAATTTCTATGGGCAGAGTGCGAGCACACCGCTGGCCTCGCAGCCTGTGTATATTTTATCTAACACGATGTATTTAATACAGAGATAGAGCCTGTGTACACCGTGTTTTTTCCCTCTCCGGAGTCGCTCGGTGTTCCCCCCCCCCCTCCTGCCTGGAAGTCTCTCCGCGGCGCGCTCTTGTCCCGCAGGCCGCGGTTGGGCTCTTGTTGCTGGGAGGAGACCTCATAGACTCACCTCCTTGCTACTAGCATTATTAGCTGGCTACGATGCGTCGCTGCTGCCGCTGCGGGATTTTCTACACAGCGGGCCACTGTGCGACGAGACACGTCCTTGGATAATCGTTTTCTGGAGGGAAATTAACGCCACACCTTTCAAGGTAAGGGGGCTTGCCAGCGAGCGGGCGTCATTCATGCGGCGCTAACAGTTAGCAGGCGTCAGTTAGCCGCGTTACATTTGCATGCATGGCCGTTAGGCTGAACCAACTCTTGGAAACCACCACCACCACCTCATTAACGTTACCCAAACACCAGCATACTGACGTGAAAGAAAATGCTCAATCCAGCTGTTATCACCAGTTTGGCCACAATGCACGGATTGGGCCGCCCATGGATGAACACATTGAGGTAATAATGTTATTGTAACAATAATTAAACTCTTCAGGTCAAATAGACCCCGCACCCCTCACTGATCTCACTGTAGATACATATGTAAGCACAGAGGAGCACTGTCTCGTCTTCTAGTTCACCATCTGGTAATTAGTGTAATTGGGTATGTTGTTTGGGTGATTGTAGGTCTCGTACTCTTAATAACATGAACACATCATCCTGATGAAGAAAATGGTAGTGTGCAGATATACAGACAGATACACCTATACAACTAACAGATATGTCAGAAAACCTTAAGATTACTCTGCCAGTCATATTTACTAAGAAGAATGCTGGTTATCCTCAGACTAGGCCACTAGTTTTGTGCTGCACAGTCTCACTGCTTTATCAACTCAGTCAGACTCCAGATTGCTTGCACCCTGCTTATACAGTACATATCAGAAATATTTTGTTTTGCACATAGCGTTGTGTGCTTTCCAGTTACCAGAAAGTTTCATTCTTATTATCAGTGCTTTTTTTTTTTGATCTCCACGGCTTCATTTAAGCATCAGGTGCTGTAAAGACAGTCTTCTCTCTGTAATCAAGCGATTAACATAATGAATGTGTCTGTTAGGATGTCTTCATATGGCTTAATGAGCACAGACAAGGCTGAAGATTTTTCAGGGGATGAAGGTTGCAAAAACATTTTCCCTAATGACCTCGAAATGCTCAAACCGGTGTAATTTTATTGAATTATTTATTGTCGTATCACTCACACAGAGCATCCAGCCTCTCAAGAGGAAGGGAATTAGCAATTTGGCAAATTGTAGCTGGCCAGTACCCTGTTATTTGTCCAAATCTCTTACTCAGCACTGCAACTGTATGTTTATGTTTTGTAGGATGGACGTTGATTTGTGTTCCGGCGGGGACAGCACCAGGAGGAAAGTGGAACTAGGTGGGGTTGCAGAAGGCACGATGGACGTGGTACCTTTGGAGATGTATGACTCTGCCAGAGCAAAAATAGCTGCCAACCTACGCTGGCTGTTTGCCAAAGCCTACGGAATTGGTAAGTAATTTAGTTTGCAGCCATGATACACATGCTCTCTCTCTCTATAGACTAACAGACAGCTATATGGTTCAGTTATCATAAAATGTGTATATGAAGCATTATAAAATAAAAGCCTAGTAAATATTTACTACAACAAGAATCAGCAAAATATTTTCTCCTACGATGTTCTTATGGGAACCATGTGTTTACTCATCTTGACACATTGAAGCTCAGCACATTGAGTGGCGCCTCAGCAGACATACTTTGACATGGAAAGCTCAAGAGAAAGACATTTTTTGTTTGTGCGCACGTGCCTGGACCAATTTTCCTGCGACACATGGGGGAAACAATGTAAAGCTCCCGCACTGATTCACCAGGTCCCTCCATTCCTATTGGAACGGCCAATGAGATCGAACCCTAAATCTGTCTGAGTGACAGGCGCCGATGATCGGGCTATATTTGTTAGAGTCCACACACAGCATGGAAAATACTGATCGGCACTGCCAGGCGCACACAGAAACGCACACGCGCTTCCTGTTAGGATTGTAGTCAGCATTTGTGATGGTCCTTTTAGACCAGATTCTCCTGGCTTGTCGCATGTTTTGATAGCAAAATTTTTCTCAAATTTCTGTGAACAGTTGTGTTAAATTCAAGTAGACTTAAAAGATCCAAACTCAAACCTCCAGCCCCCACACGTATGCGTGCACGGCACTCACTCACTCTACTCAAGACATGAGGTGCAATAAACCCTTCCCCCAATGGCTTTGTTCCGATTTGCATCATTTATATTCTATTTTATTTGCCATTGCCAGCTGGAGTTGTATATTTCAAACATTGATAAAGTGTTCTATTCTACTAAAGTTGTCTTTATTAATCAGGACATTTGAGAGCCATGTAACCAATGTTCTTCGGTGAATTATGTGTTTATTATCGTTGACTGATGTAGTTCTAAAGTCTGACATGCAGGATAAATTGTCCCGATTTACTCTTGCTCTTTTGTTATGAAGCACTTGGAGATACAGAACTATTCACTTGTCAAACATTTGGTTATGATCTGGTGTAGAATTTTGGGATTGGAGAGAAATTATAGCTTCTGAAACTACATGATTTGATGTGAAAGATCAATAATGAAAGCAGCTGTTGGCTTCTGTAATCTTTGCAAAGAGATTCTTGGAAAAAGAGGCTTAATTATGGAAAGAAGGATGCTGTTTTTATATAGTTGCACTGTAGCCATGTATTTGTTGTTCAGATTTATATATACAGACCACTTCTTGGTGTGAGGTTCGGTAGTGTTTAATGGTTGAGAGGTTTTATCTGTAAGCAGATCTTTCCAGACGTTGCTTCACAGAAATCGGGCTGTACGATGGTGGAATGTGTTCTTCGTTCCACAGACAGAATGCCCATGTTTCAAGTCTGGGCTTGAGAGCCTTTCTGTATAGAGTTTGAAAACACATATTTTAAAATAATTGGCTCCAGATCTCCTGCAGGTGTGAGAATGTGTGTAATCAGTCCAGTCTGTACAGTGTCTTTCATCCATGGTCCGAAGGGATTGGATAATATGGTATAGATGGATGTGTTGAGAAGAATTAAGGCACCCGCCCACACAACAACGCTGTTTCATGGAACTGCATCGTTTTTGGTCGATCATCCACACAGTGCAGCGCTTTAGGAGCCTGAAAAATGACGGTTTGAGAGTGGGTTCCAGAGTTGAGAAATTTGGAAACGGCGCCTGGTTGTTTATGTTTGGACGGGCAAGACGCACATTTGTTGAAAACAATGATGTCATCACCCCGCCTCTCGGCCTGAAAACCCTGTGACCCTCTTTGCGATGTCACGTAACAACAATGGTGAACGACGATGCTTCAGATCGAACTTCAGAAGCTACGGATGCCATTTGGTTTTAAAAGGCGAGATGTTGGCTTTCTCATATAAAAAGATGCGCAACAAACATTTCTGGACAACAAATGTGTATTTCATTTGAGTCATTTTCATGGTGGAAAAAGATAATCTTGGTTGGTGTGGAGTGGACGGGGCCTAAGTCGTGCGATAATGACATTTGAGTGTCCTGTAGGCAAGTTGACCCCATGTTTACAGATAATTTGCCATAAACCATCACAGGTTACATTGTCGAGGCACTCTTCTGTGTTTATCTATTTATTAACCATGGGAAACCAACACATCACGGGCCAGTGATGGCCTGATTTCTCCCTGAGCGCCTTCATTCATTTCATGAATTTTTTACCTCTGAATTGGAGCCTGCCTCTCAACCGTCTGACATAACTCCTGCAACAATTTCGGCTGCTGATAATTAGCCACATGCCAGAAAAGGAAGCCGTTGTTTCACAGGGGAGCTGCTAGTTATCTTTTTGATGTGCTACAGGTAGTCCTCTTATCGTTACAGCTGGGCTCAGTCAGCACAAGCCTTCGCTATCGGGCCCATCATTCTCTGCTTTGCATTTCTGTTGCATCAGTGTGGTTTCTGGTCCACGTACAAGCTTTCTTTTGTATTCTGCGATCTCATTTGTATCTGCGGTTGTTACAGAGATTTCCCAATGCGACATGGTCATTTATTCTCAACAGATGACAGAAAGATAGGATTTTTAATGGTAATCCAGGTTAGAGAAAGGACGTTATAGTCCCCATTGTTATTTTTACAGTCCCATTATCTCGCTCTAAACCCCTCTCTCAAAATAATCCTGAGCACATACCTGTGCTTCTATCCATTTACTTTGTCATTTCACCGTCTTGTCATCATAAGCTATGGTTAATGGGCGAAATGAGCATCTTTGTACTGTCCAAAAAGATCAAGCATTCAGATGCTCCTGAAGCTTTGGTGACCCGGAGGGAAGCTGCTCTCAGGTGCAGCTGCAATTATCCTCCTCCCATGAGAACTGAATCTATTAGGCCCGTTTTATTTCCATCCTATGGCTCATGTGCGATGCTAATGCTGCACAGTTGTTTATGGGGCTCGTGAGGGGACTGACAGAAACAGGCAGCAATGTGTAAACAGTCGACGTGATGTGGTTCCATTATAAATAAGTGCATCCATCCTGTGATGGTGGGGGTTGTCAGAGCCAGGGATTGTGTCCGCGATGTGTTCGTCTGCGTAGTTCCCATCTTCATCTGCCTTTCATTGCGCTGCCTTGTGTTTTGTGTCTGTGCCCTCCTGTCCTCGTGGCCTCTGCCTGTGCTGCAGCTGCTCCCAGCCTGAGCCACAGAGCTGGCGAGAGGGAGGACCTGTCACACACACGCTTGGTACGCCTGGCCTCAGACTGCCAGTCAGTACAGTGCAGATCATGGCTGGCTGGCTGACTCCGGATCATCACTGGCTTTGTCGCCAGACTCCATATCCTCACGCTCCACCCTATCTCGGTCTGCTCTGGGTGGCAGGAAGGTGGAGAGGGGGGGGCAGTTGCCACATGACATCAGTGTCTGCAGAATGAAGTCGAACGTGAAGACTCGCCCCGGCTAGACCCCTTTTGTTTTCATACACAATCCCTCGTACTGTGCCACTGTGTTTATTTACTCGTACACAGCTCCCCGGGAACGACCCAAGCGACTGAGCGTTCTGCATAATAAGCTCATGTTTATACCACATAATTCTCAGTGTCTGATGCGATTTGGCATGGGCCAAATCGGTGCTGTCCATCCATCATCGTAAATTGTCATTGAAATTCATGCCTCTTTTCAGATGACAATTCTTTATTGATCAGCAAAGAGAATTGGCCTGTCGATTGCTTCCGAGGCTGCGTCAGCAAATGAGAAGACTGCCATATGTCATGTGAATTGCTCCGAGTGGAGGAGCAGAGACCAAAACAACTGTGTCATTACACAGAGGAGGAACAAACCTGCCACTGAGGAAACCCTACCTCTGATGATGAATACATGGCCGGTGCAGTTTTCATGAAAAAGTCCAGCAATTGTTTGTATCTTTGTAGAAAATATGGATGGAGGCCAAGAGCATCTCCCTTCAACAACGTTAAGTGGGAGTGAATCTTGCAAATTAATTTTCATGGGCTGGGATCTCAAGATCTCTAGTTTGGCTAGCTAGCATTGCTATAATGTTATTGCAGGATTGATTCAGTGTATTCCCTTCTTATCGTCATTAAAACCATTTCTTCAGCAGATTGCACAAACACAGATTTGAAAATACATTTATTGCATAAGTAAAGCAGAGCGACTCATTCTTAAGAATAAAACCCATTTTTGTGTTCCGTGTTCAATGTACCGGCTTCATTCCTTCACTTGTGGTGTTGAGCTTTTGTGTGTGGTACATAATCATACACACACCAGGCTAGAAGAAGCCAAGCCGCCTGCCTGCCTTCCTGTTTTTGTGAACAGGAGATTGCTGACGAGTGGCTCCCTTTATCCCATTGGACAGTGTATACGCACGCACACACACACACACACACACACAGCTTTATGCTGTATTACTCGAGCTCAGGCAGCGTTTAAAAAGAGATTTAACTGAAGAGGGTTACTTCAATCGCGGCACCGTTTAGCAGAGTGCAGGATTTTGGGCAGGTTTTGGAAGGATAATTTCAGCCCTTTTATAATCCCGACTGTGTGGTTTACCTTGTAACATAAATTTGGTTTGTGTGCATGCCTCGAGATGCCTGCTTCGTCTCATGTCCTTATATGGCTGTAAACGCTGGTTTTGAGAATGACTTCACACCCAAAGCAACAGAATCGCTCATGTTGGTCCACGTTTTTCAGGTTTAGTTTTTTTTTTTTTTCACAGCTTCAGTTTTGTTGAAGTCGTCTTGGTAGAGTGTCACCTGAGAGGCCTCAGGGCTGTGACTTACTGCTACAAATGGGCATATTCGCTTCAGTTAAGCTAAATATCACAGGGACAGGACAATCCTCTCGCTTGCTGACACTGCAGAAAAACACATTGCTGGTCAAGGTGCTACACATTACATAGTGTGTTACATGCAGATCTATATATGTATTTACAACTCATTTAAAAACCTTCCCCTTTGCAGACCATATACCAGAGGACATAAGGGACCCGTTCTACACAGACCAGTACGACCAGGAACACATCAAGCCCCCTGTCATCCACTTGCTGCTGTCCTGCGAGCTTTACTGCCGGGTCTGTACGCTCATCCTCAAGACGGAGCAGGCGGCCTCTCTCCAGTCCCACATGTCCGTCATCCATGCTCTGAACGGGAAGGGGATCTACGTCGTGGAGAGCGACGACACGCAAGTCACGGAGGAAGATCTGGCCTCAATGCCTATCAAAATGGTGAGTGGATTGACTGATTTTTGGTTTGTCTTCAAACAAATCTTAACCTCGATTTGCAACCCGTGTTTACGTGAACCCCCCACAGATTTCCTTTATGAAAAGCGGCAATGCCAATTCTCTTTTTTCAATACCTAAAACAGTGCAACCATTCATTCACAAGACTGTCAACTCTGTAGAGAGAGGTTTTTTGAAATGCAACTATTTTTCACACATTGATTTAAACTCGAGCTTTTATAACTCCACCGAGTGAAACCGTTAGCAGATGATTTGATTAATCATTTCTCTTCAAAATTGGAATTTCATCATCATGCTAGCTTAGTTCGGACTTGACATGATTTCATCCATATTCCACCATGAGAACTGGTTTTGATTTTGTCTCCTGATTTTTTTTTTTTTTTTGATAAGCAAGCATTTCATCGCCTGTGCAGCTTGCTTAGGTCTTGTCATGGGTATTCCGCTTTCCTCCTTGTATTAGTGTGAATGTTTTGCTTTGCACTGTCCTCCGGCAGCCCCAGGTTAGACACAACTTTATAGATAGTGCTTATGTATGTGGCTGGAGTGGTGAATATTCAGTTTCATTTATAAAAGCAGCCAACTCTTGTTTTTATTCTTGGTTAAGCTGGTTATTGCTGTTTTTGATTGTTGATTCTATGAATTGCCAGAAAACAAGCAAAAGTCATAAAAATGGGAGGAAAAAATGGGGGATCTAATGTATCTCACAGGCTCAAATAGCATCCTTTACACCTTCTGGGTTGATTGGCTGTCAACCATGTGGGGCTCACACTGAGTGTAAACACACTTGACCTGGTCACCTTGGCTCAATTCTTTCATTGTCAAGAAAATTCTGTTCTATTTGATTGGTTGGTTTTACCCTCATCATGCTTTCAGTAATCTTTTCTATACAGCTTTCAGAACAGAGAGCAGATTTTGTCTTGACTTGTTCTGAAGATGTGGAAAAGCTTCTGCTCACTTGTACCAGGCAGCTGAATCACGGCCATCAGTGTTAAGAGGGTTACATATTCTAATGCGTCTCAGAATTAATCTTATTGCCAGTTATATTGTACTCGGCCACAATTCTATGAAACTGTTAAGAGATTTTTTTTTTCCCCCTGAATGTTGGCACTTGAAAATCTTTTTCTTTAGAGTTGTTGAATTGGTTTTTATCCAGCTCAGCTTTGTGTCCGTTTCTTTTTTTTTTTTTTTTTTAAGGAAAATGGTATATACTGAGAGAACAGTCTCCTGCCTGTGCCGGACTAAGAGCAGTCGGCCTGCTGACCCTCCCTTATGTGGTCATATGTGTGTTATGCTCATTACATTTTCCAAGATCAGCTTCTAATGAGGTTAAACATTCTCTGTGTAACCCACATCCGTATAATCTGAATGAACAGTGCTATTAGTGAAGAGGAGAACAGCTTCCACACAACCAGCAGCTGTGAACTCCTGTATGTTGCTTCTTTTTCTTTCTTTTTTTTTTTTTTTTATAACTGAGAGCACTTCACACGGGATAGACTGAACCAGCTCACTTGAACTCATCCATCTTCCTACCCCTTTAGTTACCATGGAAACCTGCAGTTATGCCAAGCAGGCCTCCCCTCCTCCGGCTGCCTCGTAAAGGACAAGGCGTCTGCTTTTCCAGCGAGCAGGCCTGACACAATAATCCACACGGGGCCATGTTTAAGCAGGCGGACACAAAGCCCAGTGAGGGGATGTGGACAATCCTGAGAGAGATGTCGCTTATCTTTGATAGACTGTCGAACACACTCCTTCCTCCGAGTTTGCTGACTTGGCCCATCTGTTTCCATAGCAACCTGCGTTTTCTCTCGTCACTGTGCGAGTGTGAATGAAGAGATCCCACACCTGCACTGTTCCTCTGCATCATGCATGCTAGTTTGATGTAGCAGCTGGGGCTTTTGGATGCTTTGAGGAGGTAGCCATCCTCTTGGGCCCTCCTGAAACTTTTGTGTGTTTATGTGCGTACACAACGTCTGTCAACATGCACACACACACACACACACACACACACACACACAGCTCGGGGCAGCAGCAGCAGCATCTCCCCTGCTCCTCATGGGGATGCCTGCTGTGTTCATGAAGGGTAGAGAACAAAAGGCTGAACAACACATCAGGCTGTTATATTTCCCCTATTGTGTATTTACTGAGCTTAACCAGAAATCTACTGATTCATTGTTCTCTTCTAATATTTGCATTGACTTGTCACTGGCATTATAGTGCCAGGCCTCATACAGACTCTAGAGTCTAGTTAAACCTAAACTGCATGTGTTTCCTGCTTTCTGTAATAGTATTTCAATACAAATGGCAGCATTTATGTTGCGTATCATAACTCTGGCAGATTCCTTTATTCCCTCTTAAATTTAACAGTGTTTCTCCAACAGAGTGAACAGTTACCACATTATGGCCCACATCAGTGGAGACACAATTGTTACACTAGATACTAAGTGGGCCGTACTGTCCTCTGCACACATGTGCATATTTGTATCTCACCAATGAGGGAGCCTGGAATGGAAACTACAGATTTCAGTGTTTCTGTGTGTACTACAATTTATAATCGAAGTTTTACTGTCTGGACTTAAAACTTTTTGGAAAAGAAGACGGAAAGTCAATGCAGTTTCCAGTCATTCTCACGTGAACAGGGCTTGAGTGTTATTTCTGATTGAACAGCAGGGGAGCACCGAATCTGAAGTATTAACATTTCTCAGCGTCTCATAGCCATATTTGTAGAAATGCTCAGAACCCAGTACAGAAGGAATGTAGGACATTGTTTATGCTTATTGGGTGGGTGTGTGTGTGTGTTGTTTTTTTTTGCAGCCAGTATGTTTTCAATGAAAAGACACTGGCTGATGAAAGTGTGCCTAAAAACTTTTTATCACTCCCTTTGTGTTGCAATGCAGAAATGTAGCTGCGTTTGATGATTCTCGCTTTGGGAGCTGTTTCTCCTGCTGCAGAAGAATTTGTTGGCTGATTGTGATATCATAAGTCATAGATGTAAACAGTCTTCCCACTGTTGTAGCCATGCCCTTTCAAATCGTCGGAGAAAAACGGAAAAGGCCACTGCTGAGAGTCTCGCAGCAGCACACTCGGCAAAGATGTGCTAAACTGAGATGTTTTCAGAGAAAAATAGACTTTACAAAAACAATATGAGGAGCATGTATTTTTATAGGTTGCTGACAAGAACTTCTGTGCAATCACTAAAACATTTGCAGGAATAACTTGAAATATCGTAATTGTTTTGAACATCTTTTGGTTTATGTTTATTTTTGTGCATGTTTGAATGTTCATTTCCCGTCACCCTTCACAGTGTGATCCATTGCTGCTTTGACACGTATATGCAGTGTAAAACTAACACATTGTTGTCATATCATAAATCACATACTCCCAGACAAGTTACTCGCAAAGCAAAAACACACCTGGGTGAGAATTCTGTGTCATATCTGACTCAGCTGGGGTGGGTCATCTTCTAATCTGTTGGTGCTTCTGTCATAAAGGCACCCTTTCTATGTGTCGAAGTGTCTTCAGGCAAAATCCTGAACCTCGGTATTTCTCCTAATTACATTGTAGGAGTTGATGTTGGTATCTGAATGTGGTTAACAGTGCGAGTTGCTCCGAGGTTGCTGAAGCGGTGAAAACCTACCATATAAGCTACACACACACTATGTAAAATCCATTTCCTCTAGCCTTAGTGATGCTCTGATTTGCATTTAAGAGGTTTAGTGAACCTAAGTAAACACCTCAGCACCTCGGCTGTGAACCCATGTGCTTTAAACTTGTTTTGCGTGGATGTGACCAAAAACTCAGCAGCATGTCATATAGTGTATGAGTGAAGTGGAACTGTCCTCCTTATTTCGTCTCACTTTCATCCCTTCTTTGGTGGATGACTTGCCCATATGTCCAATATCGCATTGTAATTTTGTTTGGGAGTATATTTCCACTGTTGTTTGTGTCCATCTGGGTCGGCTTGTGCAGATTGCTCCGAGTAGCTCTCATTTGTTTCATTAACAAGCCTAATCTCTGTGCACTTCCATCAAGAATTGGATTAGACTAACGACACATTGCACAAGAGCGCTGCCTGTAACAATGGTGTTCACTGTGGAATGTTTTGTATTAGTTTGAGGTCCTGCGATACGGTCTGTAACGATGTGGAATCAGAGCAGACTTGTGCATCAAATGAGGTGTGGAAATATCGATTAAATACCTCCATTTAATTTGGCATGACATGGCTTATGTGAATTCTGAGTCTGGCTGGCATGTGTCCATTTTTTTTTTTTTACTGGTAGGCACCAGGTGTCGAGCCTCGTGGAGTGGTGATGCCCCTGCTGGGCCTCCTGATTGCATTAGGATGTTGAGAGTGGTTTTAACATTGGACACCTACTGTGCTGAACGAGAGACGACAGCTTTGATTAAGCCATTGTGGTTATTTAAAGCTCCACAAAAATGCAGTAACAATGGGGATGTCCTGCTCAAGCTCTCAGTCACACAGTACTCTTACTCAATAATTCTTAGTCTATTTAGCCACTTGCTAAATGGATGTTAAGCACAAGTGTTTCGTGAATAGATTTTGGGGCTTAATCCAACTTTTAATGGAAGAAGAGTGTTGGAGGACTAAAGTTTCCGACGACACTTTGCTCCTGGGAACCTGTTGAGATCTGATCAGTGTCTCTACAAAGAAGACATTAACTGTAAATCTGTAATGAAACAAACTGCTGTTCCTAACTTGTTTTGTGTAGGCCACCCTGTAACACTGGAACATGAAACCAAAAAGCCAGCTACCTGTTTTGTTAAATTATAGATTTCATGCTAAATCACATTAACATGAAATCAATACTATGGGGGGGTTGAAAACAAGCTGACGGCTGCAGAAATCACACAGACTGCTGTTTCCAATATTAGTCGCACAACACCACACTAACAGTCCCACGGAGGATTTATAAATGTTGCTTTTCAACACAAAAAATTCTGGTTGTTCTTTACAGGTTCTGGATGTGAACAGTTTCAGAATGCACGTGGTTGTTGTACACAACATAAAACAATACAATCATTTTATTGGACCATCCCATCAATGGTTAAATTGTTTTGTTTGAAAGATTCTTTCAGCCCTGATAAATCTGAACTGTGCTTATCATGCTGGACTGGTTTTGAAAATGACTTGGATAAAGAAATGCTGTTAGTCACGTTCTTGTTGGGACGCCCTGCACTGTTACCTCACATTGTGACAACTGGCTGTATTCTGTGCTTTGAGCCTCTGTGTACAGTTTGATTACTTGACGATTTAGAAGCACAAATCCAATGCAAAGAGCTAACTGAATAGCTGTGAATTATAGTAACCTTTGAATTACAACTGCAGAATCCACATTTTTGCATTTGAGCAATATTAGCACCACTATTTCTTTTCCTCAACAGTCAAAAAAACAAAGTAGGCTGTGGCTGTGTCCAGCTATCATTATATTTGAAAGTTAAAACGGGGATTAAAAAAAAAAAGATTCAATATAATTGAATTGTACTCCTTTTGTCTTTCTGTCTGTCCCAGAGCGCCCACATACCCATGATCGATGCCCTCATGATGGCCTACACGGTGGAGATGATCAGCATTGAGAAAGTGGTTGCTTCCGTCGAGCGCTTCTCTACCTTCAATGCCTTAAAGGAGCTGCCGTTCGACCTGGAGGATGCCATGGTCTTCTGGATCAATAAGGTACAAACCCACACGCGTGTGTATCATCTGAGAAAATCAATCAGCTGGTTTTTAAATGCTTTGGTTTTGCCGGGTGTGATTGTGGGCTTTAAACTCGACACTCTGTGGGCGCCATAATGCGTTTCTCCGCCGACGTCGTGAGTGACAGTGGGCCTCTTGTTGTGAAGCATGTGTGTCACTGAGACAGACCAGGAGACTGGAATGTGTGACTGGTGCTCTCACACGGGGGCCCGGGCTCATGTTGCACTCATCTCTCAGTGAGCGAAAGGCCTGAGGCAGCGAGAGCGGTGACGCAGTGTCCCCATGAGATTTCCACATCTTCAACGTCTGGGAAAAGTGATGCATGCTGAAAAGTCCTTCGGAATATTTCAAGAAAAGTGTGGAAACCCTGATTAGAAGTTGGTTTTTTGAAGCATAGGTGACAAATATGTGTGAAATAATGTGCGAGGACAGTGCCGAGTGCATGGAGACTACTTGCATACCAAGGCTTTAGAATGGTCTGAGTGGAGGCATGCAGGCACTTATTCGATCATCTGTAATAGGAAAAAGAAAATGAGAGATGGGACAATGTAATGGAACTTTTGAAGAAGTAATGTCCTTTAGTGCACAGTTATATTTGAAATGCTGTTTAATTGGTTTATCTGGGCAATATGGTGATCACAATGTCATTTTCTCACTTCATAATAAGAAGGCCGTGGGTTCAAATACAGGTCAAGCCCTTTCTTATGGTTCTTATGTTTCAAAAACATGCGTGTGATTTGAATTTGCAAACCTAAGTAGCCTTTAAGTGTGATTCTGGGTGTCTATCTGTGTATTTGCTTTAACTTTTGATTCAGATTTTTTTCTGTCGTGTTGTAATAAAAGCCAAGTCTATTGAAGAGCTTGAACAACTTTAACCAAAAGTAGTCTTGAAATGAATTGCAGGTTAAATTACAAAGCAAAGCAAAATGGAAGTTATTTCTATTTTCTCATTAGCGATTAGTTGTGTGGCATACATATTTGACATGCATCTAAAATCTAAATGTCAATGCCCGCCACACAAAAAGTAACACGTTTTCAGTGTTCACTTGAAAACATTGTGAGATGGAGGCCTAATGTCCAATGTACAGAAAGAGGCACTTTCACATACTCACATTCACTGGTAATTTAGAGTCACCAGTGTATTTGAAGTAAATGTTTTTCAACTGTAGAAAGAAACCAGTGTACCCAAAGAAAACCCACTCCAACACAGAAGGAACATGCAAATTCTACATAGAAAGATTCCAGACTTGAACTTAAATCATTTTTGTTTTGAGGCGAGCCTTGCATCATGTTATCATGAGCATATAATATAATTAAAACAATATCCTCATGATTAGAGTCTTGATTGAGGCTAATCACAAAAATTGTATTAGTATGTTATTGCTCCCATCACAGTTTATACATGCAACAGTTAAGAAGTTCGGGGACCATTCTTACCATTCTACCGCTAAGCTAAGTTTAAACACATTAACCGTAGCATAAAAAGACATCATTCTTTCTAACTCTCCCGCTTTAGTTGACTTCATTTACAAAATCCACATCCTATAACCAGAGCTCGAACTTTATGCATTGCTGTGATAACATTCAATGACGACAACATCCTGGATGGTTGTCCTTTCCATAGGTTGTTTTTCTGCATTCCAGTGACCTTTATTAGATGTAAAGCCTGACATCCAGAGGTTTGTCACAATTGCTGTAAAATTCCCGATGCGATTTAATCGGGTTATAAAAATGCCTCTTCACCAGCGAGTCAGTCTTGGATTACTAAAGAAACTCAAGGGAAATAGTTTTTTCCGTCATGTATACAGGAAGCCAGCTCATCCCTGTTATTTATAGTTGAGTATCTGAAAAATTCAAAGATTCTGTGCTTTCAGTGAAAGCTCTTTGCTTGCAGATTGCCGTCCGCAAAAAAACTCGTATAACAATTGCACAAGTCCACCCAAAATGGGTGGCGGTTCCTCCTCTGCTGCTTGTATGGACACATTCACACAAGCCAAGTTACTATGGAAACACGTTCATTAGTTCGTCTCTTGGTTTTCCATGAGTCATTTTTATTTTTATTTTTTTTGGGGAGTTTACCTTAACATGTGGAACATTTCATTCTTTTCTCTGCAGGTGAACTTGAAGATGAGGGAAATTACAGAAAGGGATCAAAAAGTCAAGCCACACCCGCTGGAATCCCCCAGCCATCAAAAGGTAAGAGCACTCACTTTACAATGGCTTCCACTCTGTCTCTCTCTCTCTCTTATTTTTTCCTTGAGAGGAAGCCTGAAAGTCCTCACCTTTTTCATTAGAAGCCTTCCCCTCAAGGCTTCAACAGCGGGATCCTAATGTTTCTCTTGGATGGCATTTTCAACTTGTTCTGACCCTCCTCTCTCTCTCTCTTTCCCTTTGTTCGAACCGGAAGCAGAAACGACCCTGTTGTCTGTGACCTCTGACCTGTTAATCTCTCTGCTCCTCTTCCTCACCTGTCCCTCCCTCCCCCTGTTCTTTTGCCCCTGCAAACTGGATAGTCTCCCTCCAAATGGTATTGGAAGCTAGTCCCTGTAAGTTGGATGCCAGCTCCCCCATACTTGTCCCTCTCCCCACTTGCACGCATAGTTCTGTGTCGATGTGCGCGCACACTCCACCATGGCTCATTCAAGCTCATTCTGTTGCTGCTTGTAGCCAGCGTGTCAACAAGGGGGCAAAAGCTCCCAGCTGCTTTTTTTATTTTTGTTTCCTTTTTTTCTCCTCCTTGGCTGCTCCTTGAGTCAAATGTGTCACACAGGTGTAAGGTTTTCTGACCTTTTGTCAAGTGTTCCGATAGTATTCTGTTAAGTTACGCAATATGTGCTACTTCATTTCAAGTGCAAGTAGACCATGTGGACTCTATGTGCGCAAGTGTGTGTGTGTGGTATTTGCTTGCCCAGTGAGAATCCGATGCAAATCCATATACCTCCACCTCTCCCTGGCTTTGCAGACCCATCCCCAAGCCGCCCTCTCCTCAACGATCTGCTTTGTCATTCAGTCTTTCCCTCTCTCTCTCTCTTTACTCTCACACACTGTTTCCTTATGAAGCCACGGTCTCTGCTGATGGTATCTCTCGCTTGTGTGTGTGTCAGCCTGATGTGGTGCATGGCCCACTGCATGCTGGAGCCACAGGAGCTCTCCACAGCGATACTGCAGTTTCCTCCTCATCGGGGGAACGTTCACCACTTCTGCTGTGATTCCCGTTGTTAGTTTCACACGTGGCACAAGATGCAATTACTGTATGTTTACACGATACCCCATAGAGAGATACACTGGAGTGAATGTGGTTGTGCTGTTGTGTGTTTAGCAAATGACTCCATTCAACAGACTGAAAGTACAAAACGGTGATCAAGGGCACAGTTGTGTGCTTGTTCTGACGTCTGTTTATTTCTTACGCTTTAGTTGTAATTTGGTTTTTACACTGTAATGTTTTGGTTTTCTTTTTTGTCAATAGGGTCATAAACTGCAGTCTCAGTAAAATGTACAAAGTTATGACCATTGATTCCCAAAAGTTAGACTGATGTGAAATGATTTGCAGCTCTCATATACTCTTATTTACCAGAAGCTGTGCCGTCTCGAAGCTTGCAGTATTTGGTTCATGTGAGGCCTCAAATTGAAATCTACTCTTGGTTGCTTCAGATTCTGACAACACTGATGGTAGCATTCCAAATACGTAAGCCGCACACGCTATTGACACTCCAGTCAATACTGCACGAGGTGGTCCCTCTCCTCTTTAGTTCACTGGTCACCACCTCTGTGGTTTCCAAAAAGAAATTCAGATTTTAATTAATCTGCTCTCAGCACAGTTTATTTTCTGTATTGACCCTTAGTCCAGAAATGACAGCAGCAGTCGTGAATGTTTTTTTTTTTTTTTCTTCAAATTACTTCTATACATGAGGCAACTAATGAAGTGTGTTCATACTATGATTTCTTATTACAGCACAACCCCGAATGGGCTTTAAGTCTTTTCTATACTTTTTTCTTTTTCTTTTTCTCTCTGAGATGTATTCTCATTACATTTAAATTGAGTAAATATTTTTCATAGACTTTTACTTTCAGTATCTGCCATGTTTTCTTTGTCCTGCTGTGAAAAAGGAAGTTTATGAGATTTGCAAAACAATGATCCTGTTTTTTTTATTTTTCTACATTTGCCCAGGCTTTATATACACATGAATGTATATCCTCAACTTAAACGTATGAGTGGATCATTGCACTTGAGTGCAGGTGTCTAATGAAGCTGTCATTCTGGATCAGGCTTCTTCTTTCTTTTAGGAGTGTTTATATGTTTTAGGAGAAGATCCACAGAATACTGGCCTGTGCTGATGAACTGACTTTTAAAATTATTTATGCCTTTTGAAGCTCAAGGCAAGGCCAAAATATTTATTACAGCAGTCGAAAGGCCTTAAATATACCACCAGAGTATACGGCGTTTAGAAGTGTTGAACGCTATATGAAGTGAAGTGCTATCTTTTAGGTATCAAAAGTGATTTGTATTCATGCCACTTCAGATTATAGTTTCCTTTTTAGTTACTGCAATTGATTTACTTTCCAATGAAAACACGTTTACTGTATTATTGTATTGCTACTTTAGTGCATTTGTGCTTATTAATCCTAAAATAACCTCATCAGCTTGGTGACAAAATGTCCCCCCCCAAAAAAATGCATGTGGGTTGAGTGTGTTTCTGTCACAACATTCAAAGCATCAGGTCAGAGTATATCCTAGTAAGCTGGTTAATGTTGCCTTGTAGAACTGGATCACACTCCTGGCCACCTTCCCATTAAAGCTGGAACAAGTCTGAGGCCCCGTTTACACAACACCGTTTCAAGTAACATGCCCGTATTCATGCCCGTGAAAGAAAAGTTTGGCCTTTAGGAGCCGGGAAAAAAAAGTCACTGTTGCAGTGGATCCGAGTGCCATTGTAGTGTAAACGGACACGCCAAAAGTGGAGAGAGTTTTTTGGTTCCAATCGTTCGTTGTTGTCGTGTAAACAGGTTCGAAGCCTCTGCTCTGTGCTGTTCATATCACATTCTAACACCTTCACCTCCATCCTCTCTCACGTCACCACGCTGCCTGGGTTCTCCCTGAACTGAGTGATCATGATGCATGAGCCTGTCAGAAGTCACGTGTTAGTTTTTAAAGTAATCAGCAAAAAGTCTAGATCAGTCCATGTTGTGACTGCTTGATAAATAACACACGTTTCATTTGAAATTCTTGATTCGTAAATTGAAATGGATAAGATATGTAAACTGAAAGTTGTGATAGCTATAATGTGACCACTTGCTAACTCAATGATTGGGTAGAATTAGCTCTCAGTGTCAACTGCTTTCAAACAAGCTCTGTTGTTTCTTTTTATTCCATCTGTTCGAGAATTACTACTTTATAGAGAGGAGATGCACACTGATCACAGACCAGCTGTGGTTTGTTCCACCACTAATGGTCATTGGGCAGCATTATCTTTTAAAGATGTTTGAAGAGGAGTTTCAACTGGAATTGTCTTGTGGAACTCCCGGGGAGAACCTTGATTTCAAGCGGACATAAATTAACTGAAGGAAAACATCCATCGTTTTTATGCTCTGACTGGTTTTGGGTGTCGGTCTTTAAACAGGAGGTTTGTATGAATGATACCAGTCATTGCATTTTGGATGTTTCGTCGCTAGTTCTCTGCTTGTAGTGCCTGTTGTCGCTGCAGCATTTCTTCTCATAACCTCTCCTGATCCTCTTCTCCCCCTGGTGGTCAGGTACGGTATCGCCGGGAGCACGCCTCAGGTCGACAGCTGCCCTTCTTCCCACTGCTGGAGAACCTGATGAGGAACGTCTGTGACGGAGCGGCACTGCTCACCGTGGTTCATTACTACTGCTCAGACATCATGAAGCTGGAGGGTATGACACTGCTTCCACGCTCACACATTTCTTCACACGTTCAGTGACACCTCATCTCCAATTATGAGTCGGCCTAAAAGCAATGTCTCTGCTGTGAGCGTCGGACTTGTTCCGCTAACGCACTGAATTTAATATCCAAGCATGATGCTATTTCTGTCGCTCACACATGGGTTACTGTCCCAGGCTCGTCAATGTGACATTTATAGCACCAGGTCATTGAGCTGTATCCTAATCTGCTCCACTCCCCTGCTTGTCTGATCAGATATTTGCCTGAAGGTAGTTCCTTCCATCGCTGACAGCCTGTACAACATCCAGCTGCTCAGAGAGTTTGCCAACGAGTATCTGAACAAGAGTTTCTATCTGACCACAGAGGACATGCTCTACTCGCCTCTCGTACTTAAGGTACAAACCCCGGCAGCTATATGTGCTGCACAGTTGAATATCAATGAAATCCAAACCACCTCATCCATCAGGGCTGTGGACTGCAACTCCTCACATGTACCACCTGGTCTGTTCTCTCTCTAGCACAATGTGATGGTGTTTATCGCTGAGCTGTTCTGGTGGTTTGAGACGGTCAAGCCCGAGTTTGTCCAACCTAGAGATTTTCAGGAGTTTAAAGATGGTAAGTATCAGCAGAGACTCTTCTGACATGATTTACCTGTTTGTGTGCATTATCAGTGCTGCAAAATATTACAGATGCATAATACTTCTATATTACTATACTATAATCCTTTTTTTCTCCATGTTTCATGTTTCACAATATCATGTGATTTAAAAAATGTCAGTTCATGCTCATTTTTGTGGAGGAGATGTCTGCTGTTGCAACATTATGCTTCTCTTGAACTCTTTTTCTCATGTCAGTCAAGAAGACGCACAACATGAAAACCCAGCGCCACATCTGGTTTTTATTCCGGTTACATAAAACTCTTAAACTCCTCCTCCTTTTGTAGCTTTTGCCAGCTCCAAAAATATTATTGAAATTTGTATTGAAATCCTGCACATATAGGACTTAAGATAGATGAAGACTATTCAATAGTAGCAATTCCAAATGCATCTATTTGAACCAAGAGGTAAAAGTGAACCTTCAATCAGTTTTTCCCCAGAGTTCACAGAGGGACAATCCGAAAACAGGTCAAATACCTGTTCCTCTACATCGAGAAATGCCAGCTGAGCTGGTTCGGTTATTTCATAAGCATGCCTCGTATTGGCCTCCCATTAAAATTGTACCCTGCGTGGCCAACTAGGTCGGAGCATTGGGGTCAGCCTTGGACTCACTGGAGAGGTTATATTTATCGCTTGGACAAGGAACAGCTTTGTGCCACTCTAAGGTTGTCCAACAAAAGGGCTTGCATACCCTCTCTCTGCTTTCAGTTTGACCAAAATATTACAGGGAAGCCAAACACTGATTAGGTCACCCCCTCACTCATGGGTGATGCTGGACTCCAGGACAAGAGCCACGATGTGACCAGGTGGAGGTTTGCGTTGGACTTTTCTGGAACATTTTGAAAGAAAAATAATAGATGTCGTCTTCCTGTGGCTAAAGTACACCGTACAGATCCACCGGATGAAGTGTCCAGTGAATCTATGTGGAAAATGTCAAAGATTAATGTTGAGTGTTGCACTGTAGGAATGCCCTTCAAACTGATGAAAGCTGAAGGTTTCTTGGTTTATCTGACTTTGATTAGTGTTTCTTCTGCTTGCCTCATTCACTCTCGCCTTATAGTTATAGTGACTCAGCTTTTAAAAAAAAAAAGATTTAAGACTAAATTGCTGAGTCACATCTATAGCTCTGTCTGGTGTCGTATAGCAGCTTCAACACATTACCGTGCACTCATGTTTTCCCCTGTCCACTCCAGACCAGGCCTGGTTTTCATTTCAACCCGTCTGCCCTTTGTCTTTAGCTCGAGCCACGGCTCACCCCAAGAGTTCTCGTCCGTCAGTGCCAATCTCCAACGCCACCAAACGCAGCTTCCTGGTCAATCCCGGCGTGGGCGATAACCAGAGCAGCCCCGAAGTCTGTAACAGGTACTTCCTGCACCCTGAAGACTCTGATTCCCTGTAAGTCTTTCCTCACTTTCCTTCACATTCAGGTCTTCATGATCCTGTCTCCTAAACCAGTTAGTGTTGGGTCCATATGGTGCTGTGGGTGTCTGGTTTTCATCCACTCGTGTCTTCCACCTTCAAATCTCTTTGTTCATGTGTGCTGTTGGCGTAGTCCCTGTGTTGTCTTTGTGTGCATTGCTGTGTATTTTATGTGGAATACTGGTTTTCTAGGATACAGAGAAGTGCAACACATCCACCTGCCCATGTGATGTGAATTTAAATGTAAAATTGCTTGTGAGAACAATCAGATGTATCTGCAATAGGTGCTTTCACCGGATGAGCTGGTGGTGACCTCACCGTTTGAATGAAGGTCTGATTCTGTGTTTGGTTTGTTGCTTTTTAGCAAAGGAGGGCCAACCTTCAGCCCCTCCCACCCGCTCCTGCCCCTGCGACAGAGACAACAAAAGCAGCAGGGGGAAGAAAGTGCAGGTGATGAAAAGTTGTCACATATGTCATTTGACAAATGAATCTGTTTCCTTCTAAAACTGGCTGATGGATTGCGTGTTTTGTGCAGCTGTGAGAAACCGTTCAAACTCTCTGACTCAGATGGACGGATCTAACCCTCGAGGGTCTGTTGTCGCCTGGCCGGAGAAGAGACAGAGGTACCTGAATATATCAGAACACTCGCATATATCCAAAAGCTTTTTGTTTTTTTAACAAACGTGAGCACTAATGTATTTATCATTTTCTTGGATTGACATATATATATATATAAATTTTATTTTTTTTATTTATCATGCAGGACTAAAAAACAGATCACGTTAAGTAAAAAAAAAAATGTTTTTGCAAATTTTGACTCACGAGAATGAAATATAATTAAGCATTTAATAGTCTGATCATTGCATCTTTTTAGAAAAGTTAATCTAAGTAGAGCTGAAATAAACAAATATAATTCCTGATCATGAAAATCTGTTTCCTCACGTCACTGTTCTTTGCAGACCCCTGTCCACACTGAGCCCCTTCATGCTGCATTTAGCTACAGACAGCGATGCAGATGTGATTTCTGGTGACAGTGTGAGTCTGGCTCGCTCCATTAGCAAGGACAGCCTGGCGTCCAACGTCCTCAACGCAACTCCCAAACACCAGACTGTCCACCAGGCCCCGCATACGGCCGTTCGCAATGGCCACAGCCTCCTGAGCAACGTCAACATTGCGGACGAGGAGGAAACTCTGGTAGCGGCTGCCAGGACTGATGTGTCTTCCAACCAGAGAGTTGATGGGGCACAAGCAGCAGCAGCAGCAGCCGCCGTGGCTGGACCGAAACCTTCCCCTGACCCCAAACAAGCACCGGATGGTTTTTACCTTGAACCACTAATGCCTGCTGTGCTCAGAACAGCTAAAGAGAAGTCTGTGTGCCTGAACAAGGAGGAGGAGTGTGGCGAGGGGCCGCGATCTGCAGGAAGAGGCTCTTTACGCCGGGGAGATGGATCCACAGCAGCCGTCCGTAGGAAAGCTCCCTGCACTGTCAACCAAACATTTTCTGCCGGGGAGGAGGAAGACCTGTTGGAGGATCCCCCGCAGACTCAGGCAGGGTTCAGACCGCCTCTCACGAGCAGCGAGGACCTTTCATCCAGGGAGGCTGAGGTCTTCTATCTGCATTCAAACTCCGCGGAGGAGACAAAACCTGGCCAGGGCCTAGACGCAGAGCTGGAAGACCTTGACGAGGAGGACGAGGATTTGGACGAAGCTCTAACCACTAAAGATGCAAACTGGCCCAGGAAATCCTTCAAAGGGCAAGACGAGGAAGAGGAATCGGCTAAACTCCAGGAGGATATGAATGTGAAAGAGCACGAGGACAAAGACATGAATGGTGGCAGCGGTCGCTCAAGCCCTTGCCTCAGCACGCACTCTCAGGCAAGCAGCTTGGCCAGCGGCAGCGTGCGCATGACCTCCTTCGCCGAGCGTAAAGCGCAGCAGCAGCGGTTCGGCAGCAATCACGACTTGCGCTCGAGTGCGTCCAGCTCCCAGCGGACCACTCCAGATGGATCAGAGTGCAGCGGGCCCCTGGGCTCGTCCTGGAGGTTTAAGCGAGACCAGAGCCCCTCGTCGCCTTTGGGAGGATGCAACCGGGCGGGCGACGGGAGCGGCGGCACGAATGTACTGGCTTCCGAGATCATCCAGCTCCGCATGCAGCTGGAAGAGAAGCGGCGCGCCATCGAGCACCAGAAGAAGAAGATGGAAGTGCTGTCGGCGAGGCAGAGGCAGAAGCTGGGGAAGGCGGCGTTTCTGCACATTGTGAAGAAAGGCGGAGGGAAGAGCGACACTTTGCCCAACCCGCTGAAGGCCGACATCCCCAAAGACGAGCTGAACGGTGAGAAAGAGCCATCGAGCAAAGATGACATGGCCGTAGACGTGCATAAGGGGGAGAAAGAGGTGGAGGGGGCCGCCCTTCCTGGTGCCTTAGACGCAGATAAGAAAGGGAGCAGCGGAAGCTTTTATCTGGAAGAAGAGTTGGACCTGAACGAGTGCAACCGCTCCATCGAGCTGCTGAATGACGCCATCGGCAGCATCCAGCAACAGATGATGCAGTTGTCGCTGCAGCAGGAGATGCTGATGAAACAGAATGTACAGTCCCCCCCCGGCGCGACACCACCTCCTCCTCCTCACGCCGCTGACAAGAACAGCGACTCGAAGGCGGGCACGAGTTTTCACATTGTGGAGCACGCGTCAGGCGCGGGCGCCGCCCCCGCCAAGAAGCCCCCCAAGCTGACCTCGGGCCGCAGCTCCAGGTCCAAACCCTCAGACCTAAAGATGGCCCGGGAGCAGAGCCGACAGACCGCCAGGACGCTCACCCCCACCCAGAGTGCTTCAGAGACATTGCCACACCCGAGGCAGACGGGCGGGGGCAGGTCACCCCGGGCCGAGCACCCCGACAGGCCGGGGCCCGATCAGGCACGGAGTGCCAACCTCCGACTCCACGACGAAGCCAACGTGCGGCTGCCAACCCGAGTGGACTTGACTGCGGTGGCCGCCTCCGAGTCGCTCTTGGATACGTGCCTGTCCGGCTCCCCGAGAGAGTCTGAGCTCAACGCCTCCGACGACTTGGGGAAGGAGAGCGTGTCGTCAGAGGAGGCGCAGCGCAGCAAGGCCCACCTGATCGAAGTGGATCTGTCAGACCTGAGGGCTCCTGAGGACAAGGAGGCCGCGGAGCGGACGGCGACCGAGGAAGAAGATGGAGAGCAGAAGTCTGTCATGGGCTTCTTCTTCAAGGTAGGGCCTTCAGAGATACATTTTAACAGACCACTGATCATTTTGAAGATGAGCACATCACTTTTTTTTTTGCTCAAAGTCTTTGATATTTCCTGTCTTCCAGTTATGAGCTTGTTGAGTGTTTACACAATGTTCTTCACAGGATGAGCAAAAGGCCGAAGACGAGCTGGCTAAGAGGAGAGCAGCATTCTTACTGAAGCAGCAAAAGAAAGCCGAAGAGGCTCGACTTCGTAAACAGCAGCTCGAAGCCGAGTCTGAGCTCAAACGGGACGAAGTCAGGTCTGTCACCTGCACGAACATCGGTCACACCCACGATTACTCCCAAACTGTGTTCACACTGCCCTCTCTGCTGTGACTCCAGACGGAAGGCCGAGGAGGACCGCCTGCGTAAAGAGGATGAGAAGACCCGGCGGGAGCTGATCAAGCAGGAGTATCTACGGCGGAAGCAGCAGGAGATATTCGAGGAGCAGGGCCTCGTCAAGCCCAAAGCCCCCAAAGCCCCCAAAGCCCCCAAACCCAAACAGAAGCACAGAACCAAGGCCGTCTTGCGGGAGGAATCCTCCAGCGACAATTTCTCCAAGGGCTCTTCTACACGTAAGACTGGAACCTCTTCCTTCAGCAACCAGCTCCACATTATCTCTCCGCTGTCTGAGCACAACTCACTTTATTTTCTATCCGAGCAGAGGTGCTCATTGGCTGATTGCTAATATAAGTTGAATAACTTTCTGCATGTTAATTTTTCTATTGAGATTCATTCACTGATTCATTGAAAGTATTGGACTTTTCACAAATAACTTGAGGCTCGCTTTATGAGTAAATACACCATACATGCTATGAGTGATTTTTGTCCATCTCATGTGAACAATTGTGACAATATCTTTGATTGTGGATTAAAATCCTCTGTCTTTTGATAAAAAGTGAAAGAGATATGCAGCCAGCCGACCCCACGGTCATATGAACAGACAACCTGGCATTGCTTTCTGACAATGTCTCAAATTAAACGACCAAGCTGCAGCTACTAGTAATCGGTAGAAATGTTGCAGAAAGTGTTGATTGAAGAAACTCCAGCACTGCATCAAAACAATATTTAGCACACATTGCCTATTCGAGGGAACTGGCCAGTGACTTTTTCCATCACTAAACATCTAGTATAAATTATTTAGAGAGCAATCAAAACCTAATGGGGAGCCAGTGTAGTGAATAAAACAAGTTTTGGACCTTTAGGATTCGATGTAGAGGATTTGTGTGGTCTGGAGGCAATTTGGTTGAGAAATGATTATTTCGTCAAATATCCTGAGACGAAACTTTTGAGTGTCAGTTTGGCTTTGTGGTTGAGTTACTTCTATTTACAGCACACAGCATTTCCACTGCAGTTAAACACACAAGCAGGTGAGAGTAACCTTTGCTGAACCTTTCAGGTTTTCCTCTCCTCTCCCACACAGCTGACAACCTGAGCAACACCCAGTCGGGCTCCAGCCTGTCTCTGGCCTCCGCCGCCACCAACGAGGCCGACAGCGTCAACTCAGGAGGGGCGGGCTCACAGCGGTAACGTGCTAAATATTTATGCATCGTCCACGCTCTGACACGACTGATACTTCCCGCCGGTACATATTTGAATGTGGAAGAATACCATCAATACGCCCCCAACCTGTTTTTTGTTTTTTTTTCTTCTTCCTCGTTTGTTCTGCAGGTGTGATTCTGTGGAGTCGTTCCCAGGGAGTCGTACCAGTCGAGTTGCAGAGAGAGACTGGGACAACGGCTCCACGGCATCTTCCATCACATCCATGGCCGAGTACACTGGTAAACCCACGCATTGCTGTTGAGCGACTTTTCTTCTCTTTTACTGGGAAAAAAATTGAATCTAACTGGCTTTCCTCCTTCAGGTCCTAAACTTTTTAAGGAGCCCAGCGCCAAGTCCAACAAGCCAATCATCCACAATGCGATCTCTCACTGCTGCCTGGCTGGCAAAGTCAACGAGCCCCAGAAGAACCAGATCCTGGAGGTCAGTGTTCAGGGTGGTGCAGCGAAAGGGTTAATGGTGCTTTTAACCTCTTCATGTCAAGTCGTGTCAAGTCACAGGAAGCTCCTTTATTAATCCTGCTCCTCCGGCTCAACGCTGCTTTTGTGACTCTTTGGCGGGGCTCCTTTCTGTCACTGCCTTGTGAACACACCAGAGACTTCTTTACCTTTGAACAAATACAACTGAAATACACGACTGGGGGGGGGGGGGGGGGGGGGGGGTACACAAAGATAAACCACAACTCGAGTCAATGTGCTCTCACCAGTCGTTCTGGATACCGCGGAGCTCCACCGCCGAGGAAATATCTTCTCTCTTGAGGAGCAGTTGAGTCCCAAAATCTAATCAATTGGTCCTGAAGATTTCATGCAGTTCAGGGTTAATAGTTTTTGCGAAAAGTTGGTCAAATACATACAAACCAATAAATACATGTGGACGAAGCGCAAGATTGAAAGTAACCGTGTTCCATCGGAGGACCGATTCTCAGGAATTTTTTGTTTTTTGTATATTACGTTCAGGGTTAAGCAAAATATGTTTAACTTCATCCTAAACCCTTCGCTCATCATCTTGTTTGTTTTTCTTGTTTCTTTGTTGTTACATTGTGTATTTGGTTTGACCAAATAAACTATTACTTGCTTGCTAAATGGTGCAGACTCGCCCCCGAAAATGCACAAAGTTCTCTCAAAGAAGAAATGTTCACTTTCTGAATGTTTCGTCTGGCGTCTCTTGTCCTCCCAGGAGTTGGAGAAGTGCGAGTCGAACCACCTCATGATCCTGTTTCGAGACGGCGGCTGCCAGTTCCGTGCGCTCTACTCGTACTTCCCAGACACCGAGGAGATCCACAAGCTGACGGGCACGGGGCCCAAGAGCATCAGCAAGAAGATGATCGACAAGCTGTACAAGTACAACTCGGACCGGAAGCAGTTCACCGTCATCCCCGCCAAGACTGTGTCGGTCAGCGTGGACGCCCTGACCATCCACAACCACCTGTGGCAGGCCAAGAGGGGCGCTGTGCCAAAGAAAAGCGGGAAATAGCAAAAAGGCCCAGTTTTTATTTTATTTTTTATTTTTTTATTTTTCCTCCCCCGGCCGATTAGCATCCAAGTCATCTTCTCTCCGTCTCGCTTCCGAAACCGACGGCGTCGACGCTCACCGACAGACTTCAGCCCGGAACCCTACTTGGGAGAGAACACGTCAACGGACATGTGCAGGTGGACCGGGGCAGAATCCAAATCAAAGGAAAAGGTGTTTGCATGTCACAGGTGGCGTGAAGGAGGAATTTCGAGGAATGTCTGCCGAATGTGCTTCTCTTCCTGTGCTCTCAGTGCGATCTGTTCAGGTTTTTATTTTTTGTCCTCATACGTAGACGCTCAATTTTCCATGAGATATTTATTAGTTCAGCACTGTTGCGACGGAGAGTTCAGCCGCAGCCCAACTCCTCTGAACTTCCCTCCCCTTCCTTCAAACCCCGTGTGGGACCGGGAAGAAAATATATTCTGTTGCCCTTTTTAAAAAAAAAAAAACTAAACAAAAAAAAATACAAAAATCAGACGCAAGGGATCTTCTTTGTCCAACCCTTGAGGACCCCCGGACCACAGTCTCTTCCTTGGTGGACCGTCGAATCAGGCTGGCATCGCCAGGTTGCCTCTCCACAAACAAAACACAAAGCCCTGCTGCTCTGAACTGTCTTCTTCTTCAAGTCGTCACTAGGGGGCGCTCCTCTCCACGGGGGGGTGGCGCTCCCCTCAGACATCCGTTGGCCTTTCACGCATTGTGGTACTGTTGTCTTATTTATTCAACCGCTTTTTAAAGTAGACGCTGACCATGTAGCACTGAATATCTGTACCGCAACGACAAACTACAGAAACTTAACAACCCCAAAAAAAACAATCTTGTCATTTTAAGTTTGTTTTTTTTATTCATCCGAAGGTCAATGAAAAAAAACAAGCCTTTAGTACATTTCTTTTTAAATGTTCTTTTCGAGTTTATTTCCTTTTTTTCTTTTTTTTTTTCAGTTTGATTAAAGCGACAGGCTTTCCAGTTGAAGCTGATGTTATGTGTCTTCATCATAACGGGATTTCTCTGATGTTTAGAGCTTAGTTTTGTGTTTTCTCCACCGGGCACTCTTGAATTGTCCTGTGTAAAGGTGCACTCATGAACACCATGTAAACACCCCCCCCACCCCCCCCCCCCCCCCCCCATCCGAGTGTCTCGGTCCCGTCTCTATCCACTGGAGCGGCGCGAGCCGGCGCTCTCTTGTGAGGAGCGCCTCCTCAGCGCCGCCGCTCTGTAAACCTTCTCCGATTACAGTATTTGGTATATTCGGAGCGTGTGTGTGTGTGTGTGTGTGCAAGCAAGCAGTGGGGGGTGGGGGTGGGGGGGGGGGGGGCTGTGGTTCGGTTAAACATTAAAGAACATTCCTCCGAGGTGTTGACAAACTGCCACGTCGTCACTCTCTTCTCTGCGTCTGTGTCCCACTAATAAAGTGCTATTCTTTTTTTTTTTTTAATTTTATTTAGAAACCATTTGTTGGCCTGGAGAACAACCAGAAGTGTTGCACGAGCACTTTACTTTGTTTGTTGTGGTTTGGTGGGTGGGTGGGGGGGGGGTCATCGAATACAAATTGGTAACACTGCTGTCTCTGGAAAATGTAAAAAAAAACAAAGCAAAAGAAACCCCACTAAAACCAAACGCTGGTTGCGTACTTATGATTGAAGCTGATGTCAAACTACTGTCTCCCAAAAAAAAAAACCCCAACAAAACTACTTGACTTCTGGTTTGCTGCGTTTCCTTCAGAGGGTAAAGAGAAGCTGGTCGACCTTCAACTATGTATGAGAGTGTATTTTTTATGTTCACGAAAAGATTGTATTTGGCATTCTGGTCACCATTTTTCTTTGTTACACTGGTGTCTTTTTCATCCTTGTTGATTTTTTTTTATCTCTGATGCCATCGTATTTATTTTGAAATGGACGCACTGAAACGGAATAAATTTTCAACTGAAGTAAAAGGCACATTTCTCATTTTGATTTTCCTCACGGCTTCATTTGTCCATCACTTTTTTTTGTTTTTTGTTTGGAATGCTGCAGATTTTATTTCCTTTAAACACTCTTTTGTTTTTATTATATTTTTTTTAATTATAATCACAGAAGACATGGAGGTAGACAAAGGCAGCAAATTGAAAACAGAATATGTCCTGTTATAATAACATATTGACCGTTTGAGTTGGAGCTTGTTGCAATATTAGGAACAATATGGCTGCATCCCTGGTTTTGGAAGAAAAGATCAATATGTTAAATCCCATTGTATTTTAATTTCTATTGCTCATGAGTTTCTTGTATAGCTATGATGTCCCGAGATGTGGATTTCAAATGGGAGAAAACCTTTACTGTTTTTAAATTGCTTCTCAAACCTGACATTCCAACCAAGTACAGTTATGCTGCCACCATGTGGTGATGCAACACGTCCCTGGATGCTATTTACAAAGAAAAATCCAACAGATCGACATGAGCAAACATAAGAAACTCCCTCTCACAGGAAGAAACCTTTGCAGAATCAGAACCGGGTGGTTGGGTTGAGGGGATAGAAAGAGAGAAGAGAGGACGGACATATTGGAGGTAGGGATTCTCCAGTCAACTCATTATCACGTATACTCTGCACCACAACAAAGACAAACAAAGAGTTGAATTTAAAGGTTAATATGACACTATTTTACCAGCCAGGCTGAATTGAGTTGAAATTTGTCTCGATGGCCCTGGAAATTAAATGTGTCTGGTTTCCTCAACAGGGACATTTTTGAATGTGA
Source organism: Blennius ocellaris (assembly GCF_963422515.1). Taxonomy (NCBI): domain Eukaryota; kingdom Metazoa; phylum Chordata; class Actinopteri; order Blenniiformes; family Blenniidae; genus Blennius; species Blennius ocellaris. The sequence continues at coordinate 6,174,056 of NC_137656.1, forward strand.
CGCATTAAAAGAGAAAACATTGATTTCTTTGATAAAAAGAAAGTGATGTGGTCATATTGTTCTGGCTGAGTGGTGCGTCTCTGAGCGACTCCAGGTAATCCAGTCAACTTAAGTCTTCAAAACAAAGCGAGACCTCCTCTGAGTATAAAGCGTCCTGCGCTCCACCGGCCGGATGGAACAGCGTCTCGACGCTCATCACTGTGACAGACTCCGTTACTGTGGCAACCACATACCTGCCCCCCATCCTGTTGTGGTTCAGGCGATCACAAGACAAACTGGAGTCGGAGACCTGCACAGATCAGACTCTTCACCATGAGGGGTAAGTGGGGAGAAAAAGATGTTACATTAAAAATCATATCTTTATAATAGAACAACATGACTTCTGTTGATCTCCACAGCTGCTGCTGCTGCTCTCGGTCTGATGCTGGGGAGTTTAAGTTTGAGTTATTCCTGCATCAAGGAGGAATCCACCCTCATCTGCTACGACTTCCCGGCCTGTGAGGAGTTTTTTTCCTCTCTTTGTTTTTCAGTAAACTCAGACGAGAGCTTGTTGATTCACACAATGAAAGATGCAACAGTTTGCCTTACGAATGACCCTTCATGAATTACTGTGAAAATGTTTGGTTCCATCACTTAACCTGATTACAGATTAAACTTTAAGTTGCTTTTGTAAAAGGTTGAAGAATGTCTAGTTCTTTTATGTAATGTAAAATCATTCTAAATTTGCTTTAACCAAGTACAAACATTATTGAAAACGGTTCGTAACAGAGACTCCTTCTTGCTTCTCTCTCATTCAAAAAAAGTTAATATCGAATATATTGAATATGTAAAATACATCATGGAGGTGTGCAGGGATTCTTCAGTTGAAATCCAATTGATTTGATGAAAAAGTGTGCATGTAAACCATTTGAATAACTTAAATGTTGCTAAACAGATTTTGGAAAATGTGTTAAATTGATCACTCTCATAAACTGTTTTATAAAAAGCAAATTAATATTTTGACTTTATTACCATTTAGATTTTTCACTCAAATTGCATACTATATTGCAAGATTTGCAGAATAATTTGAAATCTTTCCTCATTTAGTCTTTATAACTTTACTTGATAAGTGATGAAAAAGATTATTATCTTGAATTATTTTATTAAAGTTGAGATGTCCATTGCTTTTTAAGAGTTTGCTAAAATCATTGTTTACTTTAATTCCATCTTTATAATGAGTTCCTGAATTGAAATGAAAAGTACTCAGAAGTGTTGAAATGTTGAGAAAGGTACTTTTTTTTTTTTTTTTTACGGGAAAACGTTCTTCACTGCCAATGATCTGACCTGTAGAGACATTTATGACCACTAGGTGGAAGCACAACGTTTTCATTATTACATCAGATAAATACAGAATCAATGGAAGAAAATATTTGGGATCATGAGATGTGGTCCAATCTTAAAGTCTCAAACTCAAATTATCTGGAAATTACTGATTAATAATGCAGAGCAATAAGAAGCTCCTCTCTTATTTCCAGACATGCAACAACACACAAGCTTGTATGTTCTTTTTATATTTAATATTAAAAAAATAGTTTTTCACATCTTGCTCAATTGTTTCAAAACTATCTTTTTCTACAACAGCAAGTACTTTTTTAATTTTTCCACTTCTTTTCATGCATAATCCGGTTTCCTATATAGGATTGTCTTTCATAATTTAAAGTGGGAAATTATTCACTGTCACTTTTTCCACATTTTGTCACAGTCTTGTTTTTCTTTGCTCAAAATTATACACACACTTGAACGGTCTCTGCCATGCACTGTCAACTGAGGGAGCTTATATAGACACTGTGTTTATGTCCAATCCACTGATTTTACAATAGACTCCAATGAAACTGTAACATCTCAGGGATGATCAGTGGAAACAACCAGTTAATTTAAAGCGTAATGGTAAATGCTGTATGTCCATGTAACATACCAAAACGTAGAACAATCGAAGTGCTATAAATAGCTTTTGGGTGTACAGTATATAAAGTCTAGAGGTAAGTGTGCGTGGGAATCAAGTTGGACCATGAGACTCCTGTTTGTGATTGATGACGTTTGTCTCCGTTCAGATTTCGACGCCGGGTTTTCTTCTCTGCTGTTCACTAAAAAAGTGGGACGGATCAATTCCACCATGTTCCGCAGTGAGAACCTGACCTCGGTCACCAGGTTCAGACTGGAACAGAGTGACGTCTCTGCGATTGCGGACAGAGCCTTCGGCTCCCTGCTCAACCTCAGGACCCTGTCTTTAGACGGGAACCTGCTGACGGAGGTCAATCCCAACTGGCTGGGAGCTCCGGGCGTCCTCACTGAGCTCAACTTCACTGGAAACCGTGTGGAAACTGTGACCAAGCAAATGCTGGACGGGCTGGTGAACCTCACAAAGCTCAGGCTGAATGGGAACAAGATCAAAACCGTAGATCTGAACAGTTTCCAGTCCCAGAGCGTGCTGACTGAACTGGACCTCTCTGAGAACATGATGACCCGGCTCGCACCTCAGGTCTTCGGCTCTCTCAGGTCCACCAAGATCAGACTGGACGGGAACCCGTGGGACTGTTCCTGCGGGGCGGAGCAGTTCGTCTCCCTCCTGGAAGGTTTGTGGTGACGCGAGTCATGGTCAACGTGTTCAGGGATCCTCCGCGAAGCTTGAAGCTGCTTCTGTGTTCAGATCTACGGAGCAGAGATCTTCTGGAGAGACCGATGGAGGTGAAGTGTGGGGGTCCTCCGTCTCTGAGTGGCCGGCCCGTCCTCAACGTGTCGGTGTGCGAGTCGTCCCCTCCTCCGGGATCCCCGCCAGCGACGCCACCCGACCCTCCCAAACACACCTCTACGCCAACAACGACCTCCACGGCCGCCGGTAGTGCTGCTCCCTCTGTTTTTAAGTCTTTTTTTCTTTTTCTTTATCTCACATGCTTTTCTATTTTTCTCAACAGTTTCCACCAGGTGGCGCCACAACAGCAGTTCAAACTCAACGATTGAACTCGCCGTTGCCTCAGCAGCACCTTCAGGTACTCATCGCTCCTCTCGTTCTGTTTCAATTCGACTTTATTACTTGTTATTTAAACATTACATCTCCTTCAGAAATTGTGTCGTGTCCGTCACGACCGCCAACATGCACGCTTCGCACCCTGGCAGCTGTGATCGGTACGTTTGATCGTTTCCTCCAACCCAGTTTTCTTTGGAGAAACCTGATTGAAGACGTGTCTGTCCAGGAGTCCTCTGTCTCCTGCTGGTGGTGGTGCTGCTGCTGCTCTCTGTTCTCGCCACGATGCGCAGAAAGAAACGCAGCATCAAGTCGGTCTCGCCTTCAAGTCCGAGAGAAGAGAAGAAGAAAGTGGAAGAAGACAGCCGGTCGATCCCGTCTCCAGGAGGCTGTGAGGACGGAGACCCAGAGGAGCCCGACAGGACCGAGACCAGGTCTTTCAGTTTAGTCCGAGCTAAGTCTGCACACGCCGTCATCCTCACGTCTCCCTTTTGTCCTGCACCGAGGAATCAAGTCACTTTTCAAATGGAAGCGGAATCAAAAGAGGGATCAGACCTGGAGGAGAGGAATCACATGTCAGGAATAACAGTGAGAGAGAATCTCACAAACATCACTGACATGAAACCTCAGTGTGAGAGACAAGAGGACGAGAAGCTGCAGCCTCAGTGTCTTTGTCCCAACGGTGACGTGGTTCCTTATCTCAGCATCGGAACCCAACCGAGCAACCGTCAGCCCGGCCGGGGTCCAGGTAGGGGAGCACAGGGAGGAAAGGTGATGGGGAGGGTCTCCACCTGGCCTCCGACTGCAGTCCAGTGGCAGGCCAGGTGTAAACTGAAGGAGCAGGAAGACGCCACCTTCTGGGTGTCACATAGAAATGAGAAGTTCTCCAATGGAGAGGGGGAAATTGTGGAGCCTCCTCCTGCTCCCGATCGCTCCAAGACGCCTCCCTCCACCGAAACCCACCCCGAGCTTGACTCGACGTCAGAGGAGCAGGAGGAGAACCCCGACATTGTCCGGGACATGATCCAGGAGTGGATCGCAGCGATTCCATCGGTCTTTGTGGCAGATGCCCACACCAACGCAACACTGGAGCAGGAGAAGAACCAGGACCAGGAAACCATGGCACCAGAAACCAGTAGAAAAACTCCAAGTGAGAACCTGGAGAAACCCGGTGCAACCGCGAATCCTGTGCAGCACAGCGGCGAGATCGACAGCAAGACCAACCTGAGGAGGAAACCGAAGCCACCGGGAGCCTCCAGACTGCCGCCGCGGACCAGAGCTGCTGGGTCCAAGGCACCTTCGGGGGGAGCTTCACCCGACGACGAGACGCTGCTGTCGGGCAACGAGTACGTCTGCATGGACCTGCTGCATGAAGTGGTTCAGAACAACGGGCGCTGGACCAGAGACCGCTGGAAACAGGTCCACGCCAACAGGCAGCGACGCTAGAGTGAGTGACTGAGTGAAACAAGATTCATCCAACTCACTCAGGTGGTTTTGATGTGATGTCATCACACTCTGTGTACATGTTTATAGTGGAGGATCATCTATCATAATGTTATGATATGATTATATGATATATTAGGCTGAATAAAAGTTCCCATGTGATCATTCTTCCATCAGAACTAACAAATGTCTGGTTTAACGTCCACAATGGTGAAAACAAAGTCACAAAACAATTAAGAAACTAATATATTTAATTCCTAAGACCTTTACAACTATAATATGCGTTTCTAATTTCAAACTGCAATAAAAATACATCTTTTTTTTTTGTTTATATAATGGCTTCATCACCATTTACAATTGAACAAACTGTTGTTAATGAGTTTTAAAAACTTAAATTCAATTAAACTACATTATCATCATAGAATCATAGATATATTATTTGTGTAATTTCATATTGCAACTGTTGCATTGACATTATTGTTTGTTTATAGATTTCTAAGTAAGATTTCAAGTATTCAACTTTTTTTTTGTAAAGGGTCATCTCAGAAGTATATAAAAGTGAGAATTACAGTTAAAAAGAAACCTTCAATTGAAGGTTGAAATATGCGAAATAACACATTTGTAATTGTTATAACAGTCGAGGTAAATTCGTCTCAACGAAATGTGTATAGTTCTGCTGTGTTCATTAAAAATGAGGATACAAACAATAATTCATTGTCTTGTGGTGTTTGCTGAGGGAGATAAAGTGGAGACGAGAGATTACATTTAGGTGTGAAATATCCTCACACTGAGGAGGAAGCAGGCAAAGAAAAACATCTGGCCTCGTTCATGATGTCTGGCTGCATGCAGCATTTATTTGTTCATATTTTATATGTGGAGAAGAACACTTCTCATAAGAAATAGTACAAAATGGACCAACCCCTGTCTGACAATGACTCGGAAACAGAACAAAAAAAAAAAGTGGAGGTAAACAGAATTAATAGGTAGGCTTCTGCTAACACCGAGACGACATGCATGTTCCATTCATATAAATACACAGTATCAAATAATGGCTCCAACCTGCAAGCGGTGGGTTATGTTTGACCGTTAGGCTGAAGTGTCCCAGACATGGATCCTTCTGGGCAAGCTTTGTATTGTCAAAACATGCTTTTAGTTTTCAGTTTATTTTTTATTTTTTTGCTTTTTTCAGTGTGACGTTATAAGTCGAGAATGTCTCAGGAGTGATGGGTTAATCAGAAGTAAGGACCTGGGAATGGGGGGGGCGATGGCAGATCAACACACTGACTTGAGTCCTCCGTCGTGGTCCTGTCCTGTAAACACACTTCTGATGGGCCCATTCAGCTCAGCAAACATCCGATTTCATTCTCTCGGGAAAATACTTGGAAATAACAAAAGAAGAGCGGTTCCGTCTCGGATAATTTCAGACTCCTCGGCGACGTGTGATAAAGAGAACGGGCACACGGCGAAGAAGCTCCACAAACATCAGGAAAAAGCAAAACGATGAGTTACTGCACGGGGCTGTTGTCAGGAATGATTAAACACTGTCCTACGGATTCAGATTAAAGGGTCATGCTGTTAATGCTCTTTGACATCCCAACAGAGCTTAGTGCAAAATTGTTCAAGTCCTCCCCTTCTGGTTTTCCCACCCATATAAGACACCGAGACAAAACAACTAAAACGATGATTTAAAAAAAAAAAGGAATTTACAGAGCCAAAGCTGAGAAATGAGAACCGATACTGATACACAAACTGCGCACTTCCTATTCACCTCCTCCCCAAAAAATACATTGGAGGATGGAAAAGAGACTTTCACAACTGTGCCTGTTCGTTTCTGTGCAAACTTTTCTTCAACAGAGTCATGAAACTGGAAGATCACCAGAAACAGATTAACCTGAATTCATGAATTCAAGTTAGTGGAATGATAATACTGACCTGATCTCTCTGACTCACCGACTTCATCGTGATCATTATACATCTGCTATCAAAGAGTTAGTGAGGGTCCCTGTAAATATTTGATTGTATTGTTAGGAAGAGACACCACTCTCAAACATGAGGAGTAAATATGACGATAACGCTCAGCACCAATACCAGAAGCACGGGAAAAATAAAGTCCTAAATAATAAAGTGCTTTGCCACTTTAGTTTTTGCAATATGGAATTTAACAAATGCTAAGATATGCATCGACCTTTGCAAATATTTCTTCATAAAATAAAAATACTCCTGTTTAAAAGTGGTTGTGCATGCTAAGTGTTTCAGCTTCTCAGAATCACATTAAGGTGTAAAAACATCTAAAACCTCCCAGACATTATTAACCAATAGTAAAGTTACTGTGATTTAACCTTCTGGATTTTCAGAGTTTACTCACACAAACTTGAGTTTACGTTACAAATCAGTGATTAAAGTGGTTACTATGGTTACTTGGCTTTTGTACAACCAACATTTTCTACCTCTGATTGAGCAAGGATTGTTTTAAACTGATCCGAATAGCCAATCAGGAGCAGAGCAGAGGGACACGATCCACACTCAGGAGGATTTGAAGAAAATAGCCTCTCAACAAAAGTTTGTCCAATAAATAAGTGCGAAAATGTATGTGCAGGTTTTAAATGATAAACTCATTTTGGCTCCATAGTTCCAGATTCATGAGAGTGGTGTTAAACCGAACATCTTAAATCCCCACAAACATCACTATATAACTTCCTTCTCAACAATCTTCGATAAAGACAGAAATAAAACAAGTTTAACGAAGACAAATAAAACTGAGTGACATAATAAAATGTAAAGGAACTGCGTTAAATTATAACAAACTCAGATCACATTAATTTTTGAAATGCTAACTTGGACCTTTTTTTTTGGTTTTAAAAAAAAGGTCATTGACTCAGCATATTTTATTATTTTAACATTTAAAGAATATTTTTATGAACTCGGTGTGAAAAACGTGTTAAAAAAAGCTCAAAAAAATTATTTATATCTCTTACTAAATAGTAAAAATGTGAATTAAAATTTTTTTTAATTTCCTCCGCAAAAATCCTTGTTTTCTTGCTTTCTTGTGAAATTCATGACCGTATTTACTTGCATGCATTTCCTATTTATAAACAGATTTTTTTTCCACAAGTATTGATCACAACTAAATTAAGGTGTGTGTTTCCATTTGTGGACGTTTAAAAAAGAGAATCATACAAAATTAAAATAATACATAGGAATAAATACATGACATGAAACAAAAGCTGCAACAAAGAAGCAAATTTCAACCAGAACATATTTTCCTGAATAAAAGCCTACAGTTATTTTTAAACAATTTTTTTTTCAGATCATTATGTTTGAGTGATTTTTTTTTTTTTTTTTGGCAGTTTGGATCCTCCACAGCTGGCACATAATGCACAAATAATCCAACCATATTTACAAAGCAATAGAGTAAACAGAATGGCACATACAGGTGCAGACACACTTCAGGGTGCCCCCCCCCACCCCCCCAGTGGTGAAATAAATAAAGATTATTACGATATACAACTGGAAGTACAACAAAAGTCTGTTTCCAAAAAACACAAGCATATTATAGAAAGAAATGCTCAAAGTGCCAGCTCGGCATGTCCGCTTCACACGTGACAAGTTTGTAAAAAAAAAAAAAAGTTTGTGCTCATAAACAAAATAAAAGTCTGAGAGAATAATTAAAAGGTAATAAATTAAGAAGTGCACATTGTCATGGAATCTGGTGGCTGTTTCGGGGGGGGGGGAGCAGGCTCAGCGGAAGGAGGCCTGTAGGGAAGGGGAGGGCAGGACCCCCCCCTCTCTGGTGGGGTGAGTTGGACTTCTTGTACGTGCACACACACACACACACACACACACACACACACACACACACACACACACACACACACACACACACACACACACACACCCCTCCTGGCAGCGGTCTGGACCTCGGGGTTCCTGTGGTGTTAGTACGGCGGTGGATGACGAGGCACTCTTCATGCATCCTCCTGTAGCAGCTTGGTAGGAATGGAAGGGGGTGGAGCCTCTCTGGAGGGGGGGGCTCTCCGGGGGGGCGGCTGTACAGATCCCCAGTGTTTGTGGTGTGGCGCACATTAGAGATGGACAGCTGTTCGAAACCCGAGTTGATACACAATGAGGCCCGGGAGAGGTTGTGTTTTCTATCTTTTAAGGGTCAGGGTGTGTAGGACTTGGGCAGGGTGGGGGTGGGGGGGGGGGGGGGGGGGGGGGGGTGTGTTGTTGGTTTAAAGGTGAGTCTCATCTCTGGTCTCTGTGCCAAAGTCCTGCTGGATCCTTGTGCTGCGAGGCGGCCCCACCTGCGAGTCCTCCGGCATGTGAGCCAGCGGGTCCGAGCGGATTATGTACCTGCAGACACAGAATCCACCTCATCAGGAAACATGGAGGACGGGCCGACATGTGGCCTCCAGTCACCGGGAGGAAGCATGGAGGAGTGGTTTGCTCTCTTACCTCGCAGTGCAAAGACCTGCGTCTGATTCCAGGTCTCATTTCAAAGGAAAAATACTAGTTTGTGTATAAAGGTTTTGTATTTTGTACCTAACCTTTATGAGCAGTCAAACAGCTTCGATTTCCAGACGCGTTAATTAAAGTTAGTTTGACCCAAGATGGTATAATGATCTAGAAATAGTAAAAAAACTGAAGTTTTGACCAAAAATACATGCAATCTGACGTGATGTATTACTGTAAAAGTGATGCTATCACTTTTACAGTAATACAATTTGACTCGCCTCCATTTCTGCTTTAGAACTGACGTGACTATAAAACCACTCACAGTATATGGGGCTCTTCTTACACAGGGTGATACTCAGATTAACTGTAAGCTCACATTCATGCTGCACACTGCTCTCCTCACACCAAATACAGGATTTACGTTCAATATCAGAGAGATGATATCTGGCATTTGTTGATGGATGCGAGTTAAACTCTTCCTCTGAAACTTATGTTCAGGCTTTGCAATGAACATGTGAAATATTCATTCCATTCTTGCATTGGCACTTTAATTCCTACCAAAATATAAAACAAGAAAACTATGCATGGTCATGAAATTATCTCGAGATAATCCTCCTGTCATCACAAATCACAACCCTGTATGTCAGCAAACACTTGTTAGTACTGTGCAGTACAACACCTATTAGAAAGTGCAATTTAATTCATACTTGCATGAAAAAACAAACTGATTCTTTGTTTTTTTCTTGTAAAATATACTTTCTGAAAAAGCTGTAAGTAAATTGGCCTTGTTTTGTCTGTCCGCCTGGCACACGAGCGTATCCTAAAAATAAAGGAGACCCACTTCTCTTTGAAGGCAAACCGAGTGTGTGAAAGAAGCAGCGAGTGTGTGACGATTCGGTCGTCTGCGTCTGAAAGAAGAGGAGGCGTTTACACGATGTCGTTGAGCTCCAGCATGGTGTCGGGAGGAGGATTGATGAGCACGTAGGACAGCGTGTTCTGGTGGTCGTTCATCTCGTCTGGAGGGAAGAGACAGAGGAGACGTTCAGAGCCGCTCGGGGTCCGCCCTCGTCCTCCTCCATTATACACTTCATCAGGCAGAAATTGAGGGCCCTCCCCCCTCCCCCCCTCCCCCCACCACATCCACTGCAAAGTGTGACTCTCCCCTGTTTTCAAACTCTGTGAGCCACGAGTGGAACGGAGGAGCGAAGGTCTGCATCTAACAGACGGACAGACGCCGGTTACAACTGATCCCATAATCACCTCAACCAGCAGAGAGGGAACTCTGGTTCACTATGGCAGGGAGATTCTGCTTCCAGACGGACGTTTTCCGGCTGACTCCTCATTAATTTTCATTACTGACTATTAATTTCCTTCTAATCAGCTTCCGCTCTGTTCACATGCTCCGTCAGAAGGACCAAATCAATCCTTCAGATAAAGTATCTGCTTTTATTTTTCGATTGATGGCAAATATAAAATTCTTTGGTTCGACATGATTAGTTTCATAACAAGTTACAGAAACCTATTAAAAGTTCTCTTTTATTATTGGATTACTCAATCCAGTAAACTTTCACAGTCTTTTCCACTCGTTCAGCAGTACAGAGAACCAAAACTACCCAAAATAACAAAACTATACAATTGTAAAAAAAACATTTACGTGTTTTTACTTGTATACAATGCAATCTTTAGAAAAATAAATAAATAAATCACCGTTGGAGAATCACTGTTGCTCAGTTTGAGCATTTGGCTGTAAAAATGGAACATTTTGTAATATTTCTCCTGGTTATGACTTTGTGTGAAATACATTTCATCTGTGGAGCAGAAAATCATAATGCAGAACTTTTACAACATTATTTGCTAAAATATATACAAACTACATACACACGACCAGTCAAACGGTTGCGATTCTGCTTTTTATATTTTCATACATTGTAGATTCTCTCTGAAGGCATTAAATCTCTGAAGGAGGTTTATGTAATGAATAAAAAGTGTGAAATAATGTTTCATATTTTAGATTCCTCAAAGTCGCCACCGTTTGCTTTGTTGACGGTGCGTCAAACCGTCGGCCTCCATGAGGTCGTCACCTGAAATAGGTTTCTCCATCACGGTCCAGGCTGTGTGAGGGCAATTTGACCAAGAAAGAGAGTGATGGACGCCACATGACCCGGTCTCCACAGTCAGCTGACCTAATCCCAATCCAGACGGTTTGGGATAGCATGGCCCACAGAGTGACGGCAAAAGGACCAACAAGATTTCTGCAACTTCTATTAAACTGTTCTAAAACTAAAATATAAAACGTGTTTTGATCTATTTCACACTTTTTACGTTTAAAAAAAAAAATAATTCGAAGGGGTGTCCAGACTTTTGACAGGCAGTGTGTTTATACACACATACCGAGTCATGACTTTATTACAAGAATGCAGAAATTGAAAATAGAAATACAAACTTCCATTTTTTTATTTTAAATATCTTCAACACTGCAATTTAGAATTAGTTTTCATTTTAAAAGAGATTTAAGCAAACAATCTAGCAAACAAATGGACTCCAGCCTTACACAGAAATCTCGCTTTATTACAGATCGTTGAGAGAAAACTGACTGTTAACCTTCATGTTGCAGATGAGTCATATCACTGTGTGTGTTTGTGTGTATGTGTGTCCGTCTGCGTGCCCTCTGGCTGCGGCTCCTACTTGTGTGATGGACGGAGGAAGGGGAGAAGGGGGACGCGTGTGTGTCTCCATGACAACCCACCTGCTTGTGGCCCTTTAAAAAGCCGGGCGGGGTGGAAGAGAGAGAAGGGCTCACCGTTACTCACAGATAAAGGGGAGGCCCGCATGCTGCCTGCTGACTGGTACAGCAACCCCCCCCCACCACCACCACCCTCATCCCCCATGCGCAGCATCAGAACGGAGCCAGACATGCAGACAGCGTCCGCAAAAAAAAAAAAATAAATAATCCATCTCATTCCTTTTTCACGTCCTGCACATTCACACAGTTGAAAAACACGGCTGGTAGAGGCGTCAGGCTGCCATGCCAACGGACGACACTCAGAATCCCCTCGTCCCTGCACACACGCACGCACACACACACACACACACGCACACACACACGCACGCACGCCCTGGTGAAATGTAACACACCCACAGACACAGAGGACATGCTCCAGCATCCGTCAGACTGGACCAAACGCAGAGCGCCTCAAACCACCGGAGGAGCGGAGCAGAGCGCATTGGGAGTGTGAGAGTGGAAGAGGTCACCCTGCCGCACGGGATCTGGATCTTAACGTAGACGTGACAGTGGGTGGGGTTGTCCTCTCACCCACCAGCTGCTACTGGAGACTCGATACAGATCGGACCGCAGCCACAGGTTGAGCGCTAGTTGAGCGCAGGTCAGTCGTGGTTTCATTGTGTCTCTGCAGTCCACGCACAAACCGAGGATCCTGTGACACAAGCTTTACCTGAAATGTGTGCCTCCGGATTCATACGTTTTATCATCGCAAAAAGTATCCTACCAAGCGTTTGATGTATAAAATGTCACAAAAATAAGTCGTCATATATGATTTCCAACCGTTCTCTTGTTCCTTCAAAACTAACAATTACTGAAGGGATCACTTTTTCCTCATAAAAACCTGTTTTACAGGACATTGTGACCTTGAAATTATTATATTCTAAGCTGATTCATAGCCGTCCACACTTGTTTATATCAGCACCTCCTAAATTTGACAACTTAGCATTAAGAGAGTTTGAAAGTATGCTTTTACATGTAAACTGATCAAATGGATTAAACTCTGGACTTCAAATGTAGTAAGAACACCGCATTGAAGTTTATTTTCTCATTAATTAAACATCAAAGGGAAATTGCATTGTGTCGTTGTAGAAGTACTATGATGAAAAGTGCAAAACTATTAATAATTCAACATGTAGGAGATGTCATGTCGGAAAATCCTGTAGATCTTGTTAGATGACATCCCTGCAGCAGGGTGAGATGTTAAACTACTGGAGGTCAGTGGAAGCAAAACTTTTCATCTGGTTTATAATAAATCCATTGTGCCGGAGTGCAGAGCCACAGAACTGTCTTTCTTTCAGTGGCCGCGGTGGGAAGTCTCAATAAACTCGCAGATGTGCAGAAATAAGAGAGGAGACGGAGGTGAAGAAAGGCCACAGCAGCAACTCCTCCTCCCCGACTCCTTTATTGTCCAACACCTTTGAGACGCTTTAATCCTTTAAACTTGTGTTGTACGTCTAACCTTCCATCCACAGACATAATGCGCTCCGCTCCACTCCGAAGCCATACTCTGATGCCCTGCAGGACTCGAGCCATTTGGGACGCCACCTCACGGAAAACACAATGCAGCAAGAGACCAGACAGGGTGAAAGAGAAAGAGAGAGAAAAGAAAGAGAGAGTTCTGCTGATCTACCGCTCACTCTGGGACACACACACACACATCCACACACACACACACACACACATCCGCACACACTCATGCAGAAGAGTTGCAGTACTGTGATCAACCAGCTAACCTGCTGGCTTGGTCCCCTCTGTATACGGGTGCTCTGAAATGTCCTGCAACTCTAAGCAACGGCAGCACGGTTAACTGGGGTTCGTTTGACATGATGCAGAGATTACATATTTCAAATCATCTTTTTTTTTTTTCTTCTTCTATTTTTTTTTTAAGTGTGCTAGTTTCTGCGGGTACAATCTCAGTGCGCTACTCGTCACTGGACAAGCTCCTTTCTCCACAAGAAAGATGTCACATGTTGTTAAAAAAAAAAAAGAAAAGAAAAAGAAAAGGAGTTAATATAAAGAGCACGCAAATTACCTTGCAAATATCCTAGATTTACTCGATTCATGACATCGCTCGCAGTGAGGTTAGAAACATCCTCTACGAGCCAAAACGGGGAGCGAGGATGGAGAAGGGAAGGAGGGGGGGGGGCAGAGAAGTCAGAGAGAGGAGGAAAAAAAAAACAAGACACAGAAATCCAAAGATCAGGCAGGCAGCGAATGCATTTGCAGTTTCAGAGAGCAAAAATAAATAGAAAGTCAGAGCTAAAATGTGAAGGCGAAGCACAGAAGCCATGCAGAAGAAGAGCGGGTGCGCAGAATCACATCCAGAGCTGTTCGAGAGGAGAGCCTGAGCTGCAGGGGCTCTTCCTGGAACACGCATTTTTAATTAAACACATTGCATAACGTGCTCGCCACACATCTGGAGTGCGATTCTGCTTTTTGTTTAGTTTTTAGTTTAGTCTTTTTTCTTTTAATCAGCGTGTCGCTGGAAGGAGCGGGAGAGAAGCAAAGTGATGCAGGATGCAAAGAGTGCAGGCAATTGCAGTCTGTGCTCAAGTGCAATTGAGGCGACGCTCCAGTGCTCCTGCATCTTCATGCATGTGTCGTATCCACAAACACAGAGACGCATGGCTGTGACAGTGTGGTGACGGTGGAGTGGGGCTGGAGTGTGTGTGTGGGGGTGGGGGGGGGGGGGGGGGGGGTTGTGAAATTGATGTGTCGGGGAGGGGGAGGACACATTGACGCTTTTGAAATGTCAATGATGATGAAGTGTGATGTTGATCATCTGTACAATCAAGACTCACAGCGCCACATCATTAGAGGAAATGAGATGAGGTAAAATGACTGAAACACAGATTGGAGTGTTAAACGAATCGATGAAACGGACACGGCAGAAACACCTCGAACCGGTTGAGACGAGAATCAGTGAGAGAAGCAGAAGAATCACCTGAACTCTCGTCTAAAAGACGTCTGTCTTATATTTAATGAACATTAATGATCAGAAAATTGCATGGCTGTTCTCATGTTTACTTTGTATCATACACTAACTTCTACAACTGCTTTCAATTAACGGCAGACATATGTTTGTTTTTCTGATGGATTTTTTGAGGAGCTTTTTTTGAAGAGTTTCTTCTGCATTGAGTGCTTGCAGCTTCACACCAGCCTCATTATCTTGCTGGTTGCTGTTGTTTCAGTAGCACAAACGGAAATCTGTGAAAAACTCCTCTGCCATTTTGTTGGAACTGGTCTCTATATACATGGAATCCCACCTTTTGCTACTTCATTTTAAGTTAAAGCTGAATCTGATAGGTGTGCTCCAGCAGCCATCCAGGCAGGATTCCAAACAGGAACGCTGTATTTGCTCCTACTTTAAGTCATTATAACATCATTGCTACTTTGCTATATATATGTTAGAGCAGCAGTGACCAAACCAAGATTAATCAACAGAAAGTTGGGCAAACATTGTTGCCACATTAGAGCAATCATTGTACAGATGACACAGGCTACGATGTTACATTCCTCATGATTTCCACTGGGAGAAAACTGACGAAATCACAGAGACAATTAAAACTCCTCACAGCTGCACTGACTGCATATCACCACAGGTGGAACCAAACAGCCTTTCATAAGGATCCATGTGTTTTTCTGCCATCAACTTAAGGCTGTTGGGTTCGGCGTACAAGAACCAGGAACCTTAGAATGTCGATGTGGGACCATTTGACTCATTTCTGATTCTCCAGCTTCATTCACTGAGATGAAACTCAACCGATTGCATCTTTTCTGCTTCCCAGGCTTCTGTGATCATTGTTTTCAGCATTGCGACTCCAATCGGAGGCTAATTCTCACTATCATTCATTTTCAGATGATAGGATGGATCATGATAAAAACTAGGAGCAGTCACATGATATATTGATAATAGTAATTTGGTACAATATGTCAACCATGGAGAGAATTACATTACGTCTTATGAGATTGTACTGGAGCAGCAGGCTATCGGCTGGTCCACTCACCGTATCCCACGGTGGGCAGGCCCAGGTGCTTCATGCGGTTCTTGACCAGCTCGGACAGCTCCTGGCGCTCGGAGCGCCGGTACAGGTTGAGTCTCTGCTGCGAGATGCGCTCGGCCCGGCTGGACGGCTTGACGTTCTTCCTGCTCAGCCGCCGCGCCCACTGCATGCTCTTCTTCCTGAGCAGCGGGTGCTCCGACTGGTCGCTGGTCGTGGAGTTCCGGTGCGCCGTCTTTTCCTTCCAGGACCCCCCGCGATCGCGGTGCTCCTCGCCCTGCTCCACGTTGATGGACACCTGTGACTGGGGGACGAGGGGCAGGAGCGTAAATGCTGGAGACCCAGAGGAAGGTCTGACTTTTAACTACCATCAGGGACCATGTTGAGCTCTTCTCCTGCCCCACTGATCGCTGGTCAGAGCTGATGTTAGCATGTTGCGTTGCTATGAAGATGGAGGCCAAAACAGAAGAGAAGCAGCTTGTGGAGGGGTTTTGTGTTTTTAAACTGGAGGTAAGGTCATTAATTCAGTTTTGTGTTTTATCTCGCTCTTCATTTTGTCTCATTTGTACATTTTCTATTCAGCAAGGCTTTTCATCCTAGTGTGTTCTATGTTCACTGTACTTCAGGACTTTAAGAGCAATTTTCACAATTTAAGTTTGTTTTATTGAGAGAAATATGAAGATACAATGTAATGCAGGTGTTAAAAATTTATGTTGTAAACTTGGTAAAGCAACACAATTATTTAGATTGTAATGTGGTGTTAAACACAACAGGCTTTTTGGTGGTGATTTTTAAATTATGGCCATGACAATGTAGTCATTTTGAATTCATTCAGTCGCCTGCGTAATAAAGATCTTAAGCTTCAGAACTTTTGATATTCCCAAAAATATTCTGGAGGCATTTATTTTTTTCAACAGCAACAAAGGATATTGTACATGTAGACAAAAACTGCGGACTCAGCAAAATTAAGCACACTTGGTTCTTACCTGTGCATAACTCTCTTTGCACTGCAAAAAAAAAAAAGGAAAAGACAAACCCACATCCAAACAAGAAGAGATGCAATGAAAGATGGGAGCATTCAAAGCAAAAATAAAAAATTAACAGGCATCAAAATATGCAGAAAATAGTAAATATCTTGCATTTACTATTGTGATTCACAACTAAACAGAAATAAGTTAAACAGACGCAAACACTTTAAACAGAACAGGAGTGTGAGTTGATTTGAAGGGTGTTGTCTTTGTAAACAATCAGACTGAAGTTTATGTAGCATTTGGTCAATAAAATCAACTTGGAAACCTTAATTTCCTGGAAGTATGTGGCATGCTGTGCATGTTTATTGCAGCAGGTTAAAACAAAGTACCACCGGCCAGTCGGGCGAAAAGATTTGAAAGAGTGAAATGAGAGCACGGAGAGAGCAAAGAAGCTGGCAAGGAAGAAAATACGCAAGGAGACGTGTTAGAAAGGAGATGTTTGCAGTCCGATTGAAGTGAACTTGCCTCTGAGCCTGAGAACATGTGCGACTCTGTGCGGTAGATCCCGATGGGGATCTCGGCGCTGGAGGAGCACAGCTTCTGGAAGAGTCTGCCGTACGTCCGGATCCACAGGTCCTCCTCCGTGACCTTCATCTGGACCATCCACATTTATGTTAACGGTCTCTGCAGGTCACTTTAGAGGGAATGTGTACAACGGAGACGTTCCTACGTACAACACATAGGTAGCCCGAGCCCGGCGTGGTGTCCAGACCGAGGAGAAGCCGCGCTATGGCGATCATGTAGTCCTTGACAAACGACTGCAGACACAGGAAGTGACAGTGAAGATGCATCATGACAAACACTCACTGGACAGCAAAGAAATCAGAAGCGTCGGTCAAAATGGTCAAAATATCCACAAATCAACAGCTGGTCTACTCACTTCCCCGATGTTTACAGGAAGTCGTTAGAAGTCGTTTAAAGGAGGGAAGGATGCTCCATAATCGGACTTTTATGAGATCATGAAATGTATAATGATATTTGCAATGTAATTAGTATTTGACATTCTGTTGTATTCATGAGATATTCTTTGTGGAGCACATGAATTGATAAAGTATTTTCTACTTGTACTTCTAACTGTAGTAACTCGGCGAGAAGAAAAGCTGTAAAATACAGAATAATAAAGGTTACTGTTTAGAATGTTGATGGATGGATAGGCTATTTATTTATTAGTTATTCCATAGATTTTATAAGATAGCCATAAATATGACACTGTGGCTTGACCGTATTCCATTTTTTGGTCATTTAAAGTGTACTGTACTTCTTTTGAGCTATGACCCCCCCCAAAAAAACCCCAACAACAACAGAAAACAAAAATGAATCAATCATTTCATATTAGTTAATATTTTCCATGAAAATGAATTATTCATCATCTGACATATTGTTTCTGCTGCATTTTGGAATAAAATTTGAGAAATAAAATCATTACATTTCATTTGTCTTTACATTTAAATCAGCTTTCCAAGCTTTTTTGGTCCACATCGACATCAGAGAGTGAATGATTGACCTGATTAACCTTTGACAACGAGCTACAATGATGTAGAAACTAGTCACCTTCTTCATTACTCTTCAAATGGCTTTTATTTCTAGATACTCAAACCCAGAAGAGAATGTTTCCCCCACCTGGTAGAGCAGCGTGTCCAGCATGCTGATGCTGAACACTCTGCCTGCAGCGAACGGCAGCCGGAACATGAAGGCCAGGTTGGAGCCCTTATCGCGCTCTATCTGCAAGGAAACAGGCAAAAGAGAATAGCCCACATCTCACTGTGTGTTTCCTCAGATGATACTTTTATAGGACTGCTCTACAAGGAGACTTGTTTTGTAGGAGGTTTGCTTTTTTTTAAAGAAAGACGAAGCTGGAACCTAAGAAGATGAAGAGGGTGAGATTCAGTGTGCTCATAATGTCTTCATCACAAGTCAAGCTTAACTGCTTTTTTTCCTGTTAATTCTTGTTAAGCAGATAAAATACCTTCAAATGTTTATATTACAGCACAGAGATTAAGAAGGTTTGATTTTGGATACATTGAAATGTTGCTTTTTCTTTACCTTCTTTGTGAAGTCAGATCATAGAAGTCATCCAGAAGTCAACTAGTCATCCATTAAAAAACTTTACCTCAGTTTGCCCTGTCTCTCTCCTGACTGCATCACAGGTCCTCTCCTCATAAAACCGTTTATGATACCAAAACAAAACAAACGAAAAAAGTACCGCTGTGTTAATATTGATTCATCACTAATCCATAAACCTCACCTGGGCCAACTCAGTCTGTCCACCTCCTTCCTCACCTGCCTCCCCCCTCTTTGTACCACCAGTCTCCTGATGACAGATCATCATACATATTAAAAATCAGGTAATACAAGGCTTGCATTATTGCTATTATTGTTGGGTAGGATTGTTTCCTGCTCTTGTGTGTAAAAACTGTGCTGCACTTTAACCTACGAATCTAGATGCAGCAGTCTTGCTCTTGAGACTTTCCAAATAAATGTTCAACACTAACTGCTGTATTTTCGTGATGGTTTCCAGTATTGGGGGGTGCACGTGACGAATAAGAATGACAAGATCTATATATAATAGTCACAATTTTTCATTCAAAATACAGTATTGCTAAGTACAATTTTTTTATTGTTCCTGCTACATTTACAATTTGCACTAAGGATATTTTATTGGTTGAAAAAAAAATTAGCTTCATCTTGTCATTTCTTTCTTTTTTTATTCTTTCTCAGAAGAAGAGAATAAAGGCATGCTGGGAATTGGGTTGACACCCTTGATTTGGATGTGAAGTTGGTGACCTTTAGCTTCAACAAATATACTCTTTATTTCCTTCATTAAATCAACAAAAAAGAAAAAAATACTGTACCTTTAACAGTGTATCAACATTTACCAAGAGATGGATGGCTCACCTTCTCCAGCTTGGAGAGAGCGAGTGAGTAGCAGTCCTTGGCTCTGAACTGCATGAATCTCATGTTGGATGGGTGTGTGAGCTCAGTAATGATGCTCAGACTGGGAAACAACCTGCGCGAAGGAGCCATGAAGAGAAAGAGAGTTATACTACACTACTGGGGAGGTGAGAAAGAGACCCAGTGTGGCAGCAAAGGATACTTTTAATCGGAGTTTTTAGTGTCAGAACTCAGATTTTCTCTTTCAGATGGACTCCAGTAACACTAACATCTCTCATGCTCTCAGCAATGAAGGCCCAGCATGTGGAGAAACGCCTCATCAACCCCCACCCTCCCACTTTACCTGAACATCGTCTGGACGTTGACGATGGTCTTGGCGTCTGCCATGTAGTCTTCCTCGGCGCTCATGGTGCTCTCCTTGTCCACAACCACCAGGTTGTCGGCGTAGATGATCCCACACTGGAGCAGGTTGTCTAAGCTGGTGAAGGAAGGAAGCGGAAGGGTTAATCTATCTCATCTATTATATCAAAACTGTGATGTCAAAGGTTAATTTCATATTCTATTTGTCCTCAATCACAGCCGAATTTCAGTGTAAAAAATACACATTTAGACAAAAGTAAAACACAAACAATAGAAAGCAAAGTGACAGGTTTGTTGTTCAAGGCACCAAAGGTCGGAAGATCTCATGTTGTCATACTCAGTAACCAGGGAAAAATGATGCCTGAAGTTGAGTGGTGATTGGACCATAATAGTAAAAGTAAATCAGTTCTAACGATACAGGATTAACTTGTGTTCTTCAGCACGAGCAGGTATGAAAGCTCCCTCAGGCTTGCTCACATAAAGGCCTCACTGGCTTGTTTCCTCATTTGCAACAACAAACTTGGACCAAGACTCTGCTGGCGATGTTTAATAGTGGTCTATGTATGCAAATACAAGACAGGGAATACTTACAATATCACATCTTAACCTAATTTGTGAAGTTTTGGGAACAAGGCCACACAGGGGGGAGCAGGATTACAAAAACAAACTCAAGGTAACACGCGGACGAAGGGAATTGGAAGGTAAAAAGTTCAAATTTATAGAAGTCTCACCAGTCATGCAGGAGGTTTGGTTCGATTCATGTTGGAGTCACAATTATTAAAACTGATGTTCATACAGTATGACATCGAGACAAGATATTGATGCAATGTCAAGGACAGATGTTCAAAAACTTTTTCAGTCTTCTGGAAGTATAGAGTTGACGTCTTGCAGACGTGTTTTGCCCATTTTAATGTTGTGCTCAGTGGGTTATGGCCTGAACTCAATAAATCCTACAGATACAGGGTCTGAGGGTCAGAACTGAACTGGGTTATAAGGCTTGGGCATTGTATGTGCTCTGAGCTGGAATAAGCTGCAGAAAGACTTGAAAATATCACAAGTTAAAGCCTTCACTATGATTCTAAACCACAGATGTTCGAATTTCCCTGTAATTTCCCTGTTGTATAATCTTACTTTTGTTTTCCTGGAGTGTGTTTTTATGTTTCTGTCTTGGCCAGATGGCCTTTTGAAAAGAGTTTAAACAGCATATTAAACCCCCCCCCAAAAAAAGTCTTCATTTCAGGTAGTCAAACGAGCATCTGACGTGTGATTTTGAGACTTACTTATCGATGGTGCCAGCCATGAAGTAAACCATAGGAAAGCAGCAAATGGCCTCTAAGAAGTGGTTGTCTGGTCTGCAGGAAACAGGAAACACGGGGTGAGATCTCAAAAATAATTATCTCTTCAAACCCACAGTGACACATTACCACACTCAACCTGCTCCCACTCAAAAGGTCAGGCATATTTTTATGGATTTATTGTTTATCAGGCAACAAAGGGAAAATTAATATTTGATTCTTCAATGCAATCAGGGATTTATAATATTTGGTTGCTATGGAAACTCATGGGGGTGCTGTACAGTATACCATCTCCAGTAGAGATTTGGCTGCAGTTAATGAAGCCCTCAGCGAGTTTGAGCAGAAAGGAGAAACACACGCATGCACATGAACAAGCCAAAAGTGATATGTTTCCTCCATCTCTGAGAAAGGATACGCTCGAGTTCTGTCTGTTTTTATTAAATCTAGACTGAAAACAACTAGCAAATGGCAGATAATTGAAACACAAATACATTTAAAAAAAATCTGAAACTCATTGATGTATAAATTAATGCAAACGTATTTATAACACAATGGAGCACATGGATTTCAGATCATTCTTCACTACAGGTTCACTGTAGTGAAGAAATTATTGAGAAATAATAAATGAGATATAATTCTTATATTATCCAACCTGTAATTGTACATTTCCTACAGTTCAGGCAAGAAATAAAACCAATATAGTCTTCAAACTGGAGTTGACTAACTGTTTTCTGGCAATTCTGATGCATTTGAAAGAAATTTGTGATTTACAACACTAACATTATTATCCAAAGTCTTCTGTTTACTGGAGGAGAAGCGCCTCATTACGACAACGTAATTTGTATCCAACCTTAAATTACAATATCATCAGAGGCTGCGATACATCAGCAGCCTACTTGCTAATTAGCTTCCCTTTGCAAAAACTCTCTGCTGAGGTCAGCATGTTAGCAGTTTATCTCAGCTGTCCTCTCACTACTTTTTCCTCATACATCCAGATTATAGAGCATCTTCCAACTGCCTTTGTACACTTTATAAAGGTTGCTGCTATTTAGAATCCCTCTTCCTGTCTATATGTTTATACTTGGGTCTGCAAGAAGGACTTCCATTCCTTATATACATATATATATATATATATATATATATACACACACACACATATATATATATATATATATATATATATACACACATATATATATATATACATATATATATATATATATATATATATACATATATATATATATATATATATATATATATATATATATATATATATATATATATATATGTATATATATATATACACTGAATATTTATACGTTTTACTTGATATCTATGTAAATTTTTTACATGTTAGTTTTAATTTTGCATGTGTACAAGTTGCTTTTTATGGATTCAGTCTGTTGTTTGTCTATTTGTCTATGTTTTGTTTCAAGTAATTTTAAGATATTCAATGTTCCTTTAATTGCCCTTCAGGGAAAACCTAGAATTTCAATTGAAAAACCATTTGACTGACCCACACGGTGCTCAACCTAACTAATGTGATAAAGAAAGATTATAGTGTGCACATCAACAGGATAGCCTTTGATACTAAGAATTACACAATACTTTTACTTTTACCATCAGTCATGAATGAGGATGAAGAGCCTTACTGGTAGTCCAGTAGCAGCACAATGGGGTTGAGCTCCTTTCTGGGCCGATAATAAGCCCGCAGTGGTACGATAAAGTTGTAAAGGCCATTTCCTGCTGTCTCTGCGGACACTATAATGAGCTTATTCTTGAAGCCGTACGCCTTGGCGTCCTCGAAGCTGCTGTGTGTGCAGCCCTGGGAGGACACAGAGGTTTAGTTGCAAGAATTCTTCGGTGGGATTTTGTGCAGTTTCTGCACTCTCTGCACCCACCTTGTCAAGGCGGAGGCAGCAGAACGGAGCTTTCTGAGGCAGGAGGTGGCACAGAGTCGGAGAGCTGCCGATGTAGGGCGAGTTGGGAGGGTAGCCCTTCACAAAACTAACACACAAAGACAGAAGACACTCAGAAACCAAAGCAAACAGTCATTCCAGAGAGAAGTGCCATTCATTATCACCATTTTATCGTTCACCAAAGTAATTACCACTAACAGAAAATACACTTGGTCTAAAGCCTTCTACTTCATCAGGATTTGCTCGTATCGCAGAAACATTGCTGCTTGTTCGCATCAATACACCCAAAACCACCAAGAGTTATTACAACTAACAAAACAAGGCTTCAGGTTCAACACATTATTAGATTCCGCTGCTGCCTTGGTGAAATAACTGATTATTCTTAGCCTGAAGGACTAATTGCATTTCAACATCTGATTAGTTGTGTTTTGTTTATTTGCCACAAACTGCAGCACTTTGCTTCCGAGGCTCTGTATTTGTAATCTGTCAGCAACGATTAGCTTGATCAGTGTCTTACTAACATTTATTTTTAAAACGATTACATATGGAGCACCACATTTCCACCACATGATGGCACTGTGGCACCTTTTCTTGTACCTCTTTTCTTGTTCGTCCTTTCACTTTGGCGCATGATGTTATGAGTGTTGTATTTTCACTCACAACATCATGAGATGAAGTAACAGAGATGCAGAAGTTTCCAACATGTTGAGATCCGCTGATGCTTAAACAGACTTTAATGCTTAATTCATGTTTATTTATAATGAATGTATAATGAATTCCTGCAGTGTGCCAGATTATTGATATGCAGATTGATGAACACGTTCAGCCCTAATAAAGCTATTTGAAGAGATAATTTCTAAAGTCTGAATGCTGAGTCACAGTGAAAATATCCAGAACCTAACAGCCATAATATTATATTTGATAAGGATCAATATATTATAATTAGTCAAACTTTCAAAATGAATGAAAATCAATTCTCTTCAATGTAGATGTTGTTTGCATTTTTAGTTGTTTAAAAACAGAATTTGACTCATGACACTGTCACGTCCCAACAAATCAATTTAAACTGGTGAGTCGTAGTAGGATTTTCCAGCTGTAGCACCTTCATTCAGCACAGAGCCTGAATTAAACATCCGGGTGGTCTGGCAGGCTTCATCCGCTTTCCTGTCTTACTTCCACCTCTGCTAAAACGGCAGACTAGTGGGGTTTATTTAATTCATCAACCAAGTGATGACTGATGTTAGACAGACTAATGCAATTACCATCAAGGTTGATTAGAAAATTAGAAAAGGGATGAATTTGTCATTTCATAGGCTTTCACAGGCTGGTAAACACTGTAGGATGTGACCACACGAAAGATTAAACACAAATTTGAACGTACTTTAAAATCAGTGGTATGAAGTATCGTAGTGAGAGATGTTCGCTGATGGATATGGCCTAAATAGACTAAAGACAACTACAGATAACTTGGAAGTGTGATATGAAGGGAAAAACATCTATATTTTCCTCCTGTTTTTCCATTAGCAGGAGTTATTATTGCATACTGTAGGTCAAAGCAGTCTTCCCCCACATCATGCAATCACACATTTCAAACCTGAAGTCGCACATAGGTTCATAACATCCAGTTTGCAAAGTTTAACGCGTAATAAACAGGTTAGAATCATAGGAGACCACAATAAGAGCAGCCATATCCCTGTTGTGATGGCCTGAAATCTTCTCAAAGTGACTACATGACACGCAGACATTGAGATCACGGAGCTGCACCGGGAAAGTGAACCTCAGGTCGGCTGAAGGAACAGTGTTGACCATCCTGTCATGACAAAGCCATTCATCACTGACTCCCCGCACCTACACCATCATGACACACCGATTACACGCCTATTGCAGACTCATCAATCTCTTCTTTTTACAACCATCGAGACGTGGGGGGAAATCAATCAAATCCAGAGTGCGGGACTGACACCAAGAGGACATTTCACTTTCTCTCTCTGCCGTGAGACGAGACACACTGTTTCACTACAGAGTCACTCACTCCGACCCCACGGAGCCCTCCTCGTCTGATTGGTTGGTCTCGTCCTCCGACTGGTCGCTGAGGAGGTCGCAGGGAAGGATGGCGGAGGAGTCGGCGATTTCAAGGACGGGCGCGATGCTCGGCCTGCGGCTGCCGGAGCCGTTCTCTGTCGGTAACGTCAGTTTGGTGGTTTCCTCAGGAGGATCGGGATGCTGCAGGTCGATGGCTACTGTGCCTTTTAATTACATGAAGTAGAATACTGAGTAGATACAGCACGTATAACACGTCTATTTTGAGTCTTGAATTCACAACATTGTACAATCTTTCATGTTCCTATTTGCTTGTTGTGATCAGCAGTTTGACCTTCGAGGAGAAAATGTGTTGCTTTCTGCGTCGATGACTTCATGACTTTGAGCATCGTGAAAACATTTGTGACAAAGTGTAAGAACACCCCGGCTATACATCATATTAGCTGTTCGTAATGTGACACATGACATGCTTATGCACAGAAAATATATCAGTGGTATTCTTATAGACAGTGGGGGTGTGATTTGCTGTGAGGGAGGGGGGTTGTTGTTTATTATCCTGCATAGTGTTGTTGACGAGAAACACAAATAGCCAAAACACTTTAAAAGCAAAGTAATTGATTTCTCATTGAGTAAAATGATGAGCTGAACTGTGAATTTAAAAAAAATCACTTTCAGGTGTAGACCAATAAGAAATTAATAAAAATTGTTCATGTATATTTATTTCATGCTGCACCTAAATTGTGAAATTTGGGTTTGGAAACCACTTTTACCCTCAATGTGCTTATTGCTCTTTCATCTGATTTTTCCATGGATTTTATATGCTCCATTACACACCCATCATTAAAAAAACATCCCCTCTCCTGCTTTCATTACAAAAGGCACATGTACAGTATATGTACAATGCTTCTATTACAACAATCAGACACCCCAAAGAGCTTGTTGAACCATCACAGATTTGATCCTCACTGAAACAGTGCCTACTGATAAAAACAAAACAAAACAAAAAAACAATATCAAATAAGCGATACATAAAATTGTCATATTGCTGTGGTCAAAGCATAACTATATCAAAAGTGGACAAAATAAACCAAGAGAGTTGCAAAATCTTATAATAGCAATAGAATGAACGGTTCCAGGTAAGTTGCAAAATGCAGCTGTAAAAGGGGCTGATTGACCATAGTGATGACCACTTCATTACATACTGAGTTCATAATGTGAACATATGCTCACAGGCAAAGTGGAATATCTTTTTGGTCAGTATAATTCTTCCTGGTGGGTCAAAGCAGGTCAAGTCAGTACTTTGTGATCAGGAGATATCCACTTTGAAACCAACAGGCCTGAGAGCTTCTTACAAATCCTGTGATCACAGACTGGCCTTCTTCTGAGAGTTATTTCTGTACAAGGACACTCTCTGCACTTAGGCTCTAGTACCAGTACTGAACAAATAAGTGTTTGAAATCTAGACCGCTACCTTTTTATGTCTTTTGGGTGACAAATAATCACTATATTATACACATTACATTTCAGTTATCTCAAGTCCTTTTTATATGCTGTTTTTTTTTACTGGTTCTACATGTCCACAAGTAGAACAAGTGTGAAGATACAGCACTAACTTACTGTTTCTATTGGATTCCTTACTTTTGTCTGTCACAAGCTTTCCTTTTAATGTTTCTGTTTATCGTGGTGTTGAGGTATCAGCATAACATTGAAGGCATTAACTGAAAACAACAGTTTTGGGGCCTGACGTAAAAAGAGCTCACGTAGTTTGAAGTGTCTTTAGAGGTTAAGATGTGCAGTGAAGTTAGAGAAGATGATGTGACTGTGAAAATTTCACAGTAAAGTGCTCAGTGGCGAAGATTAAGATTCAGGTAAGATGCTTATTATTGTATTATGCCAATGAGTATGCTCCAAATGGGTTTCTGTGTAAATTCTTGTGCCATCCGGAACGCAACATTTGTGGGGTCCAACCTTCCTCAAGACCAAAGTGCAGTGAAGTCTGGAGCTTTCTTTTGAAGTGCAGTTCCAAACCAGAGAGCACATTACAGGGTATAAACTGTAAGGTTTGACCTACCTTGTGAGCATCAAAAGATTGAAACCCAATCATTTTTACCTATTCAAACATTCCAGATGTGTCTGAGCACCTTGATTCTGTTCAACCCAAAAATGGAAGTGTATTTTGTTTGTTGAAATCTCCTCACAAACACTGATGCACAACAAGGGAATGTGACTGTTTTGCCCATCTGTAATGACTCCCTGAGGCTTTCACAAAGTATTATGTTCATAAAGCTATTATAAGTCTTTTCTTGTACTTCCATAGCAGTCTTGTTTTAAAATGGCATTTTCTCTGAGCGAGAAAATTCAAATTTTTTTAAAAAGGGAAAAAAATTAAATGGCCATTTTCCACGGTTTGTACATTTTACACATGGGTTTCTTCCTTTTTTAAATGGTTTGAACTGTTTTGCACATTTACCTACTTTAGGATTTTGACAATTGTTAACAGTTTTTAGCAATTTTAGTCACGTGTGATTATTTTTTTTTGTTGGCTTTTTAACAAAATAGCTTTTTAAAAAGATGTGAACCTGCTAAGTCTCCCTCGAAAAACAGTTAAGATTTCAATAAAATGTTTAGGGTCAGGGTTAAATTGTACTAATTAAACTGTAGTATGACAAGACACAAGCAATGCAGTGTGTGCGTGTGTTTCTTCCCAATGTCATATATTGTATAATGATAATAAAGACATTCTATTTCTATTCAGACATTATTTCAGCGAGGCCCAAAGTTCTGATGGTCAAAGCCCATCTTATAAAATTCCCTCGGGGTGTACTTACACAATACTGTGTGCACAATAATACATCCGATGACATAAAACACAATGAACTGTGAAAGTGTTTTCAAAGTGTTAAAGGAAAACAAAGTATTGCGTCATGCACAAACTTACCAAATGAAGTGGCCTGATCAACTTTCACAGGTCAAACACAAACAAAAGAACAAGCACAACAAAAGAAAAGTCAGCCAACAAAGCGAAAAAAGCATGTAAGAAAAACGTCATGCATAACGGTCAGTGAAAGCAGCCGCCATCCAGTCTGAGTGCAGCTTAGAGTTACGCAACAAAGCATCCATTTTCTCTCCTTATCGGGAAACTCTCAGCCATCAAACGATAACCCTACAATCATGATCCTCCACTTCCCTCTGCATCTAATCCCCCTCACCAGTCTTACCCATGCTGGCGATGATGCTGTGCACTGGCAGCCTGGAGGGGGCGTCGTAGAGGCCGGTGACGGACAAGCCCTTGCTGTGCTTCTCCTCTTGCTTGAAGATGAAGGCTGAGTTCTCCTCCTTGGTTATGTTGATGTAGTAGCAGGTGTCGGCGGCAGCCATGATGTGGCGGGGTCCGGGGTTCAGGAGGATGCTCTTGTTCTCCTCCCTCTTCACGCCGATCAAGCAAACGCCGTACCTGACACAGAGGTGTAGAGGTCATTAAAACCAATGCAATGAGATCGAACGTTGGATTTGAATGGAATTTACTGACTTCTTGTGGGCGTGGAAGGAGGCATAGGTGAAGCTCTTTCCATCATACTCCCCAAAGAACTTGCTGTCACACAAGCGGATGTGGTAGACCTCGTTTCCAGAGCACCGCCCGTACATCCTCTGCCACTGCTCCGGAGACAATTGCCCTTCCCTGGAAAAGAAGGATCACGATGATGAAAGTTCACATTCACATTGGAGATGAACAAAAAGACGTTCATTCAAATTCGATTACTTCTCATAACCATTCAGATGTCGACATTACCTTCACTCCTACAGATTCAAAAACGAAAGCTCCTTCAAAAGTCAATGACACTATTGCCATCCCACCAGAGACTGAAAAATTAAACTTGGTTTGACCTTTTCTCCATCATTTCCTCCCCATTCAACTCAATTCCAGCTGGGAGCTAAAATGTATTTTACGCATGTAATACGTTTTAATCAATGCCACGTTTTCATAATGGGAATTAAAATGGATGTGTTGTGTCTCTGCTGGTGGATAGTGGGGAGGTTGTATCAGTCACCTTGAGCAGAAAATGAAAAACGCAGCCAGATTTATAACCTAACAATACGTGGAGTGATATTCACCGACAGAGACAAGTTTGTGTAGTGCTGAAGCTGAAGATACAGTTGTACCACAGTAGCTTTACAGGAACCGTCAAATGGTAAAGATTTGTGTAAAAGTCATTTATCTCAGAACATAATCACTTCATATGAAGAATGAGAGGAAACCTAAAAAGATGTTACTGCCAAGAAATAATTTTTTATTAGATATTGAACTGATAGAAATTATATGTGGAGTTAAACCATCAGGTTGAGATCCAGAGAAATATAGACACATGCAATTAAATATGGAGATTGACCTCAACTAAGCAAAACAAGGAAGAAAAGCTGGTTCATTTCTCCTCTAAAAGGTGCCACCAAAATTGGTTAAATTGGACGATACAAGTTTGAAGAAATAACTCTTCAAACTATTGATAACTTAAACAGCCTCAGTAGCATTTGGAGGAATCATAGAACAACCTGGCACTTCCTCTTCATGGCGGCCAAACATTGCTGTGAAATATGATCGCATTCCTCAATGTGACAATGGCGTGAACAGCACGCCCAAACTAATCCAAGGTCAGGCCATTACGGAAAATATATATCCACATTCTGGAGGTCATCTCTGATAAATCCCACTCTGAGGGGATGCGCCTTATCACCTTGGAGGATGGAGTCGTGTCCCAGACGGTGAAAATATGATACTGAAGTTGTAGCACAGTCTTATCGAGAAAGTTCCTTGAGATTGCCTCATTTTTTTCCAGTGCGAGAGAGAGAAGCCAGCAAACACTGCCACACTGCCTCTGCCAGAAGATGTTACTCCATCAGAGGAACATTGTCCATGTCTTCTCCACACGTTTCTCCTGTACTACAAGCGCTTTCGGATGATGCTGGATTTGCAATGGCAGAAAAGATCTGCCGTTTTTATTTTTGTTTCTTTGCTTTATCAGTGTGACCTACATATTTTCACATTGGTGTTCCTTACATGGTTGTCATTTTGAATGTCACCATTCAAAATGGAAATAAGCAAGCTTTTCAATGATATAGGGTTTAACGCCAAGATGTAAATAATGTACCATATACTGATTGTGCATAGCTAAATAGCATTCTATATGAACAAGAAAATATGAATAAACATGAATCTCATAAAACTCCTTTTTATCCAGATGTTAGCCTGATCCTTAGAGTTCTTGCCTGGGAAAAAAAATGGTTTCAGCTTCACCTTTTTAATCTCTTCCTTTGCTGAACGTGTAGTTTCTTTTAAGAGAACTGAACCTACCAACATGTCGCATTTAGAATTGTACTGTGATTTAGAAAAACTTCAATAATATGCTTGTTGGCATTCATGTGGAGCAATGGTATTCCTAAACTGGGTGAGCTTATATCAGCAAATTATCAATCTGCAGTCTGAAATAAATTAATGTAATGAGCAGTTTGTTGTGGCCTTTCAGCAGAAGCCCATGATGCCTTCATCATATTAATCTTTTACATTGCTTCTGTTCCATCAAGCCAAAGACAGGCAGGGGAAGGGTCCTCCAGAACTACATTTGACAGAACATTTGTAGAGATTAACATTAATTAGCCAACATAAGCCTTTCCAGTGTTTAAACAAGACTATTGGAGACTTTGTTTTGCATTTAATAGAGGAGGAGTAATATAGTGGCCTCGACCATTAAACCATTTGCAAGAAAGTTACTGATTGTGTTTCCTACCTAAATACTCAATTACTATGTTTAAAGATTATTATGAAGAGAGTGATTAATCTGACATAGGAACAAAACGGATCAAAAATTGTCACTTCATGTAAATTGATGCATTAGACTTCTGGGAGTTCCATGGTATATGCACCAATGAATGTTGGTAAAACAGCAGTGTGTACTCACTGTCCTCTGGAGGTGTGAACCAGGAGAGTGACTAAAGTAGACGTGGCCGGACACACACAGTTGAGTGCCAACATGGCATACTTGAACTCTTCTTCACACACAACATGATCTAAAAAGAAGAGAATAATTAAAAAATGGAAAATGTTAAGATCCATCCTCATTACCACTTTATCTTATTCATTCTACCGGGAAGGAGCAGAAACCGGGGATGTTCTGGATGAGAGTTCTCACCACAACACTATGATGTGAATCTCCACCATGCAAAATGACGTTTGTGACGATTAATATGATGAAGGCATCATCATTTTAGTCGTGCTTCAATTACCTGCAAACTTAACATGAAATTTGTTTTCCGGTTTGAGGATCTGCACATACAGGGGGCAGTTTGGAGCGAAGTCCTTTGCAGCCCACGCCCTCAAAATAGTCTGGTGATCCTGCGGAGACAGAAAGTGGCCTCATCTCACTCGTCCAATGACTCATTTGGAGATGCAATATGAACTTTATGGACCTCGAAGTCCGCCTCAGAGATTCGATATGCTCTATGTGCTCGACAGAGATTCACAGTATCATCTGAATATCACAAACTCTCTCGGCTAATTTGAAAAGGAAGTAGAGTGTGACAGGAACTTGTTCTGCTGAAATCGCTCCTAATCATGAGAGACTTCATGAATAGGCAGTCAAATTAGTGTCGGGGCAACTCACAGCGGCAGTGCGGTCTACTTCGTTCCTGCTGCTCAGGATGAAACAAGCCTCGGCGTCGTCCATCCTGAGAGGGAAAGAAAGACAATGTCGTGAAGCTTGATGGCTATGAGGAGGAAAGTTCAACCAAATGTCAAATGAACCATTTAGGTGGCGGTTTAATGTTGGATGAGCGTTCAGGTTCCCATGACAACAGCTGAATAGGTCACCAGCGTCATTGCATGTTGCATGAGATTGCCAAGAGCAAATATCGTCCACGTGTAGGTAAACTCAACTGTTCTGTGAATTTTATCATGCGAGTTGATTGCGAAAGCCTGACCAAGCTCTACATATCCACAGTACTTTATCGCCTGTCAAACTGCACATTACAGTTGAGGTCTTGGGAGGTGGTGAAGCTCCTTGACAAGTTTACAACTTTAATTTCCTGGTGTTTTGCATGCCTGAGCAGTAGTTCGATCCAATACACAAGCAATAACACTACAACAAATATAAACATCTGGCCAGGGGGGAAAAAAGCAATCCTAAAGCAACTGGCATGTATATATGTATTGATGCGGCTCAAAAGTCAAATTCAAGCCGATGCACTCTGTCGTGATTTCGATTCCTGCTTATGGATGCACCCTTCGACGTGAGCAGATGACCAATGTAGAGTGAAATCCTATTACAGCGACATGCAGGCAGAGGCCAGCCAAGTGGACTTGTAATATCTCTCCCCCCAATAGACTTCACAGGCTCTGCGTTGCCAGTAAACGACTTTCATTTGCACTTAGCTGAGAATCTTGAAAAAATAAATAACTAAATAAAAAAAACAATTACATGCGACACTGAATTTTCTGTCAGATTACATGCACATTCTTTGATTTGTGTGAAACTGCTGCATTGATCTATTTGTTTAGTTTTACATACTTGGCCCTCATCAGGTCCTGATCTTTGAGAGCAGAGCCTTGCAGGTAGATGACCCTCTGGGACCACAGGGGGATCTGGAGGATGCGACGCACCTGGATGTCTATCTCGGTGGGACACAGGATCACTACGTAATAGTCCTGCAAGGGCGGAGAAACAGTCACGTCTTTAATAAAATGCCCCCAAACTTTGTTTCCAAATCTGAATTTTTCATGTGGAATAGAAATTATTCATGCATCTCTCTTCAGCTGCATACACAGAGCTCGAACAGGACGGCGTATTTTGTTGACTAACATGGTCAAAACCCGTTACTCCTGTGTTTATAGATTACTGAACACACCGCTTTTAATACAATTAAATACAATTTTGACAACCTGAGACAAGTCAAACCCTTTTTGCCACTTCTACATGGACTTTGTTAATTTTGAGACCATAGATGAACATTGGCTATTTCAAATAAGCAATTGAAAATGTATTTGAAAATGTATTTGTTGGATGGCAGCAGGGTCAACATTGTGCCTCCATATTGTCAGCTTTTGTTAATATGTCAAATAACGTGACAGTGTTTAGGTGTCTACATAGGAAATGACATCATAACATTTAAGTCAATAATGTGACTGAGCAACAGCATCCCAAAAAACCCAGAAGCTTAAAATGTGTGGGAGTATATGAAATAAAACTTTGAACATTTAAGGTGGATTTGTTTGCGTGTTAGCTGATAAGAAAGTTAATCTGCAGAATTTTGGCGAGTCAAACTTATTTGACTAAACATCTTCTTTTTCCCTCGTTTCACATGATCGTGTCCAAAATTCCTAAGAATGTCTGATTATGATTGATTTTCTTTAAGACATTTCTCACGAACAAACTACTCGTGCGCCACTGTACCTGCAGCCGCGGGTGAGCGTAGAACTCGTTGAGGAAGTCCATCAGCAGGTCTATCTTGAGCGAGCTGACACACAGCACCACGTGCTTCTCTGTCTGCGCCCGGTGGCGGCTGTAGTTGCCGCCCAGCTTCTGGCTCTCCATCCACAGATACGCCAGCTCCTCAAACTGACACAGCGACAGTGGCATTGGCGTGATGTCAAAAAAAAAAAAAAAAAGTTATTAAGTAATGAGGCATGGATCGACTCGCTGGCTGGATGCAGATGGAGGAGTTTGCCAGCAGCGCGAGTTCACTTCAATTTCTCACCCAATTAGCTCTGCGGCAAACTTCGCAAGACATTTGAAGTGATGAAGGTGCTTGGGATCTTTAAATATAAATAAGACTGGGGATAGGGAGGACTGACTATGTGTGAGCCAGCAGCACGAATTGGCCCGCATTTCAAGTGAGATTTGCAAACGTCTTCAAAATAACTGAGCACCATATTGGATTTTTGTTTTGTGGTCTTTAAATACTTGATTCTGCATCCAGCTCGAGCAGAAGGACATTAAAGAAGTCCACATGGGAATCTCACAGTCCTGTACCTGTAGTGGGAGGACCACCAGGGCAACACAGATGAGGATGACCACCAGCAGCTGGGACGGCCAGATCTGTGGCGTGACGTCTCCGTAGCCCACCGTGGAGAAAGTGACGATGCAGAAATAAAAGGATTTAAACAGGGTCAGGTGATTCCCGGCTCGCTCCAAGTGCTGGATCCCACAGGCTCTGCAGCAACACCAAGAGGAGACACGCACCACACAGCAAACAAAAATACAATCAAACAAAGAGATGTGTTCAAATGTTACGTTTATTTTCTCAACTGAACTTGACAGCAGAATTTAATTGACTCCAGACTAAAGGGCACCAACGTCAACACGACGCAGCTTGCGTCAGCCATTTGAAGTGACACCATCGATTGTGCCGCATTTCCCTTCTCATTGTTTCTGCTAATTTGTTTGTGTTTTTTCCAATAATAAGGTGGAGATTTAATGAAACCCTGAGGCACAGAGGATAAGGATGTCAGGAAGGACAGAGTGGAGGAGGCAGGTGCTGGCCAGGGCTCAAGGTACAAAGTGACAGGATCAACTCCAGTAAGTTGATAAACATATGTGACGGAAATGGAAATCAATAGAAATGTACGAACAGAGGAGGTAAATACTGAAATGTTCATGTTTCCCTGATCATTTCTGCTCAAAGAATATAAAGCTAATGGATAGAAAGCATCTTAAATCGTCAAATATTTAACCTGTACCCTCTGACAGGACTTTACAGGCGTACGTCTCATGACTTTTTTAATATCCAAAAAAAAAAAACCCCACAACATAAACAGCCTCATAATTATGAAGGCCATTCAGTATGATTATTCAATCACAGATAAGACAAAGGCTGAAGATCTGCTAAATAATATATGCTATATTAAAACATAGACAGACACACCACTCACTGTACATCTTCAAAAATATCTACAGCCTTTAAATGTAAATTCCTTATCTATTATTCAATCAGAATGTTTCCGTCCTTCTCAACTGATTCCATAATTATTATTGACTTACTGTATATTGGGAATTCATTTCTCGCTTTAAAGAAAAACTGCACATCTAAAACGTCTCTCTGAGCCAATAGCATTCCAGTAATCATCACTGACATGACGACCACAATCGATCAGGATGCAATTGTTGGTATCATACACTGAAACTGTTTATTTGTTCAAAGCTAGTCCATCACTTACTTCTATTTCAGGCACAAGTAGATTTGATTTTGGCGGAAAAAAAAAGTGATGTGAAAATGTGCAATTGCAGTTTGTGCATACGTCATGCATTTGTGTCTGCAATGAGATTTGTGCATGATTGCACATACAAATCTGTGCACAAAAAATCTCAATAAAAACACGCAAATATGACAAATTTAAAGATCAATTAGCGAAAAACTATTTGTGATACAGATATGTATCTAAAGTTATTTTGCTACCATTACAGCCCAATAGCAATAGGAGATGGGGCTATGATTAGTGTCTTTCTGAAACGTCAGGCATGGAGTCAAACACGCCCAAAGACTAGAATATCTTCCAAAAGGAGAGAGTTGGACTCACCCTGTGAAAACCAGACACAGTAAGGTGCAGATGAGGATGAACACCTGGTTGAACATGGCAGAGTGGGTCCTCTGGATGGCACGGTGGAAATCATTCTAGACACAAAAACAACGAGTCCCCGACAGGAAAATCAGCATGCACAGTTAATAACGGTTTGCGCCGCATTGCATTTGCAGTACATATCATTATCCTTGTTATTTTTGTGGAGAAAAAAAAACACAAGATAGAACTCGCATTACAAAATGTTACATTTGCTTGATCCCGATGCACATCTTTCCCAGCGGGCCCCCCTTGCTTTGGCAGAACATTTCCTTCTCCCACACGAGCATACTGTCCATCTCCAAAGTGAACGGCTCGCCACTCATTTTCGGTTGCACCGTGTTAGCATGTTCAGTCTGCCACCACCTCGCTGCCCTACGATCTACCATCTGCCAGCCATCGGCTTGGCATGGAGCTTGTATTGGGTCATGGTCTCATCTGAATCACACGCACACACAAATACTCAGAAACTCCACATCAGTTGGATATAATCTAATTGCGATACATTTGAAGCGGAAGTCATCATGAGCCTATGATATATATGAGCAATATGGACACTATATGACCAGAATACTGATCGCTGATCTGTTTCTGAGTTGCATTAGTTCGCAGATCTTCCTGAGGGGGATTTCGATTGCTTCTTTTTCATGCTGTGCTTCCAAAAACTAAACTGTCTTACATTATACACTGGCCACTTTATTGTGAAGTCATTCAGCCATCCAACACAACAGCTCTGTTATTAAATCTGCCGTTACAAAAGTAATAATGATAGATTCACTTAATATCAATAGAATTATTGAAGAATGAATTACAATATTTTTTGCTATGTTAACTTTTGTGATTGCAGTTTGCAGTTCTGCTGGACTGCATTAGAAACAAAGACACTAGAACAGTTGCAATAGATCTCATTAACTTGAATGAGTAGATTTAAATAGGCTGTTGTAAGGTGAAAAAAATAAAGACTTTTAAGTATTTACTATCAACCTTGCGGTGAAAATTATTAAGGGGAAAAACAGCCCGTGAGACCTTTGTACTGATTCAAACTGCATAAGTGGTAAAGTTGGATAGTGAAGAGCATTAAATTGTATATCAGTAATTGGCCACTGTAAAAAAAAAAATACATCACTGACTTAAGTACTTTTCGTGCAACTTGAAAAAAACGTTCCTCATCAGTACCTTTTCCTCAAATAGTGAAAACATCTTATGAGTACATTGACTCATACACGTGTCAGATGTTTTTACAAAAAGGGAGCATTGGCTCCCCAGAACAAACGGAATTGTCCTCTTTAATTTCTGTTCAGGAACGCAGTCTGAAGGCACTCATGAGCTCCACTGGGCTGCCAGGGGAGAAATAATGCAACCCTAAAGCTGCAGCAGTGAAGAAAGCCCACGGCCGTCTGTTCCGTCTTGTACCATTTCACTGGAGTGCAGGTTATGCAGCACTTAGTTTTACTTACGATCATGTTCTCCAGGGCACCTTTGGCTAACCAGCAGTTAAGAAATACTGGGACGAATATGTTTCTTAACGGAGGCCAGAAGATCTATAGGAGGAGAGAGAAGATGAAAGAAAGAGCAAAGAATATGTTTCAGAAACATTATCATTAAACATTAAAAAAAAGAAAAAAAGAAACATTATCACACTTGATGAAGTAAGGAAATAAATGCAAAAGATTACTGGTAACAGCGAGTCAGGGATGTGTTACAGGTGTTATTAAAGTGTAAAACTTGATTATCTGATGACATTCGAAGACCGATGAAGATTTTTGAACTGAATATTTTGCAATCATTTTAAATACTCACTGTGATTATGAATGGCACTGTATTGATCATCTCCAATATGAAGGACACCTGAAAGATCTGCTCCCAAATGTTCCCCTGGAGAGGAAAAGGAAAAGAAATCATTGAAGGAAACCGCGAGAAGAAAAACAGAATGACATGAACAATTTGAGAATTTTTGTCAGTCACTATAACAAAGCTCAGGCTTTGGGCTGCACAGCCTCAAGTGAACATCCAATATGCAAGGAAAACCCTTTTAAGAAGATGATGTTTATGTTTTTGTGCGTTGACATCAAGTGATCCAAATAACAGTGATTAACTCATGTTACTTTGTGTTAGATTTTTCCTCACATGTAAATCTGCAGTACTGTGTTTCAAAGGCGATGTGGTTCTTGAATTCTTTTTTTGTTTTTTGGTTTGTTTGCCAAGTGGAACCTAATCAGTGGTGGTCAATAGATTTCATTTAATGACAAATTGTTTGTGTGAATTAATCACTACACTATGAAAGGTCACAGCAGGTACTGGGACTACCATCAGGAGTATGTGTCTAGCAAATACTGCAGGTTTCTGTGTGTGTGGGTTATCATTATTTGCAAACTAAGTTAGTAATTGTTGACAAGATGCTTCCTCTTAACTTTCACCTTTAAATTCAACCTTCTAAATTTGTTGAGCCTATTCAAAGACTGAATCCTCATTAATTGTGAGTTATAGATTTATTTCACAGTGAAAAGCACAAGAAATAAATCATCTTGTGCTTGTCAGTTGAGGCGGCTTTGTAGTCTTGAGAGCCAAGCATAGATAACAAAACCTACACTTGAGTTTTATTTATTAATATGCAAATTAATTTCAGCAATAACCTTTTTTTCTCCACATAATTTCAATCACAATGTTTATAA
This sequence comes from Blennius ocellaris, assembly GCF_963422515.1. Classification (NCBI taxonomy): domain Eukaryota; kingdom Metazoa; phylum Chordata; class Actinopteri; order Blenniiformes; family Blenniidae; genus Blennius; species Blennius ocellaris. The sequence continues at coordinate 6,212,550 of NC_137656.1, forward strand.
TCGGATCTCTAGTTTTCATCACTACATTCTTTTACATGTTTTAAAAAGCCCACTTTATAATTCTAGTCAATATATCCAGCTTTGTTTTTCTGGTCACAAGTCATGCAAACAACATTTCAAGTATTTTTTCATTTTAATTGCACAATTGTTTAATTGATAAACAGCTCAGAATATGAGAATATTCAGCTATTTCTAAACACAAAACAGCAATGTTTTCCCCCCAACAGCATATAAAAATTTTATCTTCCTCAGAGAATGCACTAAAAGTAACGACACGGGAGGGATTTGCATACTAATTAGGTTTACAACTTGCAGTTTGGTGGTGATTTCTGTTGTGAATGGCCTGGTGAAAACAATAAGAAGTGCCTGTAAAATATTTTGCAGGGTTTCATTTTTTCTTTATCAGAAATAAATATACAAGCCTCGTAAAAGTAAATCCCCAAACAGAGAGGAAGGAATAGTTGGACGTAAACAGTTTCCTGCCCGAGGGAAAGGCACTAAAATCAGTGCTACAGCATGTCTACTAGTCTTTCAGAGCAGGAGGAAGCTGCAGGAAATGGTTTAAAGGTGTTTCACAAGAAATCCAAGGTAACTGGACTGTGCGGTGCTCAAATATGAACAATGACTGAACGTCTTGTACACGTTTACGAGACACGATGGGCATTTTATAGGTTCTTTCTTTAATCCTGAAACTTTGTCCTGAATACATTTTCTGAGACTTAAAAAACTAATTATCCTACACATCCTTTATGAACCGTCATCAATTTTAAACTTTTCCACCTGTCTATTTATAGCCTTGCTTTTATAAAAGCCTCATTTTATTTGAGTAGTTTGCTACCAGAAGTCCACTAAATCACCAAATGCAAGAGCCTGCTGACATGCCACACCAAGCAATTTAGTTTTCAATAATTTAACTCCAGTATCACAGTCTTTTGAGCTGCTTCAATGCACATGCTCTATTTAGATTAAAGGACCCGCAGAGTTCAAACTCAGACCCGCAGTGTGGCTTTTTCCTCAGAGTGGTCATGGTGAATCATACAAAGCTGTATACGTGACTGAGTGAGTGAAGATCTTACACTTCCTGTGTGATGATTGACTATGTAATTTCTGGGATACATAAGCAACCTTTTTGTAATATTCTTGTATTGTAATATTCTTAACACTTTGGGGTTAATATCAAAGAGTTTCCTCAATGATAGATGAATCATAAACTAGCCTCCATGCTCTAAAATCACATTTATATAGTCTGTTGGATACACTCTGCTTGATGTCCGAGTTTAAAATAACATGCTAGAGACTCTGGCCTAACTGGTACTTTTATATAAACATTTGAAGGGAACGACGAAAGCCGTCGGCTTATAAGAGGGAACAAAACAAGACATGCTGGACTGTGATCAAACACCAGAGAGGATTAAACAGGGGTAGTGTGAAGAGTGAGCTGGTGCTCTTACCTTGTAGCTGAGATATGTGATAAGCATAGTCTCCAAGAAACTGATTAAGGCCACTGTCACCTGGAGCAGAGCAGGGGAGAGAAATGAACCTCAGTAATTGCAAACTCACCTCGGCCTCACAAGAGGAGTTACAGTCCGTGGCAATGCTTTCATCTGAATAAAAATAAATAGCCCCTGGTTTTACAGTACTGTATCTGCACTTTCAAGGGAACGTCTTTATTCTCACCTGTATCGCCCATACAGGTTCCCGTCTGGTCACCCAGAAAATCAACGTCCTGATTAAAAAAAAAAAAAAAAATTAGGGGGGTTTTCTCACACTTCTGTGCGTCGCCATGTAATTGAAGCACAGGAAGAGTGATGTAATTCTGATTGAAACGTACCAGTCGATTTCTGTTGATCCAGTGCTGTTTGTCAAGCTGCTGTTCTCACACCCTCCACTGCAGAAGACAAAAAAAAGGAAGAAAACTGTAGACATCTGTGAAAACATCCCCACTGAGGGGGAATCATTTCCATCAGCTGGTATATTGCCATAAACAGGAAAAAACAAAAACAAAAGTCGCTGTCAAAATGCCCTATACAGATAATCTACAATTTCCACACGATTGCACAGTGCACTCTGTTTCTTACTGTTTTTGCTGAAGCCACACAGAATGAATAGAATGGCATCATTACCACACTTTAGTCGCAAAACTCGACACTGCATTACATAATATTGAACAACATATGAGAGGAAAAGGGTTTTTCATGTATTATTGTCCTGACAATGCCTTTTATAGCTTGTATTTGGGCACATTGGAAAGAAATAGTATTGCAGATTGTTCAAAAACAATCTCTTTGAATATCAAAACACAAGATGAAGTATTATAGCAATTTGTTTTTGTTTCTGCTGTGGTAAAATGCATTTTATTTTGGTTGACGGTTTGCAAAGATTTTCATATTGTGACAACAACAACAATCCAGCAAAGGTCCCACAGGTTGTTTCGGTTTCCGTTTGCTTCAATTGCAACTAATTTAATGAAAAGTCTAGAAATGGGACCCTGATCAGAGTGGGGATAACGACCGATGGGGAAGAAGCAAGTTGCGTCCCTCACCCTGAGGTGCTGTTGCTGTGCACTGTGGGGGTGGGGGTGTCCAGGGTCACTCTCACGATGTACAGGACACAGGTGAGGATCTTCAGAGCGAAGTTGAACAGGCGGATTCTCAGGCCTGCAGTACAACACAAAAAACAACCACACACCTGAGTCGGTGGAAAAAAATTGAGCGACAACCACAACTAAAATACAGGAGTTTAAAATGAAACGTCTCCCTCACAGATTCACTAACAGAGACTGAACGTTGAGTGTTTAGGTGCATCGGTGAAGCAGAACTAATGCTGCTCCATGCCGCTCTAGCACCCTGTCATAACCAATTTCCCATGATGCATAGCTTTCAAATCCTCCATGAATAAGACAGAAATAACAGTGGTACTTTCATGTACTTTGAGGGTGTTGACGGGCGGCGGCGTGAGAAAAAAACAAACAAAAGCCCACTGGTGGGCTGGAATGGAAATAGCCAAAAGGAATGATTTATAGAAACGGGCTTCTCTCTCAAGAAATCCAGACATTCTGAGCTGCCTCATCGAATATTCACACAAACTTGCAGACATGCTCGTCAGCCAGAGGGTGGTGCTGGCTGCGTTGGCCATTTTCAATCAAGCTGGGCAGCCACTTAATGTCTGGTGACACGACCCACCTCTGTGCATGGGGGCTAACGTCGATGATAAAATGATTTGAAACTGAAAAAACAAACAATAAATAGAGCAACGGAGCCTTGCGGGCGCGTGTGGCATTTTCATTAGAGTATGTCGTGCTCCGTCGCAGGCTGTGTGTTCCGGGAAAGGAGGCAGAACCGTGTCAGTGTGGAGAATTTGGTTCCCTTGTGTGCAAATATGCCACTTGATGTCTGCTTCAGGGATGTTGTCATGCTTTCCAGTCAACAAAGAACTCGCTGCGGCCCCGCTTCTCTTCTCTCGACAAATAAATGCTTCTGTGTATGCAGGGTTGTAGTGTGTAATCCCAAAAACAATTTACAGTAATGCGACTGATGCAATAATGAGCATCCGCATCCAGACAACTGAATATGAGTCATCGGGGAGAGCCATTTCCTCTAATATCATTTCATTCGTTCATTTGGCTGAGGCAGTATCTGGTGGCAGCGGGCCTCTTTTCAGTCCTATTACAGGCGGAGAGGGGACTGGTCGACGCTCCCAGCCGTCCATACTTACTTGACCTTTGGTTTTTGATGAAGAAGAGCTTCAGCCTCTCCTTGAAGGTGTTTTCGTTGACGTAGAACTCGACCTGCACCCTGCGGGAACAGTGACAACTTGTTAATTCATGCAACTGAGCACTCACGGAAAAAAAAAAAACCCTTTAATGGACTTAAACTGCCAAGACACAAACTCACATCTCACACACAAGAAGAAATTGTGTGTGTGTGTGTGTGTGTGTGTGTGTGGGGGGGGGGGTTCAGGGAAAAGCCTTTTTGCAGAATATGGACAACTTGTAACATCAGTGTCGCCATTACAACAGTTGCAGAGTTGATACGGAGACTTACCAGATATTGACAGGAATTCTTCTCATTGCCTATTGATCCCATCAGACATGAACAATAGTAACATGGAAAAAAAACATCTGGATGTTTGGCATTCACATTATGATTTGCCATGAGAGCTCTGTGAATAAAGGCTCATTCTAACCACATTTTGAAAACACTTGCACTACACATCTATCTCACTCGTGTTCTTAAAATAGGCCTGGCCCAGGACGCCCAAAGTCCTCTGTTGGCCCTTTAAAGTATAAAACGTGAAGGTATTAAAGAGTATAACATGGGAAGACATCAGGTAGGACGTCAATGGGGGAGATTTAAGTTTCCAGCACACGCCACAGAAATGACGGGACTGAAGTGTGGAGAATTTGAAGACAGCTTGGATTCTTTTGAAATCTCGCCAAACCATTCTTTTCATTTCTTGTAGAGTAACAGGTTGCACCATCTGCCACCAAACACCACTGTGAAGTCGACTGCTTGGACTTAGTTTGCAGACATTGTGGTTCAGTCGGTGTAAAGTATTAACTATTTCCACAACCGTTAGTTTCTTAGAGCATCATGCCACCTTTTCTGACTTGATATTTCCCCCTCCCATAGTGTGTCTTGAGCCACTTGCCAGTGAACTCCTCGTTGGTTGATTTCTCATCACCCCAGTGGCTTTCTTTTTAACTAACCAGAGAAACCCCTTGAATTTCAGTTCTTACAACAATAACACCAGAGACTCCAAGGTGGACTTCCACTTTTGTAATGAACATTGAGTAGTTGAATCCACTACGTTACCTTAATTAGAACATGCAAACAGCATGTTCTAATTAAGGTATTTAAACATTTTTTGCTCCTTGCCAAATTGGATCATCAAGTCCAGTATTGAGTTATAGAAGTGGCTACAGATTTGTTCAGCTCTGTTAGGTAGCATGTCATGTCTTAAATTCTGCATATTATCACCACATGAGGAGGGTAGGACAACCATGCAGCGATTAAGAAGATATTGCCTTGCTGAGAATAATGAAATGTAATATTATGCATTCAATTTGGTGTACTGTCATAACACAATTAGCAGATTCTTGCTAATACATAAGTAGTTATGTATGAATGACAGATGACATTGAGTGAGGTGGTCTAATAAATGACTCAGCCATCAAAATGTGAATTGTATGCAAATCTGAATGGTAATGACACGTTTCAGTCAATATACACACATGCTCAATATTGTATATTACCAAAGCCTAACGCTGAATCTAACATACATCACTTAACTTCAGTATTGGGAAATCCGAGCCATAACAAAGTAGTAACTGGTAACATGTATGAATTCAAAACATTACAAATATTGACATTCTCTTGGTTCCATCCATTAACCAATGAATCCATCTTCTATACTGCCTCATCCAAATAAGGATTGCTGGGGCAAATCTCACGTTATAGCTCTGATATTGATCCATTCATCACCAAAATGTTCAGCCCAGACTCGAACCAATGACCTTCACGCTCTGAGACAGAGTGCCAACAAAATCAACGATGCAAACAGTTGTGTAGCTGCCGTTTCTCTCTATGCCGGGTATTAGCTCTTCAATCATCTGTGCGCTAAAAGAAGGCCTCGTTCATCCTAAACTCATTCATTCTCCATGATGGTGATGCGAAATACATCTGGCTGTCAGTCAGCTCTTTCAAAGATCTTTTCAGGACCTGTGATGTGTTGACTTGCCCTTAAAAACCTCAAGATTGTTGCCGTCTTGTAGATGTTTTACTGAAGTTTGTCGTCACTGGCATTTGTTAGATTAGAACAAGTGCTATTATGCCAGTTTTTACATGACAGCTTCCTCTTCACATAAAGGCGATGCGGCTGAAATACCAAACTGTAATAGATTCTACAAAGTCCGTCCTGAGCCGAAACAGACCAAAGTATTGTATGCGACACTGTTTGACTTGTTCAGCTGAAATAATGAGGACATGAGTCATTAGAGCAGCGGTAGGCACTGCCGGCCCTGGAAGTCCACAGTCCTGCATATTTGCAATGTTGGTGAAATAATACATGTGACATCGAAAAAGCTCTGCAGAATGCCAAACAAGGGTTGTTGTTTTGGGTTTTTTTTTTATTTTGGGAGCAAGACAATGGTCTTGATGTTTCAGCAGGAGTGTCACGCTACAATAATACAAGCATGTAACACATCCCCTGTAGCTCATAGCTGCATTCAGACTGTTTTGTTTGCCGTTCTGTTCTGTTTACCCATTCTTTCTCCATTTTCCCTATTATCAATCCATTTTGCACATTTCAGTAATACCAAGTAAGGTGAAGCAGGTGGGTGAGCTAGTTGCTCAACAATGCAAAATATCTGAGAAATAATTATAGACCTATTCAATCAAACACTAACACTGATATACAGTGTATTAACCTCAACACTGAGTGCCTCGGTAAAGCTATTGCTTGAATTTAAACATAACTTAATCTCTCCATAAAACAAGCACAAAGAGTGTTTCACAGTTTCTATGTGCTTTTGATATAACTTTCTGAGAGTATGAGCTGCAATCTTATAAAAAAAGTCTCTCAAAGCCTGAAAGGACAGGTTGACCTCTTCATTAAAAATGTAAAATCATCTCGCTATTAAAAACTGCACTTCTTCAGCAAATCCCTCCCAGTGGTCACACGGATCATGACATGCAAAGCCATTATGGATTCCAGCACAAATAATGGCCTTTAATAGGTTTTGGGGGCTTCGCCAAACAATCACTCTTGTGCAGACGATGACGTTGACACATAATTGTGGGTTGGTTGGATGAATGCTGGTAATGAAGCAGGGACAATGATCAGTTTCTGTAATATATGTGGCTTGTTGTCACTAATGACCATGGAAGTGAAGTGATAATGGTGTTGCGGTCACAGCGGGGACTCTTCCAGCTTTCGACCTCGTCTGACAAGATGAATGCAGGGTACATGGGAGAATAGGGGAGGGCAATAGGGCAATAACAGCAGCCAAGTCCTCAGGGAGGCAGTATATGTGTAGCTAAAGAGTGTAGGTGGAAGAAGAAAAGATGAGGCGTAATCTGTCTTCAAGTACACTCCCCCCACCCCCTCTTGTTTCTTCCAACTCCATTGCCATAGAGACTGCTTCCAGGGCAGGAAGCATGAGCTCACGTGTCCCGCGTGTTGTGCTCTCCCTACATGAATTAGGCAGAGAAACAAACACACGTACGCTCGTTTATGAGGAATTACCTCCCTCGGGATTCCACGCAACCTAAACCCACAGCGAGTATCGGCCGTTTGGGCAGCTGAAGACTGTCAGGAAGAGCGATGGTGGCTGCAGAGGCTGCGTGTAAACAGCCTGCAGGGTACCTGCAGTGGCATGTAATTGCACATCATACAGAAAGCACGAACTGTATGTGCCTCTGAGAAAAACTCAGTGCGCTGACACACTGACAGCAGCTTGGTAATAAAGCAACAAATGAGTCTGGTGCGACGCTGAGAGAATTCGTAACCGTGTGCTACCGTGTTCCATCTTTCAATAATTTATTGTTGGAATTTCCCAGCTCTTCTGAATGCACGATGAGTCTTCTCCATTGCAGATAGATTTTTGTCAGGAAACACTCCGTTCAACCGCCGTTGTGTTGCATTGAGGACAATGTCTGCATTGTTGCCAATTTAGCAACGGCCTCATTAGATGAAGCGACACAGATTGTTTTTAGACAAAAGTCTAACAGAAGATTCTTTGGAAGGATGTCAAACCTTCTAACTTGACAAACTGTCATAAATTGCAGGGTCTGTTTAATTTTGAGAAACTATTATTGTAGCCTTTTCTGATTCAAAGCATTAGCTACTGCTTTGCAGTCCTTCTACACTCAACTTATTGCTGGTTTTAATGGAGTGTATGGTTGTTATATACGTTTTATATTTCATTAACAATGTTATATATTTTTTTAATATTATAAATATTTCATTGTGCACACCTTAAACACACTGCTGTGTTCCACAGTTGAAAATGTCCTTCTCCAGTTTAATCATCTTTTGGATAGGTTTGAAAATTGAATCATGAATCAGCAAGTTTGATATGCAAGGTAGACAACCAAGTATTACACCTGCATTGCAATTAAGGCAGCAGACCAGAAAACACAACATTATGATTGATACAAACTTTCAGCATGATGACACAAATCTCAATTAAAATGAACATTCATTGGTGTATTTATATCACGGAAGAAGATATTAACTGCTGTTTTCAAGCAGCCAAATCAAAACCAAACAGAAATTTAAAGTATATTAGCATATCAACCCTTCACCTTTGGTTCTAAAAGAACAACTGATCAGCATGGCTGCAGCCTGATCCTACACATTCCACAAATCTGAGGATCCTCAGCATGGATAGTTGGACACCGCCACCATTAAGCAAAGCATCAGCAATATGCAGTGACATTGTTTGAGAATATGGCTGAGGTGCACAGTGCAGAGGAGAAAAACAAGGAGAGCTGTCAATCACTGTGAGACAGCCGAGATAACTGAGCTGGACGAAAACCGCGACCCTGAAAATAAGGCAAATAACATAAATAAAACATTTGGTTTCCAGCAGAGAGCAGTGGGAGTGTTGAGCACAGAGCTGTAAAAAGAAGACACGTCACTGTCAAACATTTAAACCACAGTGTTGGTGCTGAAGGGACAGAGACGAAAGGAAGCCCTTACTGTACCTTCTCATTATTACCTTTATGTCTGTATAATTAACAATCACTACTGTGGAGACAATGAAAAAGGCACATTGCCCAGTAAAGATTTTTGTTTTAATGTACCTTAAAGTGCCTCAGATCAAGTCGATGAACGGTCCTTCTTCTAAAATTAGTGAACTGGCAGAAGTGTCAGGCCCCCAGCAATATATTTTAAGTAGTCTCTTTTATTTGACATCACTGTAGTCTGTGAGCCATCAGCACCAATCTGTGGACATCCGGCAGACTATCAAGTCTAAAACGTGAGTAGGGTGCAAATCCAGAAACCAGACAGCATCAATAATAGGTTAATATGTGTTATTTTCAGGAAGAAACTCCTGTTGGTACGAAGGAACATTCACACGTAGTCACAATCAATGCATCATGAGGCCACATGGCATATTGAGCCTTATGCTCAATATGCCATGAAGCAGCCATTCACTGAACGAATTCAGACTGTAATTGCTGGAACAGCAAGAACTATTATAGTCATAGTATCATCTTCGAGTGGCAGCGACATACACCCACATGAATACAAACATACATCATGACCACCACTGGCGTCCTTGGCTGAAACACTGAGAATCCATGGATGCTGTATAAACTCCGCGTGAATAAACACACAGCTTTGTGACCTCGGGGAAAACAGACAGGTTTGTTTTAGTGCTGTGGAAAAGAGATATCAAAGATTCGACAGATGCTGGACGCCATATGGACTATTTGTCAGGCTGTTGCAGGCTCAGAAACAGGTGAGCAGCAGGGGCAGTTGGCCAAGCTGGAGGGCACAAGGGGTTTAAAAAAAATCATTTGATCTGTGATATGAGAGGCTGGAACTTGCATCCATCCTGATAAGAGTGGACTGTGACGCTGCAGGCTCTGATTTAACCTGCAGTCACTTCCATTTTCCATAAGTTCATTATTAACTCAAGTGCTCTTGCTTTGATAACTGCATTAGCATAAGCGTTGACATAGCAACAAATGCAAAGCTCATCTGCTCAGATATCACCAACCAATCATGCAGCTCCAGATGTACCGATTCATATCAATGTTTCTCATAAAACTCTTCCCTTAAACAACACATTAGGCTTACAGGCCACAGAAGAGCCATCTGAGCTTGTAAACAGATCTCAGGCAGAAGATAATTTTACATTTTTTTCGATCACGGTGTTGCTTTATCGCCTCCTCTGACAAAGCAAATGGTTGAAAATAGAAAAGGTCCCATGCACCTCCTTCTGAAGTGTGCCTGATACAGGAGCTGTGCTAAAAATACTACACTTGGACTTGAATACTCAGAAGCAGAGCTGCCTTTGTTATGTTCGGCTTCTGTTCCTCTGAGCAGGATCTGAAACTTCCATTGCAGAGGGTAGGTGCCTGATAGCCTCATTACAGTGTGAGGAATAGTAGAACGAGCTGTGGGCCAGCCACGGGCTCTGGGAAGTGTGAAAGTACCTTGTCAAACAGATAAAGGATCCAATATCCTCGGGAGGAGTGCAAGACTTTGCATTGTAATTATCTAGAAGTGAGGCCAATCGCCTTAATGGGAGTTAGGTCGTCTGCGGACTGAAAACGTCAATAAGTAATGGCAGCAAAAGGTCATTTATAGTAGGCGGCTGCACTTGAACAGTGTGTAAGCTGCTGGACATAGGGACAAAAGGTATGTGTCTTGTCTGCTGTGCTCATGCACAGTAAGCCTTTCAAATGAAAACGGAAAACTTTAGTTGCGTTTTAGGTGTCCGTTCTGTCCGGCTCTGTGTAGACGGAAGAATACACAACTTTTTGAAAATGCTGTTACAGTAAATAGCCACAGCGTCATAAATAGTTCCAACAATGTTTACCTTCAGAGTGTCATGACTCCCATTCATATTCTCTTTAGTAGTTTTAAAGTTGAGAGTCACCAGGAACAACAATTAATATCGATCGCCTGATGTTCTCTGCACATATGTGTGGTTTCATTACAAAAGCAACTAAAAGCTCCGGCGAGTAGCTCAACTTCAAAACTAACTTCTTTTTCAGCGTTTCTGTGTAAAGGGACATCGTTTTCAAAATGCTGCTGTGTAAATGTGAAACTTTTCTAAAACGCCAAAACGATGCATTTTCATTCATTACACATTTCAATCATTTCACGACATTGTCATGTAAACAGGGCCTTGTTCTAAAAGAGAGGTGCTTCAGAGTTTTACCTGGAGTCAGCACAAAATGACCCTAAGATTTCCTAAAACATCACAGTTAAGCCAAAATGCTGGTGGACAAACACATTTGTTTGAAAAGATAAAAGCGGGATCCAACAAAATGAAACATTTCAGAAAGTGCTTTACAACGGTTTTGAGTTAATGTATGCAGAACTAATTTTGATAACCTCACCAGGCTAAGCTTGAACAGCACCCCCAAAGATCGGTTGGAGGAAATCCCAAGGCTGTCTCTGATCTCAGGCTTAGAACGACTTTGTTAAAAACACCTTATGAGTGAGAGCAAGTGCACTGCAGTGGAATTCATTATAGATCAGCCTGGGAAAGGCACAGTTTCAAAGCAGCTGTTACAGGACTTTCAAGGTCTGTTCAAGGAGCTCCGACACAAATGTTGGAATAAGAGTACTGTTCACTTTTGTTGGTGGCCTCGCTGTGAAATACAAGAATACTCTCCATGACTGAAGTTATGATGTCAAGAGTGTCGAAGCTAGAAAAAAAAAAGGAAAGGAAAAATTGCATAAAATACACAGTATTTATATTCCTTAGAAGATCAAAGATATGAAAATAAAACATGAGTATATCAATAGATAAGTTAAAAAAAAAAAAAAAGGATGCAATTTAGAAACTGTACAGAGAGTCAAAGAGGTTTTCATTCACTCTCAAAATAATGTTGGGGCAGCAGTCACTTAAGTGGAGTGGCTTGGCATCCATTAAATATTTGACACAGTGACAAGATTAACAGGCTGTCTGTGGTTGTACGACTCATACCTCGAACCCTTCCCACTGTAGGACCACTGTCACCATCAGTGGCTGAAATAGCAGTATATACAGTATACCTACCTTTAATCTGCTATTTGAAGAGCTTTTCCAAGCATCATTTTAAAAGCAGGGCATCAGAAAAAGCTTTGATAAGGGAAAGCATTGTGACTTTTTGTCGCAGATACAATCCACATTTGAGTAACGATGGACAGTGATATATAGGGGCCTCTCATTTGTACTTCTGAATGAAAACTGTCCACTTCCCAGCTGTATCCATCCAGACGTGTCTCATTATAGATCGCCTCATCTTATTGAGTAAAACTTCCGAGCGTTTTGAGTTCCTATTAGTTATACACATAATCATTTTGTTGATGCTTAACTTCCTTAGGTGGCCATCAAGATATTATTATGCAGCTCCTCTTTTCAACCACAGAAAATATATCAATACTTTGTAAAGGTGAGGCATGTTTTAAAGATTCAAAGAGGACACTACTGTGCCAGAAAAACAAGGTCAGTAACCATCAGCTGGATATGTTTTACAAAGGAAATGACCCTTTTGACAATGTGCTGAGATGTAAAGCCTTGAAAGTTATGGACTCAAAGCACATGGGGGTCCTTTGTACGCAGCAGGGTCCACATCATGCATAGTGCAGTACGCTTAGTCCGAATTACTTAGTGAGAATTAGCACAAAAGCAGATAACGGCCATAAAAGGAACACTTGCATGTCTGCACGTGCTTATAGCTCAATGCTTAGGACTTCCCTGAGGAGCGCAATCCAATTTTCAGGAGAAACGCAGGCCCAACAGACGATGCACTCAAGCAAGAACCTCTGCTGAGTGGTGAAGGAGCCTCTGCAGAGCAGGTCTGCTGCTGACATGCAAGTGAACTGACAACATCCTGCCTGCAAAATCTCATTATCGACATTCTGAAGTATTGGCCGAGAATTCTCAGAAATCATCCAAAGGACAAAGCTATTAGAAACCCTGCAGTGACACTTCATTAAAAGTATGTGGCAGATTCACTGATATGTTTAATGACATTACTGTATTGTTGAAAGTGGTCTCAGTCTATCACAGTAAAAAAAATGGCTGTTGTTGCTCATTGTACCTTTAGGGTTTTCAGACAGCTCAATCACTAGCATGAGTAACATTTCTGCAGCTTATTTTATCTTGATATCAAACTTGGCATCTCTGTGGTATTCAGCTGCTATACAGACATTTGGTCAAATGTGGCACCTGAGCAACAGCTATGTTCAAATAAGTAAAATGTTATCGTTCAATATGTTTTAAGCAAGAACATCGATGTTCTTTGTGACTCTTACAGCTCCTGTGATCCACAGCCGCTTCATACTGAGTGACAGTTTTTTTTTCATTAGCCTTTATTTAGTCAGCAAAACCACATTAATAATCTCTTTTACAAGTGTGTCCTGGCAGCAGTACATACTGTCTTTGAAGTTGTCTTTGAATTGATTAAATCTGTGTCACTTTCTGAGAACAGGACATATGATGTTAACCTGATTTTCCCTTTTTATGACATGAGCAAAAGACAGGCTGCCTCAACATGAAGATACTCAGTAACATAGACTGATGGTAATAAAGGGGGGCTTACAGCCATCTGTGTGAGTGTGGCAGCAGCTCTTTGTAGATATTTTTTCACAAGGAAATGTTTCAAACCTCGACTGCTTTACATGAAAATGCTGTCGTGTCACACTTTGGCATTGTGTGACTATTTATGGCGCCAGAAAAAGTTCAACCAAAATTGGAGCTGCCTCCATTCACTTCTAATTCAACAACAATTCAAAAGATAAAACATTGATAGTGTCGGTGTCAACACATCACTCGAACTAGCTGCTGTTAAAGGTTTTAACTTTATCACTGAAAGTGAACCTGAACACATCCCAAAACACCAGTGTACCTTGCACTGTAGACTCTGTGATTCAGAATAAGGCTGTATGATATCAGGTAACCTCGCAATATGTGATAATCTCGTTGAGCATTGCAATAACAACATGATGTGCAATCAATACAAACATTTATGCAGATGATCGTATGGTCTTTGTAACGTGAGATTTAGTGGAATGCACCAGTGGATATCTAGTGTAGGACGCCACATGATCGCATGTCAACATTTGGCCAGGGCATGAATGCACAGTGCATCAAAACACAATTTGTTGCAGTTCAGTTTGCCTATGATGATATGGATATTGTGTGATTTTTTTTTGTGATATATTTTGCAGCCCTAGTGCACAACAAACCCAGAGCAAACGCTGTGGTTTGGTGTCATTTTGGATATTCTGAGAAATGTTTTCAAGGAAGCGTCTACAACAAATGCTCTGTGCATCTGCACTGGGGGTGTAAGTGTGCAGTTTAGAGCATTACACAAATAAAATTGGAAGCACTCTGAGCCCAGTCAACAATGACTGCTGTCAGGCCATAAAAATTTAGAACAACAAATTTATTGAGAACTATTCTCTGGACTTTAAAACGAGGGGCCAAGTTCATTCCCGAACAACAGCAACATGATGGTGAAGAGGTACTGATTGATTCTCTACTTTGGATTTGAAAAGCTTGAAATAACACTAAACATTCCTCATTCCATGAATGTTATATGAACATTGACCTAGCAACATGCACGATGTGCACAAAGTAAAGCACAAACAGTTCACACGCTGTTTTGAGCATCCCTCGATACCTTGTGTCGCAAACAACTTCCTGGTCTCAACCCACATAACTGAAAATGTTAGATCTCTCACTGAATGTTCGTGCACAGTCAGAAGGCAGGAAATGCATCTAGAAAGAAGTTGATAAACAACCATGCTGTCTTTTCACCACTCATTGTGGTAAATGATCAAATTTGCCATAAAAGCATCCGAGGAGCTCAACGTCTTTGCCACAACAAGTGTTGAAAAGGCAGCCCAACGTGATCATTCTGTGTCGTTATCGCAACAATGTTCCACATGATGGCGTTTAACTGTCAAAAAAAAACACATTCATGGTATTTTTCCCCACATACGTTTTGTGCAAGTTTCAAAGTGAGATGTGCTTCATGTGCGTTGGTGCTGGGAGGAACGTTACAATCAGTCCAGTTAACCACTGCAGTCACAATCCATGCCATGCAAGCATGATGCTGCCATACACTTACTGGGCATTGGTTGAGTCCATACTGTACTCCTCCTGATACCTGGATGCAGCACACATGGACACAGATAGGCACAGGTTAGGAGGGGGTGGGTTTCCAGGAAGCAGGAGGGGTTAAGGGGCAGGGACGGGGGAAAGGGTGCACAGCAAGAAAAGAACACCACTCACAGGGTGTCACTGCAATATAGTAGTATTCACTTGCACTTGGGTGAAAATGCACCCAATTTATAACCAGGAGGGAGAATCTTTCAAGTTTGTGCAACCACATGAACCAATTCCCCTCACACTATGTAGGTAATAGGTAGAAATAGCAAAATAAGATGCCATTGTAACTTGATTTGCCTAGAATAATGCATCTAATCTAGCATTTAAGTGGTTATTTGTTTGTGCACAGTTGGATGTCAAGACTTCTCCACAAGGGTCATATTGAGTTCAACTCCAAGCACAAGTAAATAAAAAAATTCACAGTGGGAATTGGCTTCCTCTTCGCATGACGGGACGCACAAAATGTATTTCTGAGGGAAAACTCAGGCGAGGTAGGCTAATCCAAAAACGATGCCGCCGCTCACTACAGAACAGATGGAACACTTAATGCAAACCACAGAGGGAGTTACAGGACACACCTTCAGGGTCAGTCTCAGAGGCTGCCATACTGAGATGACCATGGAAACAGGGAGGTGTGTGACACTGAGAGGACTGACAAACACACACTCATTTATTGGTTTAAATGACAAATCAGGTGGCTGAACGAACAGTTTTCTATGATGCAGAAGCTCCGAGAGCCATACACCGTTCAGGCTGACTTTATTCAGAAACGTGCTACTGAAGGCTTTTGCACACTGGCGGCAAGAGTCAAGGAATAAAATGACGATGCAAAACTGAGGATTACAGGAAAGAGCTCTTCAATGCAAATTCGAAAAAAATTAATGATGAATGAAAATGTTTAAATAAGTTTGCAATAACACATTCTTAAAAAAAGAGCTGTGCTGAAATTGTAGAAGACGAATGATAGCATACTTATTTTGCTGCAACTTTCTCTTTTGTAATTTCAACACAATAAACACCTCAAGTGTCGTTATTAAGACTTGAATGAACAGGATAAATGGTTTTTTGAATGCAAAATCTTAATAAATGAACGAGTTCAGAGAGAATGAACTGATGCCATTTTACAGCTATTGTACTGATATTAGTGTGAAAGCAGGAGGCTAACTGTCAATGTCAAGGTATAAAAGTGTGCTTTCAGTGCAATTATTTGGTTATACACTGGATGCTGTACGTAACAGGAAGAGCATCAACTCCTCAGTGGGATGCCAGTGTCCATCTGGCCGCTCGTTTCACGGTGCTTTAATGAGCACTAAAGATGCTATCTGGCTGTTAAGAGCTCAGACAGTGTGGAAGCGAAGATAAACACAGGACTCCCGCACCTCCATTACCTTACAACAGACACACTCGGCATGGAGACTCTGGTTAGTATTGGACGGAAGACGCAAAGACATTCTGAAATATTTACAATCAGCAGTAAGCAGCATGTTGTCCTTCACACCGTACCCGAGAGCAGATCGAAGCTAAACACGAGGGATAACAAAGCGAGTCTCACCTCGGTGGAGCAGAACTGGACTCGCAAGTTGGAGCTCAGCATCTGAGACAACAAGTGCAAAATGAGCAGCACTTTAGAGCATGCTTTCCATTTACAATCAATCGCGGAGATCAGCCTCGAGGGCTGACCGGTGGGAGGACGACTCTCACGCACAAGCACGCCATCTCTGCAGCAGATTCAAGGGCAAATGGGATTTGTAGTTTTCAATCTCCTCACATTCATCGGGACAGATGCCAATAAATAGCCTTCGCCTCACTGAACTCACTCAATGGAAACATATCAAGGCAGTAGCACCCCAACGGCTCACCTGTTTAAGAAAAAAAAAATCTAATAGTATTTGTGAGTGCTTCTGGTGAGCAGTGCATGCCCTCTGCATGTTGTTCCCCTGCTGACTCTTCAAACATTTTCACTGGTGTGAAAAGAAACACTGGACAATGAGATGCTTTTAGTTTACCTGGCTGGCTCTTTGTTCAACCTATAAAACACAACACACCATTACTCACACACGAAATCTGTCTGCAGGTATGGTGAAAACGCAAGCAACCATAGCAACAACGCCTCTGCTTCATGCTACCTCCCAGTGACAGGAACTCCGAAAATTCTAAACTTGAATATGACTTCCTAATTCTCGTAGTAAGGATTCAAGATCCTTAACTGCAAGAAGACCTTGGTTCAATTCAGAGCCTTTCTGAGTGCAATTTGTATGTTATTTCTGTGAGCGTTTGGATTTTCTTTAGTTGTTTTGAGTACGATAATCCAGACCGGCTTGTAAGGTCTTTCGCACCTTCACTTGCTTTTACGTGTGAATGTGTGTGTGTCTGATTGTGTGTTGGCCCTTTTATAAACCAGAGAGTACACTGTCCACCACTCATCGTCAGCTGGAATTTCCTCCAGCCGCCTACAATCCACACTTGGAATGGATGGATGGTTGCATGTTATACACCTGTGTATGTATGTGTGTGCATATATGCATAGCATAATGACTTTCACACAAGTATAATAGAAAACCAATAAAAAAAACCAAACTGTCATATTCTACATAATCCATAAATTTTTGTCAGGACACCCCACAATGTGATCTGTAAAAGTGTCATCTCTTAATAAAATCCAATTTGAGAGCACAAACTAACCTGAATCTAGACTTCAATCAAACACTATTTCCGACAGAAAGTCTGGCAGCAATAGTTATTTAATGAAGATGTCAGAGTGTTATGTGCATTAGACGAGGGTCCTCAGTTTAAGGAAACAGGCTGGAGTTCTATGGATATTGTCGCTATTATTCACAGTGATGTTGCTGTTTTATAAACGAACGCACTGTTTGGACATTGTTCATGTTAAGAGGTTACAGAGGTCGCTGGTCTACCGCCATTATCTGTTGGCGTTGACTAGGTTTTCTTGATAAGATGTGATGCGGTGCTGAGACAGCAGAGCCTCACAATAACAAACACACTGCTTGATCAGGGCAGCAGCTGTGTTGCGTCAGACAGAAATTCTGCTTTTGTCAACGGAGTCTGTGTGACTTTGAAGCGAGCAACGTGACATAAGCAGAAGCCTCAGTGCTGCTTTGAAGGTAGCATGGCTGTTAGTGCCAGATAAGCTGGTCTGTGCCTTAAAACTGCTCATCTGCTTGAAATTTCAGATGCATACACATCTTTAGGGCTGAGAGGGAATGGTGAGAAAGACAAAATCAAGCGAGCTGTTGTCTGAGCCGAGAAAACTCAATGGTGGCGGAGATCAAAGGATGACGAGGTTAACAGGAGATGACTGAGAAAACCACTGGCTACAACCAAGGTCGACAGAAAATCAGACATGTGAATGTTCCAAGCAGGGGAGCTACGACAGACCACCACAGCAGATGTCACTCACTGTATGAAGAAGAAACAGAATACCATTTAGAATAAACACCTGCCCACGGGCAGGCTGAAGATTCTTGAAATAAAGGTGACTGAAGGATAATTTCAGTTGTGTGGATATGTTAGATAAGGTCTTGACACTCGTGCATTTTCACTTGAAACATTATCATATAGATGGATCATTCATGTTGAAGTACAAATTTGCACCAGCTAAAACTGAAATAAAAAGCATTCAACATTGCTACCCAGTATACAACACAAGCATCACTTGTATGTAACATAGTGTCCCTTTAAAGTGGTCATTTTTACAGTCGCTCCTCTGAAAATGTGTCTTTGTAGCTCAATACGTCTCTTAAATAAGGGTGTGCATCTTTCTATACACTGCACATGAACATCACTTCAAATAATCCCTAAAAGACATTTACCACAATAAATGTGAATGAATTCATGTGATGTAACATTCATACTGTTCCAGATCCACCTTTTAGCAATTCCAGAAGAAAGTAAATCATTGTGGAAAACACAGTATGAAATAAATCTATTAATCCTTGTGTAGCTAAATACAAACTTCAGCATTTGTTATTATCTGTTTGTTAAAGTGTCCTGTACTTGTAGCCGAACTAGAGGTTTCCCTACCAGACATTCCCGGCCTGTTCATTTGATGTTCCTAATGCATCTTTATGGCTGCACAGACTTTAATTGCTTTTTTATTGCCTTGTATTAAGGAGCTCTGTATGTGCTTTATTTAATTTTTTCCATAATTGTGATTGACGGACTTATCATGATTGCTCTAAATATGATTATGGAATCAATGTGCACAAGTTCTAACCAAACTATTATATCAAACCATTTTCCAGTTTAAACTCCCACGACAACTCTTGGGGGATGTTGGCGTCTTGGTTTAATGAAAATAATAATGAATGACATCCCCTCAGGACTACATTAGAGCCCCCTCATTAAACCTTAGGCACACTACTTAAAATGAGAGTGTAATTTTTCTAAGAAAGTAGAGTGCTATAAATAAACATTCCCAGAAAAAGAGGGGGAAGACACAGGACACATACCTTAAGTCATTGAAGGAAAAAAATAATCAAGTCTGCCCAATCAATTACAATCAGAGAGTGATTGAACAGAATTTGATAAAAAAAAAAAAAAAAAAAAAGGAGAAGCACGTAGCTGTAAAACCTAATGCACAATATATTTGGAACAATGTTTTTAACTGCAGACTAATTCCTCTGAATAATATTGAAAAGTTGCTAATGATAAAACTAAGTATAACAAATATTACAAACCCCACATAAAACACTGAACAATAAAGAGGATACTGAAGCACTGTGACTGTAAACAAGATGAGAGAGGCAGATATTCACCGAGCTGATTTTCTCATGATGAAAATAAACATGCTGCTGCCCCCTCCTAAACAAAATCTCATTTAGCTAATAAATGAAGAATGATTGCCTTCGCATGGTACCTTTTTCTCCAGCAAATGGGATTAAAAGGGTGCAATTTGTAAAGCCGTGTTTCTTCTACCTTTCTGAATTTTCAAATTAAAAAATGTCCCTTTAGAAAAGTAAAAAGAGTATTTACAATTTTTTTTTTTTTTATTATAATTTTTTTTTTTTAGAAAGGAACATAATGGAAATGTGAAATGATTTAAAAGGCTAAGTTATAGACAACTGTAAGTAATGGTTGAACTTATGCATCAACGAATACACAAACACAAACAGATTTGCTGTTTTCACTTGAGAACATAGTAAACACCTTAGTAAAGGACTCACAATTTTACCATTTACTAATTATGTGATCTTGTTCTGTGAGGTTCACTCTCGAACAGAGAGGTTGCAGCTCTGCTTTACTTGGATTTTAAACTAATTAATTTGGGCTTAATTCAGTCTGCCAGTAATTACTGAGGCCCTGTTAACAGTGTTTTTGCACTTTCGTTTCTGAACAGTTTTGCGTTTACACGGCACATGTTTTGAAATCGATGAAACAACCGAAACACGGGAAGTTATGTGGTTTTATTATTGGGCCACTTGTGGGTGCTGTTGTTTTCGTCATGAACCCACATACAGAATACGCTCGGGGTCGAGATGGTGGCGGCGACTCTGGACGTGCGTCGGGTCCTTCTTATGGACACTTTATTCTGAACATTTATTTCCAAGACTACATCAACAAATCTGTGCTGCTCATTGTGTTTTTAGACAACACACTCTTATTGTGGTGTTTGCAGAAATACCTCCGTGTCAATAAAGGCACATGTAATTACAGTATTTTACAAAATCTTTTAATTTGCGCCCACATGTTCTCAATAGACACTTACCCTGAGGCTTGCACTCACACACTGCGCGTCTATTGATAAAATATTGGGAACTGTATGGTATTTACAACAGCCCTGTTTGCCTTGTGATGGACTGGTGACCAATCAGGGGTGCACCAAGCTTTCCCCCACAGTCAGATGGGAACCGATGACCCTCAGTTGGATGAAGCTGTATACAAGACGGATGGCGGAGCGGGTCCCGTCCAGCAGAGATCCCGGTGCACCAGAGCAAATCAAACCCATCACTTAACCTTTGGGTTATTGCCTGGGGTGCCTGTGAAGATGCTTGCAGCGTCAAAGCCAGTACGGCAGGACAAGCAAAAGAGAGTCCAAGAAAAGCACGAACATTTACGAGATGAATGTGAGCTGTGAGGGAGAGTTCACAATCAAACTGATTTAAAGGCTTTTATGAAATCTGTCCGCGAGCTCAACTTAACTAAAAGGGAATTATGCAGAAAAACACCAGGGAGGAATTGAAACTTTTGTTTTAGTGGACTCAATAACCCAAACTCTAAAGAAATATGGATCCACCGGCAATTCTGAGGTATTACGTGCAAAAAAGTAAGTAAACGTCCAGATTTTTTTCTTTTAATGAATTTGTACCCACCAGCTTTTGATCTTTTCTGAATATATGAAATGACATTGTACAAAAACTAAGTATGTATTGAACCTTTGAATCCACGACATTAAACAAAAAGACTGTTTATTCTGAAGTCATGTCCAACACTTTCTACTCCTCTTCGATATTGAAGTGTGTGAAATCATCTAAACAGCTCTCCAATGATGTCAGAGCAAAGGTAGCAAATGCCTTTCTTTTTGGGAGGAAATTAGAAATACTAATCCTGATGATCTGAAAACAAATTATTCCACTGTTAAGCAAAATAATCTGCACATGAAGTGGATTTAAATTTGAAGCGCCCAGACAATTCAATAGTTAATAGAAGTCTTTTTTAAATCGATTTTAAATATTTTCCTTTTACTCTGAGGTGAATATCTTAAAAAATATGAGTAATCCCACATTGCTCAAACTCCATTTATACTGTGGACATCAACTATAACTAATAGTCAAGTCCACATTTATGCTAGCGGAAGCCTCGCTGCATAATTGCTAATTGTTAAAACTTTAACCAATAAGGACCCGAGACTACAACCATCAGTACATCCCCTTAAGATCAGGGGTGTATCTGTGTGTGAGTGTTTCAGTGAGTCGGGCTTTGTTTACACGACAACTATCAAAGTGAAAGCGCATTGTTTTCGTTTCAGGAAAATGTTGCGTAAAGTTTCGCGTTTATACGGCAATGTTTTGAAAATGATGTCAGTTTACACGGAAACAGCAGAAACACTGAAAACAATGTAGTAAGCATACCTGGCCACGAGTAGGCGCCATTGGTTGTTTTTGTAATGAAACCACACACACACACAACGTCAACAGACTCCCGAAACGCACTGAAAGGTTTCCTTTTAGCTTGATAACTTTGTCGCGTAAACAAGGCCTTATTGACGGCGTCATCTAGATGTTCTATTAAGCTCCAAAGAGAGTAATAGGTAAATGTAGCTAGAAACTCGAAATGGTAAATATGAAGATTGTCAGAAGTGGGCGTTGTAGAAACATCAGCAACTGGTGCATAGTCAATGAGAATTAGCATACGCTGCATCTCATGGCTCCAACTGGGCTCTGATTCATCACAACAAAACAAAACAAGGCTACGTGGCCGCCAAGCCAAATTACATCTGCAGGACTTCATCAGTTCTGACCTCGTCCTGTGTTGAAAACATTCTCAATCACTGTCCTGACAAACCACATCTTCTCTCCTTACTGCCAACAGTGTTTAGGTGTCAGATAGACGTTGAAGAAACTGATACACACAAACGCGAGGGCAATTCCTCTGCGCTGTAAATTGTGCTGAGATAAATACAATCTTTATAGACCGTGTCCTGCGACGGGGGCCCGATTATCGATTACCCTCACTGAAATCTGCATCCTGTGGCTCTCAAGTCAGCTTGACACAAATCCCATGCTCATCAACATTTCACAACCCGGAAAAGCTTGCGGATTATGGATGGCATCCCTTTCAAAACTGTGTGGGCTTTAGAAACACAACAATGCACTGTGATTTTACAAGAAGACACTGATGTGACAAGAAAATGAAAACGGAGGCCATTTACAGTCATTTACTTCTTCACTTCACATATGGGTATGGCGCTGTTTGGGAAAAGTAGTGAGCGCACCGCGGTGGTTGACAATGGTGAAAAAGGGCAGCGGGCCAACAGACGCATTAGATTTCACAAGCCGGACCAGTTGCAGATATACTCTGTATTAAATTATCATAGAAATAGTGCAGTACTTTGATAGAGAGCCTGTCAAAGTTGAATATCTTTGAAGTGAGTGGCAGCTAATCTGATCATTGGCCTCTGTGTGAGAGTGAGATCATTTTAACAAATCTGCAATTAACACTACAAACGCCTACAGCCCCATCACCCTCTCATCATTCACCCGCAATCTTCATCACTTTTGAAAAAAATCACAAACTTTCTGTCACTTCCTCTTGGCTCTGTCTTAATCAGCTTGCATCAGAGTGTCATCTGTTAGTGTCGCTGTGTGTTTGGTGGAAATGACGAGCGGCTGCCACATGCACAGATGTCAGCCTCTTCATTATCGCTGCCATCCTTTCTAATACAGAAGCGATGGCCCGGACTGTGTGGTTTTATGTGTCTGCACATTCATCTACACTCTATCAGCCATAAGAATAATAACAGGTCATCCATTTTCACTCAGTTGGATCAGGCCACGCTGGCCAACAATTATTCATCCCTCAATGAACCACTTTTCCTTCCTGGGATCACTTTTGCTAGATCCTGAACATTGCTGACCATGAACACGAGCTGCAACTTTTGAAGATACTCTGATCTTTAACGTTGTGAACAAAAGTCCTCACATACTACCCAACTATTCGGGAATGTCCAATGTTCCCAGTTAACAGCATTCACATGGCAATCAAAGTGGGATCCTCTCAATTTGACAGTGTGTAATATTCCCACTGGGAGGAAAGGAACTTTTTCATTAGTATCAACATGAACTTCAAAGTCAGCAGTCAAACGTCTTTAACTCAAAATCCTGTTCAAGCCATTCATAATTTAACTTTTTCTGTCTGCCATCTACGGAACTGCTGCTGTATTTTCAATTCTTGCCAGTTATATAAAGATAATCCCTTTGAAAGGCGTTGAATAAGGGAACAAAAATGACTACAAAGATGGCCCTGATTCAAGGCATTGCTGTGCTCACTTCAAGGCAAATCCGCTTGCATTTTCAGGGCTTTAGAAACCACAGCCAGCTCTCTGACAATTTATGACATCCCACCAGGTCTGTCATCCAAAAATATAGCAGTGAGACTGAAAGAGAGAGAGAGAGAGAGAAAGAGAGAGAGAGAGAGTGATTTGTTCCCAGAGCTTTGCTTTGCGGAGGTGTTTTGTATTGAGCTAACCAGAGTACAGTGGTTTCACATGAGCACAACAAATATGAAAGAGTGTGTGGTGGACTTGGTGGTAGACAGAGGAAGTAGATGTTTAGTAGCACTTTAGTGATATTGACCACATAGTGCCATGATGCCAAGTTCATGATTTGTAAACACAAATATTTGTTTTATTCTACATGCCCATTGAAAACTATTAAAGGTGAAGAATCAACTTAGAAACTACTTGGCTTTAACCTAGTTTTAAAGAGTGAACGTATTCTTTTTAGCTTTACTGAAATTCAGAGTGATTACTAAGAAGGGAAGAAGTCGGCTACCTTTTGTGTAAAACGTATTTTTGTTTGGGGACAACATACAAGCCAAATACATTTTGAGGGGGTTAGAAAAAAATAGCAAATATATAATGAGTTACTTGTACTTTTCATGTTTATTTTTTTTTTTCTTCATATTTTTCTATTTTTCTTTAAATATATATTAAATGGACAACTGTGGTTTGTGTGGATGATTTATTGTATAGCACCTTCATCTTCTGAGTGGTCTTTTAGTGTGTGCTATTTCTTTCCCTCCTCAGGAAAACCTGTTACGCCTTCTCTGCTCCATCTAATCATCTCTGTCCCATTATACTTCCATATCCCCACCGGACTGTGCAACATAACCCACCCACAGGATTCTGCGACTTTCTCTCTTTGTTTATTTATTTATGATTTCTTGATAACCTGATATGCAGTATATGTATAACAAACAAATACATACATCCTTCTTTCATGGCTTCCATTTCTTTCCTTTCGATTGTTTCCTATTCCAAAAATACAACAGATGATTCAAATATTTTGTTGAGGAATTCACGTCAAGCAACTATCTTCCACACAGTTTCTTTTCTGGCTAATGTGGGTAAAAGCCTGTTGCTTCTCCGTTTACAGCAGGCATTCCTTCACAATATGATTTGGATGCAAATACCACTTTGCTGACAACAACATTGCTGCTGCTGTAAATAAAACTGCAATACCTCTTTAATTCATATTAAATAATTAATACATTTATGCTGTGGTCTTGGTGCAGAAATAATAACTTTCAGGTATACAATTTTTAGCAAATCAATAATTATACTGACATTTATACTAACATTTTGTTTTATAACGCTACATAAAAATCACAAAGAAATGCATGGAACTTGGATATGCTCCAAATGCAGATACATTTTTTCCTGCTACTACATCATTTGACATTTACAGGTTTATTCAGTCATAAAAATGTAATTCTGTGTGATTGATAGGCATCTTGTCCTCAGTGTACCTTGTTCTCATTCCAATGTGAGCAGGTACAGACTCCTAACAAATTTGATTCATGTAAAGCTACATATATTTTCTCAAATGTTATCAAACACAAAATCCACACACGGAGTGTGAAACAAGTGTTCAATGGATGCCTAAAACCAATCCTTTGTCTCTGACCCATTTTATATTCTTGCGCTATTTTCAGCAACACTGCCATTCTGAAATTAAGCTAAAGCAGTATCCTGACAATATGCTCATGTTTAGCTCTTTTATAATGTGTGCACTCTATGGATGCTGCAGCAAACATTATATGATTGATGATGGAACTGATTGCAGCTGATCCGATTAAACACACATTTCTAAAAGCCTATGTGCACCCCCCCCCCCTCCCCCAAAAAAATACACACTGACAAGAAGAAATCTGTGTTGATAATACGAGGAGCCAGAACACACTGCACCACCAGCAACATTGGCTGTGCAGCAATTGCAAACAAACACAATCCCTCCGTTTCCAGCCTCACACAACCTGCAGATAAGGTTGCCAATCTGAGCTTTTGTGGCAGCATTTCTGTAGCTTTACTGTCTTACTGGGAAAGGGGAGAAAAAGAAGAAAAAAAAAACAATTAAAAAGAAAAACAAATCACATGTAGACTATCAGTTGTTACAGGTTATACCCACTCCCACAGCACAGCTAATTTGCCTCTCAAATGATGAGGCATGACAGGAGTGAACAGATTCTGTAGAGTTATGAATGGCTGGATTTTTTTCCCCCTAACATCTGATTGTGAAGGCATGTCGTCATGTAACCTCCCGTGGTTTGCATTTTTGATTCCCTGCCTCGAGTATGTCAAAGCTTCAACTCCTAACACAGCCAATGCAATAATAATTAGAAAAAACAATTATAATAATGCAGCATTCGACTGGGAAAACAGAATTCATGAAACTGTGATGGGAATGCAGCATCCACTTGAATTATGTAATCACTACACGCTGCAGCCATTTAAATGCATCTCGGAGATGCTGGGAAACATGACTGACTTAGAGTCGCTATATGGCTCAGCTGATCTGTCATGGAAGAGATTCATGAAAGGGTCTTGCGGGGGGAGATAAACACAGCCTGTGCATTACGCGTATGTCACACCGTAATATTTCGCGGGGAATCTCAATTCACGGATGGCCAGCTTTGATTGCACTGAAAGAAAGAAAGAAAAAAAAAAAAACTGATGACGGCGCAACTCTGGCCCAGCAATCATCACGCGCCAAGTTACCAGGACTGGAGCACTTCATGCACCGTGCGCTCCCGCGGACGCTGCGTGCGTGTCAAGCCAGCTGCATTCAAGAAACATGCGCCTGATGGTGCGGATCTTTGCGGCAGCTACCTTTGGCCGGCATCGCTCCCAAAGGAGCCCGTGGTCCGGAGTGGGGTGGAGGGATTGACCCAGGTGGGCTCGGGGGTTTTCTGCACATCCGTCTTTACGTCGGGGTCGATCTCCGAGGGCGAGGGCGTCAGCTTTGCGCCTGCCATGCCTCCCCCTGAGCAGTTACCTCCGAGCGCAGAGCGGCCACACGGTCGTTTCTCCTCCTGCTTCTGCTGCTCGAGGTGTCAGGGACCGACGCCGCCGGAAAACCGCATCCCGGTCTCAGTGGCGGTGCGCGAAGGCGGAGGGAGCGCGTCTCCCTCCCTGCCGCATCACGGCTTCCTCAGAGCGCATCGAGGGGAAGAGGCAGCAGAGGCAGCAGAAGCAGCAGCTCTCCTCAGTCTCCTCGCGGTTATCAAGTCCTCCTCCATCCCCGGTGGAGACGAGAGGTCCCCCGTGCGTCGTCACGATTTGGACGTCAGCCGCTCCACCAACCCAGCGAGCTCCCCGAGCACTTGCATAACTAATTGAATGATCCGCGACTTGTTTGGGTCACATCAAGCAGCCATCAGCCTTCACCCCGTCCATCAACACTGTGCCCCGTCCGCTGTGATTTCCTCAACACACCAGGGATTCACCATCAATCACATCACCATCCTGATGGTGAATAATATATTAAATAATAAAAACAAAAACAGGCGCTGAATGCTCCGCGTAATTACGCCAATCAAAGTGTCCACATAGAGAGAACGTCATGATGTTACTCCAGCTGGCACATTATCTCACACACCGGAGGTACAAGTAATGAGAAACCACAAACAAATGAGCAGGTGGCCCACGCGATCACTCCATAGTACGCGTTTGCATGGAAACACTGTGTACACCAGCACTGCAGCCCGAGGAGGCAATGCCATTGTTTGATCAAAAAACAAAGCAAAACACACAACTCATTCACGTTTTCCATATTGTTTCAGCAGAATACCCTTTAGAATTTCTTTATTTCTTTCTTTATTTTGTTTTTTGGGTGGGGTTATACAAGTATGCCAAAAAATGATGCTAAATTTCATCTTAAAGTGAATGAAAACTTTTACTAGGACCTACCTGAGGGTCCATTGTGACCTGCATAATGACCTTGGAAAGAGTGAAACTACATCATAAAAAATTACTCAGGTTTTCTCTAAAAGAAAACCATTTTTTTATTACTATTATTTCTAACTTCAATTTATGCAGCTTTTCTCAATGAGACATGATCTTATTTGTAAGAGTTCTGTAATTATTAGTGCTGTGATATATCAGAAACAGTCAGAAAACCCCAGTGAATTCCTAAGACTTGAAACCAGGCAAGATGAGTGATACACCTGACATATTACTGCTATAGGTGCAGTCACTAGGATGCAAGTTTGTCAAAAAAAAAGGTTGCACTTAGTCTAAAATAAAAATAAATACAAGCTGTAAATGAAGGACATGAATTTTAGACATTTTTCTTCACTAGAAATGTTTGTTTAAAATGATACAATGTTGACACTTCACTTTTTTTCACTTATGTTCAATTAGATTTCGTTTTTTTCAAAATGCACTTGTGCCTTGTCCAGTTACGACATTGACATCGCAAACTTGGTGTTTTCTATCTGATGGCAGTTGGGTTTTGCAGAGATCATTTCAAAATGAAAGTGATGCACAGTTGTTGCCCACAAACTCACCATGTGTGACCATGCACATTGTTTCTCATCTATTAAAAAAACCCCTATTAAAATCTCAATTTCCTTCCTACATTGTCGATATTGACTCTGTGTCAACCCAGACACAGCTGACAATAAACAGTCTGCTTATCTGGAGCCAGCTCCGCTTCCACGTGACTTGTGTTTGGATAGTTGAATTCGACAGAAACAAAGCATCCGTACTATGCTCCACTGAGAGCATGCAAACCTTTTACATTTCTCAAACCACAGAACACGTGTTTTCATTGTGCAGTGACAGCGAGCAGCTGTGAGTGCTGTGGTTAGTTTTGGTTCACCTGCGTACGAGTGTAGGGGAAATATTCCTGATGAGTGGGTTAAGGCTGTGTCTGTAGGTGGGACAGAAGAGACGTTCATCTGTGCTCTATAACAACATATACGTCAATAGGTAAGTCCAGATCTGATATTTATGAGATACCACCTCATCTAATGCACCTTAAGACTGTGAGAGAAAACCCTGGAGAAACCCATTCATGCACAGGGAGAACATGCAAACTCCACAAACTATCCAGTGACAATCCCACTGTAATTTGAGTCCCGACAACCAAATTGCCATGAAACCCAGAGTCAACACAATGCAAAAGCCCACAACATCGCGCCATGTGACAGTGACAAATAAGTTATAAAGTGTAAAGAATAAAGTGTGTTCTTATTTTTCCTGTTAATATGCTCCATAAACGTGCCAGTAAACACAGTTCCTCAACAGACGAGTGCACTAAAATACCATTGTGACTTCGACATTTGGCATTCATGTTGTTTCTTTACATTCGTGTTGCAGTTTCTGTATTCATGTGATGTCTTTGGCATTTGAAGCTTTTGCATTCACATCATGAGTTTTTGCATTGTGATGATTTCTTCTGAGTTACGATAGATATTCTCTTCCAACTCAATAACGATGGTAATCTTCAGAAATATCTTCATGAATAGATTCAGTTGAAAAACAAGCTCTTGCAATAGCTAAATACATGCTGTGGAAGCTCATCAAGCCATCACAATGCAACTTGAAGTTGTCTTTTGCACTGATATTGCAAAATATTCCAGAAAATAGAAAGTAGGAATCTTTCATCTCAATTTTCATCTGGGATTCACTGAAATTTGCACCATGCTTTCTAAACACTAGATAGTCATTTTTCCAGCTATGAATCTAGATGAGATATTCAGGCTCTGATCATGTTTCTCATATCCTGCTCATCATGATTTTGCAGCTGTGCAGTTTATGTCTGTCACCAGGGCAGGCACACCGAATAAACCATTCTTAATGGATTTAGGAAATGCATAGCACACTCCACATTTATTGCAGATGGCATGTGAGGGTCCGTCTCTTGGAAACCCATTCAACGTGCATAAATGTTGACCCCAGTATTAGAGAAGTGTGCTTGTGTTGCACATGTAATAACCTCATCTAAATGCAGAATATTGACAAGAGAAAGACATAACAGAAAATAATGCATTTATGGATTTGAGCCAATGGTTGATAAGAGAAATATTTACAGTATTCAGGTGTCAGTTACCATGGAAACTATAGCACATTTTCTTAACATAAAACAATACAATTTAATAGAAGATTAATGGATTTTGATGTGAAATGGTGCACAAAACAAAAAGATGTAATGGTGGTGCCTTCAAAAGTCACCTAATTAGGGAATAGGGAAGTTGTGGAGATGTTTAAAGCAGTGCTGAGTTAAAAAAAAATAAAAAGAGAGAGAACATATCCCAAGCTTTGAACATCTCAACCAGCACCATGCAATCCATCATCCGGCACAACTGTAAACCTACCAAGTCATGGCAGTCCACCTCAGATGAGGAAAGCATTGATCAGAGAAGCAGCCAAGAGACCCATTATAACTGGAGGAGTTGGAGAGATCCATAACTGAGGAGGGACAATCTGTCTAGCTCCATAAATCTGACCTTTATAGAAGAGTGGCAAGAAGAAAGCCATTGTTGAAACAGAATCAGTAGAAGTCCCTTTTTCAGCTTGAAACAATGTTGGGGACATGGTAAACATGTGTGGGAAGGTGCTCTTGTCAGATGAGACAAAAAATTAAAGGCTTGTAAACTAGCACTGCACACCAGCATGAACACACCAACCTCGTAGTACCAAGTATGGCGGGCGCAGCATCATGGGATGAAATTCACTATTATGTGGACTGTTGTGTTTGGCTATCACAAAGACATTTCCACATTTTGTCACCTTGCAACCATACATTTAAAAGTTCAAGAGGTATGAATACGTTTGCAAGCCACTGTTACAGTGTCCTTGGGAAAGACACTGAACCCCAAACTGTTCCCATTGGGGTGACAGCGCCTTGCATGGCCGCAGCCTATATTGGTGTGTGAATAGGTGAATGTGATAAATGCAAAGCACTTTGGGGTTGCTCACACAGTTGAAAGGTGCTATATAAGTAAAGTCCATTAACTATTTGTAGCAATACACCCAATTTGTTTCATGTACAAAATTGTTTTGAATACAAACATCGATGCCTGCCATCAGAGGCCACCTTACTCTCTCTAATCCCCTCTCACCTCTTCTTTATAGCCTCACACCCTCCTGTATCATCTCCTCCCACAGGCCTCCCACTGACTGCACTCCCATTGCCTGCAACCCTGCTGAGCAGACTTCCCCCATCCTGACCATCACGGCAGGAGACATTAGATGACAGCCGAGGAGAGACCACTCCACAAAACGAGCAGGCAAATGGAGATGTCAATATTTGTTTAGTATGAACAGTGTTTTATTTTACATGTATTTTATTGCAGGCTGTAAAAGAAATTGACCCTTGGGGATGATAAAGTTCACGCTGGTTGAACCTAGGCCTCAATTGTGTGAGTCCCAGGGTCCTAAAGACATGGGCTTCACTGTGTCATCAACATGAGCCTGAGTCTCCAGAGAGTCCCAATGATGAGGAAAGCTCCTGCATTGTTCCTGTCGATGAAAGGACTGCAGACAGGTGGCGATGACGTCCCACATCAAAAAGACCTTGGAGAGGGGCAGCTCCCACCCCTCACGAAGCCTCACCTCACCCCTCCAGTTCGCCCACCAGCTGTGACTCGGTATAGAGGATGTCAACATCTTCCTGCCCAATCTATGCCCGCCTGGACAGACCAGCCAGCAGTGTGAGAGTCATGTTCTTTGACTTCTCCAGTGCCTTCAAGACCATCAGGCCGGCTCTGCTGGGAGAGAGGCTGACATTGATTCAGGTGGACACCCCCCCCCCCCTGTGTCCTGGATTGTTGACTACATGACTAGCGGCTGCCACAGAGTCCTGCTCCTGCAGGACTCTGTGTCAAGAAGAGTGGTCAGCAACAGCGGGGCCCCTCAGGGGACCGTTCTCTCTCGCTCCCTTTCTCACCCTCTACATCAGCCTTCAGCTACTGCACTGAGACCTGTCATGTCCAGATGTTCTCTGATGATTCTGCAATAGTTGGATGTATCAGAGGGGATAATGAGACAGTGTATCGAGCGACTATGTCACATTGAGCTGCGGATACTTCTGCTCATAACAAATGACAGAGTTGTCCAAAGACAAAGGAACAAGTTTCCTGACTGTCCATTATTTCCATCCAGAGGGTTAGTGTGGATACTGTGGAGGATATAGTGGAGGGACCATAATGATCTGGAGCTGCCTTAACCACTTTCATAAAAAGGACAGAAAATAGAGCCTAGGCCTAAATACAACACAGATTCATTGGACAAACTGACCAGAGCTGTTCACAGTACACATCCTAAAGAAGATCGACGGAAAGCACTTGGTTGAGTTTATCTTTTCCTAAATAGATTCAACCAGTCATTTAACCCTGACTTTATCCACCAGCACTGTGAACATTGCTTGTTTTGTCCAATTATATCACATACAACTAACACTTGTGTGGCGTCACATCAAGGTAGTTCAAAACTATTGACTTTTGATTGGAAGTAAAAAAAAAAGGCATTTTATGGCCAATTCACACACTATTGTTTGCTGTTCCTGCTGTACATTGTTGAAGGTAAATCAGACCTAAAACCACGGAAGGAAGTAAAAAACTGGAGATTTAACTTTCAGTTTGTAGTACATGCTGTCAGGATGCACACATAATGGGAAGCAATTAGACTGAGTATAGCAAGAGACCGTTTCTCAAAAGAGAACTGTGAGTGTCACTCATTTTGTCACAGAATTTTTTAGGAGTCGGCGCTTGCTAGTTAGGTGTGCTACAATAACAGAGCCGTGTCTCAATTCAGAGGCCACATCCTTCAAAAGATGCAGCTTCCTCAGTCTGTGTAGTGTGCAGAGTGAAGCTAATGAAGTCAGGCTGTCAATGTGGCATTCCCAGCCCTCATGGTTAACGTTGCACCAGTTGCCTAGCAACAGTAGTCTCGGTCCCATAATACAGTGAAGAATTGAAAACAAACAGAACATCTTTCTTTACGGGTAAACTTTTGAGCAGCTTTAGAGGCTCCAATCAGCATCATTAAAACGTATTGATTCACCAACTTCTTCTTTGGGGGAAAAAATGGCTGACGATATATTACAACACTGCCACTTAGTGGGCAAAGGGGAAAAAGATCTACGTGAAAGTGTGATTCTGAGATTCAAGAAGAATACTTAAGACTGATTAAGCTCATACTGTTCTGATTGCACGAATAACACTCAGAAGTCACATCAATTCAGTTTAATAGCGTTGATTAATCTTTTTCCACCCAATCTATTTTGTGTAAACATCGCAAAATGTAATTGTACGGTCATTCTGGAGGTAATTAGTTGTTATTAGAGGTTAGTTTGCAATGATGTTCATCCATATTGCATTAGAGTGCAGTATGGACACTGCTGATATGAGGAACTATGACTGAACAGCATTGCAGGTTACATCCTCGAAAATCAAATTAGCGCTTCCCCTTAAAGGTATGAGCACTCATGCTTTCCATGTACTCATGTGCTTAGTCTCTCAGAAATGATATGAATCCATTCCATTTCTAAAAAGCATTTTCATGCAGTTTGAAGTATATGCTGGCAAATTAACACCTCAGTATTATTTAATCAGGTGAATTCAAAAAGGTGCTCAGGAAGAAATTGTCTCAGTTAAGTGCAGAGGGGCATATGGATGGATTTTAGCTGACTGGAAGCAAGCAACTGGGAAGATGAAGATGAGGAGAGGAAGGAGGGGGGAGCGTAGGAGAAAGGAAGAGAGGGAAATTGAGGAAGACAAAAATAAAATAATTAAGACATAAAAGATAAAGCTAAAAGAAGAGAGAATAAATAAATGAATGAAGTAAGAGAAAAGAGAGAGCAAAAATCCAAGAAAGAAAGATAGAGACAACAAAAAAACGAAATAAAGATGAAAGGGAGAGAGCAAGAGTAAGAGAATGAAGGAAATGATGTAAAGTGGAAGATGAAGAAAATAAAAGAGTAAAAGAACAGAGAAAGACTGAACATACTGTGACAAAAGAAAAAACTGAGAAAAAAGATGTGGAGACTATGTCAAGAAGAAAGAAGGAAATACTTAAATAACTAAAAGAATGAAAGAAAAAGTGGATAAGATTGAAAGAAAGGAAAAGACATGATGGAAAGAAGGAGAGAAAGAGATGCCGAGAAGTATATCAGGAGCAAAAAACGGGTGTGAAAGCACAGATTTGAGCAGAGAGACACTTTGTGGTGAAGTAGAGAACTGCAGATGATTTGTGGATAAGAGGCTGAGCAAAGCGAACACTGTCCAAAAAGCAGCCTTTAGCCATTGGGCTGGTTTAATGCTTATGCACCAGCGATACAGAAAGCTGAATAGCCCCCGGGTCTGATCTCACATGCTCTCCTCTCCCTCATCACAGGTAGAAGATGCAAGGAAACCTGCATTCTGGGGTGACTCTATTGACGCAGAAAAAAACAAGCATGGAGGAAAACAAATCCAACACACGGTGGAGAGGCTTAATTAGCAGAGTGAACCGCTTCAGATTCACGACGGGTATTTACATACATTATGTGCAGTGGGATTGAAAATGTGTACAAACATGCAGGGATACAGGAAGGGAGCAGGGAAGCACTGGGGGTAGTTGCTGTGCAGAGTCTGTGACAGAAACTGGAGCCAATTCTGCAAAGATAAGAAACTTTCAGCAGCCAAGATAAAAGAAAAAAGAAGGAGCTGAAGGATGCAACACCACACTGCCATGGTGCCACTGCTGTCACGTTGGGAAAGGCCGTGCAGAGATGCTGCACCAGAATGTGTGAGGCATCAAAATGTCATTACCAGTGGTTTTCAAAGTGTGGATAGGGAATCCTCTGGGGGGCGCCAGACAGCTTGAAGTGCGCGGCCAGGAAAAATCAGGGGGTTCGGGGGATGCCTTTTCCCAGCCTTTTTGCTTTTCATGAGATGAGTTAAACTCAGTGAATTCTAATTCTAATATTGCTCATAAATCTAAATGTTCAATTAATCATTTACTATAAAAACTGGTTATTACAAATACATACATACATACATACATACATACATACATACATACATACATACATACATACATACATACATACATACATACATACATACATACATATATGAACACCAACATTA
Source organism: Blennius ocellaris (assembly GCF_963422515.1). Taxonomy (NCBI): domain Eukaryota; kingdom Metazoa; phylum Chordata; class Actinopteri; order Blenniiformes; family Blenniidae; genus Blennius; species Blennius ocellaris. The sequence continues at coordinate 6,247,492 of NC_137656.1, forward strand.
ACAAGTCTGGCACAAAGAAAGGGTTGTGTCTTATTTTATCAATACTAACTTTAAAACAAAATTGCACATTTTACATAAAAGGGTGTTGAATTAATATGCAGGGCTGCACTGTGTTGTAGCGGTTAACATTCACAGAGCAAGATTATGCAGTTTGAGGTAGGCTTGGGAGCATTTAAGTTTCTATATCCTCCCAGGTGTCCTCCCACAAGCCCCAGAAAAAAACCCTGCATGTGAGGGTAATGACCGACACTAAATTGCCTGTAGGCGGGACTGTGAGTATGTGTGACTGTCTGTCTCCGTGTTTGTGCTGTTATGGACCTGTGAGCTGTCTCGCTGCCTTCAAGACTTCACTCATATTCAAGTCATGTGACCCAATGTTGGATAACGTGGTAATAAAGCTGGATGGATGAGTTTCAGTTTCAGCTTATATATAAAGACTTATACACCTCTAATCAAAAGCATCCTACCAGGATGCTGTGCTTCTTATTGCCCGTAACAACCCTATGTGAACATGAAGTCTGACACTCGGCCCATCCTCTCAAAACTTTTTAGTCAATGAGCCACCAATTCTATTCAAAGCCACTAATGGGGATGTGAATATGAGAAAGCTCTTGGTCAGCGATTGGGCCTCCCCACTGGGAATCTCCTTGATAAACCGGGTGCTCCAACAGCTCCGTCCTTCGTGCTCTGGACGGGTGTGTGTGTAGCGGCCATAATGCTTCTTCTGTCAAAATGTATTAAAGCAGTGAGCTGGCGCTGCTGTGGGCGAGCCGTCTGCCTGCGCACAGCATCGCCAGAGAGGAGGCAGGAGTCTCGCCGATGCCACTGGCAGCCTCACACACAGGAGTGTATGCACGCACTGGGGTGGGAGGTGGAGGGTGGGGGGGTGGTGCTGCTGTTACTGGCTTGCTAAAGGCTGTTTTGTGCAAAAAAGACTCAACTACCCATTTACTGGTCACAACCTTATGTTCTTTTCCAAACAGAAAAATGACTGAATGAATGTTCATTTGAGGAAAATGAGAACAAGAGAAGCAACAAAACAAAAACTCTGAAAATATGTCAAACCGTTGAACCACTTATCATTTTTTTCAGGTCACATATATAATAGAAAAACTTCGAGCAAGACAATCTTGTGCAGCATTTCTTCAGACTCTTAATAGAGAATGTGCTTTTTTTCCTCCACATGCAATTACCAATTCACCTTGAAAACGCTGTCATTAATGTTGCCGAACAAAAGCACATCTGCAGATGAGCCGTGAATGAACCAGCACGAAGCAGTGCCAAAGCAAAAGCTGTGTTAGTTAGCATGAAATGACATGGACAAGGTTTTATTTTTAGTGAGGTCAACAGCTGCAAAATATCAATACAAGTTAACAGCTCCAATTTTTCCTTTTTCTTCTTCAATAAGCCTACAGCCCATTCTACACACCATTGATCACTCTGCAGGGACAGTGTGAATAATAGGTTCCTTACTCAACCCGTCAAGATTTTCCTTTATTAAAAGGAAAGCAAGAATCATTATATATAGTTCTGATATAGTCTGATGTATAGATTTCCAACATAGTGATTTAAAAGCTAAGAAGACATTGGGTGAGAACATAGCGAAATGTATGATTTTCAGTGAAAAAGAAACTGAAAAAGAAACTGCTTGATTGCTATTCTACTTTAATATAAATGCTGGTCATTAATCCTTCTGCAACAACTCAACCGTTCATATATTTCACCACTGCACAGCCACAACTTTTTGTTTGTGTGCATGAAAACAGCAAATACCTGTGTAATTAATGATTGATTCCATCTTAAGAACAAGTTCCACTAATGATAAATAATTCCAATATATTCACAAAACCAAACAATTACTGCAGAAAATAACTAGAATGTCAACATCAAGCTAGTTGTAATGAGACCTTTTAGCGTGGAATAGTGTGAAATGTCCAAAAAACATTTTTTTTACAAACTCACCCTGACAGCATGGTTTTGAGACAAGTTTGATAGCTACAACGTTAGGGTTAGGCTTTCATGGCAGCATCGCTGATCAGGTCTCAGCTCAGGTCTCGGCATTGTGTTCACTAGTCTCCAGAAATTTGCTTGATATATTGTTTTCAAAACATTTACAATTTGCTTGGAGGTTTAAGGAGCCAGATTGGAGTCTCTTGTGGGCCGTTTTTGACCCATGAGCCTTATGTTTGTCACACCTGTCCTCGATACAATACCCCCCAAAAAATATAGAAATTATTAAAATAAGAAATCTGAACTTGGAACTTGGCTTTCATCTAAAATGACAGATGGTTTGCAAGGAAAGAGAATGTGGGAGAAAAACAGACATCAGGTGATTGGCAGGTAGTGGAGGTGTATAAAAAAGCTCTTACTGAGCTCTGTTCTAAAATAATACAGAAAATCCGTGATCCGTGAACCACGGTGGCTTTATTGATTATGAAACGTTTTCCCGATTGCCTCGGCTGGGAGAGAATTAAACAGGCAAATGAGCACAGCGCCACAGACAAGAGTCCCTCAAATCCACAGAGAGAGGTCATCAGAGTAATCATTAACTGGTGTTTAAAATGATTAATATCAAAACAACACTGTGTGGCTTTAGTACAAGACATTTTCCAATGCAAAATGGTCATTTAACTTCCAAAACAGAACACTAAAGCAGTGCTGCATATATTATGCAACCTGGCCACGTAACAAGAGCCCCTCTCCTTTTTTTTCCAGAATGCTTATGAAATTCTGACATGCCAGCTCAACCGATGCTAATTAAGCTGGCAAGACAAAACACGGGAGTTAAAGAGCCAAAGCACCTGAGACATCCAGGCACATAGACGCAGAGGTGCCAGCGAGAGGAAGACGATGGGTAAACCACCTCTTACTTTTCTCCAGTGTATCACTCAATGCTTCCTCCTCTGTAGCCCACCTCTAATTGCAGCTCTAGCTGCGAGACTGTGCACTCCATCACCGAGATATGTGTAATGATTTCATAAGAAGACCAATAAGAAAAGCCCTTTAGCAGAGCTGAACAAACATTGTTTTCTTCCACCAACCCCTCACAGGCCTGAGATGGAAACAAATCAGAGCAGAAAGCTGAAGCCCTCCAGCAAAAGTTTGGCTTTTCAATAAGGCGACTATCCGTGCTCACAGTGAAAGTTTCGGCTCGCTGGGAGCATAAATCCTCGGAGAACCCGAACCCCTATAGAACGTCACAGCACGAAGCAGCGAGGAGACTCCAATCACCCTTCAAGCTGAAATATGTCAGAGATGCACGGCCGCTCAGCTGCTGATGAGAAGCAGTCTCGCAGCTCTCCAGTGTCTCCCACCCACTCTGCGCTGATGAGTAATGCCACCTATGGTCTGGCACTGCGAGTTTGGCTTGATACGAGGAAACGTGTGTTCCTGGAAACAACGATCATGCCTTTTGAGTCTGTCACAGGTTGAGGTGAGCTTTGAAACTGATGAATTGCCATTTATAAATATGGAATGAAGAGCATGCTACATATGCGTAAACTTTTAGATAAGATTATAACGGATATTATTGAGCTGAATGAAATTACAAGTGACCATGTTTGAGAAAATAAAGCTCCATTTACATAACAAAGTGAAACGCATAATTTTTTTACATTTCCCCTTCAGAAAAGTTTCATCTTTACACAACATTTTGACAAAGATGCCCGTTTCCACGGAAATGGAGTGAAATTCCATACAATTTTGTGGGCTGTTTTGTGTGTGTTCTTTATTGGTATTTCACAAATGTACTAATGTTGTGTGTTTGTGACTTTCAATTACAGTTGAAAGTCTGCAGCACATCTTCATTGTTTCATTTCAAATCCATTGTGGTGGTTTAAAGACCCCAAATACTGCAAACAGTATCAAAGTTCAAATGTTCACAACAATCGCTCAGAGGTAAGTATCCAAGTAGTGGCGTTACTTTGATGCCTTATTCCCAACACTGCTCATCATCCTCCTAAACGCATCCAGCCATCAAATCCCAGTCGTCCCCTTTGCTGCAGAAGCGGAGGAGACAAACAGCTGCTGCCTGTATCGGTGCGTGATCATCATCTCAGGACATTTTATTCAGCAGGATCCATCTGGGCATTTAAAATAAACCTAAAAAACCTCCAAAGATCACATTGTAACAACAAGCTTTTAATGTTTAACCAGAGTTTTATTAGAAGACACAAGGTTTCAGGAACTCAACAACTCAGGTTGAGATATTGCCGAATCAATATTACAAGTCTTTGAAATTAGCAGGAATTGCACGTCGGTGAAGCTGTCGAGAGATAAGAGGTCTATACAAGGACGATCCGTGTTGATGGCGGATCGTGTGTCGGTGCTGGATCATCATACTGAGTGCCACCGTTTGACTAGCGAGGAGGTGTTGAGAGTTGATTTAGTGACCAATTAAAAGTGCTCGCTCTGTCGACAGCACTCCCATCAGCCCCCAGCCTTGATTAGAGGAGGGCAGAAAACCCTCAACAGGATTAGACATGCGGAGCAAAGATAGATGGAACCAATTATCTCTCTGATGCACTTCCTGTTACAAGCGGTATATGCAAAGTACGTGGAGGCTTGTTTCTATTTTTGACTGAGGACCCCCCTCCTTACCCCAACTCCCCTTATTTGGCTAACAGACACACACTCAGATGTAGGATCAGACACAGATGCACGCTCTAGCACACACACACACACACACACACACCTGCCCAGACTACACACACCTATTGCCTGCTAGACCCAAGAACTTCAGTGCGATTGCTCCTCTTCAGCACCCACACAGGCAAAGCCATCATTATGTCCCTCTGACACCCAATACTGCCCAGAGGGACACCACAACCCTCTCTACCCACACTCCACCTCCTCTTACTCAACCCGCGCAGCGTTCAGTACTGTGCACCCACGTCCACAGCCCCAGACACACAGATAGCAACACAAACACAAAGGACAGGCTTCCTCTGACAGCACAGATGGGGCAGTGCTCTGGAAAGGTCACACACCGACAATGGAGGATGTGTCCAAAGAAATATATAAAAACACCGGCAAAGAAAAACAAAACACAGACTGAACAGGAGCTGGTGCAGAGAACCACTCAATTTTCCTAGTTTTGTAACACTGAGTGGTGCAAACAGGGAAATGAAAAATGTAAACACTCCATGTCATAAAAGATATTCATTCCAAAACAGAGTACAGTACATAATATGGTAATATTCACAAGGACATTTTTTTGCAGGTGGGTACAAAATACCAAAACATTATGAGTTTTCTATGGCTCAGCAGCAAACACAACCCGTATTATAAAAGCTAACCATCGTTACATTCATTGGATATGAGGCTCGTCAAGGCTCGCTATACAAGCTCCAACAGGTTCCAGCCTGCACTGCTTAACCTCATTCATATTCCCTCAATTAATTTGCATTTTCATCTCAAAAATTGATGCAAAGGGGGGGTTGGCTGCTTTGGTCTGACAGAATTAAGATTCACACATGTCTAAGAAAAGCAATGAGACACACCAGACCCTTCTCCTTCTCATGATGGTGGGAGTCAGTGTGTCCACCAGGTCAGAGATGATCTGAGGCAACCACAAGGAGAGACATTATGAATCACTGAACTAGTGGAGTATTAATGATAAAAGAGAGATGCTTAAGTCAAGACAGAGCAATGGCTGAAACAAAGAGACATTAAAAAAGAAAAGAAGACAAATGAAATGCTCTGTAACACCAACAACAAGCTCCAATCTGGGCCATCAAACCAGCAAGCAAATTGTAAAGGTTTCAAAGAAAACAGAGTAGTGGACACAGCACAACACTGAGACCCGAGCCGAGATATCAGTGAAGCTGTGATAAAACCTAGCCCTCTCGTTTCCAGCAAACTGGCCTCAAAGCCATGCTGTCAGGGTGGGTTTGGAAAAATATGCTTAATGAGACAGCTATAGGAGAACTGTTTTCTGCATTACACTGCATTTTGCACCTCAGGGTTTCATTAGAATTGGAACTATGCAGATATTGTTGTCATTTTCAAAGGGAATTGTTTGGTTTTGTGAAAATATACACATTTTCATCATGTGCCCTCTGTGCCCACTCGAAATGAAATTGGGCTGTATGTGGGCCCTGAACGAAAACGTGTTTAACACCCCTGATCCACAAGATTGTTGTTTGGATACATTGGCGCAACATGAAAACTTTCATTTCCAATGTTTTCCTGGAAAATGAACTCCCTGAGAGATGTTCCAAAGCAGAGTGAATCTTCAAAAGCCCAGAGGACTCATGTCCACTGCCGTTTACTCTTAACACCCACTATGAGAGATGCACAGAAACAGATACTCGAGGGCATCAGGGCAGTGACTTCTCGTTTCATCCCAAGGGTGTTTGTGTTCAGGCTTCACACTCGACAAGGCGCCATCATAAGAAATACATAAAATCACAACACATGAGCACACAGAAGGTTATCAACTAAGAAATACAACATCCCCAAAGGCCAGTGACACCGTCTGTCTGCATTTCTACTCGTGAGCTCAGAAACTAGTTATTATCCTATGATAGCATCTGGATGCCGTCATAGGGTGGACTCTGACTTAGCTTTTACATTTATTTCCATACTATATCAACCATTTGGTTTTGTGTCCAGCACACTTTTGTGGTTGTAAATGTCCCAACGCCTGTGTTGGTAGCCCAGCAACAACATGCAATTCCCTTTCACGACTGAATAGAGATCTCTCGGGAAATGTGAGAAACATGTTGTTTCTGCAGGTTTTTATGTACTTCTGTCGATTGATTTCCAAACTCATGACCAAGCAATAGTAGTTTAGAAGATGAAAGACCTTGTTGATTGTATTTCCATCTGCTTGATATAGTGTGATCTTTACTGTGAACATGTGTTGCATCGTCACTATTCTGTTGTAAGAGTGGATGTCAATGTATAAAGGAAACAAAAGCAATATGCATAGGTAAAGCGCCGTCTCCTTTGGGAGTGAGTGTACTGCTGCTCCACAAGCTATGGGTACACAAAAGGGAGTGCAGAGATAAACCATGCAGACAACGATTCACAGCAGGACCCTCAGAGATGCGAGGCAGTAGAGCAATGGGAGACGAACGACGAGCTGTGAGATACTTGTGGTGGTAAAAACAATCTTGGATTTTCCTCCTGTAACATTTCTGAAGTGACATTTTATAAGAACCCTTTCCATTGTGAGTCCCACAGAGAAAGATGGCTATCTGCAGACTAATTACTCCCGACAAGAGCCACCCATGGAAGGGCAGCAATGACCTGAGGTCTGCAGGGGAGAGATAAGCCACGCTGTCTGTCAGCTGTCAGATCGACTGCTGATATATTGTAAAATCAACAGTACCGATACGAACACCGACACAAATCAACAGGACAAACACACAAATTTAACCTCTTCCAGATGAATAGCACAGCGAGATATAATGTGAACACTGAGTGATGCGGGAGTCATGCGATTTCTTACATGAACTGAACTTTTAGCAAGACCGCTGCTGCTTGGTCTCAGCTTTTGTTGGACTGTTTACTGTGCAGCTTGCCACCTACTTTGACAGGTCAGATGGGGCTTATTCACACACACACACACACACACACACACACACACACACACACACACACACACACACACACACACACACACACACACACACACACACAGAAAGACCTTTGCCAAACACCCCCAGGCTCGAAGCAACTACCAAAATGATGCACAACAGCCGTTTACAGGGAAATGGGAAGATCCTTTTAACCAGCAGTATCATTTCATTTAGTGACCCACCTCCTACAACATTTCTGGTTCTTGTGGCCACTGCTGCTACACTCAAGCTAGCCAGAGATGACACGCTATTACATGGGCAATTTTACGTACTCGATGGATGCTCACAGATTCATTGTGATTGACATCTCTAAAACTTACTGATATTTGGTAGCTTTTTATTTTCAAGAAGCAGCTTTTTTTATATATATATATATATATATACCTGACACATTATTCTAGGAGACCCCAAAAACCATCAGCTTTCGATTTCTAAACTCATCGACTGCAAAATAGGTTTTGTCAATTTGAATACATTTTTCTTAAGCTTGTAGATTGCAGGTGTTTCAACCTAAAATCCATTTTACAAACTGGTGTTTCAAAAACTTTACCCTTCGTAGAGGGGTCTGGTAGTGTGTTGACCTTGGTGTTAGAAACACCTCTCAATGATGAATGAAGTGTAGATTGTGTTGTGGGTAGTACTGTTGCTACACAGCAAGGAAACCCCTGGTTCAAGTCCTAAGATTTGGGGCCTCCCCATGATGAGACTGCATATTTCCCTAGTTTGTGGATGGTTTTCCTGTTAACACTGGAGTTTCCATTTATGAAGGATGTATGAGCTGAAATGATTGCTGCAGGGACTGTATTAATATTTTTGTTTTCCCAGTGATGAAATGCAACCTGTACAGGGTTTATCTCGTGGAAGTAGAAGGGTCCCGAAAAAGCAAGAAATCAGGTTTGGGTGCAACTCATGCCAAAAAAAAAAGAATCGATTCAAATTAGAATTTCACATAATTTGATGTATCAATAACTAACAAATGAATCCCGACTTCTAAAAGCATTTGAAAAGGTTCTTCTCAAGGTTATTAAAATGTCATTAATTTGGTAGAAGACAAGAGACTTGTGACAAACTCTGCTTTAAACCAAAAACACAGAATCTGGACACCAAAAAAGTGTTGCAAATAGAGAAAGAAGAACACAATTGCAAGAGATTGATTTGGAACCATATAAGCTGCTCCTACTTGTGTTTGTTCTCAATACCAATCAGCAGTGACACACATAAGCAGTGCTGTGTGACTGCTTTTGGCTATTCCAGATCCTCCAGTAGAGTGCTTCGTTTCAGCACCATGGAGAGCGCCTCAGTGCTCAGCTGTGGCCAAGGCTTGCTGCTCTCTTCCAGCTGATGAAATTCCCCCGCTGCTCTTCACCCCACCCTCTCACCCCGACAATTACTGTAATTCAAGACTCAGGAGCTTACAAAACATTCCTGCACTCCAAAGACTATTGCACCGGTTAAAAGTCGAGTGTGGGGATATTTCAGGCCCAGTGGCTTGACAACACGTTTTCATAATATTTCTCCATCAGATCACACCTCAGCGACAATTTGACTGAAGCGGAGCTTGTGCTTCTAATCGGATTATGCGTGTAGAGATGTCGCTTCGGTGTGAAGGGGATGAATCAGAGTTTGGTCAGTAGCTTGGAATCCCTCCAGGTGGGCAAGAGATTTTCCCCATCTTGTAACAATGGATTATAATGACACACGACAAATTCAAACATTTGAGAAAGGAGCGAAAGATCTCAAGATTTCTGTTGTTTTGCTTCACAGGTGTGACTTCTTTTCCACTACAAAACCATCCACATAACTCCATTTCCATTTCTGCTGCACACCAGCATATGCGAAGCAACCGCTGAATGCAACTCGAGCCATTTCTTTAACAGGAAAAGTAGGAAAATGTGACGTCGAGCCGAGGCAGATATGGAAGAAAGTATATGTTCACTGAGTCAAGGTGAAAGCATTTCAAGCTTCCAGGTAGATTTGAACACAGATGCAACTGCAAATACTCAGAAGCCCCTGAGGGAATAGCTCTCGCATGCCACAGCACATAAACCAATATCAAATTTCCCCCATGTTTTTGCTGATACTTTCATGCTACCTGTCATCATTCTGAAATGTCTGGTCCCCCAGCAGCAGGTCCCTGAAGCGGTAGCGAGGTGGAAGCGGAGGCACCTCCGTCTCCATTTCGGCCATCTTCAGAGTGGAGATGTCCAGGATGACGCCCGAGTTGCTGCGGTTGTTCTTTGGCAGCATCTCGGTGGGGGTGGTGCAGGGCCTGTACGGTGGGAAAGGAGAAGAAATGACGTTTTATCTGAAGTTTCTTTGGTGGCTAACAAGAAAAACAACCCGTGAAAGTTTTTGTCCATAAATTAGTGCTGGTTTATTCGCAGTTCCAAAAGCTTTTAGAATGAAGAGAGCCCACTTTACTGGTAGAACCAACTCCCTGCATGAAATTAGGAGGTTATCACCATTTCTCAAAAGTCTTCATGCAAAGCACATTTTAAAATGTTACAGCAATAATATAAATCCAGTTAGAAAATAGTATATTTAGGCCGAGCCCATTTCCTAAGCAAAACTTGAAGTTTAGGACTGATTTAAGTTCTACGTATGTTATATGTCTCTTATGGTCTTATTCCTCTATACAGTGTGAATGTGAAGTGCCACTACGGGACTTTGTTACAACTGACACTATATAAATAAAACTGACTTCAATGTGGGAAACGCAGAAGCGTCTATTAGCATGAGTAAAAGAGGATACATATTCTAGAGTGTGGAGCAGACTGGGGAAACTGCAGATTGTTGTCATTTTGACAGCTCCTTGTGTTGGTGAGAGTTGACTCTGCAAGTGTTTAGCTTCAGTGTGATGCTGAGAATTGAAAGAGAGGGTTTGAAAGAAAAAAAATAATCTGGGGAACTACTGACATAGGTCATTGTTTATGGGGACTGTGGCAAACTGAAAATACTAAAAAGGCGCAAACATCAATGGAACAAAGGAGCCTTTTCTGGAGACGAAACAGGACTTGTATTTACTGATGATGTCACATTGTGACAACAACTGATTTTGTTTAGATAATGTCGGTCTTTCACATCACAGACCCATTCTGCCAGCAGTTTCTCCTGATCTGATTTATGCACTCACTCTTCAAGACAAAGCCCATCATGTGGAACAGTGCAATGATGATTTCATGCAAGTGACCCATTTCACACATACATCATGTATTATTAAACTAAATAAAACTAACATATAGTACTGCATGCATTATTCAGAAAGGGAGGGGGAGGGCATTTTTTTTGTCCTACATCAATGCGAGGACGCTGTCAGGAGGAGGTTAACAGAGACAAATATGAAAGCGCAGCCCACCTACTCAAACAGAAAAACTGTGTTTTGTGCATCTCGAACAGCACTGGCTGTGTCGATGGCTCCCCAGCATGTCATGCAGTGGCACATGTAGGGGAAACTGAGTGCTTTGGGAAATTACCTGTCACCATGGGAACTGGATGATCGGCGTGGAGGGCTCATGGCTGCTTCTTGTGGGGGATTCAAGTGACGAGAGGAACAACGGAGAGAGAGGGGGAGAGAGAGAGAGAGAGGAAGAAGGACAGAGGAAGACTTTAAACTCACTCAAATAAATACATATTCACCTTGTTAAGACTTAGGGAGGATGTAATGTGATTACATTACTGCTTCAATCCACAAAAGAGTTTGGAGAGCTCTGTCCAACTCACTGCTCTTTAAACAGACTGAGATTACACCCAACACTCTTCATACAAATATGAAGTTTAATGTTTATGCATTCCCTTGTCTCGCACAACAGCTTCAATTGATGGAGCTTAATTATTCATGGTGTATGGTGTATGCTGAAAATGTGGAAAGTATTAATTTGGGCAGGTCCATCAGCCTCCAAACAGACCTGTGGAAAAGTATAAGCAAACTCAAGGGAGGCTTACAGCTACTTTGAGATATTGGAATGGAGAAACATTGCCTGCTTAAGTGAAAGCACATCTTTAAAAACAAATAATACAATTTAATATTTACAATCTACAACCCTATTCCAGAAAGCTTAGAAGAAGGAATGAATTTGCAACACCAATGAAGCACGTATGCACATTAGTAGACTGTAGGAGACTAGAGAACCTAACTATGAGGTGAAAGCACTAACCAATGTGCTTCCCCAGAAGGAGTCCATCTGAAATACTCCTTTTATATCCAGTCATGTTACTGATCTACTGCACATTAACTATGTGATAAAATACTACTTATAATCACTTCTTCAGTCATTTACTGCACCTATTCCATCTTTTTCCAGATGTGTTACAACCATTAAAAATTCTAAATTAACACTTCTTTTTTTTTTTTAATTGAGATGTTCAATTGTTTTACATGCAACATTTCAGATCTGGTCTGTATGTTTTATTGTGGCTTAGCAGCATCATTAAAAGCCAGGTTTACATATATGGGAATACTGCCGTCTATTGTTGCAAGATAACCACAAAGTATAGGCTAATTAAGTTATTTTTACATACAGAGTGCATCATAAAGAAATACACTCCGCATGTAGACACAGAAATGTCACAGTCGCTTCTCGGAGCTCTTCCCAGTTACTCATGATCGGACTGTTGAGTACTGAATGTACAATTCTACCATAAGTAGCCTGTCAACTCGAAAGCACAAGATACAAATACAGCCCACTTCTAAGCCTTGAAAAGACAAATGAAGCTTACAAGCTTCTACTACACCAACTCAATGAGGATGTAATAAATAGGTTTGCCTATTCATAAAGCCATCATTAGTTTTGGTATTATTTTTAATCAATTTCTTTTTAAAGTCTGCCACTTCACAGCAGACGTATTGCTGATTCGGCAGAACCGTGGTGTACAGATTAAACCTTGGTGATCAGAAGGTTTTCCAGCTCAAGCAGGTTTAACGTGACACATTATAATTGTAAATGAGCTGCGGTAGTTTGCTGAAGCTGCTTTCACACTTGATATTTCTTTCTTGACGGTAACCGAGAGGAGCAACCTGTGTCCATTACTACTGGAAATGATGACATGGGGAGCGTCACGCTCAAATACACTCCGCTTGTTTTGGGTTTTTATTGTCCTCATGCAACATCATTATACAGAACAATTGAAGCTCCTCTCCTTGATGCTTTTATTAACCACAGCATACTCGTCACTAGTCTTGTGTGCGGTGGATAGCTGTGTATTTATAAAGTCATTTGCACTACTCATTGAACTATGGAAGCCTTATCACCTCAAACATGCATGCTGTCATGTACTGGAAAACACCCTTAAACCTAAAATATCTTAACTCTGCCAGCATGCCAATATCTATCCACCTCTTTCATACCTTCAAATGAAGATTGAAGAAGTCTGGTAGTGCATCTGAAGCGAGCTCCGATAAACAGGGTTCCTCCATAAAAAAATAATTGCCAATATAGCAGATTTGAATCATCTGGCCCCCAGTCGAGGACTGACTGCTCAAGTAAGTCAGAGGCAGAGAATTTATCTTTAAAAAGAAGTCTTCACTCACATTAATAGCATTCGAGGTGTCTAAAAATGACGAACAAATCCTACAAGCTTAAAAAATACAAGGCAAAAACAAAGTCTTTCTTGTCCAAATGCATCAGCACAGAACCACAGATTGCCAGTAAGCACTCGGGCAGACAGGAGGCTTTTCCGGATATGATGTGGATTGAAGAAATTAACAGAAATGGATGAGTCTGGCTACAGAGACAGTAAATATGTCGAAACCAGAAGATAATGATCTTTAGTATAGTAGCAACATATTATGGTGCCGAGTGAAGAAAAGTAAGATGATGGAATAGAATCACCATAGCTCTCATGTGAAGTCTAGAAACATGCTAAAGAAACTCCTCGAATATCTTACGACTTATTGAAAACATCCACAAGGGTTTATGCTGAAACTAAGTATTCTAGCCTCTAAAACCAAGAGTGTAATTATGCTGATCCAAGATATATTAAAGCTATTCATGTGTTTGTTCAATAAATAGTTATAAAATCTTATCTTGTTTTGTTCAAGTGCATTACCTTTAACTGTACAATGTTCCATGTCCATAAATACATTTCAAAAGCCAACCAATGATGATGTTGATAAACCTTTTGTCCTGCCAGTGGAAACAAATCTGAGAGAACAGTATTCCCTAATGCACCTCCGGCCCATGTAAAGTGTATGTCTGGCTGAACATGATGGTCTTTGCTCGTGTGTGCCTGTCCGTGTGTGTGTGTGTTTATACTTGAGTGGATCTATGCTGGGCTTTTCTTCACAGATGTCTTAACATGTCCACTCAAAGAGCTTATCCATGTATCCCATTGAGGTAATTTGTTGTTGATTTTTGGCTGAATGATTGATCCATGCAGTTAACAATTAGTGGATAGTGAAGAAATGTGTATTTGTATGTGTGCGTGTGTGTGCTCATACTAATCATGGTACAGTGTGAGCAGCCTTGAGTGGACAAAGAGCACCCAGAGACATGCTCTCTCTGATTAACAGGATGATGGGAGAGAGAGATTATATATGTTAGGTTGGAGTGCAAAGTGAATAAGGGAGGGGGTTAGTGAAGTGAAAGAGCGTAGTACCCTCTGGACACGTCAGAATAAGCTTTAATAGTACGATAAAAATATAGACTCCGCAACCTCAAAGAGGGGACTTAATGGAGGAGACAAAGTGACCGCAATACCCTATTATTGCAGAGTGGCTCCTGGTAAGAGACCATCTCCAGTTAATGGAGAAGATGCCAATGGTTGGAGGAAAAAAAAAGAAGAAGAAGTAGAGCAGGAAAACAAAAACAAAAACATGCAGAAAGGGGCAGAAAATCAGTGTTTTCAAAATGATACACTACAGGAAACACTTGCTGTAAGAACAATGTTGTAGTTAGCATTAAAAGAAAAACACTTCAATATAACACAGAAAAAGACAAAGGTGTCCAATGCTCAGGACACAAACCAATTCATTTTGTGTTATCTTGCTCATTAAACTGTCATAATGCCTTGGTTGCTCACCCAAAACATCAACAATTACTACAAATGAGGGAAGCAACACGCATCAAGCTAAAGAAATGCAATGGATGGATGACAACATAAACAGAATCCAACTCCTCTCCCATTTCTGTGAAAAAAACAACAACAAAACCTGGTGATTGTAAGTCCCAATATATGATTTCAATGAACCCTTGCATAATAGTAATAACTCAAAGCATTTAATCCAATTACACATGTGTATAGCCGATGATTGAACTATCTGGATCAGGCCATAAAACCTTATGGATGAAGCAGTAAAAGCATAGGCATAAAGCTATACAACTTCACGGATCAAGCCCTGCAGCCTTCGGTGATCTATTTGTAGATGCCCTAATAAAAACCCAGGATTTTCTCAGGTTATTTGTTACTTTCACCCTTGGTTGACTCTGAACCTCACCCACCACAAATCTGACGGGATGTCGATCAAAACATCCCGTTGTCCTGTTGCAGCCTTTCAGTGTGACATTCTTAATGGTAGATTGACTTGGAACTGAGCCACCAACTGTGTCGTGCACCCAGGAAGGGGTTGGCATGGTTTACCTGGTTGACCTGGTTGTCTCTCTGATCGAGGTCCCATCATGGTAAGCAAAGGTCTGCGTCAAGTAACCTCCAGCCCCACCGAGCCAACACGGGCTGTTTCCCATCAACTCGTCCCCGACACAACTCCATCATTATCGGAAGGTGACAGTCAAAGCGAAAAGAAGAGCCCAGCGGAGTCAGGTCAAACTTCCCGTTACTCTAAATAAATCCACGTGCCATTTTGCTGCTTCCTTATTAGGGTTTAAAAAAAAAAAAAGAGTCCCGGTTCTCAGCGCTGATTGGCTGACAGCAGTTCAGAGCATTTCATAATTACCCACCTGGCGTTAATTGACATATCAATGCACTGGAGGCTTCACCGTTGCTTAGCAACAACTTTGTTTGCCACTCTTAACAACTGCATCGCTCCACGGCGTGAGAAGAAAACGACAAATGCGTATCTCTAACCTCAGAAACTTCTTTTTTTTCCACTTCTTGTTTTGAATTCGCTGGCAGTGCCTCCGCTTCAAGCCAGTTACATAACAACGCTCGGTTTAAAAACATATAGAGGAAAAACTATCACAGCAAGTGCCGCCTTCCCGTGGCGCGTTTCTCCTCCTTGGGTTCCGTCTCCCGCCATGCGTAACACATGCGTCTAAAAGAAGGTCATCGTCACCGAGACATCACCACTGTCCTTCCCGGTTTACCACGCTGTCCTGCCCGCATCAGCATCCTCTCCTCCCCGCTGGAGCTGGAGCAGGAGCAGGCGGGGAGGCGCAGACTCCTCATCCTGAATTCACCCGCCGGTGCCTCGCCACCTGCTGGACGAGCCTCAGAAAAGCTCCTGAGCTGAGGAGGCTGACAAAACTTCCCACTAAGAATACTGAAGGGGGGGAAAAAAACCAAGGTATCCTTTGCAGTGCAATTACTGAATATGAATCATATACACTATAATCCAGAGATATGAAGGTTTTTCCAGCCACAGCTGCAAAGCACATAATCCCATTAGTCCGTGATTGTACAGTTTGCTTTATCTATTTAGATAACTGAGTGTTAAAGCAAATATTGTGGTGAGGAATGTAGTTTAATTCAGGTTATGTACTCTGTCCGCAGCTGCCAGAGTCATCTGGTGGCAAGCAGTGGAAAGTGCAACTTTGCTGTTACTTGTGGAGGCTGACGGCAAGAAAAAGAAAAAATCACTCAAATCAAGGGCTGTATCAACAAAAACAAGTCATTAACACTGATTAAAATCAGCAATTACTTGAGATGTATTCGTTTTTTTTATTCTTCTCAAAATCCAACATCAAACAACACACAGTGCATGCAAAGTCTTGGCAAGTTCTGTTCACATCGAAGCATTCCACACAAACAGACCACACGTACAGTTTTCTTTTTCCATCATTACAAACGTACCTGTCACACTTCTCTCCTCTGCTATCTGCCTCACTACAGTCCCCCTCAAATTGAAAAAAATATTCATTCTGGGTACAGAGAGGAGATGCCGTCGGCTCCTGTGGCTCTCTGGAACAGCGCCGCGGTGTCTCTGCGCGCGTTCCTCGCGCTCAGCCTCTCCACATTTCAGCCCATTATTCTCCAGGGGGGAATGCGCTCAGAGCGTCATCGTTTTATAAAGCCCACACAGCCACTCATGCTTTTCCCATGTCAGCCGGAGCAACAGCCTCAGCAGCAGCAACAGCAGTCAGATTTCACTCACTCGCTTATCTCTCCAAAAAGCATCTCAATTCCCACAGATTTTCCCATAACTTAGATCTGGCCAGTGTGTTTGTCCAGAATGTTGGCGCGATCTGAATGACGACGGATGAGTGAGCCGTTTGTTTCTACACACAGCTGTGGGCAGTTTTGGGTATAGCATCCCAAAGGATTCACAGTCATAAAAAAGGTGATGATATAATGTAATGTCTCCATTAGCAAGATGTCTCCTTATTGCATTTCAAATATCACAAATAATCGGTTTTTTTCCCATAACATTCAGCATCATTACAATTCATTCATAATCCAATAATCACCTTTGATCAACAACATGAGATTGTTTTGCTTAAATTCAACACCTTAATTTCCTTCACTTATAGCCACCACTCCATAATAACAGTTAATCAGCAGAGGAATGAATGGACATGCAATCATGATATCAACACCTACTTTCTATGTAATGTGAAGCTAATCAAACCATATCTGTACTTCAGTTCAAAATCATGACATAATAATAAAGGAAATGCAACCTGAAGTGTACTTTCCACGGATTCATCTCCGTTTAAAAGAGGTCTGTTTTGTTAGCAGGAGACATAAAAAAAAAGAGCCATAACTTTAATGGTGACCGAGCATAGCCTATAATGTGCTTTAATTCAATGCGTGCAGTCAGTTCTGCGACCCCCAGTTTTGCAGCCGACCCTTCAGATATGCGGTTATTATATGCTTCGTAACAATATCACAAAGTGTCCTGGAGGCTTCGTCCATTAGGCTCTTTTTTCTCGAACACTTGTGTCCTGTTCATGTAATGTGAGCGTTGTTGAGTCTCAGCACAGCACAGCCACTCGCCCTCCTGGATGCTTACTCTTCATGCTTCCAAAGTGTCTAAAAACAGATGGAGAGGGAAACAGGCTCAGACAGTGAAGGACTGCGATCCAGTGAAACAGCCTCCAGGCATATATAATATATAGGAGGCTAACATGAGCTCGTTGCATGAATCACAAAGTGATTCTGTTCGCCTGGCTGTAAACGAGTCTGGCTTGATTTGTATTGTCCATAACAGAAAGAGAGAGTGATCTTTCACATAAATTATTGTAATGTTACAGTTAAATTTTAATTAGCTGGAATAATGACTTTGAATGATAACAAGTTGTTTTTTTTTCTCTTTTATTCATATCACTTTCCCTTCAAACGTCTGGCATAACTTTGACCACAGAGCTGCAACAGGATTTGAATGAAAATCTAAAAGTAAACTTTAAACGTGAAATTTTAGTGGTGCCACTTTTGTGCTTCAGGTGGCGGCGATGGGTTCTCGTCAGTCCAGTTCTCTTGAGTTTTAGCAACTTCTTTTTCGGCGTCTCCATAAAACGTCAAATGCAATTGTTAAGATTAATTTAACAAAAGCCTTGCAATGACAATAATGTGTCATCAACATATGTTACATAAGTGTGCCAATCTGACAACAAATATGAGCAAGTAAGACTGTAAAAGGTTTCAATAATAAGAACCCTTTTACACTTTATGTAAAAGTATACTGAGACACAAACAAAAGTCTTCTAAACACAGAACTTTTTTTTTTCTTCAAAGAAGCACCAGATAATGCATTCATCGCTCCGGCTTTAACAGCAACAAATAGTCATCTCTGGCAAGGTTTTATTGAATTAACTCGGGAAAGGACATAGCGTACATGTTTACATTGCTTAGTTTGGGATCTATTGCTTCCTGACTTGTTGATTTGGTCAATTATTTCTGAAACAAAAGAACATTATAATTTAAATCACAATTTTCAAAAAGGTTTCCAAAAAAACGAGGCAATTTGACAAGACGAATCACAACAAACATCAAGACCCACAGCCGTTGAGTTAGTTGGCAATGGTAAAAGGTTTTGTGCCGGATGTTTTTCTTTCCAACTCGGTGGACTAAGGTCAGACAAGATTAAAAGTAATAAATTCTGGTCCTGCATTACTATGCCTTGAAGGCTTTAGTGAGTTCCTGTTCGAACACAAATGGATGGAACAGATGCAACAGTCTTTATGTAGAATGTCATGATGACATATTCATCAGAGCAGGAAGAAACTCAGGAGATGCTGGACTGTGGTCTTCAAAGATCAGGATCCAACACATTCATTTTAGATGTTAGATTAAGGGTGTCAAAGTGATTTCAGTTCAGGGGCCATATACAGCCTGATTTCCTCTTGAATGAGCTAGACTGGTATAATAGTGCTATGATAACCTTTAAATTAAAACTTTAAAGTTTGTGTTTCTTGTGGCACCGAGAACATGCATATAGTTTCACAAGATGCCATAAAACTTGAAGAAGCTTTCTTTGAGAAGTTTAGTGAGCACAGCTGCACATCACTGCTCCTTTGAGTCTATGATGGCAGCATGTATGAAGCTGTGAGACAGAATATCAGTGAAGCACTGAATCAGAGTTGTCGATGGTACAAACTCAACTGAGTTAAAATGGCAGAAGAGACTGAAGCCTTAGAGTGAGTGTGTATTGTGTAGAAGAAGGGGAAAAAAATCATGTTTTATCTATAATGGGAATTTTAATAACTTGTTGGTACAAAATCAAGCTATAGCCAATCAGTGTCAGCTCAGAAAACAATAAGACTTAATGTAACAAAACTATATTGGTTGAATAAGCAAAATGTGAGTGAGTGGACTG
Source organism: Blennius ocellaris (assembly GCF_963422515.1). Taxonomy (NCBI): domain Eukaryota; kingdom Metazoa; phylum Chordata; class Actinopteri; order Blenniiformes; family Blenniidae; genus Blennius; species Blennius ocellaris. The sequence continues at coordinate 6,267,004 of NC_137656.1, forward strand.
AGGGAGAAAAAGATGGGATGGGAAAAAAACAAATTGTCCAATTATTAGCCAGAGAGACTGAAAACCAAAAGCTCTTTGCTTTTTTTTTTTTTTTTACAGCCGATCTGCTCACTGCTGCTGTGTAATTTCACACTAAATATGATTGTTAATATAATCAAATGAGTAAGAACCATTTGTATTTTTTGAATAGCTTTTTAGTCAGACCTTAATTTGTTGCTAAATTTGTGCATGTAATTTTAGCTCTATGCAATAGACTGTATGTTTTTTTTTCTTTTTTTTTTCTATTTGTCGCTCCCATTACCAGGTCTTCTCAGAATTGAACTGTTTCTGCGTGAACACATTCACTCTGTGGCTCTGTGCCTCAGTCAGTTATGACATAATGGTGATTCACTTCAGAGCAGTTTTCTTTTAAAAGCATTAGTACATTACGGCCTTCATGATTGCTGCAAATGTCATTAAGAGGAAATTGAAAGAAGAATAGGTCGTAGGTTTCAGCCACTGCTCCATCTGTGTAATGACGTTTTGGATTACTGATCTCATCAAGTCCTCCCGGCCCTTACCGCCACATGTTGGTTTCATGACTGTAGATTTCTATTGTTTTGAGGTTGGTGACACCATCTGATCCTCCGACGGCCATCAGTGCACCGTTGAAGACGACAAGGGACAGCTGAGGAGTAGCACACACATTAATCAGACTGACATGAAAAAAACATGGCGAATCTCAATGAATGCACCTAAAATATTGTCTATGGTATACACCGATAGAAAGATTGTGCCATCCTCATGAAAGACTTTTTATGAATGTGTCCACATCCTTATTTATGCCACTCATTGTGCATTTACAACTTACAAGCTTTGGCGTTACTCTCACTGCATGTATTTGTGGATTTTTTTTTGAGACTCTTCTAGTGGGATCAGATCCCCAAACGTCTTCCAACATCAATCAGATGTCTCTTTCAGTTTCATCCGATGATATGAATCCGAGGAAGACGATTTCATTTGAACATGCTGTACAGGCTTTTACATTTACACGCATTCTGATCAGCAGGTGTTGTGTCTTTTGTCTTGTTAGCGCAGCTCTGCATTTGGCTCAAAGTCCAATCTGGCATTGGCTTTGACTGATTGGTGTGAACGCATAAATAAAATATTTCTGAGATGTTACTCAGTAGAGATATACTGACTAAATTAATGTGAATCCACACTGCTATACGGTATTGGAATATAAATGAGGTTTACAACAATTCAATTTCAAAATCAATTCATGAGAATTATAAATCAGTAAGTAGTTTAATGTTGAGAAGGATCTTGGACCTTATGATTTAAGTGGGGCTGGAGCAGCAATACAAACAGCTTAACTAAGAAAATCTCTTCATTTCTGTTATTTATATTGCAAAGAATTGTCAAAATGTTCAATTCTCTTTTTTTATCAAACCTGATGCAATCTGAACCTGTATATTGTATATATATGATCCTGAGGCTCTCAGTTTAGTTTATGTAATTCAGTGGAGTACTTACATAATTTGCATGGTTGAATTTTTGTTTTGGTTGTTTGGTGTATAATTGATGTCACTGTCCTGTAACCTGTTTATATCATCTAAAAATCTTCTAACTGTATTTTTGCTGTATTGTTCATTGTGATTTTTCATTAGTTGGAGCCTGCCATAAGGCAGTTAATTATCAGGTAAACACGTATTAAGTATTTGCTTTCTGACTAGATACATTCACATTTGATGATTATCTACGATAAACTGTATTTAGTTAAACGATGCAATATGTTCAGGTGAGTTGGCCCGGAAAGTTGCACCTGAACCAGACGAGGGTGGGTGTGTTACTTCTCATCACACATCCTGATCTCAAACTCACATTGTCCCTCTTGCTCCTGAGGCGTTTCACCGGTGTCCACCTCATGGCGTCGGGCTCAAACCTCTCGGCAACACTGAGCTCCAGGTTGAGCTCATCTTTGCCCCCGGCCACATAGATGTATCCCAGGTAAACGGCGCAGCCGGCGTTCTCCCTGGGACTCAGCATGTGGGCACATATCGACCAGGTACCGTCTGCAGGGTTGTAGCGCTCCACTGGGGAACATTTAGAGGGTAGTGCGAGTCAGAGAAGGCCATATATACACCTTTTAATACACTACTGCACACACACGGTATGAGTAATGCCAGCCTACATACAGGCAGTCAATATGACAAGAAACAATATTACACTACCTAAAGACAACAGGCAAGATGTGGATTTTTAATTTGCCTTTTCTATTTACTTTAAGATAAAAGTCTCAAAAATAACATTGTTTTTGTTAACAACCACCATGAAGTCCAAAAAAGAACTAGTAAAAGGTTGTGGGAATTTCACTGCCATGTTCTTCTCACAGACTGAAATAGCTATGACAGGCAGCATAACACACAGCCCCTTGTTTATCTTTAGCAAGGTCAAGAAGCTAGAGAATGAGTATGTGTGTGTGTGTGTGTGTGTGTGTGTGTGTGTGTGTGTGTGTGTGTGTGTGTGTGTGTGTGTGTGTGTGTGTGTGTGTGTGTGTGTGTGTGTGTGTGTGTGTGTGTGTGTGTTAAACTGGGGTACAGTGACGAGAATGTGGAGCAAGCTGTTCTGCTGTCCCCAAAAAAACTGAAGGAAAGCTGAGATTTGTCAACAAATAAATGTGTAAAAATGCCTCAGATCATCACATTCTTCAATGTAACATTTCTATGTTCACTTATTTCTTATATCTCTCAAATTTTTGTACTGTTTAGGGTGCTAAAGATGATCGCCACTGATTATGGGTGACACATTGGAACCAGTGAGGCAACACTGTATCACTGTTTCAGGATTAAAATAAAAGTTTGGGCTGAACAATGGGACAAAAAATGTTATTGCAGTGCAATATATTACAGATGAGGCCCAACATAAATCCTCATCTGACATTTTTACTCGGGACATTAAACTGAAATTACCTTTAAGCCTTGTCACTCCAGGAAGCAATGACAAAATTAAAGATGATAAAACTTTCATGAAACAAACCAAATGCCATGTTGTTGTATTTTTCTTTTTTTTTTATGCGAACAAGCTTTCATTTCTGATTCCGACATGATGATGGATCCCAGCTAATGTGACTTAGCAGGCGATGTAGCACACCCTGTTTTTAATAGTTTTAATTCAGTACAATCAGAATTGACATTGATTTTTCTGTAAAAAAAATTATACGAAGCATGGATTAGCTCTTGATAAATTGGGTGACAGCTAAGTTTGAGACACATGAAAGGTGGTCAAATGTTAGTACTCACATCATTAGCTCAGCTACAATTGTTCCACCCTTAAATACTTGACTAATCACTTTCTTTTATATGATAAATCAATAGTTTCAGAATCTATATTTTGTTGTTACCTTCCAGCACTAATACTGATTAGTCGTCTAGTTTATCCCAATGTGAAATAGAAAATTAATAGAATTATGAAACCTAATTCATTGGAACAAATTGATTGTGAAAAATACAGTTATGTGACATCTGTTGTGGAGGATTGAAGCATGTGTCCGCTGTGGTTTTATTGTTACTCTCATCTACAAAACATAGAAAATTATCAAACAGAGATATTTTTGGTGTCTGGGTTCCTGTTTCAGTTTTAATTTTAAGGAATAGACCTTTTGTGTGGATTTAGTTCTCAAATATAATCATGTTTGCACAGTGAACTCAGGGATGTCAAACATAAGGCATGTGGGCTAAAATTGGCCTGCAAGAGACTGCAATCTGGCCCATGAACCCACCAAGCGAATTGTATAACACTGCAAAGAAAGCATTACATTTTTAACAGCTTTCTTAAGAGTAGCAGAGGTAACACAACACTGATACCCGAACTGAGATGTCTATAGTGCTGCCATGGTTATTGAAATGTATCATTTGATTTTGGACACACAGCACCAGCTCTCACCCGAGTTTAGAGTTGTGTCTCCATCATTCCCCCCCATCACGTACAGGTGGCCCCCCAGCACGGCGGCTGTGGCTCGGGTCCGTCTGGTCAGCATAGGCGCCTGCTTGCTCCAGGAGTTCATTTTTGGATCGTACCTTGAAGAAGAAAAACAACTTTGAGGCAGCGACGCATCAATCCTTGTTGTTTGCGCACAGCTCAGACTCTCGGCTCCTTCCTCTGACTCAGACGCTTCAAACTGGCATCCTATTAGCATGAAATGACAGGTAACTGTGATCACTACTTTTTATTCTGGACGTGAGAAAGACGTAGGCTTCATGGTTAGAAGCAGGCCAAGACTGGGAAGTATCTACAGAGGTAATGTTAGGACGAGAAACGTGGGAGTCACGGAGAAGACATTGGAGAGCCTTAACGTTAAATAGCGTGTGTAAAGACACTCTTTACCTCTCCACTGTGTTTGTGGTGGTGACGGCGTCGTGGCCTCCAATGGCATATAGGTACCGGTCCATCTCCACCAGACACACTCCACTGCGGGGACTGCACAAGGGGGCTACGTCTGTGCTCCAGCTGTCTGTGTCTGGGTTGTACCTGCCAGAACCGGAAGTCAAAAACTATTTGTAACGGCAACTTCTGCAGAAACTTGTGCTTTCGAGGAACAAACGCATGCTGAGAGAAAGTGTCTGAGCTGTGTGGGTAAACATCTGTCAGAGTGTTTCCTCTCTACTGGAGAGCTACTCAGACAGTTTATTCTCCTCTGAGGACTGCGAGATGAGAACTCACACCCAGCAAAAGCAGCTTGTTCTCCAATTTGGCAAATCTTTCCTGGAGCGAGGTTTTAGAAAGGAAGCCCCCCCCCCCCCCAGTGCTTTGGTGCAATCAGGCGACCAAAAAGAGAACAAGCTGATTGAGGCCATTAAAAGCTGATCAGCCTGCAGCAGGTCTTTCTCCTGGTGGTCTGCAGGGAGCTGTGGGTGGTTATTAGAGGGTCAGATGGCTGGCATTCATATAAAAAGCTTCTTTCTGTGGGAACTGGGAACAGAGCCAGATCCTCCTAGATGTCTGATTAAGTAGAAAGAACAGTAAAACTGGTATGAGGGAAGAGAGAGTATTTATTACAAATAAGCTGACAGCAAGATAAGAAGAGGAATACACCATAAACTAAATACCAGGGGGCCGCAACGTCCACTGATGAGTTATGACAGAGCTTCTGGTCACAGATTTGCTTTTTCTGTTCAGTGGAATCCAAATAATTTCTGCCTCAATGCTGACCTCTGCTGTTTAAATATACAAACAACAACAGCTAGACTGCACCACCACTGCAGCTCACAATCATTTATCCCTACTGTTCACTGACTCACAACATAAAAAGTAAAACGTTAGAAGCTTTTTTCTCAATGTTATTATGATGATAACAGCCAAGAGTTGAATCAATAGGGGGAAAAAAACCAATTCTCCAAACATAATGATCTTTGGATCCTTTTTAATTTTTCTAAAGTGCTTGCAAACAACTATGCATTAAATAATTATTCTGTAGACTGAGATGATGCCACATCTAACATAGCAGATAGGCATGGAGGAAGTATAATTTGGATTTTCAATAGTAGATACATATGGCAAAAGATTGACTAAACTGAGAAAAAAATTATTTCAATCAGAATTCATACTTTGCGAACTCCTAATGGCAGAGTTTTAAGTATGGAACAATATAGAGACTAATGCACAATTTTGAAATCAGCGACAAGAAAAAGACCACCGCTATTTGGAAGAACACATCCTATTACAAAAAGAAATGATCATGAAATGTATGTTTGCATTTATAACAAATAATCATATCATATTGGCAATGTTTACGTAGTATCCTGCAGTCCAATATACACACAGACTGTCACACTAATGGCTGCCATATTTAGTCTTTATTGGGAGTAACTTCAGGTTCGGTGTCTTGCTCGAGGACACTGTCCTCTTCAGATGTTTGACCTTTGGAAAAGGTTTATCTTACATACAGTGAAACTGGAGCGTTGATACATCCCTATATAGGCAGATTAAAAAGTAATCTGTTCCAGGCTTTTGCTTCTTGTTCTCAAATGAGCTGCTCAACATCTCAAATGCCCGGAAAGCTTTTCTGTAACATCATGTTGCAGCTACTTCACTGTATTTATTATACTGTTTATCGCAGATCTAATATGTGACTCACATTAATGTGGCTTTGACACATCAGCTGAGCTGTCTGCACTGTGTGGCTCCATCCCACTGATTCACTCATTAAGTTCAGCTCAAGTTACATCACTTATTTGGACGTCAAATGGTGTCGCACACATGTTATTCTGGTCTGTTTGAGTAAACCGGTCATCATTCAGCTGCAGGCGCTCCTGCCAAGAACTCTTTATGATCGATAAAATGGCTGCCTAAACCTGCAAACAGCATATTTCTCTGCGGGAATTTAAAACTCAATGCAACAAATTGTTTAATAGAGGATTGGTCAATTCTAAACTGAACTTTAATGTTTTTGTTGTCCTGATTGTCCGCCCATCTATATTTTCTAACCAGTTCTGGGTCCTGGAGCTGCTCCCTGTTTAAGGGGGAAAAACAGACACTTTCGCAAATACAGGCAACTTAAGGTCAACAATGAACGTCACATGCATGTTTTTTTGTTGGAGTACCGTCGAGACACTCGTGAATGTGTGGGTAGAACATGCAAACTCCACACTGAAAGGCCCCCATAAGCCCTTCAAGAGCAGCACTTTGCTAAAATTTCTATGTATGTTTTTGTTTCTTCTTAATCTTTCATAGTGAATTGCAACGGTAAAGCAAAGGTTGAATAATCAATATATTTGTGGTAAATTTGGGTAAAAATGCAAAAGCAACTTGATCCCTGTAAACTCCACATCTCATATAGTTTCTTTTTTGAAATGGTTTTCTGACAGTTTAAGAAAACAATGACACAGCCTTATGGTTTCACATTTTTTCCCTTCATTGATTTACGCCCAGACATCTCCAAGGAACAGAAACAGGGGCTGACTTCAAACTCAATTTTTAATATTTTTTTATGAATCCGTCTTTGAATCCCAATAAACCAGACACAAGCCTGAATCTGAGAGGGACAGATGCAAGACAAAGCTGAGGGAGGATTTCCTTGACAGTGTTTTTTGCCCTTTCTGACCCCTGAGAGGTTTTTCCTGGTTAAACAAAGGTATATTATTAGTAAGACAGAGGTCCTTCCATGAACGGGGCCTCCTGCATTTGTGACCGTAACCTTTGCCCATGTCGTGCCCTCTGTGGTCTCATACCGGAGCTCGTGCTCGTTCATCCCACTGTCAGCACTCTCAAAAGCCCTTTCATGCCTCTGCACAGCATCGACATGAATTCTTCTATTTCAGCAGGGAATCCTCTGGATGTCTGACTTATTAAGCGTGTATTTCAAAGTGTCACCCTTTCCCTGCTGTGTCTGCCTCGTGTGAGAGAACCAAACTTCAGTCTGCATCCTGTCACCGCCAGGAAGGAAGCCACATGACAGAAATTAAGCATTTTCAATTAACAGAGTCGGTGGGTTTGATGTTTTCCATTAAACCAGAACATGAAATCCCCCGAGAAGCGTACGACAACAACAAACCCAATCTGTTCAAAGCATGTCAAGAGGTGCTTACAGCAAAAAATGTCTCCACCTTTAAAGAGCTTAGTGTGGTAATACCACAGGAGGCAATGTGAAGTAACTCCACAGTGTGACATTTTGAGATAAACAAATCGGCTTCAAATTAAAGGCACTTTGCATAAATTAGAGGTGATGAGCATATTTGGGCAGCACGGTTTCCCACCTCTCCACGCTGCTGTGGCAGCGGATGGTATCTTCCCCTCCCACGGTGTAGATCTTGCCATCTAATGTGCCCACGGCCACGCTGCCCCTGCTGTGGACCATGCGAGCTGCCGTCCTCCACTCGTTGTACTCGGGGGAAAATTGTTCCACCAAACAGGATGGGTCATTCGGGGTCCATCCACCAACTACCAACAAATCAAACAAGACACTGAACATGTTTCTTATCCATCTATGCAGACATTTGAAGGTAAGCTGTGCTTATTTTTTGTATGAAGTATGTCAAAAAAAAAAAAAGTGATAATAGTTAACTCAAAAAATAGAATGGACAGTTAAATCACTTTTTTAATATGTTTGAGGGAGGGGGGGTATTAATTTATTGTAGTAATCACGTAGCGACTGACAATTTGGTGTTCCAATACCATTTGCAGAGTCATTACTGTGTTTAACCTGTCCTTACTATTTATTGAGTATTTACTTAAAAAAAAAAACCTTTCAAGTCTGAATTTAGTTACTTAAGCATTTGGAAAAAAAATATTTTGAGAAACTCAGAGCAGACAAAGCCTTGTGAAGGAGTACAATTGTGTCTTTGGACTAATTACATACATTTTAAAACCTTGAAGACATTGTACTCATCTAAGAAGCACTTGAAGTGTCCGCCACAGCAGCTGTGAGCATCAGCATCAGTGAGTAACACAGATGTGAGCCTGGCTTTGGCTCCATCAGCCTGTTTTGACTGTTTCCCACAATGATCCTTTGCAAGAGGAGGTGTGAACCAGAAAAGTCCAATATCATCAAAGCGCAATGTCAAAAACGATGATGAGTAATTTTCTGAGCGTGGGGTTTTCGGCGAACTGGCGGAGCAGCTTCGGCGCCGCCGCTCAGAGAATCGACGGGTCCGCATCTCCTGAACCCTTCACAGCATTTGCATAATTCTTTCTCAGCTTGTCTGTTGAGGTTCGCACTCTTAATTTGTCAGCTGTCGATTTTCTTTGAGGGTCTCTGCTTTTGTGATCAGCTCCTTGAGCAGCTCAGAATGGCTGCTGATTCTGTGCAAAAAAATGCTGATGAGCAGCAGGAAGCTGTGTAGGAATTAAGTGTTAAACCAAATCAAATTACCAGTAATAGCAATCAGACTTTGTCGTCTGTCCACACGAATATCCGTGTCATTGTTAATGTTTTCACTGTTCTCTGCATGCATGTGTGTGTGGTTTCATAACAAGACAAACCCCAACAGCACCAACTCCATTTTCAGTGATTCTGTTGTCTCCATGTAAACAGGCATTGTTTTCAAAATGATGCTGTGTAAATGCAAAATGTTTTCAAAACGAAGACACAAAAACAATGTTTCAGCGTCACAACACTAGTTAATATCTTAACGCCGAACCTACATTCATCACATGTTTCCATGGTCAACTGAATGGTACAGTAAAGCTTGGTTTTTATATAGTTGCACAATGATTAGAGTTTTCATTGAAAAAGAAATTGCAATAATAGAAATTAGTCAACACAAAACATGATTAATTGTCTGTCTTATTTTCTACAACATAAGATCATTTTCATACATGGGTTTCTTTTGATAACTGATGTAATATAACACATTACCACTCAGAAAATTCAGTGAAACTACTTTCAGCTCCTTGAGGAAGGCCTGCCTCTCACATTGAAAACCTCTCCACTGGAGCAATTACAGTGAGGAGGTGACCGCAGGTCAGTCCCCAGACAGTATGGCATCCATACTGAGGCAGAAAGATCCGGCACCAAATTGATCCTGTGGGACGGTGAGCAGAGGCTTAATGAGCATAACGGTCTCACTATGGAAAGCAGACTCCTAAAGGTGGGTCACTCTCTTGATGTTTTGGTTGCTAATATCATAGATTTTGGTCCACTATCAGTTGACTAGTTTCAAATTTCCAAAATGCACAGTAACCCTGCGAGTTTCTTATTGATGAATGGATGGCTCGCACTTATGACGTTATATTCTTGCGCATTCATGCCAACTCACGTACTTGAAGGCTGCAGGTCAACTTGCATTTTCATTGCATAATCAACACACAGCATCGTACAATCTGCAATCAGCAAACTTGCATGTTGTCCCCAAAAGTATCAGATCCATGTCATATGGTGTAGTTGGCTATGAACTTATAAGACTGTTTGCAGCCGGCCTTAAAGAAGGATTAATGTTTTTAATTACAGAAAATCCTGACTTGACTTGAACTGATGTGAAGAACAAAGTTTGAGTTAAGAGTTAATATTGTGTGTGTTTACTCTCATGTGTAAGAGTGAGAAAAAAATTCCTAAAGTGGAATTTCCTCTGTTGGGGGGGCACAGTTTTAAATGAGAACATCATTTTGTGAAACGGCCACTGACCCACAAACATCTTGTGGTTGAAGACGTCCTTCTGGGCCAGTTTTCCGAGCTGCCCCCCCGAGCTGTGGCATTGGCGGGGAGCCCCATCTTTGTTCTGTTTGATCAACATGTGGTGATTCTGCGGCTCCTCCAGGGACGCCCTGTGACACAAAGCATGAACGAAAGGCAGACATTGTGAAGTTGAGGGTACGTCTCAGTAAATTTAACCAGCATCAACCTGAAAATCAGTCTCACAGATCTTCTTGCAATCCGGATTGACACTCTTACCCTTGTTCATTGTAAATCCCCATATTTCCTCCCTCTCAGTGCTTTGCGAGATTTGAATGTCCGATTCTTAGCAGCCCCCTGTGTTTTATTGCAATCTGTCCTCGATCTGCTGGCTTTCTGAGAAGGACACTGCAGTCGATCACCCCAAGCAGCAAAACCTCCACCCCTCAGTAACACCACAAATACTGTACATACAACCCCCCCACCCCCAGATGATTCATCCAACCTTCCTTGCAGCTTGAAACCCAAGAACCCCCCCACCCTAACCACAGTGACACGCCCAAGAATGAGCTTCAATCGACAACTGTCATTCCAGAAGGAAATGGGGACTCGTTTTAGCTCTGGATGAGAGTGATAATAGAAAACCTGCCGCATGTTGCTGACTGGTATCCCCTCCATATTGTGTTTTTGTTTTTACCAAAGCCTCATGATACTTTGACTGGCCGATGTTTTCGCAGCTTTTGGGGTTTTTTGTTGGAAATAATTTGCCAAATGTTTTGCAAGAGTTATAGAACACTATTCCTGAATTTCCTTCACGTTTTGATCTGCTTTTTGTGAACGAGATCCCATTTTCACCAAAAATCCCCTCTGTGTTGTGTGGCAAATTTTTTTTGCAGTTTTTTGTGACTATTGTGGGAACGGTATGCCGAATCGTTAACAAAAGGTATAGCACACCATTCCCAATTTTTCTGCAGATTTGATGCGCTTTTTGTGTTTGTGCTTCTAATGGTGTAGTCACTTCTTAAAAATCCTGCAGAAGAAAAAAAAGAACAACCCCTCCCATCCCCCCCAAAAAATCAAATAAACTACAACCATTGTTATTATGCTATTGCAAAACACTACAATTATTGTGATGCTCTCTGGGTAAAGAACCACCTCATCACTGTACGGGGGTATCAACAGTCTTCCCCAATTCCTCTCTTCACCACAGGGGGTCCACATATCTGTTTCCACCTGACCTAACCCTGTCAGCTCGTTCTCGCAAATCTCCTCCCAATTTCATCACTTCCCTCACTTCTCTGACATCTGCATGACCGCATGCGGTCCACGGTGTCTATATATAACAGTGTCCAGCTCAGATGCTTTGATGATTCATCGTGTGGAGATTGGAGAAGATGACGTCAAAATGCATATTTAGTGAATTCGCTGATGTTCTTTTCCTGATACATGGTTCGTCTCATCTGGTACACATAACGCATTTGAGACGGATACACAATATCAGTGGTCTGATGCTGTAATAATCATGTTTATATTTTTGCAAAAAAAAAAAAAAAAAAAGATGTACCGTGTTGTCTGGACTATAAGTCACATCTGAAGAAAAAAAACCCATCATGAAAAGGATAATCTGGTTGATAATAAGTTTGTATTTTTGAAGTTTCTAATTAAAAGCTTCTCCCATACTTGGAACTCTTTCCGGTTTGTTTCCATTTTCTGCTGCATTTCATTTGTCATAAATACTATTTCAGTTTAAATGCGGCTGTGTAGCTTTATTCTTGATATATTCCGTGCTCTGTCAGTCAGATACAGTATTGATAGAGTTTTTTTGTGGTACTGTAGCATAATTCTGTTGTCATAAAGTAACATTGAGTGATACCCTGCCACCCCTGAATTTTCTGATTGATTTGCAGTAATACTGCAATATGTTTAATACTGTAACTTCTTCCACCAACACAGCCAACTCCAGGTTATTACATTTTAATTACTGCTTTAGGGGGTCAACCATCCCCCCAATCACCCATTGTGAACAAGGGACTTATGCAACTTCCAGCGGATCATTTTTGTGTGAACAAGTTCCAGTTCATGCAAAACCCACATCTAGTTTTGGTGGGCCACCTTAAAATTTAGACAGATAGATAGATAGATAGATAGATAGATAGATAGATAGATAGATAGATAGATAGATAGATAGATAGATAGATAGATAGATAGATAGATAGATAGATAGATAGATAGATAGATAGATAAACAGACAGACAGACAGACAGACAGACAGACAGACAGACAGACAGACAGACAGACAGACAGACAGATAGATAGATAGATAGATAGATAGATAGATAGATAGATAGATAGATAGATAGATAGATAGATAGATAGATAGATAGATAGATAGATAGATAGATAGATAGATAGATAGATAGATAGATAGATAGATAGATAGATGGATAGACATACCAGCTGAAATGGCTGCTGAAATGGCTGCTGTCTTCTTGTCGCCAAGACTTTCACAGTTAATCCAAAATCTTGAATTAAGTCAAAACCGTTCCACATTGACTGAAATGGTTAAAATCTTATGTGGTGAATTTCAACAGTGAGACCCTCACAGTTAGCCTGCAGCTTTCATTGGGACCTTGGCAGCTTGTTCGGCCCACTGGCCTTGGCGGGGCCTCTTGAGCCATTTGGCTGTAAAATTCCAACTTTTCATGAGGTCAGGGGTTTATGGAAGCCTCCGCGGGTTCAAAAAATGCTGACGGGCTATAATCTGAGTCATAAACAGGTCTTTGTGTAAAATGTGTGCATCTCTTCCTTGACCTGTATTGACGTGAAAACTAAAGTGATCAATAGATATGGATTACTGGTTAGTTTCTTGGAAACCCTCCTGCCTCAGATCTTCAGAGATAAATCAGAGTAGCAATTGTTAATGGGTGACATCTACACTTCGACAGTATTTTGTCTACAAAGCTGATGTGCAAAATTCTTGGACCTGGCAATGTGAGCACAGCCCGTTAGAAATGTGTTCGGAAATGGTTTATTCATATTTATTATTAAAGTTTATTCACGTTCTGTTTTCAAACCAAAACCACATGAAGAAGTGATAAGCTCTTCTCAGCTCACTCAGGTTTCACATTCTGTTTTAAGAGATACATAATATTTACAATCGAGTCCAGATTTTAATGAGAACCTCAGTCATCTTGATATATTTATCAACCTGCAGGCCTGTGAGCAGCTGAAACAATGCAATTCAGAAAGAAAAAAAAATGTGTATGTCTGGTGTGTTTTTAGTGTGTGCGAATAAAAGATGAAACGTTGCCAAAGAAGTGGAGCAATTTCCTAACCAACAGCTGAGTCGACAGAACCGATGCACGCAGCCTTTCAGAAGTCCTTCACAAACTCATAAATCTGAACAACAGCCAGGTGACACTTGAATGCCTTAGTGATGAAATTCAAATGTTTTGTTGTGTTGAAATCCTCTTCAGAAAGTTCTCAAGATGTAGAGATAGAAAAAGTATATGTATTTATGATCCTGCTGTCTGTTTTTGAATTTTCATTAATAGTCACTGAATACATTCATGATGTGGATGAGACATTGAGGAAGGTCATTTCAGTGGTACATGAGTGACGTGGTACTCAGTACAGCACAGTGGTCATATGTCCTCTCACATGCCACAGAGGCTGTCTCCCAACAAGCCTGCAGATGACACACTAGCCTGCCTGCAGCTGTCTCCGGAGACTTCCTGCCCGTCACATGTCATAACAATAACGACCGTGGCGCTGAAGCCATGTAGGAAAACTTAAGCCTTAACACGTCTTCCCCCTCCCTCACAACCGGAGAATATATGTGCGCCCTGGAATGTGGATGAGGTATTCGAGGTGCAGTGTGGAGGCTGGCTGGAGGACTGCTGGTCCAGTTTCCGTGATTAATGGTTTGTAGTAAATGGGAGAAAAATTTATGATACTTCCTGTTACATATAGGGTTAATAATTAATTATTCATTTTTAAATGATCCAACAAATTTAGGGTTGTAGCAGTATAGATAGGATATGGATTTATATAAACTCCCCAGTATCAGGAAAGAAAAAAAAAAAAATATATTTTTTTTGTACAGGTGACTATATTCACAAAAGGTCAAAAGATTTGTCTTCAATTGTAATTCCAGGCAATTTGGCATCTCGTGATGAAAACTAAATACAGTGATGTAAAAATGATCCATCCATACATCCATCCATTCAGTCCAACATGAATAGATGCATATTGCTGCACGTGCTCAGGAATACTTTTAAATACCATGTTCTGCTCATCACTGTATCCACAGATGCAACTTTAAATTCATTCATGCTGGAAAGAAATGATGTGAAATACACTTAAATATCCTCCCGTTTCTTTGACCAGGGATCATTTATGATGGAAAAACAACTTTAAAATAGTTCCCTATGACCTGGTGAGTCACACCTTGAAATCATGTTTGAAGACGTGGCTGCTTCATTCTTCAGGTTTAAAGTACACAGTTAAAAAGCTTGATTTCTCATGCTATTGAACAAAGCTGGTTTGTATTCATTCATGTTTGACTATATGTAGAGGGTGTGACAACAAGTCCTGGTATTGTGTGTCTATTCTAATTTAACTAATTTGTATAATCATTTCCAAACAAAGTGCATTAGTGTAATCCTGACCTTAATGCCCCCCCCCACCCCCACCCCACACACACACACACACACACACCTATTACAATGGCTCAACGTATTTTTCAACAATAGATTGGTTTCTCTTTACTTTTCTGACTTTGAAGCTGCATGTACCAAAGCTAAGGCACAGAATCAATTGGCAGTCAAAATTCACTTCAAGTATGATAAGTGCTGACTGAGATACTGCTGTTATTTGTGATGTAACCTCATCTCTGAAGTGAGTGAAATGGAAAAGCAAAAAAAAGAAGTAGAAATAGAAAAAAAACCTCTCTTGCAGTGCCAACGCAAAAAAACTGGCAGTCTAGACGGGTAAGATCAGTAATACGCTGTAACTGAAGAGGCACCACAATACCATTGTATAATCAGCCCACACACACTCCTGAAATAGTGGCGCATTCATACAAAATACTTTGACTTGGAATACGATGTTCTTCTGTACAGTTCAAAACAGCGCAGACTGAGTCGGCGGTAAAAGCAGCCATGACCTCAGACATGATCTTTAAAGGGAGTGAAGACGTCACGTGGTTTCCACAGTTGTAAAAAAAAGTGCTGCAGCCGACACAAAAAACCCAGATGATGGGAAAGTGATACAGAGGCCGTGGAATGAACGTCAGGAAGAAGACACCAACACTATAAAGCTTCCAGCTGTCGAGCTTTACTTAGTGGCATCTTTGACAGAGGATCTGCGATGAAGGACTGGAGGTGCTGTTCAGAGTTCAGTCAAAAATGTTCTCACAGGACGACATGTTCCCACAGCATCGTAAATTTAGGTAACAACACCAATCCAACAACCAATATTGGTTTAGTTGATTTGGACTAAAGATGAAAACTGTCTGAGCATGAGGTTTTCTCCCTTTATCAGCCAATATCCTGAAATCCTTCCTCTGTTGCTGACTATTAAAAAAATCCTGCATGCTCAAACAAATAGATAGTGCTTTTATTTTGCTGGTGAGAACATCATAATTGGCATTAGCTGAATTCAAATGAGGTCTCCAATGGTTTCTAAATGGTGTCATTTGTCCAGCAGATCCCTCATGGTGTAATCGGAGAGAGTATTGAGCGCCCACAAGGACAAAACAAAATGTGATACCATGGCGCTTGATGTGTTGGTTTAGGCAGGTATCAAAGATATCCGAGCATTACAACACACAGAAAGGAATTTGTCAGAAATACATTTGATAAAGTGAACGTGATATGCCAAACGATTGCTGTGGGGGGGAAAAGGTACGAGAGATTCAGAAAAGTTTGCAAATCCTAAGATGGGGTACAACACAGAAAATATCTAATAATATAAAGTCATGGGGAGCAAGTTGATGCTTTTGCCAATATCTTACAAAGAGAAACAAAATAATTTCTAATCTAGTAAATCTTACAAGCAGCAAGCATGAATCTATTAGTATAAAATAATCCCCGAATTTACCCACAATGCAAAAAAAAAAAAAAAGTGGATATTTGACATTCATGAAGGCAAATGCATTATATCAGTGTTTTGCAAACCTACAGGGTCCAGGACCCCTTCAGGGAGCCATCAGAGATCACAGAGAGGTCCTGAGTTTTTGCCTGATTTAAGGTTGTCAAATGTAGAAAGAAAAGCAGAATCAAATCTAAAAGAATACTTTTAAACCAATGCACTGTTTCATTCATGGAAATATATCTACACACAAAAGCTGGAAAGCAGTGCTCCAGTGTTCCAAGCGTGATGGAGGATCCGTGTTGTTGCCGGTGGAGACAATCTATATTGCTTCCAAAAAATCTATAGAAACTTAAAGTGAGTGCCACCAACAAAGAAACATATATATTATATATTATATAATATATATTATATTCAGAATAGATCTATGTGAGTTGATCATCCAACAAAACAATGCAACAATGCACTGTGTCTAAGATCCTCTAAATTAGAAGGTTCATCCTGAATGTAATAATTGTGTTCTGAGGCTAAATCGAACTGAAAATGTGAATCACCCATCGCAGGATTTTTTTTTTTACATTCTTGCAATTTCAGATTCTTCCTTCGCTATCGCCTGGTGAACAATGAGCCCTCACTCATGGCCCGCTTCATGTCCCTGTCAGGGAGGTGCCATGGTGCCACATGGCTCTGCCGGCCTCCAGCTGGTACCGGCTCCGGCACCCCTGCTGCTCGCCACAGATGGGACAGGCCGCTCGTGCCATCCTCTGACACAGGACACGGATGCTGTGTTGACTTTCCCATCTCGGATTGCTGGCATCCCATAAGGTCCGGTAGCGAAGCCTATGTTTAGTAGCCTAAACAGTCATCTTATCAGCTGAAATGTAAGTTGTACAAGCAAAATGTATATGGTGGATCCAAATTAAATATGGTGTTAGAGTGAAATGTGGGCATTTGTTTGAGCCTAAGTTATAACAAAGCAGGTACAAAAGATAAAAAGTGGAAAAAGACATACAAGACATCATGATGCATCATAGTTGTACATGTTAGCTATCTCCACAATCATGTTTCTATGGGAGGTTAACTACAAATCTGCATGCGGTGTGTTTCAATAAGAAGGGAAACTATTTCCAACAAAGTTATCAAGAACACAGTTTCATACAATTTTCTATAAAAGGCAAAAATATACAGGTTGGTTGGTTGGTTTAAGCAGCCATTTTCTACAGTTGCAGCAAAGATTTAAGGCCATTTTCTAGTGACAGCATATAAAATATAATAAATCCTGTTGAATTAATAAAATATAATAAATCCTGTTGAATTAAATCAGTGTGCAATAGGTTCCGCTCTTCCCATCAGACAATTTCCTTATCCAAAATATAATAGCCCACATGATGTACATCACATTGTGCTCAATGGGATTAAATGATTTTAACCATCACATTACATTTGATGCAGGATTGCAGCCAGACAGTGAAACTGTTTGATTGCAGACTGCCTGGCGGCAGCAGCAGCGGTGTGTGAGCTACATGTTCAGTTCGATGGAAACTTCAACTGTCTTTCAGTAAGAAGCATTCGGAGCCACATTCAGCAGCCATGAACAGATGATGCAGCAGTTCATAGGGGGGGGTGGGGGTAATTAGCCAGAGAGAAACAACAGACCACCAAGATGAGCTGCCAGCCTTATATTTTTTTTTTTTCACCATATAATGAAACTTGATGACAGACTGTGTTGTGGAAATGTGATGGCCTGATTGGTCTTCTTACACCCTCAAGTGGTGAAACACTGACACGACAACGAGTATGGCAGAAACAGCAAGGCCTTCACTATCGATCCACAGTAGTTGGTAAGTCTACTTATGATTCACCCGGTGTAGAAAACCAGGTGGTAAAACTGATGACACGCTAAACTGAGATATCAAGATGAATGAGCCGTTTATCCATAAACACTAACCAAATGGCTCAGTAACGATGATTAATACCTGGAACCATTGGGCATCCCCACTGCAATGAGTTCTTCTCAGGAAAAGTATGTTTGTCATCAATCTGTGAAGGGGATTCTTTTTCCTTTTTTTGTCTTGTTTGGTATCATGCATGCAGCTAAAACAGAAATACAAATGAAACTATTATGCATAAACAAATGGATTTAAGAAAAAAAAATAACATTACAAATACCAAAATAAATCTGATAAATAGTAACAATTATTTAGGAAATAGATAGTGAACATATTAAACACTAATCAACTAACTGAATCAAAACTGAGAAACTGAGTCCACACATCAGCCATCAGAGCAATGGCTGGCCACCATTCACTCTGCTGGGGGTCAATGCTCGACGGCACCTCAAGGGGGGGGGGGGGGTAATGAGCCGAGAGTGGGTCGGAAGGCACTGCTCTTTTACATGCCCCACAGCCATTTGTCTTGCATGTTCTGACTTCATGATCCAGCTTTTTCAACCTCGAGGTCAGTAATTCTCACATGGCGACTGCAGCAGCTTCCAGCTCCAAAATCCCGGTGCCAGACAAAGAAAGGAAGAATTTGGGGCATTGTGTAAAGGGTAAATAAATAGAGACGCATTGTGCAAGTGCAAATCATCCACCTGGGCTGGAAATCATCCCAGATGACAAAGGTGAGAGGGCAGGAAGCAAAATGAACAATGCACCTGTCTATCACAGGATACACACACACACACACACACACACACACACACACACACACACACACACACACACACACACACACACACACACACACACACACACACACACACACACACACACACACACACACACACACACACACACACACACACACTCACATACACATCATAGGTTCAATAATCTGTTCCTCCCAGAAACAGTTGTGATGCAGAATTCTGCATGACAGAGAAAACTGTGCCCCCAAGGCCAGACATAAATTACAGGAAGACTGACAAAGTGAAATTGTTCACAATAACATGCCTGTTTTGAATGATGTAACTGCTGCTGAGCCTAAAGGGTGAATCTTATTTCATATGAGTCAAATTCCACCAATGAAGGAATTATTGATCTTTAAATGATGGTCATTTTGAGCACATTTGAACTGGATATCATTTGAAATTGCTCTATTATTGATTCAAATTATGGAAACAATTAGACAGACCTTGTCATTAAATTATTCACCACAATGATCAACACTCCTGAGGGTAGATGCACTCAGTCACATTGTCTGGAAGGGATGCTATTGCTTCCTGGCAGACCCACACAGTCCTGACAGCTCAGCTGATGTCTGCCAGCCTCACGTGCACATGAATCAGACATGCAAACAGAGAGCAACAATTTAAACGAATGCACAAGTTACTTCTAGCATACACTAGTTGCTTTGACTAGTAGCAACTGTACTAAATTTCAGCAATTTGCATAACACAGGTTTTAAGAACATTTGGAGCTGTTCAAACTAATGGAAACCATTTGGTTAATGGTGGTTTAGGGAACAAAATGGACAATAAAAAATTTGGCTATAATTTCTTGGGCCATAGAATTGCTCTTTCATATGGTTAGAAATGATAGAATGTCACGAATTGGAGGAAATGAAATCTACTCGATCCTCTTTTTCCCCCCGCACAATGAGCGGCAGGATGAATGTTCAGTAATGTAACCTGTCTCCTGAGGGCAGGATATTACATAAGCCGTCTATTAAACGCAGTGATGTATGGCTCTAACACAGCTCATGAACTCTAACATCAACAATCAATTTGGCCTCGTTTCACAACAGCCACCGCCGCAGCCTCGCAGTTTATGTCCACATTGATCACTGATGACTTTTACAAATCTTGACCCTTGAAAGATGCTGAGCATCGGCAGAGTGACAAATCGCGTTTGCTCCTCACACAACGCGTCCCTTCACGGACACTGGAGGGCGGAGGTGTGCGCCGGGAGCGCGCAGCAAACTGACACATTGCCTCAGTGAACATGGCAGAAAGCAAATGGTGGACCCGCCAAGCCAAATACTCTCAGACCTCCTATCAGGTTATGACTGTAATGGATCCAGCAGGCAGACGGAGCCCGTTGGCCTCCGGAGGCACGTTGAATGAGCCGCTGCACAGAAGGAACTGCATGTGGCCGGCGCGCGCTTGACTTCTTCGAGAGAGCCGAGGCGTGTGCTCAGTGCGACCTTTCAGACTTCTCGCGGAGGAGCGATAAAGACAGAATGAGCAGGTCTTTATGTTAGAACAGCAGGAAAATATCTGTTATTTAATCATAGCACTGTGTGGCACAATTCCTGGTCAACCAAAGAAGAGAGCCGCATGTTGATAGCATTTTGTACAGGACGAAACCTCGGAGATTTCTGTTATTTATGTGTCTCTGCTCATGAAAAGATGGTGATCACATGTTGGGCTGCTCTTTGTCCCTCAGATGAACAAGATAATTCCTTTTATATGTCTTCAGGATGTTTGGCAACCAGCAGCAGACATTTAAAACTCCCCTGTCACCAATTATGTCGGGCTAATAAGTTTCAAAGAATGAGATGAACTTACAATCTGTTTCCAATATTGTCTTTTCATTATGTAAGTTTGTCTTTTTAAACCTGACTCAAACGTTGAAACAGGGCTTACAGCGGTCCACACTGGCCCTGGTACATAATTATGTTCATCTTCCTTCCTTTTCTACAAGAGATCCCCTCAGTCGACTCATTGATCCTTAAAGATCCTCACCTGTGTTTCCAAGGTGTTTTCCTTCATGAAGGTAAATCTGCGGAGCACTAGCTCCTGTTTAAAAGAGAGATCTAAAAGTTTGTCAAACGCTAATTTGGCGCAAACGTCGCTTGAGTATGAAAATCAAGTCAGTGTCTTCCGAAAGTAAGCCTGTTATCATCTCATTACCTTTGTACACTGCAGCCCAGCAAAGAAAGCTTATCTGTGGATATTTTTCTTTTTTTTGCCAATATGTCCTGTGGATCATTTTCTGATTATCATAGAGAAGCTCCTGAAACCTCACACATTTCAGATAAAAGCCCACTTCCAATACAAATGGACCAGGTTTTCTCCTAATAGGCTCTATAACCTCGATATGAGGGTATCCTGGTGCACCTTTGTACTCTTCTCATCAGCCCCTTATCAAGAAAAGTTGCAGGTGCGATTCCCCTCTCCACGTGGTGTTTCTATTCTCATTTCTGCATTTTCAAATTATTTAGCACTGTCCAAAACTTTAAATCTAGTTTTTAGACATGATAGATCATTTGGCTTGTTTTACAAGTTATTTACTTAGTTTTAGTCATTGGTTTTACAGGATAACCTTGAATCTAGATTTTAAACTCTTATTTCAAAATTTCTTATCAAGTGAAAATTACTCACTGCATTGACACACACAAATTCTGTTTTTACACCTTAGATTTGGGCACGTTTTTCCCCTGTGTGTTTTAATGTATTAATTGATTCCCAGTGACATTCATCTGATTGTACATCATAGGTGGAAAGTAACAAAGTTTAACTACTTAGTTTTACTTTATACATTGATCACTTAATGTGTCCACAACTATCTGCACTTTCGAGTCTGTACATTTTTGAATCTGGCTTAGTACTTTTAACCTCCCCAGGATGAAGTCAAAATAGATCGTAGACCCCTGGTTTCGGGGTATTTCTCACATGTATCATCACTGCGAGGGGCTTCACTGTTTATAAAAGAAGCCATCTGGAATTGAAATATAATTGTTGATGTTCGAGAGTTTGTCACTGTGGTGAAAAAAGCTACTCTGGAGGAGAATAAACCAAGAGTGCATGTTGTCAGAGGGAAGAGCGAAGGTCAGGGGTGATTAAAGTTGGATGAGGAACCCGTGTCAGGCAACGAGAGGGGCCGTGCGCCAAAGGTGTCGGCCGCTCAGGTGTCAGCAGTTGGCTGTTTGAAGAGAAGATCAGGGGATCGGCAGCTGTGGATCAGATCACCTGACTCAAAGAAACAGACGAGGCAGCAGGTAAGATCTATGAGTTTCTCAAGGAAATTAAAGAGATAAGAAACCACAAATATGATTAGAGGTGCTTCCCACCACAAAGCCTGGTTCTTGGAATAGGCTTGAAGGTAGAACCTGAATTAATGCTTTAATTCTTTAAGGTCATGATCAAGAAATGTACGTATGTGTTGACTAAAGTAGCGGTAATTCCTCTTTGCCATCATGTTGTAAAACAGCTTAAATAAACCAAATAAGTATTTTTACTTGATGACATTTTCAGTACATTCTGCAAGTTGCACTTGAAGGAAAGTAATGTTCTTCAAGGTCATCCATCTAAACACTGCACAAACCCATAGAGAATATGTGCGGCTATTTTCTGCTAGTTTTTCTGCTAGTTAAGCATTAGATTATGTGAGCTGAGTGCTATTTAAATGCTAATTACAGATGAATGGCAATACACACCAGCCAGTGTGTTAAATGTTCAATATCCGACAGCTTTATTAAAGCTGCTGCCGAGCAGACTGCCTGGATTGTGCGTGATTATGGTGAAGATGGAAGATTTGCCTTTCTGTCTTTTTGTTTTAACTCACTTGACATGATATTTAACCTTTTGTATTGAACAAAAGACTGGCCAGTGCTAACCAGTAATAAATATGTGAAAATGTCCAGTTTTCATTGTTTTTTACTTTAAAGTACTTTAATCGAGTGGTGCTCAAAGTTTAAGGTGATGTGAAAACAGGGTTTTTATTGTTGTATTTCAGTTTTCTATACTTGAGTCATTATTTTAAATGGAACAGTGACAAGCCCATACTGCCTGAATAACATTGTCATTGTGACCCTGCATGAACAACTCAGGGATTTTTCCAGAAATGTTTGTGCTAGAGAGATTATTTTAGGAATAGTTGAGTAATGTCTTGGGAGCTTTTTTGATTTTTGCATCTTTGTTTTTTTTATATAGACATTTTTTGCTGTTGTTATATAACAGATTTTTTTTTTCTCCATACACAGAATGAACACTTAGGGAGGAAAAAGAATTATATATTTTTACTAGGGGGCTTGATTGAGCTTTAAATATCACCTAAGTTTTTATTTTTAACCCTGCACTGTCCTCTTTTTTTTGGAAACCATAATCTGTTCATCCCAGCAAAAATGTGCACTCAACTAGACACTTTTTGATAATTTTAATGAAGGATATCATTTATTTTAACTCAATTTTGAATACCGTATATATATATAAAAAAACACGTTATTGCACTAGCTTGAACCCACTATCCAAACAAACCTAATGCTGGGGACTTCTATTACTTTTTTCATAATGAATCTACAATTAGGTTCCCATACTTGGTCATTTCCACTGCAGCAGTTTTTTTTAACGCGCATATAGACGTACAAGAGAGTATCTTCGACTAACTTCCATGCAGACTTTTGGGATTTTAGAAGCAGCTTAGGGCCAGATCACATTACAGATCTCAGGTATCCTCATGCTTGGTTCTGCTTTTTCCCTGCTATTTACCATCTGAGGCTTGGGTGCACTCATGCATACATAGGCGACTAATCTCAGGAGGTGGCTGCCTGCCTGCTGCCTTCCCTCGGCGGAGCACTTGGCCCAGCAGATGACGTGGCCGTAGATGAAGCGATTACATTACAGATCAGTGACGGACTGATCACTGACAACCCGAGCAGGAGAACAATGGGCCCACGTTGGGAAAAAAAAACACAAAGACCAGTGTCTTCTTAATTTAGATTTCCCTCGGGTGGATTTGTGTTTTCAAGCACATGAGGCACCAGGATGGTGAGTGATGCCATTCAATCTAAATGAGAAGACTCAATCTATTCGTATCTGCAGTCTCTCATCTCAGGACTTTATAGCGTCCTTTCTTTTCCCGCCTGGGTTTCCTTTCAATTACCTCACACACATATATAACATCTCCTGTATCATCATTACAGAGCCCTTCATATTGTACCCGCCTGAGGTAATAATAGAAATAAAATGGGAAACTCTCAACCTTGTTTCAGACTTTGCAAAGCAGTACCCACATATTTGATTCATGACATTTTATCAGCAGGCGAACCATAATTTGTTTTAGGCTGGGCGACCTTATATTGACCCCCAGTTGTTTAAGACTCACCGTGTCTTTTTTCAAGTGAGTTTTCAAGTGAAAAAGGAAAACTTGTAGGTGTCTGTTTACTTGAAGCCTCTGAAAACACAACTTTAAGGAGTTGTCTTCAGTTTGAATGGCTACATCCTTTCACACCCTGCACAAAATGTACTGATGTTTTTGTCCTTCAAAACAATGTCTCATTTTGTCTCCATAACACATTTTGTGGGTTATCTATGATCTGAAATTGCAGTTTTCAACATACATTGCAAGATATTATTGCCACCTTCTGTTAAGTAGTGAGCTCAGATGATGTACATTGATTTTTATCTGGACTTTCTTTTTTTCTTTCTTTCGGGCCACTGCTCACCAATGGATAATCACACATCTCTCCAGCACTGATAGTCATACATCTGACTCTAAACTTGCTTCCTCAGCAGTTTTTGTCTCAGTGTTAAACTAATATTTCAACTATATTCATGAATCCCAAAGCAGAATTAGATACAAAATTACTCATTCAAAGGAATCTTTGGTTTTAAGAGTGATAGTTTTGTATTAATTGCCACACATTTCTACAAATGAATTTGTTGTCAGTACATTGAGGACAAATTAATAAGGCAGCTTATATGTCAGCTATAAGCATGAAATCAGCTTTATGTGAGACCAAGCAGCTGCAGCCTGCATACTTGCCAGATATTTCAAATGAATCATTTTGTTCTTATTCTCTTGCTGCTAACATGATTTATATCATATGCAGTGAATTAAGTAAAAAAGAAAAAAAATGAAGAAAGCAGAGAAATTGAGCTTTGAAATCATAAATGAGTCACAGTGTGCCTCAGTAGAGACAATTTAGACATTTGTGATCCGAGCTTGTGAGAAAAGTTAAAAATGCCCGAAGGGAGTGTTACGCATAGATACTTTAGTGGAAATAACTTTTTGTTGACTGTAAACTCACACAAATTCTGTTCACTCAGAATGGAGTCCTACCAAAGAGACTCAATGAGGAAAATCAGGAGGAACAGCAAGACCCTCCTTCAGGATCTTTTCTACAGAGGAGTTCACGGAGGAGACAGAGATACTCCTGTATGTGCCTTGATAACATTTTTCTGCTTTATGTCCCACTCATTCATCAGAATGACTCTTATTGTGCATCTTAATGCTGTGGTCCTCTTGTAACAGATCCCCGCTCAGCCCAGAGACGCGAGAATGATCCACTCCATCGCCAGTCTGATCAGAGCAAAGAGCAAATTGCTCCTCCTGGAGAACCCGGACACTGTGGAAATCTACAAGGTCAGCAGCGGTTCATTACTACATGGTTGATCACAGGAAAGTTGGGATGATGCAATGACGTGCAATGACGTGTTTCTAGTCTCTATTTATATTATGTGATCATCTGGGTCACAAGGAAACTTGTTTCTGGTGTAAGGAGAGGAATGTTTTCTCAATTTTGGGAGGAAGTTTGTATCAAATGTAAAATTAAGTGATATGTTATCCATGCATCGTTTAGTTGAATAAATGTGCTATCGTACACTGGTTCTCAAACTATGCACAGTGAGTATCACCTGAGAAAATATCAAGCTCTCCACTATTGTGGTTGACCTGAATGTACAGTAGCAGAGGCTCACCCTATTAGCTATAAACTTGCTATTTGTATTCTTATTTCAAATATAAAATCAATATGCTCTTTTCTTTTTTCCCCCTGAGTTTTGTACCATTTGCACAATTTTATTCACTTTTTAAAAAAATTAATTTTATTTAAAAGAAATACATTTATGAGTTTCCCCTATGTACCACTAGAGGGCGGTTCCGTACCACCACAGTTTTGTGGAAACACTGTTCTAAAATTCACTGACATTCAGAAACTGTTGCATATTTGAAATCCCCCACATTCTTCAAGTGTCCCAAATTTTAAAACTGTCATACATTCTAACAACACTTCTATGAACATGGCTCAAAATTATGTAATACACATGCCAGGCCTTTAGGTGGCACTGTAACTCTGCCACAGAAATACACTAAAACTGGAGAAGAAGACACAGAGCATGAAGAAAATAACTAATATTTGACAAATCCAATATAACGCCTTATTAAACCAATTCACATCAGTATCTATTACAGCACGAGCTGGAGCATGTTGTCCGCCATTGTCATTGTTGTTAAGTGACGTCGCAGACAGGGATACTGGGTTATCAGGTCAAGAGGTGGGGTGATGACATCATTTTCGGAAAATGTGCTTCTTGCCCATACACACATTAATTCAAGGCGGTGTTTTCAAATTTCGGAAATCAGGAACCCATTTTCTAAACAGAACGTTTCTGGGCTCCTAAAACGCTGTGACGTGTGGATGATCGGCCAAAAATGATGTGGTTACATGAAACGGCTAAAAATGTCATACATTTTAAAAATGTCACGCATTCTAAAACTGTTAGACAATCTAAAACTGTCCCAAATGTTTTAAAATTTCTTTAACTGTCACACATTTCAAAACTATCACACTTCCTAAAATTGCCACATAATCTAAAACTGTCTTACATTCTAATATAGTTTATTGTGCACTCTGAGTTTGTATAACCACATTGTGGCCATCTGAGAGAACCTATAAGACACCCAGCATAACCATTCATTAAATATTATATGACAACAAACTGATTTGAGGAATTATGTTTTCCTAGACAAATATGCATAAAAGTAACATCCCCACACATTCAGATGAGATAATGGGATGAATACATTTCCTATTTAATCAAGAAAATGACTTTGACATACTCACCCAACAGCAGTTGCATGTTTGTTCAGAAGATCTTATCTTTGATCAAACTAATTGTTCTGACATTTGAACAGACACATTGAGATAATTTAGCTTTATTTAATTTCTGAGGTTGATGTCATTTCCATAAAGCAGATCCTTGAAGAAGTTTTTTTTTTTTCTTTCAGACTTTCAGGATATTTTATTTAAGCAGAAACTCCATACATTACAAATACAACATCGGCCTAAAATAGTTTGTTTTCTCCAGAAGTCAGAACAAGAAGAAAATGTGTTTTGCTTCATAATTTGGGTGTACTGAGCTCCTGTTAGACCTCTTATGAAAAAAAAAGTGTTACACAATCACAGCTATACAGACTGGCAGAGGGAGCGCTGACAAAGATGTACAAACAACACCAGACACAGATCTCGAACGCCCACTGTGTTAGAATGTGTTTTACAGCCGCTGGTGTTTGACAACTTTCAGTCATCATCTTCTGTATCCTTCTTGAAGCTGCAGCCTTAGTTACAACACTCAATATAAAGATAAAATATATTATTTTTGACTACTCTGTGTTTCCAATACAGCTGGATGAGTCTCTTGCTCACTCAAACAGATCTGGAAAAGGTGGATTTTACCTCCCGGACATCACAGCAAAGGTGTCAAGTCTCAGCTCCATCAAAGGAACTCTGAGTCAGTCCTGCCCGTATCTATATGACAAACGGAGAGGATCCTTCTCGTCTGTGGCTTCTCAGAAAACCGCAGGGCTCCTTAATAAACAGGTAAACTAACATCTTTACTCCTCGTGAATTCATCTTGAGAAATATGCTGATTTACCTCTCTTTCTCACAGAATAACCTGAAGGCTCAAAGAGAGGCGAAGAAATCCAACGTCAATGTGACCATGACCTACCTGGGACAAGGTCGCAGGGGGTCGGGGTTGGGGTCAACTCAGGACGAACTCAAAGTCCTGCAGCAAGTCAACGGAGGCGAGAATATCTGTGTCTTCAAAGGCCTCGTGACTCCCGGTGGTATGAGCTGTGAGGACGGAATCGCTGAAAGTTTTACCAATATGTGTCTTCTCACATACGTCCCCCGTTTACGTGACAACGCTTTAAAGTCAAAACGCGAAACATTTTGAGGCTGACTCCCGAGGTGGGACATTTCGAAAATGCTCTGTCTCCACCGCCGTGTGGACAAAAGGAAATTTGAAAATGCTGCTACTGCAACATGTACACCACAGTCGTAGTAAATAATTCTTCTGCACATGTGCAGTACACAGTAACAACAATGGCAGCCTCCAGAATGTCATGATTCCCAGTTCATATTCTCCTGAAATTTGGTAGTTTTATAGTTGAGAGGCACCAGCAAAAGCAATCTAACTTCATTGTCTGTCCATACGAGCATCCATGTACTCTCATTGTTAACTTTTATAGTGTATTATATTCTGTGCGCACATGTTCGATTACAAAAACAACAAACAGCATCAAATAGTTGCCCTGCATGCTAACTACATTGTTTTCAGCCTTCCTGCTGTTTCCGTATAGACAGACATCGTTTTCAAAATGTTGCAGTGAAAAGGGGAAACATTTATAAAACAAAAATACATTTTCACTTGAAACATTGTCCAATAAACAGTGTCAATAACAGGGCCACATTTAAACATTAAACTAGTCACTGTAGCATTTTTAATTACTCTTCTTTCCCCACAGCAACTCATTATTGAGAATGACGAGGTCGGGGAGCCTCAGGCAGTATTTGAGCTAAACAAGAGTATAAAAAGCTGATGTGTGACCTGATTCGCTGTCAACACATGAGAAAGTCAGCAAAAAGACAAGTTATTTAATCTCTGCGGCGGCTCCATGTTGATACACCCTGTTCAACCGCAACTCCTGAGGGTAAATCTCAATGTCAGACAGATGTACAAGAAGCTGCTTATGGATTTCTGCTCAAACTGTGTTTGTGATGTGTTCAGAAAATCCTCAACAGGGACACAACAAAGGAAGCAACAATACACAGAAGGGATATCCTTCCTGGAACCTATAAGGGATCCAGGAAGGTTATAGCACTACTACTGTGTCTGGACGTTTAGTGTGTTGGCATTACATTGTACACAATGTGGGTAGGAGAGCAATTTTAGCGAAAGCTATGCAAAATAAGAAACTAATGATGTTTTCTATTTGCTTCAGACCTCTGGAATCAGACCTCTGAGGTGGTTATTTTATTTCTGAGCACCTATTATTTCTTTTCAAGACAGCTATGCACAGTGTGACATATTAGTGTAACTGTGTGTCAATGATGTTTTTACAGCATGTAGATGCTATTCAGTATAAGTTGAATATGGCATGATTTAAATCTTTACGAGAAATCGTGAGCACAAGAGCAACTTCATTTGAATGTAATGAATGAGAAAATTATGTTGAGAACATTTTTAAGTGGTTTTGTTTTCAATCTTTCAAATAGGGTAAAGGATATTACAATTTGCTCACATATTCATCAATTTAAAATGCCAACAATTTTTCATGATGCCTGGGAAATTTAGGCCTATTTTCATTTATAGTTCCACATTCTGAACCTGTTTCATCCAGGTTAGATCTATAGAGGCCTATTTCAGCTGACATTAGGCAAAAGATAGAATACATACTGAAGAACTTGCCATTAAAAGGCTATTACAAGTCCCATTTATAGTGTTTCAAGTGAAAGCGCATCGTTTATGTATTTTAATTTCAGAAAAGTTATGTGTTTACGTGCCAATTTTTTTTTTTATAAACAATTTCCGTAATGATATAGTTGTCATGTAGGGCCACTAGTGGGTGCTGTTGTTTTTGTAATGAAATCACACACACATGCATAGAGAAAGAAACGACATAGACATTAACAATGACAAGTACACAGACATTTATGTGGATCGAAAATGGAGTTGGAATGCTATTACGAGTCCATTTACTCATGAATGTGCAGAAGAACAATTTGCTGTGGTGCCCAGTAGCAGCCTTTCAAAAATAGTTGCATTTCCCCCCGTTTCCACAGAGATGGCGTCAGCAGAGCATTTTTTCAAAGTTGCATTTTCAGTGACTCTGAGCACCATTGTTGTCTAAAAGGACACCCAAAAATGCAACAAAGGTTTTCTTGAAAAGTTTGGGTAAACAGGGCTTCAAAGACACAAACTTGCGCTCATTCAAACCTTCAAATCATTTAGAGTAAACATTTACTCTGCTCTCTGACTGATGTCTGATAGCAGCTGGGATCAGCTCCAGTCTCCTTGACCTCAACTATCATCATGAGGATACTGCTCATGTATGAAACATTAACCAAACCCATGACTCCTGCAAGTTTAAGAAAATTCATCCCTCAACCAAATAAACATATCCCGTAGAAAGAGCAAACATCATTAACTTCAAACTTAAAAATCCCCTTTTGTTTTTCAGAGCAGTTCCAGTTTGTGTCGCAGAGGCACAGAGGTTTTCCCTTCAGCGCTACACTGTACGTCAACGGCATGATGGTAACGAGGATCAGTTCCTGTTGCGAGTACCGCTACTCTCCCGGCTTCCAGCAAGGGAGAAAAAGCTGCTTCAGATTGGCTTGGCTGGCTGGCGGTGTTCCCTGTTACAGGTCAGATTCCACTCTGGGAGAGGCCAGGAGTGTATCATTGGCGTAAAATTCGTCATTAGTACCAGTCAAACAAGCTTGGTTAAAGCCATTGCTCCGCAGACACAATGCATTGTGACCAGACAGATGAGAAACGCATGACACAAAGGAAAGATGTTGGTGGTACAAGGGGGGGAAATCTGAGTCGTGATGAAAGAAAAATCTTTTTTCATCTTTTTCAGATGTACAAGTCTCCGCAACAAATATGGCTCCTGCCAGCAGCTGAACAACGGCACAAAGGAGAACTTATTTCTCCCTCTTGAGCAGAACACTGGCAACGGTACAAAACCTCAACATGAGGGTCTCAATTTTCCATTATTTCCTGAAGCTTATTCATCAGTTGATTTTTCTTTTTTTTTTTTTTTTTGACATTCGGCCCAGTTCTCGATGCAGATGTTCTTGAATGACGACAAAATGTCCAACATTAATCTTTTATTCATTCACTTTGTCCCTATTGTTGCCGAAGCAGGCACCACAGAGTCACGTCCATCATCTCCACTCTTTATCCCAGCAAAGCCAGCAAAGAAGTCAGTGAGGAGGTCGAGAAAACACATCAAAGCAGTCAGTGGTGGATCCACAGACAGCGAGGACACCGCTGTGGCCGGAACTAAAGAGGCCTTCAAGAAGAGACGGCGCAAGGGTCAAGCTAATCAGAATGAGAGCAGAGACACGGCGGCTGGAAATAACAGACGGGGAGAGGGACGAGACAGCAAGGGCTCAGAAAGGTCAGCCGTGACAGAAAACTCTGAAGGCCTGGCCGTGGCTGCCAGGCCAGAGCAGAAAACTACCAGCGGTGTCGCGGCTTTGCAGACAGAGCTGCCAACATTAAACAAGACAAGCACAGTCCCCGGTGAGCGCTGTTTGACTCATTGTCATTCCTGTAAGAAAAGATGGAAAATATGATTTCTTCCAAGGAGATACAGATGACCCTCCAGCCATCTGCAAGCAGAATTTCCATTTAATATTCTTGGAGGGGGGGGAAAGGGGAGGAGGGGGATGAACAAGTGTGTTTCTTTTTAAAGATTCATTGCAGGATGAGGAAGCACTGAGTAAGCAGAACAGAGAGCTCCAGAAGGCCCTGGGATCGAATGGAAAAAACGGAGTTGAGGAAAGACTGAAGGACTTCTATGAGGAATGTGTGGAAATGAGTGCAGCGTTGAAGCAGGGCCCGAACAAACACCACTGGTTCAAGGCAAACAGTGAGTAAAGAAACCACAGCACAGTAGGAACGAGCCGGAATCCCCCTCGGAGTTCTGTAGTTCATTTACATAATATAACAGAAAAGGTTGAATTTGAACGCGCGCTGAGAAACGTCTTGCTTGGATGTGGAATGGATGACATATGGGAGAGGAACTTGTTCACACAGACGCACACATGCCCATATAAATGTCAGCACATTTGCTTTTCTCTGTTGTTCAAACAAAAGCATAAGCTGAATTTCTCCATTTTATCACTCGTATTCTCACTCCCACTAGTGGGCAGTGGTTTGGCGGTAAGTGCAGAGCCCAAGGAGAGGCAGATTTATTTGCACCCGAGTTGTTTAATTTTCTCTCTGCGCGCCAAGTCCTGGAGAGGTGCCGGCTCCAGAAGAGGCTGTCGTCATGCCCCGAAGCTCGAGGCTCAGATGTGGAGCTGAGCGCCGAAAGTGACACGGTCCTGCAGCCGGATGGAGAGCCAGAGGGAGAAGAGGCCTCGTCCGGCCAGCGAGCTGGCCAAGAGGAGCCTGTTAAAGAGCAAGACCTGCAGGCGCAGGTGTGTGCACAACACTAATTACGATGGTGAGGCTGGTGTTTACGCCAGAATCACTGCTGGCATTAAATCTCTGCCAAACAGCCTTGGAACGAAAACATCTCTGTATTATTCAGAAGCATGCATTTTCATGAGGTGAAACTTTTAATTCAATTAACAAATATAACGTGATAAAAACCTACAATTAAAACTGTTCATTCATGCCCTTTTGATTGCAGTACAGTTTTCGGCTCCCCTTCTATTAAACCCTCTTTGATGTTTTCTGTTGGACAATATCATCTGGACCCGGGGCTTTATTAAATCTGTATGCTCTCTCAGACAAGGTTAGATTGTGAGCTTCCTCTTTTCATATCAGAATCACATTTTTGGCTGCCAAACAAGAGCAAATCCCAGTTTTCACTGACCCAATATTCAAGCGACTGACTACCAGATGCTGCATTCATGTACTTTTCAGATACTTGTTTTGGATTGTTTGTGTTCTTTTATGTCAATATGCAAATAGCAATACTACAGATACATCACAAACATTTTCATGATACACTTTGCTCAACTTAGCCACACGCAATTCATGAAGAAAGTCAATGATTATTACGGGATGTTGTGGTGGTTTAAGGACTTCAGATAAAAGCAATAAAAAGGACATCAACATTACATAAATAATAATAATTAAAGTTGTATGTAACGCAGACACAAGACCACTGTAAATGATACAGGTGTTTGTAGAGATTGTCTATGGGTTTTATTCTTAAAGTTAAACTCTCAAACATCTGATCTGCTATTGAGATGTATATATACAGGAAGTCCAGAATTTAAACAAAATGTATCTCCAGCATTATAAAATGCACCCAGTCACAAAAGAGTTTTATTCTGATTCCAAAGCACTTATAGTAAACCTCATGCTGTTGACCTCAGGGGTCTGGAGGTTTCATATTCTACAAGTAAATCTGAGGTGTATTTATGACCGAGACCATTCAATGATTTTTAGACAATAGGTAAGAATTGGAAGTCAATATTCTGACACACCAGCAGCCAGAGCAGAGATTGAAGCTCCGGTGTAATGTGTGCCGCCCTCTTTGTGATGTTGGCCATGGAAAAATCAGATGAACTATTTCTAGCCTGTACTGTTTCTATTTTATTTTTCTACATGCATTTTATATTTCACTATCTGAAAACATGCAATTGTTGTCTAGTTTATGATCAGTTCAGTGTGAAACGTGACCAAAATTCTAGTAGTGACATTAATTTGACACTGTAAGAAAGGGAACATTTTTCAGCTGTGACATCTATTGAAGAGGCAAAACATTGAGCAATTCACTACAAATTTGTACTATTTATTGCGATGATTAATACTAGTTCGGGGTAGTGAATGCAACAAATGGTCACTAAGTTTTATCTGGGGCAGGCAGGCGTTTGGCTCGGCTGGCCCGATCATGATGAAACAGCTTCCAATGGTACCTGAAAAATTCCTCAAGGTCCAGCAAAGTGGCACAGTGGACGTGGCCGCCTGCCAGCCCATATGTCTCTCAGGGCTCTCATCTCAACTCTGTGTTTAGAAAAACCTCGAGCACCTGGCTTGCTCACATCTCTCTCCCAAACCCGACGGCACATTCTGGACTGATGCTGAATTCACACATGAGCTGAAAATACCTAATACCCATGCTCTACGATGAGGGCCAGCATGCAAAATGTAATTCAGTGTGAAGGACAAAGTCATCTGTGAGAACTCAGAATGTGATTTTAACTCGCTGCCAGGCAGTGGAGCTGAAAGGGAGATGAGTTTGTATGACTTATTTACAATCCTGTACTATCGTAGTCCTGTGTGAGACCACCTCCCTCCAGGGTTTGAGAAATGAAAAATGTAATGTAGTGTATGTATTTACGAAAAGCATAAAAAAACCCAGTGAATAAACTAACTTTTTTATTTCCCTTTTGAAAAGTAAAGGTGGGAAATAATAATAATAATTAGGGGTGTTCATTAACTGCTATTATTGAGATTGTATTCACATTTCAGTGTTTCATCCAAAAAGAAACATGTTTCAATTCAAACTTTTTAACTCCTATGTAGTCGGGATGCGCAATGTATTGGCTGTCTTATTGGGCAGATTTGAGTCATTTATTTATCTTTCGTTTCAAGTAAAAGCATTTCCGCGTTTTTAACTGAGATTTTCAAGTTGGAGATGCAAAGACCAGTGTCTATTATAAATGTGTCGATGCTGAAGTTAGAGCATATTTGTAATGTTTTATTTTGGCCTTTTTTACATAATTATCTTTGACATGACATTCAGTCACAATACAAAGTATCGATTGGCCAACTCACATTATTTGCAATCAAATATCAAATATAATTTTCTTCTTTGTTTGTGAATGTAGCTTGATGCCATGATGACAGTGCTGAGCACGTCCAGTGAGGTGGAGCAGCTGGTTCTCAGGAACACAGACCTGACGGACGACCTTCTCCTGAGCCTGGCAGCGGCCCTGAAGAGCAGCCTGTCGGAGGTCACACTGCTCAACCTCAACCTCAACCTCATCGGTCCCTACGGCGCCCACATCCTGCTGGATGTCTTGAGAGTGAAGCCTCGTATACAAGCCTTGCAGTAAGCGGAGTGATGAGGCCACATCAACACGTCTAATCAGATGCAGGCTCTGGAACAGCAGCCACTCAAGCTGTTCTGACATAACAGTAAAATTGGAAAATAGTACCATTGCTATGGCGGTAAAAAGACACAGCAAATCCAAGGACGTTCTCAACAGTTAAAAAAAAAAAATCTGCTTTTCACTGTTGAATTGCTCAATCCATCTCTTTTATGTGAACAAAGAGATGCCTCCAGTGCCTTACCTTTCTGAGTTATTTCCTCTTCCCACCACAAAGTACAGTAAATGTGCTAGAGCTTATCATTGTGACAATGGCTGAGAAAAATACTGACACATTCCGAAATTTAAAGAGCAGAACCACAAATAGATGTGGCAGTACTGAAGAAGAGTTGGTTTAAATGTACAGCTTTGCAAAGTCAGCATGTCGTGTAGGATTTCCGGGGCAAATGACATCCTCCGACAGCTACATGTTGAATATAAAACAGCAGATGGTTAGTTTAGCTGAGCACAACTGCTCTGAGCAGCTATAAGACAGAACGCTGCTCCCTAATAAATGTTTCACTATCATTTTTACATGTTTGTTTTATATGGATTAAACAAAAGAGGGGCAATGTGTTACACTTTAAGCTGTTGGACTGTTTTCACGGCCTCTGGACTGAGTTGGATCACTGCTTCTGTTTAGCTCGATAAGCTTTGCAGCTGCAGGTGTGCTTCATAACACACCAACTTTAGAGTTTTATTCACTTCACCCTGAAAATTAACACGCTTTGTTTTGAACACCCTGTCCACTTTTAAGGTACATCAGCTCCCACATCAGTGTGCAGGTGATATCGAATAGAATAGAATAGAATAGAATACACAGCCAACACCTTGGACAGGTCAGCAGTCCATCACAGGACAAACACTTAGAGAGACAGACAACTACACACACACACACACACATTCACACCTAAGGGCAATTTAGGGTCACCAATTAACCTCATGGGTAGAAAAAAAAAAGATAAAGCTAAAAATCTTAGGCCATAAGAGGTCTCATTGCAGTGAGCAGTTCATATCAAACTGAAATTAAATCTCCATGGTTACCACTTCCTTTTTCCTTCCACAGCCTATTTGGAAACAAACTGCGTGACCATGGAGTGCTGACCCTGTTGAGCGGAATAGCTGAGCTGCAAGAGCAAACAGCAAGAACTGCTGCAGCCATTCAACAGGCAATGCTCTTCCCACCAGAGCAGAGCATGTTACTGCAGCTCCCCACCGGGTGGAGCTCTTTCAGGGTCTTTGCACTACAGGAACTGGATATCGGAGGGAACAGCCTGAGCAGCGAAGGGGTCAAGACGCTAGCGTCGTACATGAGATCCTACTCGTACCTCCAGTACTTAGGGTTAGCGCAGACCGGCGGTGCCGATCTTGCAGCGTGGAAAGAGCTTTTCGACAGCTTGAAGGGCAACAGTTTCCTGAGTCAGATCATCCTGGATGAGAATAACCTGGGAGACCCCGGGGTCAGGCTGCTGGCTGACATGCTGAAAGAAAACGGAGGTCTGCGACAGGTGGATCTGGACCGCAATGGGATCACCGACGTGGGGGGAAACGACATCATGGCGGCGCTGCTCTGCAGAACGCAGGTTCCACTGAGGCATCTGAGCCTGGAGGACAATAACATCAGTGACGGATTAATGAGCAGAATACAGGAGGAGGTGAAATGTAAATGAGTCCTGCTGGAGTGGAAGGATACAGTCGCAGAGCATGAGAAACTAAACAAAGGCCTGACTTGGAAAAACTCATGAGACTCCTTGTTGATATTCTGAGGTTGGAGAAAAAAAAGAAACCTGACTCAACTGACTTATTTGACCATCAAACACACACACACACACACACACACACACGTACACACACACACAGACAAACACACGCACACATGTCCCTTCCTTCCTATGACTGGGTGGCCTTTTCCAACAAATGCTGCATCTCAGCTTAGTCCAGGCAGGTAGTGTAGGAGGCACGTTTGCTCAAGGGCTGCACTGTGGTGTGGATGCATTTTCAAAGAGACACATATGAAAGGAACCTTTCATTTTTGTGGTGAGGTTACATCTTCACCTTGACATTTTCTTCCGTGTTCTTCTTCCCACCAGCACCCCCCCCCCCTTGCAACTTCACACCCACTTCGCTAAAATTGACTTCACCACCAGGCTCACTGATGCTCACTGACACTGCCTCTTGACAAAAAAGCAAAGCCACAGTGATTCATTCCACCCACAGCATTTACACGTGGATGACTGCCCCCCCTCCCTCCCTCCTACCTACCCAGTCTACCCCCTCCCAGAACATTACAGTAGCTGCCATCATGAGATCGCCTTTTTTTTTTTTCGAGCTTGTACAAATCAAAAGAGAGTTGTGGACAAACGGAGCCATGCCACGTCAGCTCCCCTCATTTTGTTGTTCTTGTCTCCCCATGTGTTAGACAGCACTCCTTTTCAGAATCTAAGCATTGGGATGGGGAGTGTGTGTGTGTGTGTTGGGGGGGGGGGGGGGGGGGGGATTTTGACACCATCATCTCATTGTTCTATCAACACTGACATTCTGAGAATAACTGTACCTGTGATCAAAGCCTGTCAAAGCGGTAATTATCTCCTCCTCTCAGGGCTGCCAGTAGTGATGCTGGTGAAACCCACCCGTCCATATTTCATCTGCAGTCTGTACAAATTCCTTTCTGCGGAACCCCGATAAAGACAAACCCCAAGAGGATGACAGATAAATGAGACTGGAGTTCCTGAAGATTACATCTCGTGAAGTTATCCTGCGTTTTTCATAAAAGGCTGAATGGGCCTGTGTTTGTCATTTTTCACCTTTAAAACTGTACAGAAAAACAAGGATGCACAGCTGGGAGTGTCTCGTATTGTAGGGTCATTTCCGAAGTCTTGCAGATAAGACTTAACTTTTTGTTATCTGCACTAAATAGAGTTGGCGACAGTTCTCTTTGTGACTGTTGACAGTCGGAGATCTAAACAGATACTTTTTTTTAGCTGATTCACTACAAGACTAAGTGGTGCACCATCATGGCTGGCTGAGCATCCGATGCCAGACAAAAACTGCACTGTAACTCCCTGACTCCTTTGATAACAACGCTGTGTTTCTGTTACAAGTGAAACACGGATCACTGACCCCATTGTCCTCTCACTGGTGCATTTTGGCCTGGAAGAAATCCTGTGGTGTAATAACAATCTTTCAGCGGCTTTTTAAAAAAAAACAAGGCCTTCTACTCACAGGAGCTCAATCTGTGAGGAATGTTTACAGGTTTGTTCCAGAAACAGTTTCCCCTCTCAGGTCATTGTACCTTATTGTAAAGGTATATCTTGATGGCATTCAATCATGTAAGAATTTGGCAGTGCTTTAGTCTTTCTTTTGTTCTGGACGAGAAATACATTTATAAAGGCTCTGCTGGAAAGAATAGATCTACAGTGTGCCATTCAAATATTCACAATTTACCAATAGAAATCTCAAATACTTCGCACAGCTGCTGAAATACCCGCTGTGGCTGGTAGCAAGTTTTCCCATTTCAGGCCTTTATACCTTACTGGGACACTAAAACAGCACGAAAACATATTTTTCTAACATTTTGTAAAGATTACACTTTGGCTTATGAGCACATATTTTCCTTTAAATCTGAACTTGTTTAAATAATCTGTAAACAGAATCTGAATATCCATCTATGTTTTGTTGACACTATGAAAAAGTCTATATTTAACTCTTACTCTTACCTTTTTCCCAAGTTGAGAGTTTGAAAGAAAAGGAAATGCGACTTCAACATCTTGCCACCACAAAAAAAAACCATGTCAATCATTTGTGGCTCATTTGTTCTTGGAATTTAAAAACTGCTTGTCACTTTTAAGGGTGCAGCTTATATTGCCTTCAGCATGCACAATATTTAAAAAAAACTAACTAACTGATCTCTTGGCTCAGTGTCTCCGTGTTGTGTTGTTCAAGCTACTTTTCTGATCCCGAGTGAATAAATAAAAGTGCAACGTCATGTTGTAGACCTGATTGAGCCCTGCAGTAGGATGGTTTTGGTTTGCTGTAAGGTACTGTATCTCTTCGTACTGCTCAGTCACTAAAGTTCTTGGTCATGTTGCAGTGTTTGCCATTAGTCTGCACTCCTGTCCCTATGAAATTAAAAACATCTTTCATTGAGGTTTTGTTGGGAAGAATGAGCTTATGCTGCAACTCCCAGAGTACTTCATAAAACTGTGGAAAAACCATTTGTGACAACCGTCTGGAATCAAGGAAAAGTTTGTTCCCCATGGCTCCGTGCCTTACCGTTAAACTGTCAAGACACTGAGAGGCTCGAGAGGGCAGCAATATTTCCTATTATTAAACAGTATTGGACTTATATGATTAAAAACATAATTCATCGAGGTAAGGCACCACAGTAACAGTGGTTAGCCCTGTCGTTGAACATTGACAGGGTTACAAGTTCAAAGACTAGATTTTCACCTCTGGTTTGAAAACTACATCGATGAACGGATTCATGACAGTTTTACTCATGATGGTTAAATGTTGCTGAAAGATGAAACACCTGTATGCTTGAATTTACTTGCTGAAACTCACCAGAACTCCCTGAATACCAGTGGCAATGTTTTAGATCTTTGTACTTGAGGCCCCATTTGCACAACAGCCTTTTCAAGTGATAACGGATAATAATAATAATATTAGAGTTTTGTTGTCATGTAGAAATTGGACACAGTACTAAACAGTTCTTCTGCACATGCACAAATAGCAATGTTTGCCTCCAGAGTGTCCATATTCTCCTGAAACTTTGTAGATTCATAGTTGAGAGTCACCCGTCATCATTTTCAGCGTTTTTGCTGTTTCTCTGTAAATGGACATGCTACTGAAAACATTGCTGTGTATACATGAAACTTTCCAAAATGACTTCAAATGTCATGTAAACTGGGCCTTACTATATGTTAGCTCTTGATGCTGCTCAATAAGAGCTAAGTCTCCACAGGTCTTGGTAGTGCTGCAGTGTTGGCCGCTGTATGTGGCAGAATCTTTAAAATTAAAAACATCTTTCATTGAGGTTTCACTGGAAAGAACAAGCAGCTAAATAATAAACCTTTTTAATCTTTGAATGTACAAGCAAAGACTCCCAGATGTAACTCCAAAAACGCCAGCTTTTATCCGGTAGCGAGAAAAAGCCCCTTTCAGGCCTTTGTCAGGTATCTCTTCATACGATTCAGTCACTGAAGGTCCTAGCAAGGCTGCAGTATTTATGGTTGTTGTACAGTTCTGTTCTTTAAATCAAAAACATGATTCATCAAGATTGTTGCTGAGGAGAACAGATCTATACTGCTAAAAGATGAACCACTTCAATCTCTGAAAACCAAGAATTCAGTCACATACAGAGCTGAAGGAAACATACATACAACAGGAGTTGAGTTTAAGATATCTGATACTGTGCGGGAAACAGGAACGTTTTGGGGATTGGATTCTTCACTCTCACTCTGGGCAAAAACAAAACAAATGAAGTGAACAATGGCCACCTACCCTCACGGGGAAGTTCAATGATTCAGACTTCTTTGAGTTTCCTGGGCAAGGTGATGCCGTTTATTTCCACTTACACTCTTTATAAAAGGTTCACTGTCTGTTTGCAGAGCCATTAACTTTTTATATCTTTGTAATTGTGTCCTGTGGATACTCTCAGGTAAGTTCCACTTCTTCAGCATTTTTTTTTTTCTGAAGATGCCAGAGGGATGGTGGGTAAATCACACCACATTATAGGAAATATAGATCTCAACTCCTAGTAAGTGGTCTTTCACAGATATTACACACTTATTGGACGTAGCACAATGACAACACAGCACCATAATGCTGCCTGACTGATGTGAGATGGATTGCCATCATGAGCTGATTAAGGAAGCAGATGATGAGACAACGATCACAGCCTGAAGTCTTTGTTCCTTTGTTGTGATGTGGCACCATGTTGTTATTGTGGTAGTAATATTTTCTTTCTCTTTTTGGACATTTTGTTGTCATTTTTGTCTTAACTTGTGATCACAGTATCCCTTAATATGACAGCTGTGTTTCTTTTATTGGTTTGTGACTCTTTTTGTCAGAATCTTCTCATCATTATTTTGTACACCATTGCAGTTGTTTTTTACATCTGTTTTTAATCTTGTTTTGTCTTTCTTAGTTTCTGATCATGAGCCTTTTGTCTTTTCAGACCAGGGAGGAATGGGGGGGGATAAGTCCTATAGTGCAGTATTCTTCATTTTGGTAGAAAAAAATACAAGTTCGCTTAATTATTCTAATCATCTTTTTTTTGTATGGCAAGGCGATTCTCGACATGGGACGTATAATGTTTATGGCAACTAATTAATTGAAGAGGAATCGTTGTATATCTCTATGTTAACTGACATGTAGGCATTACATTTTTTTTTACTTTAAAAAGAAATTGGAAATACAATAACATGACGTAATTGCAGTTTGAGCTATTTTCAATGTGCTTAAAATGACCACCATCCAACCTCATCAGTTGGTTGCCAGGGGCTGCACGTTTCCCACATCCTGTCAATTTCTGTTTCAGTAAAATATTTAGACATGTCAACTATGTAAATGGTAAAAACAGGAATAGAAAATAATTTTGTTAGTGTATCAAGCAAGGTTGGATTCGCAGGCATCTCTAAGCACCAGTTCAATATGAATCCCATGTTGCATCATTTCCAGAACCCGACCCCAAAAGAAAAAGGCAGAAATTCATGCTTGAAAAGATTGTTTTCACTTTGAGGATCGATGCCAAAACTGCTGATTGAGTTGGTGTGAGACTCGGGGGGGAATGGTTGGGCAGGGATACATGGCTGTGTGCATCAGCCTGCGTTTGGGAAGTCATGCCGGTCCGTTTACGGACTCGTGGGAGCCGTGCACCTGTCAGAACACCAAAAACTCTCTGTTCTATTTAAGTCGGATCGGCACTGACCACAGGCGAACACTAATTTGCTTTATCTGGTCAAGCCAAAAATATCTGTCATGTCATTTGACGAATGGGAGGCCGTTTGTTCTTAATTCAGTATTTCATTTACTTTTTTGTGTGGATTGGAGTCAGGCTGCAAGTCCCCCCCCCCAAAAAAAAAACAAAACAAAAAAAAACTGCCAGGCTCTGAGGCAGGCTAATTAGTGAGATTCTGTTCGCCAGTTTATGTCAATGAAAGAGAAATCTGCTGAGTTTCTCCTCGGCTGCTGCTTTACTCAGTAGGAAAGCACCAGGAAGTTGACGTTGGCTCATGTTGTCTGCACACAGTGTAACAGAGAATCAATGTGGAAACGCCTGGCTGAGGATGAGAGCCGCTGCTGAGCCACAGCGCGATCTTAGATTGGGTCCTATCCGTAACAGATTCCTTTCATCATCCAGAATAGGAAAGCAAAATAATTGACTGTTTGGGGGATGACGATGGGAACAAAGCAATCTCATAATGCTGCAGATGAGTTTGGTAGCAAATGAATTTGGACTGGAGGTTGCATAGAACATGTGCAATCTATGTGCATAATGAAGTTCCAAGAGGAGTTGTGTCAGGATTGTTGCCTTTGCTGATTTTTATGGTCTGTCGAGAAAGTCTGGTGTGTCTGTGAACAGCACAGACAGAAGGGATGCTGTTAATTCATGCAAAGAGCATCATCTGTGTGTGGATAGTTATGGTCAACATGGGGATGTGATCAGGTCTCGGGTTGGTCATCTTCCCGTGAATCTTAGCAGAACATCAACGATGTGACCAACACGTGTTTGACTTGCACATTTTGTTCAGCACAATAATCTTCACAAGCAAACAGCGTTTTTATGATTTTCAAAGGACAATTGCAAGTAGTTTAAAGTTAATGTTATGCTGACAAACTATACCAAGGTCAAAAACAAACCATGGGCCTCTTATTTATGCTTCTGCTCGACAAAACAAACTG
The DNA here is from genome assembly GCF_963422515.1 of Blennius ocellaris. Classification (NCBI taxonomy): domain Eukaryota; kingdom Metazoa; phylum Chordata; class Actinopteri; order Blenniiformes; family Blenniidae; genus Blennius; species Blennius ocellaris. Next base: position 6,309,878 of record NC_137656.1, read on the forward strand.
CACTTCTGACTTCAAAAGGACTGATGAAATACAAGTTCGACAGTTTATTTTGGAAGGATTTGTAAACATACAGTCAACAAAGCTGTCGGTGCATAACATGATAAAATGACTGATGAGTTTAAGATTTATTGAAAATCCTAAAAGCAACCCAAGACCTGGTTGCAAAACACAACTGCACCTTATTAATTTCCTCAATATGCACTTTCTATAGCTCAATAGTAACATGTGATGTGTCCATAGCCTTAAACCGGTGAAGCTAAACTGGTACAACCAGACCATGAAGGAGAAAATACAGGAAAGCAGGAAATAAAATACAAACTACAAACTTGTTTAAGCTTGCAGCAAAATCTACTTTATCCCTTGTCGAAGCTTTTGTGGAGTTCATTTTCATGTTACTGTTTTCTTGTGCGCTATTGCTTTTTTCCCCTCATGTTGCAGAATGTGCCCTTAGAAAAAAAAACTATCACTCTCACTAATCAAGGTTAACACATGTTAACCTTGATAAACCCAACAATAAACCTTGTTGTTATTGTCCATCTACTAGCCTAAAAAAAGTTGTCTTTTTCCACAGAGTCTGCACTTGACTCTTGCATTTTCAATTGCCTTGAACACCGTTGTCAAGTACAGACCCCCAAAATACCACAAAAGTTATCCTTTTTTTTAATTTCCATGAACAGGGTCTGGGTTATTTACATAATCCTTGAAACTCCATAGAAAGAAACCCCAGAATTGTCTGTGTTAAAAGTGTTAAAAGTAATATTGTTAAAGGATTTACTTTACATGCACAATTTAGTATTCTTCTCGTCTCTTCTTGTATTGCAGCCTGAGGGGCAATTAGACACTCCTATATCCTAAAACAGACCAAAAATGTATAAATGAAACTTTGAAGAATTAGGGTTTTTTTTTAAACTGCTAAAAGTGCTAATGTTTCGTTGGCAGCATGAAACCTGCATAAAATACAGAGAATCTTAAGCGCAATGTCTTCCCACATCATTTTATTGGTGGAAAAAAAGCCTCTGCACCTGATCCAAAACATTTTTAGCCTTCAAATGTAATTTTAAAAATGTGAGACTAGTTTAGGCTTTCAGAGGAATCCAAAAAGAGAACAACATTCAAATAAATGACATTAACATGTGTTTTATTCTTGTAACGAAAGGAAAAAAAACATCAGTTTTCGATTAGAAAGGACTCTTTGGCTTGACATCATGTTTAGGTTGGAAAATAATCAAAGAGATGATGAGTGAAGTGATTATAGAGGCAGTGAACTCCAGGACCACCGTACACTGGCTGCTTCAGTTTTTTAACACCACTCTGTTCAGTGCTCGGTTGTTAAAGTGTGTGACACGGTATTATGCTGATGCTGAATAAAATGTTTTAGAGTCCGTTTTTTCAACAATGGCTCATGCTGCTGTTTGACATTTGGCAGAAAAGAGTAGCCTTTCAATATGGATTATTCATCAGCAGTTTGATCCTCCACTCAAATGTCACCACAACAATGCCTCTGACTTGGCAGCACCATCTCTCTCTCTCTGCAGCTCCGCAGGGAGAGGAATCTGCAGTAATTACATCTATTGTAGCGTTCGGACTGTCCTCGCACACCTTTGGGGTTTTCAAATTACTGCTACCATTTTATTGAAGGTCTTGAGTTGAAACATTTTCATTGAATTACTATCCACATGTGTGATGCGCTCTAAATAAGCAGTGAAGATGCAGTGAACATACGGTCTGCTGCTGTATGGCGTTACGTCAGATCAGTGGTTCCTCAAAATAAAAGCATCTCTGTTTTCTGGCGAAAACTGAAAACGTTCATTTTATTTTCTGTTCACACAACAACGGTGCGCAGAGCCATTGAAATCACAATTTTTTTTTAAACTGTAAAGGGAGGAAAAGTACTGCGCATGTGTGCCACAGCTGTAGTAAATAGTTCTTCTGCACATAATTAGATGGACAATAAAACAATAGCGGCCTCCAGAGTGGCATAACTCCCATTATAGCAATCTAACTTCCTCGATTGTCCATACAAATGTCCGTGTACTTGCCATTGTTAATGTTTATGGCGGATTGTTCTCTTTACAGCCATGTGTGTCTTTTGGTGTTGATGGGTATAGTGCAGATTAGAAGCACCCACCACAAGTATCTTTGGGAAGATTAGGGCTGAGCTTGCTTGATTTGGTTGTTGATCACCTTCAAAATTCTCTGTTGTTTGGCTCTGGGTTCATTTTATATATCTTACTTAATGTTGTGGTCCTAGCCCTGTGTTGTTGCCTGTGTTTTTAATTTAGGAACATTCAGCCTGTTACTTTGATGGTCATGTGTTCATTCTAGTTTGTTTGGTTGCTGGAATTTGGCCAAAGCAGCGAGATTTGTGTGTTACTACCACATGTGGTAGTGGATATTACTGATGTTTGAAGAGATTCGTCAATGGAGCAGATGTTAACATTCCACATGATCATAGCGCTTATTGTAGTGAAAATATCACTGTGAGCTCAGAAGTGGAAACCATGTTGTGTCAAAAAAACATATGTTAACATAACTCCCAACTAACAAGTTTTTCTTCATTCTTTGCATTGATCCAAGGGTGCTGGGCACGAACTCAAGAGTGGTACAATAGGATAGACAATGGAGGTATGGAGCAGTTTGTGACAGCCATTTCAATGGAACAATGATGGTTTGGGGTTTTTTTTGTCAAACGATTTAGTATTTTGATTGTTTTTATTGTGTTAAAAGTCAAGTTGAAACTTGACTCAGGTGCCATTTACATAATGTTTTCATTTCATTCAGAGGGACTGTTACATCACAACAAAATTTTTGGAAAATGGCTCGCAAGGTGGATCTTTTCGAAAGTGCTCTGACTCTCTCTGGTGGAATAGGCAACTCTGAAATACTCCCATGACTTGTTAGTGTTATAGTTGAGAGTCACCAGCAACCCAACTTCATCATCTGTCAATACGAATGTTGTTTTCAGTGTTTCTGCCATTTCTGTGTGAACTGCCCTAGTTTTAGAAACATTGTCATGCATAACCATGAAAATTTCCCGATGTAAAAAAACAATGCCTTTTCACTTTAAACATTGTCATGTAAACATTGCCTTAAAAAGAAGAAGTAGGGTGGTGTTCCCCTCCCACTGTCCTGAAGGTGTTCCTGCAGTATTTGAGAGAAACCTGCTTATATGGGAGTGTCATAGGTAAACCCAAATATCTCTGGCCCACAAGTAGTTGTGTGAAGCTATCAGGTGGGTGTGTCTGCCAACAGACTCACTGCAATGTTTTGGTCAATCAGAGGGGGTCAGCAGCCTTCTTTCGAGGCAAACTGGGGGCCCCGGAGGGACAAACGTGTCAGAAACCACAACCTCATATGAGTGATAGATTTAACAGATCCATAACCACAAAGTAAAAATCAAATGTACTCATTTAATGAGCTGCATGACCCCAATATATGATGGCAATCAATAAGCCTTCAGACCTGCCATTTATAAAAAATGAAATGCCACTGATGTTTTATTTTTATTTATATGGACTAGAGTCCCATAAAACTTTCATTCTCACTGTTAAATTTAATGATTCATTGAAGCCTTTTATGTGTTCCATTTGCTCTGAAAAAGCAGCCCCCTTTCTTGTTTAGTTTGCTGTAAAGACAAAATTTGACTGGATACCAGATAGGTTTCTCTCTATTTATTTTAAAAACCTGCAGTATTATGTTTTGCTCACTTCAGATGTCAAAATAAGCAGTGAGAACGACACTAATGTCTCCTTGTAGTGTCAAACAGACAGAAGTTGCTTGTTTACACACTGAACCAACTCATATCAACAATGTTAGTCGATCACATGCAGAATTAATCCACTGGCCAAATTATAAACTTTATTTGTGTCTTCAATCAGTCCAGTTTCTGTTATTATTATTAAATCCAGGCAATACGATTTATGAAGACCTTTCATGTAATCAGAGTAATCAGGGCTGAAGCAACATCAAACAAATTATAAGGGTGAACGTTCATGTACGGGAAAAGCTTGAGGTTCTGGCTTACCTGCTCTTCCCTTTAATGAAGCGAAAGTGGTCCTGTTTTTTCACTACATGAGTTCAGGACATTACAAGAAAGTTGTAGGTTCAAAACTTTCAGTGCTAACTTTACATATTCTCCCTGTGCTTGAATGTTTTTCTATCTGGGTACTCTGCTTTTCTCTTGCATCAAAAATCCTTGTATATGAGGTTAATTTCTCACTCTGAATAACATGTAATGGGTGTGGGCCTGCTGTGTGCATGGTGTGTCAGTATGCAGTTAGCCACAATTAGCTCCGGTGACCATGAACAGGAAAAAGTGGTGTCAAAGATTAATTGAATACAGTACTAAGTCTCATTTCCATGGTTTTCAGCTCCACAAACCCATGTGAAATATTCTACTACAGTGAAATCTTTTTTTTTTGTTTTGTTTGTTTGTTTGTTTTATGATTTAGTTTTTTTTAAACATTGGCTGTCAGGATAAAAGTGTGAGGCTACAGCAGTACTCTGAAGTCGTTGGCTGAATCCCAAAGCATTGAGTCTAAAAATGCTAAAAATTGTCTGTGTAGCTGAGGGAAACAACAGATTGAAGGGTTAAATCATGTCAACTGGTGAGTAGACTGTCACTTAGGTAAAAATTTTGAAAAATATCCTCAAACAAAAGGAAAGGCTTTTTTCCCCCCAGTCAATGTTTTTGAAACAATGAGCTAATTTAACATCAGTTTGAGGTGTTGACCATTTTCTCATACATCTTAGTAATTTGACTCTTGTGAAATAGCCTTTGTCTTTTCTCTCAATTTAAACTCTTAAAAAGTCTTTAAAAAGTTTCTGTCTCTCTCTCTCTCTCTGTCTCTCTCACTCTCACTCTCACTCTCTCTCTCTCTCTCTCTCTCTCTCTCTCTCTCTCTCTCTCTCTGTCTCTCTCTCTCTCTCTCAGTACACCGATCTCCATTTGTCTGAAATAATCAGCAATCAGCTCCTGAGATAACATTTTCAGATCCAAAAGAAAGCTTGACTGGCTTATAAATGAGCCTGCGCTACATCAATACATTGTCTCAGTGATCAGACTCGAGTTTCAGCAACGTAGAATACAATGCAAAAATTGTCACTCTTGAGACAGACATGCAGGGGGTGAGTGGTGAACTTGCAGTACTTCTTTCTATTTTGCTCTTTAGGGTATTGTAACGAAGGTCGCTCTATGTGAGGCTGGAGCTTATCCAAGCTGACATCGATCTAAAGGTACAGTACCACATTTTCTGAACTATGAGTTGAGGGCCATTGTCTTGCAATCATAGAAAACCTCCTATAAAGGCCTGACAGTGTCAGAAAGTTAGGCGATCGTTACTGCTGCTGCTGCTGCTGCAATCTACATCAACTAACCAATAGAAATGCAGTATGAAATAATGTATTGATCAATGCGACACTGGTGCTAAACTCAAATAGATGCTTTGTGGCTACAATTGCAAAAACGCCTCAAAAAAGTATGTGGGATGTAAATCCAAATGTGGATTTCTCGGAAATATGTAAATGTTACATTCTTCACTAGTTTCTCCAGCACCTCATAGACTTCTCAGACACTCTGAACTCTTTCTGACACTCTGTATGTATTTCTTAATTTTTAGCATTCTCTTGTCATACAGTGACATCTAGTGGTCTTGGATTGGTATGCATTCATGTATTTTTGATGTATAAGTTTCTTCTCAACCAATCAAACAACAACAAAAAAGTGACTATATGGCAATCACCAAGTGAAAGTTAGGGTTCACTAGTTAGAGAGAGGCTAAGCTTCATATATTCCTACTTACAAGCAATTTTGCACAATTGATTATTATAGTAAATTTTTACCTAGATTGCACCATTTATAACATAACAATCCTAATGCACTTGCTCAGTGAAAAAACAACTAGTGCACATGATTGAGATCAGGCGACTGAGGGGGGAAAAAAACAACAAAATTCTATACTATATACTATACTATACTCCACTTACTGCAGAGTGTTGGTCGGATGGATTGTCTCAGTAAACTGTAGTACTCCACCAACAGGGTGCACCACACAAATTCAATGTATAAACTTCGATTTGGAATATTGCCTTTATCATCCAATTACTTGGATTGCTGTTGGTAAGATTACAAAAAGATATAGAGTAAAACATTTTTTTTTATAAAAGTCCTTTGACGATTTCACGCAAAACTGAGTGTTATTTCTCTTGAAAAGGCAGAGTTCACATTAACTAACTTTGCATAATATACTGGCCAGTCAATGCATTTATGTCAAAGGAAAATTAAAAGAAATCTGTGGAGCTTGTGTCAATCTCACATTTCTTGCATCTTGCCAAAGAAACACAAACTAAAGAAATCTCATTTGGGATGAGGACTCTTGAAGATTTTTCCAAGACTTGGGACTCAATACCTTGGCATCTATAAGTGCATTTTCATTGTAAATCATGAAAAACAAAAATTTCATTTTAGATTATGGAAAAAAAACATGCAAAACATAAGGTATTCACACTCTTCAGCTCAATAATTTTGGCTAAAGAGTGTTTGCAGTGTTTTTCGTGAGGGGGACAACATATTAAAGCATGAAAGATACAATTAAATCACAGTAAAGTTTTTTTTTCTCCCTCTGAATTTCCTGTTGTAACATATGGAATGGGTAAACAGAGCACCAGGGCATGCTCTTATTGGACCCAGCTGTGCCTGTGCAGAGGTTGCTGCATTCAGCTGGCCCCAATTCCCCGAGACATGGGGGCGAAACAAAGAGCCTGTGTTTATCAGACAAGATTTTCCATCAACGGAGCATGACAGGAATGGATCCATGCGCTGTGATCACATTCAGAGTCTCGCTCTAAGAATAGGAGGGAATAAGCTATAATGCTCATTATCCCCTCAAGTCATTTGATGTTTTTATTGATCTTGAAATTTACAGCTGCACTCACAGAAATAAATCATCATTATTCCTGGACTGCGCACAGCCGAGTGCCGCTTGTAAATAATGCGAGTACTGCTGACTAAACATGATTCATATGGATGTGCTATGGGGATACAAGCGATACCGACACGTCTGTCTACAGGAGGAGTCCTCCAATTTCCTGCAGACACTGAGTTTATTTCCATAGTAATATCAGGGTATACAGCTGACTTTAATTAACTGCCCTGCTGTGAAGTGAAAACAGTCTCAGAGCATCTATCCACACCTGAGAGTAGTTATCGACGGCAGTCAAGATGGCAGTCAGACGTGTGGAGAGGAAGCAAATCAACTCATGAGACAAATGCGAAGAAGTTCCCTCTGGAGACTCAAAAATAAATAAGTAAAATAATCAATATCTCCGGTTTAATTCCTTTTTCACCCGACTTCACTCATGGTTTCCATGTAACAAGCCTTTGGCCTTAACTCAGAGGGAAACTTTGCTTGTGTTGGAAAAAAGACTCTGGCTGAAGTGCTTTCATGTAGGAAAGCAGCAATAAAACCGCAGCACTGTCGCTGTCAGACGCAGACGTCCCACAGGTCAACATTAAAAGGACTCTCCAATGGTTTCATGTCAGGGACCACCAGCAATGTGTTCAGAGGAACTCTATCTCTCTCTCCAGCCACACTTTCCATAGGAATTGTGTAATTTCACCACTGTCTGAATCACAGAGAAAGTTATGCTTGTCTGATGTTACCTGATGTTTTTCGAAATTTTCTATATGTCTAACATCCTGTGCAAAGCCAAACACCCCAATTAGTTGGGTCATGCTATTGTTTTGTCATGGACCAAGGCTGGATGCCAATGTAGACTCAAACACAAGGAGTATAATCCAAAGGGTTTATTCAGCTCATTGAGATTTTTCTCCAACCAGACAAAGGTGTTCAAGGGAGGAATTTTTGCTGAAGTGGAATTTCTTTACATGATTTTTCAGTCTACATTTTAAATGCGACCTCCATCAGACTGAAGTGTGAATGTTATCCAACCTCAACGTGACCTGCATGCACAGAAGAATGTGTAATGTCTCCCGAGTACGCTGTTTATGGAAGTGAATATCAATGGACATTCACTGAGTCCAAACTTCGCAATTTCCCCAAAGATGAATCCAGTCACATGTGTCTAACAGGTCTGCTTCTTCCATTTTTTTCCTCACACATTTTGGCATATGACACACAGGTAAAAAAAACACGGACTTAAGCAAGACACATGAAGAGACCTGACAGTTTTAATGCTCTTGTTTTATTGGTATGCTAACTATGCACTTATATATATAATATATAAATGTGTACTCACAGAAAAGTTATGAAAAGCTCAACTTCTTTGGATACACCGCAAACAAATCTGGATTCATTTGTTTGTAGCTTTAGATTTCTTGTAGGCCCTAGATTGTGTGTGTTGGGCCACATGGCTGAAGAAGGCTGCCATGACCAGCCAAGTCCGTTCGCCTCTTTTATTTATCTCTCTTATTTAAGACGTGCCATTAGTTGTAGTACTGTGACACATTAGCCAAATTCTCAGTCCAATAATTGATTGATTCATTTCTGTAAGTTAGAACTTAATTGGTGGCGCTGACACGCAATTTTTGGTGTTTTTGAGTCTGTCTATCATTATTGAATTGTGATATTTTGAACTGCATGCCCTCCACTGCAAATAGATAGATAGATAGATAGCTAGATAGATAGATAGATAGATAGATAGATAGATAGATAGATAGATAGATAGATAGATAGATAGATAGATAGATAGATAGATAGATAGATAGATAGATAGATAGATAGATAGATAGATAGATAGATAGATAGATAGATAGATAGATAGATAGATAAATAGATAGATAGATAGATAGATATGCATATCATAGATTTTATTTTACTGTCTTTTTAGTTGTTATAGACTTGTTATTAAGCTAAATCAAGCAGCAACAACAGTGTCTTCATTTTCCATGATTCTTGGCAAAAAGGGTCTCAAGTAAATTTCCTCCAACAAGCACTATGGAGTATTTTAGCTGTCCCTGAGCCACATTTTGAGAAACACTTTCATTCAGGCTGCTGCAATAATCATTAAAAAAAAAAACCATGAAACTTTACACCCCTGGATGTAGATCTTCCTTGGAGCTCCTCCACAGCCCACAATGACACGGCTGTATTTGTCCGCGAGCCGTAACTCTGCGGTAACAAAAGCTCACATCCGTCAGACAGGTACATGGGAAGTGCTCCATCAAGGTAGTGAGCTCCCGTCCTTCCCGGCCACGAGAGGACGATCTGTGGTGGTGGTGGTGGTGGGGAGTGGGGTGGGTGTGGGGGTCCATTTCCAGGCAACTGAATCGGTTCTCTGTTTGGCCTCCCCTGGACTCTGTCATAGCCTGTTTGTTGAAGGTGGGTCAATGAGGACTTTCTTTTGGCAGAGGAATTTCACAGCACACGACTGCATGCACACACACACACACACACACACACACACACACACACACACACACACACACACACACACACACACACACACACACACACACACACACACACACACACACACACACACACACACACACACACACACACACACACACACACACACACACACACACAGAAAGTACCCAGGTCTCTGCTACTCTGGTGAGAACGGAAGTGAACATTGGTGAAGGAGGAGGTGCAGAAAGGCCGTCTCAAAAATAAGCCGGTCTATTGGTTTAAGTTTCACCTGTTCAGTTGAATTGGCCACTTGTTACAGCCGGAATATGTCCGTCAGGTTCACTGCAGTTTGACTAAGTTTGGCACAGGGAGAGAAAAAAGTGTTTACGTGACAAATCCAAAACTGTCGGACTGATTACACCGTAAACATTTGGCTACCATTCTCACATTAGATGAGTTCGATTTTAAATAGAAAACAATCTAATTCAGTTTTAAGGAAGTGCTAAAATGTGGTAATTTAATGCTGCCATCTCATAGTTTGTCCACAAGGGAGCAGTAAATAATCTGAAGAAGCAATCTCAGCTCATACTTGCATTCATGGTGTTTCATTTTACAGATTATTTTGCTGCTTCTTGACAAAAATTGAAAGCAGTTGAGGAGAGAGATGAAGCTGTGCAGACATCTTTCATTAAGGAAAAAAAAAAAAAAAAACACAAACCCAACAAAATAATAACCTTAAATTAATCAACTCAAAAAGAAGTTTGAACACCAGACACTAAAATACTCCACAGCGTTTTCATCTTGATGTGCTACTATTCGTAGCAGGGGTTTAAACCTTTGAATACATTTGACCCAAATGTAAAGGAAGCATGCTGAAGCAGGAAAAAGAACTTCAGTGATTTTATGACTCTGAAACCGTCCCACTGCTTTGCAATGTTGAACAAGCAGAGGACTGAAGACGTGTGCAGCTGAGGTCTGTTGATGCAGCCTGCCTGCAGCTCCACATGTCCAGTTCACACACTTGCGGCTGCAGCAGTGCATGCTTCGTGCAGCGCTGCTGCTCATAATATCCAACAGATGTAGGCCTGTGACGCTGTATATCCTCTTTGTGCTGAATCAAGACACACCAACAGTGCTGATGCCTCACTCGCTCACCCTCCTCCCTCCTCGCTTTCTCTATTATTGCAACGTAAGAGTGTAGCAGGCAAAATTCTTGTCGTGTTTTTTTTTTATTATTGATGTTAGTTACCCTAATGAGCTGGTTTACAAACTCAAGTTGGCACCGGCTGATGTTTTATAAAGTTTTACCACATGCTCTACGATGCCTCATCGCTTGGTTTCTTCAGGCTTGCTTGGCTCTCAGCTTGATGCAATCTGATGCTGTGTGCTGTGAAATACTGGCATTCAATTCTGAAAATGCAGAGTTATGTTTGAGATTATTGCTTCTGGTGCTGACTTGGCTCATGTCTGTTACCCTTAATATCATCATGGGGATAGTAACTTGGGCAATTATTGGACATCACGTTTGATGAAAGTGTAATGCTGCTGATGAGAGGCTGGTTCACGACACACATTTCAATTATTTTCTACAAATGAATGTTGGTTGAAGGTTCTATAAACAGCAGCAGGGGGCTTGAGGTGGCGGAGTGAGGACCCAATCCATCCTGGCAATCTGATTGGCTGTTTTAAGTGCTCAATATGTTTGTTACTTTTTGCTTGTGTTGCCCCTCTACCCAAATCATGGTTTGATTCCTTCCCCACAATCTATCTGTCTGTTCTCTCCTTTTCTCTCTTTCTTGCTGCTAACCCCAACCACAACAGCAGAAAGCCTCCACCTCTGGGTCTGGTTCTGCTAGTTTCTCTCTGGTATAAGAAAATCTTTTCTTTCCACCCTCGTCTACTTGCTCAAATAGAATTGTTGGGTTTTTCTCAGTAAAAAAAAATGGCTTGACTGTGTTGTTTGGCACTATAGAACTGAAATTGAATTGAATCATTGTGTAACACTGTTATCCAATGTTGAATTTTGCAAAAGAAGTTAAACTCCAATTTAAAAGTTGGTTGAACACGAACTGTAAGACCAGACGTATTCTGAATTAACTTTTACTTTGAGGATATTTCTGTAATTAAAGTTATGTAATATGTCAATTGGCATTGCTAAAATATTGCTTTGCACCATTGAAACTGTTCGGTTGAATAACCTCCTTTCTGCTCTCAAGAAACAGATGTCCAAGAGAAGAATGTAGCCAAAGAGACAAGTTCAACCTGTTATTAACCTGACAATGGAAAATGAAACAAGTCATAAGCACCCTCTTTAAAAAGAGAACCAATTAGCTTTACCAACAAAAGCAGGATGAGAGAATTAATTCACAACTGACAAGGTTGTTTTTTGTTCCCACAAAAAAATCAAAGAGAAACATTCACAGCAGCCTACACTAAACCTTGGTAAATGTGTGAGCGGCTTCAGAAAATCTGAACTCAAAGAAGCAGGTAATGGGTTACTAACCTGAATTAACTCACGACTAAACTTGAGAAATATCAATAAAGTCTACAGATACATTGCAGGAACAGAGATATTTGTTCTCTCTCCCGTAGCTGAAAGAAAGTTTGGGGAAGTTTTTGCTGTTCGTTGATTTGGTTGTGTCTGCCAATTGTAGTGTAATCATGAGAAATTTGAAGTGAACACTTCCAGAATCCCTGCACTTGAGTTTCCCATAGTTATGTTCAATCCTATCGATGTTCTTTCTGATCTGACACCAAAAGAAAAAAATTACATTCATGTGGTAAAAGAAAAGTTTTAGAGCAATTGTTTTCAAGGTAAACATAAAGACGTTTCTGACTCTGACATGACAATGTCATGTAAGGGGCATTGATACAGTTGCTTTAACACAACTGGTAACATGTAGAAGATGCCATCTGACAGGGCATAGAGCCTGTACAAGAAAATAACTTTAAACTTGATCTGAAAATAGTAACTACAGACTATTGATGTTTTAACTAGAGAATCCACCAATAACCTGGTATCATCTGTGTGTTGTGGTTAAAACTCTTGTACTTTCCACCTCAACTAAACAAGGACATTTCTAGCGCAGTACACCTCCACCTTCAAATACAGGCTTTGACAAGCTTGTTTGTGGTCTGTGGTTAAAATGTGTTTACAGAGGGGCCCAAGGGGGTTTTCATACCTCAGCTGTTTGAAAATAATAAATCTTAGCTGAGCCCTGCAAATGCCTCACAACCTTTCATATTCACTCCAAACCAACAGCATTTCATCTCGAAACACAGCAGCAGCGTAAAGCTGAGCACGGTCCAGCTTTTTCTGGAGAACGGAGCAGACACACCTTCAGGCTGAAGGAGCACAGATCCAAATGTTTCCACTGGTCAGCTGAAGGCGACAGAGGGAGGAGGTTTCCCCCCCAAAATCAAATATAACAACCCCCCCACCCACCACCACCACCCCAATACCATCACCACCACCACCACTTCCACCCGGTTCTCAAGATCTCCCTTACTCCACAATAAACTTTCATTTTGGAAAGTTCTCTCTCTCTCTCTCTCTCTCTCTCACACACACACACACACACACACACACACACACACACACACACACACACACACACACACACACACACACACACACACACACACACACACACACACACACACACACACACACACACACAGTGAGCGTCATCCTGTCCTGCACGGAGCGCTTTCCCCCTCCAGTAAACTCCGCACAGGACTTTATTGTTCTTTCCTGCATGCGCGCAAAGGGGAGGCGGACAAGCGCGCAGGTGGAGCTCTTTGGAGCGTCTTTTTTTCCCTTCCATTTGTATAATTTTGTATTTCTTTTTTCTTTTTTAAATAAAGCCTGCAGACATCTTCTTGAAGGGGGGGCTCCAGAGAGAAGAGGAGACGGGACAATGACAGCGACCTGCAGACGGATATCCCGGCGGTGATTATTATTTTTGGGTTGGTTTTCCACGCTCGCCGCGCACAAACCTCAAGGAACACCTGGGATGGAAAAAGTTCATCCGGACTGTCGTAAAAACTCCCGGGAAAGAATGAAGTAACCGCTATGGAGCCGGACAATGCCCCGCACTCCAAACTCACATCCACTGGAGTCGGGGGGTGAGTCGAGAGAAACTACTTCTTCTTCTTTTTTTCTTTTTTTTTTTACTAAATGTATCAAATTCACGTTCAACACTGTGCGTAAACGTGCGCGTCACCGCCGGATTTATGAGAACTTACTGTTTTTTTTTCTACTGTGACTGAAACTCGTTAAATAGTGTGTGCTGAGATCATGAGCAAACAAAGTGTGAAGTTATTTCTTTTGAAGAATCACATAAACTCGGACAGGTGGGAATGTTTTAATATGTTGGTCTGGAAGCCATTGTTTTATTCCACACAGTGTAGTCTGCTGTTTACGGCGCTTGAAATTGTGTCTTTGCAGCTTGTTTTAGAATGAAGTGCCAAACGATCTGGGACTGATTTGAGGGAAGATGTATGAGAGGAGGAGACCGCCTCCTCCTCCTCCTCCTTCTCTCCTCCCAGCAGTTCATCTCAGTCAGCTGGTTGGTGCCTGCTCTCACACTGGGAGGAGATATGTGAGAAAAAACCCAAAACGTTGCATCATATAACCCTGCCGCTGCTGCGCATTAGTAATGTGCTTTAACATTGATTTCTCTCCAACCATTTGCCATGTAAAACCACAGCTGTTACATTTCAAAAGCCGAATGCGGTTGAAACCACCTTTCTTTTATTTGAGCCAATTTCAGAATGTCATAACTTTGGTTTTCCTTCATGTAGCTGCCTGACAATCGTATGCATGGTTCCATACAGCCAAATCATTTGTGACAACATTTTTTGAATTATGATGCGTTGCATCAAGTGTCATCAGGTGTGAGTTAAAGTAGGATTCTGACTAAATGTTGAAACATGCCAATCTGAGACATTCACTGAACTTGTTTGCCTCTCAAAAAATAAGGAAAGGGTTTACGTGAACTTTTTATTAATTATGTGTTCTCTAATTTTACCAAAAAAGTAAAATAACAACAAAAAAAACCCACTTGATTATTCTATATCTAATGTCTTAAAAGCAGTCAAAAAGCAAAATCGGTCCATGAGGACAAGCAGTTGCAAAGTAAATGGGGACGACAATACAAGGGATGTTAAAGTTCTTCATCAAATTGACCTGAAGTCAGTCTGTACGTTTATTGGGCTTTCTATCAGAAGTCTGGAAGCTTCTCCAAGCTAGCATCAGTCACCATGTGTTTTAATTTCTGGTTAGATTTCCTCTTCAGACTCTCATTTTATTTTACTTTTTTAATCTCAATCAGGAAGTGGATCTGGATATTATCCAGGAACAGCATGAATTAATAAAGTTTCTTGGATCAGGGGTGAAACATCTTCCAAGACATGTGAAAAAGTTGAATGAACCAGATTCAGTTGACGTGGTCAAACGAGAAAATGTATAGACGTATGGATATAAAGGAGAGGGGATGTTGGAGATGGAGCTGTGAGGCTGGTGGGGAAGAGGAAGACTTCAGAGAAGATTGAAGGATGATGTGAAGGAGAACATAGAGATTGTGGAAGGTGGAAGATCCAAAATATCATGAAATAGTTAGCTCTTCGTAAAACAAATACAAATAACCCATTGAACACCCCTCTGCATTCACAGACCTTCGACATTAACTTGTCAGTGCTTCAGTCGATTACAATAGTAACATACAGCATTGGTTTTCACATATCTAATGATCATTTTGCAGTATCTTTTATTATTGCCTCATATTGAGTGTGAGAATGTCCTCGCTGTGGCTAACATTTCTGTCTACGTCTCATGCGAGCAGCTCTCTCCTCTACACTTCACCTCTCCGAAAACATTTGACCCTAAATGCTTAGTGAGGTTTATGGTGTTGGCATAGTCCCACCACATACACCACATATATCACACGCAGTGTTGTTGATGTTTTCACAGCTGAAGAAGTTCAAACTTCACTGCATTTTTGCTTTCCTCACAAATCTCAGTCCCTGAGAGGAGGATTTTAGGCTTCAGAGTGTGGGCAGAATATATACAGTATGCCTAAATGAGACATGTAGAAGAATATGAACAAAAGCAATTACTTAAATAGATATTTCTTGTGTTTTATGTTTAGATTATGTAACTATTACAAGCACGTAGACACACATTCCCATGGCAGTCTAGTCTGACAGCAGGGGATAGAGGAAAAAAAAACCTTATTTCAAAGTCAGTCTGTCAGTGGTTGACCAGTGGTTTCCCGCTGGGCTCTCTCTAAAACCACAAATGTAAAGGATTTGCCCACTGCTGCTTTCATTATGCCACTTGTCACTGAGCGCATGCCACTTCAAACGGCCCTGCTCGAAGCAGGCGTCCAGTTTCGTCTGCTGCTTTTACCCAGATTATCAGCGCATCGTCTCGGTGATAGCTTGAATTTACACTCATCTGCAATAATTTAGCACCTTTTAGAGCAATATCACCTCTATCTGTGAGTAATCAACACTCCCCCCTTTTTTATCACTTATCTTAAGATATAAATGTCACAGAAAAATCAATGGTGGCAAATTTGCTGTTTTATTGCCAGACGTTGGATGATAAATGGCACTTTTGTCATCTGAAGAGTAGACCTGTTCCGATTCCAGCTGAAGGATTACATGGCCTTCTGAAAGCCCCAGTGGAAACGTGCAGGTGGAGATAAAAATACAGGGCCGGTTCATGAATGGCCTCTGCATCCATCACCTTGAACGGTGGCTTTTTAAGGTGATGCAGTGTGTCTTTAAGTTTGTCAGGGGGAGCGGAAGCTTATCTTACAAGATAAGACCCAAGCCTGTTAACTTGAGACAGATGTTCTGATCACAGTGTCAACAACAGATTAAATCACCATCGTGGGTGACTTCCAGGAGCTTTAGTGTACTGTATCTGTTTCATCTTCAAGTTGCATCTTCTGGTGCTCTTCTCTGAAGTCAAAACACACATAGATAGGGCAGAAAGCTTACATGATTGCAGAAGGCTAAAAGAAGCCCTTGATAATGTCGGAGGAATAGCTGAAGAACAGTTGGATTCGGCGCATCAAACTTATAATGGGCCATATTCAGATGCATAGGATCTCTGAAGGGGGCTGGATCAGTGACGTGACAGTGGATTAACCTTTAAATGATCACAAATATTATATAAATATCAAATATTAATAATAAATATTTTGTCAAGTAAATATTTTTGTGCAAAGACGTATGCTCTGAAAAAGTTTACATCTTTTAATATCTTTTCACTCAGCATAAAGTTCGTTATACAAAAAAAATGGGAACAATTTCATTATTAACCTTTTCTACCAAAGCTTCCTGTTGCAAAATACAGCGAAATGGCACAAAACTAAAATTTGCTCATTTGCATCTTTTTTTATGATGACAGTAATTCACAGTACAGATGTCCAACTTTCTGTAGCCTACTGAGAAACTAGTGCATCACATATTTTCACACTGCTTTTCATTATGATGAACAAAAGGTTCCCAGATCTTAAACAACTTCCATTGGGAATTTGATTTGGGGGGGATTCCACCATTTCCAGATATAAACATTAATGTTGTCATTGAACTTCTGTTTTTTTAAGCTCGATAAAGAAGCTGACTATTGCTATCTTCATTATAACTAAACAAACCATCAGTGCTTGTAGAGGCAGGGAAAGAGACAGAAAAACAACTCAACCATCCATCTTCCGTAGCTGCTCTATTCAAGATAGGTCACAGGAGGCTGGAAGAAATCCCACAACATCAAGTAACCCTGGACAGGTTGCCAGTCCATCACAGTGCTTTCACAGACAGATAGACCCAACATGGAAGGCAGGGTCGTACCAAGTGCATTCACATGGAGAGAACATAAACTCCTCACAGAAAGGCCACACAGGTTCAAACTATTTCTTGATTTGAGGTAAACACTGCAAGAAAAGGGTGCTCAGAGTTAAAATGCTTGCAAAAAATACCAAGCCGTCGTCCCAGAAAGCCAGGAAAGAAAATCTATTTAAATCATATAACAAAGTCTTTAATTGAATTATTTTCTTGCTACAACGATCATTTTCATCCACTGGCCACATGTTCAAGAAATGTAAATACTTGGCTGAGGATATGGGATTATGGTTTAATTTCTGTTAATGCTTTTTCCAGACCACTTTTTCAGGACATTCTTGTATGGGAAAGATAAAAAAAAAAAAAACATGTAACTTGACTATCTATGTTTTTTTTTTTTGTTTTTTATCTCTGTACTCTTCAGGAGAGCTCTCATTCTTTGGATGATACTAGGTTGTATCTTCTCTCTGAGGCTCGCTCAGGCACAAGGTAAGCACACTCTGGACAACTGTGGTTAAAATGTGTTTTTTCTTAACAATCACATCGAGTTACTAATGATATGTTTCACGATTATACGATTCATTCTCAAAACCACTGTAATACATTGCTTTCTTTTGCAAAGTTCAGCACCTTCCTTTTGCACTGACTTCTTTTATGAAACAAATAACTGAGGATGGTTCAAAATACTTCCATCTAGTGGCAGAATGATGGTGAAGATGTTCAATTTTCTCTTTCTCAAGGTCGAGGGAGGATGCAAAATAAAAATTGTCATGCGTTACAACTGCTCGAAGATATGCAGTGTTCTTTATTTGACAGTTTTGTAAATTTATATTCTCCTCAAATGTCATTATATGAAACTGACATTGAATTAAGTCATAATTGATTTGTAAGATGTTGCACACTTTAAGGTATGGTATTGACAATATATAGCCTTTAAAGTTGATCATATCAAGGTGTAGTTGAATGGCAGAATGAGTGTGTCAAAACTATAAACCAGAGGTGACCAACCATTGACCCGTGGGCCAACTGCGGCGAAACAAGAATTACTTCAAGTACCGGTGATATGAAGAGTCACTTGATCGCAAATATCCTGAATATCTTTGAGTTTTAAAAAATTTTGTTTGCACTGGGCACTTTCTTTAGAAAATGCTGACAGCTCGAACTTAACCAAGGCTAATTAAGGAAAAATGTTGTTGCTGGTTGGCAAAAATGACAGAAGGAAAAAGATGCGGGATGGTAACTGAGTGCAGAAATCTTCAGTAATAATGTCTACACTTGTAATGAGTAACCCTGCAGTTTTCTGTATGTGGCTCTCGGTGGAAAACGTTTGGACCCAGAGAGCAGGTGAGAGTTATCATATAGGCATTTTGTTGTGCTGTCAGCAGATAACCAAAGAAGACATAACATTGGTCAAGATAAAAAGATTCACTAAAGAAGCTTTTCCACACTTTGGCTCAAAGTTCTGGTGGTCTGTGCCAGCATTTCTCCCTCGTGCTGCCAAAGCAGGCAGAACAGCAGTAAACACTGCATTTTAAACAAGTTCATTTTGTGTTCACAGAAATAATTTAAGCACCAGATTGGAGGCCTTGAGGATGTACACACAGCAACATAACTTTTTGAACTCCACAACAATTCTGTGTTGCGGCAGTATTCTTGATGCCTGATCAGTTATGCGTTGGAGACAAATGCAGTGTTTTCTCCATGTTCGTGACCATGTGCAGCAAAAAGGCCATGGTTTTGATTCACCAACAACTCATTTTGATCTCAGATGGGCTGAACCGGTGACATTATAACCTACGAACCTATCAAGTTTGTTATAATGCAAATAGGTTTGTATACACTGTAAAAACAAACATCCAAAACTGCAGCACGCCTTAACTTTTTCCTTTTTTTTTCTTTTTTGTTTTGTAAATCTTCTGATCTGTAACCTTATCTTCTGCAGTGTTTCTCTTCCTTCAGGATGTTTGCAAAAATCTTAGCTTTGTATATGCCACTGCAAAAAAGGGTAGGCTTTGAAGACAAAACTTCTTAAAACTAGTTAAATGATCTGTCCATGCAGCAAGTACATTTTACTTAATAAGAAATACGATTTTAAAATCTAGATTTACTATTATTCTTAAAAATAAAGGACTAAAAATAGGTAAATAACTTTTCATACAAGCCAAATCATCTATCATGTTTAAAAATGCCAAATCATTTGTAGTGCACAAAGTAGTTCACTACCATAACACGAAGAGCAGAGAAGGATCAGTCACATAACTCATAGGGAGAGTTGATATTCCGGCTATATTGGGCAGTTTGGCACAAAGATTGGCAGTGATGCTTCAGATTTTAGCTTCGGGTGCAAGCCAGCAGATGTTATTGTCCATATTATCATAGACGTGCAAAGTGCTGAGTATTCACTCTTGAATTTAACAGCGCTTCTCTAAGTGCCTATTTACTCCACCATCATTTTGAGCAATAGTGGAGTTTCTTAGCATTCCCAATGATGAAGTAGAGCGGACCAATCACAGCCCTGGTGGTCTTTGAACTTTTCCTTGTGATCTGAACTGTGTTGAGCGTGTACGTAGATGGAGGCTGTTGGAGCCGTGCGCAGCATCGATGGAGAGGCTGTTAGGAGGAGGCTCACGCCAACGCACAGCACTCCAATATCGTTGGATTAAAGCCTAACTTATACTACTCCACTCAATCAGACTGCGTGATCTCTGCAGCCTTCAGCAGGTCTTTGAATTTGATGCTCATGCTACTTTGATAGCGGTGACCTAGATATCTTTCACTGCCGCATCCCGATCTACTCGCTCAGGTCTCGGCGAAACAGCAGCTATTTTCAGTGAAAGCTGGCAGAGGATCTTCTGAGAGGCTCCTTCTGCCACCTCTAATTGAGACCTTTTTGGATGGGTTTTATTCACTGTTTGATTCATTAAGAGGTTTTCAAAAGTGATGATCGATGAAATGAGCATCCTGTCAATTCAGCCGCTGCTCATCAGCTTCCATTGGAAGATGGTAGGAGGTGGATGTCAGCAATCATAGCTGAATCAAAAAGCAGACTCATCCACGGGTGTAAAAGTTTTGAAAGAGTGTTGTGTTAAAGTTCAGGCTGATGGAGATGGACAGGTGAGCATCAAAATAAAACAGGAAGAGACGAGATGTGTAAAACTTGACGAAAACACAGGAGACCTGACAATGGGCTGATATTTTCTGCTTCTTCCCCTTGAAATGACTGTGGTGTAATGAACAGAAATACTTTGGTTTGTTTACCATTTGTGATATTGTTTCCTATCTAGATATCCTTGCAGTGCACTGCTCTCATTGTCCGTGCTTCAGAAAGAATATAAAATGATAGCTGTGTTTCGTGTTAAGTTTAATAAGATGTTTATCAGTTAATTCCTGACGAACCTGCAAACAATTTCTCAGTCTGCAGCGCTTCCTCTCTCCTTTGAAAAGACTCCCACGCCTTGATGGTTTAATGAAGGTGTTACACGACCCATCAGTCACGATTCGCCGAGACTACCCTGCTTTCTTTCAAGCGCAGCTTTTCATATCCTGACTCATCTGCGCATTCATGTCTTCCACACTCAGCTTCCTGTTATTCAACTTACAGCCCCTTATGTGCACCTTGCTGGATTCGCTGTCAGTCAAAATCTGCCAGATCTTATTCAATCACAAGCCTTTCCCTGCTTCGTGATGCCTTTTGATAATGCCAGACACTACCTACCCTGATAACAGATTCTGCCAATTCCTCTGTAAGTCTGCCTCCATCAGATGTAATTTTCCTACTCGGTGTCTGGAGATTTTTCATAGCCAAGGATGTTTGACTTTGCCCATGCTCTCAGATCCTAACAAGGCAATAATTTGGTGCTTTGCTGCAGAAAGTCAATCTGTAGGAGCAGAAATCGTCAAGCCTGTTTCTTGGATCGTTTGTAAGATCAATGCTCACGTGTAGTGGAAGTCATGCATATGGAAAGTGACAGTGCAGGACTTTATTGCGTCGTTTGTTGTACGGTGACGGCCGAACTCCGCTGTGTTAAAGACACAGTCCGGGCCCGGGCATGGCGCATCGTTTCCCTCCGCATTCATCACAGCTTTAACTACTTGTTCACACTTGACGTCCGACACCAGGAGAAATCTTCACTGTCAGTGGCCACAGCCCATGACTTTATGCTTGTGTCACAATGTTAATGGCCTACATATTTCCCGCGC
This sequence comes from Blennius ocellaris, assembly GCF_963422515.1. Taxonomy (NCBI): domain Eukaryota; kingdom Metazoa; phylum Chordata; class Actinopteri; order Blenniiformes; family Blenniidae; genus Blennius; species Blennius ocellaris. Next base: position 6,331,303 of record NC_137656.1, read on the forward strand.
CGCAGTGCGGTATAGTTAGAGCAAATTTGGAGGTTCAGCATGTCATCCTGGAGCTAATCCCAACCATCCTCTCGTTGACAGCTCGTCTTTCAGTGCAAGAGATTGAACTTGCAACCCCAGGGTGACTGGCTGCGCCTCCGCATCCAAGTCGAGCCCGAACCCATCCAAGCAGGAAGCCAAGCATTTCAAAGATAATGACCATGATAAATAATTCAGAGGGAATAAGAAAGACATAAATTCTGAACACTTGGTCATTTGCGTATTAAACGCTGATGTCCCCTTCGCTCAGTCAGACCTTCAAAAAAAAAAAAGAAAAAAGAATCATACATTTTAATGAGGGGAAGTAAAAGTTTTGCCGAGACAACTTTTGACTCAGACCTTTAGTGATACTTGGTGGCCAGATGATGCATTCAGATAACTTTTCTCTCTGAAACCACAAATAATTGTTATTGACATCATTGAAACACTTTCTGTTTGTGCACAGCCCATCGTCACAAAACTTTGTTGAAACTTGTAAAATGTAGATAAAGCCACCTATTTGGTCCAAAATCACATAAAGACAGCATATCCAATGCTATCATATACTGAGTAACACGATTTAGTATAAAAACATTGTATTTGGAGAGGTTGATTTGTTCAAAAGTAAAGATGAAGAAGAGTGTGATTGAACTGAGGGTTCAACCACGCACAAGTTTTATTGCTTTTTCTATGTGGGCTATCCACCCTAATCATGATTAATGCTACTTCACCAGCAGACACACGTTAATGCTATATGGAGAAAGTTACCATATTTGGTCACTTCCAGCTTTTTCTTATTTCTTAAAAAGTTTTATTGGTCAGTTTTTACACAGTTTTACACTTCCCAGCAGATTTTATATAGATATCATTTAGTTGTGTTTTTGAGATTGGAATTAGGTTTTAAATTATCCTAGAAAAATCCAAGTGTAGAGATTCTGCCTTTCCAATCATTTGAATGATACCAATAAGGGGTTAAATAATGTTATTTTAATATTTCTGAAGTCAGAACTGGGTTTTCACATTCATGAGGTCACTGGACACTTTTATTAGTGCAGGTTTTTATATTACAAGAGCTATTAATGGTGGAAGGATTTGTCATGCACAAATATGTATCCTACTTGTATTTGATTAATTTCTTTATTTAGAAATTTACAGTTGGATCTATATATTGATTAATGCAAGCATTTGACTGAGTCAAGCACTTTCCAACAGCCAGTCATATATATTAAGTCTTTCTGTACATCTACACAGAAACTCTTACGAATACAAATAAAAAAAATCCCTTATATATTCGAAAGATCCTACTTTGTCAGTACTGTACGACCGCTATTACATTATACCAGATTATGATCTCTTATTTTTTTAATTGAAGCCTCCTGCATAAGCCTTGATAATACTTTTTTGGACGAATAATGTAATACACAGTCTCAGGCTATATTACTTTATTGCCTCAGAAAGAATAAACATAAAAGTAAAAATGTGTCAGCTACAGCATAAACCTTCAAACTGTAAAGTTATTAAATTAGGATTATTTTTTTTTACACTCAGTATTGTTGGTTTTCACCTAATCAACATAAAAATTAAATTTTTGCCATTTTTCTCAATTTCTGATATGTATGATGAAGCAGTCTGCATTAACAGTACATTATTAACAAAAACATAGTAGTGTGCGGACTTGTGTCCTTCGTTTTGGGCAAAGTTGTGAGGTTCTGATTCAATTCATCGCGGCTGTGATGAAGCCTAATATTCTCCCATCTCATCAGGAGGTCACACAAAGCCTCGGGCAGCCCACCAGGCCGTCGAGCACATCACACGTGGAAAGAACAATTTTGTTCTCCTTGTACTGTATTAACAATTCAAATCACCGCCATGCGAGAAAAAACAACTGAAGATGGTCTTTGTTCTCATTCTGGCTCCTGTTTGATGTTCGTTTTCTATGGTTGAGTGTTTCTGTCGGGCTGACTTCCCTCTGCCTGCGCTCACTGGGTCTATACTTGTTTCTCGAGCCGCAGTTGCTCATTTAGTAGTTTATTTCTGTCTTGCCAACATTTGTTTTGTGTTAATCCCGTAACGGATGGATATTTTCGATTCATATGCAAACTGTTAGCCTCTATGTTGTGAATACCGAGAGGATTTTGGATGTGCCGATTGACCCGAGATGATAAGTTCTTCTTTATTTTCCAGCCTAAATAATCAAAACAAAAAGCCTTTGTTCGACGATAGTGCTGGCTTGAACTGCTGCCGAACAAAAGACAATTTAAATCCAGGCATATCTCAGTTTCTAAAGCTGTGGATGGTATGCTTGTGAAAGCAGCTTCAAGATTAAAAACAAAACAAAACAAAACAACTGTTGTTTCTGAAGTTCTTGATCTCAGGGTCAGGACCACCAGCCTGGATTTCAGGGTCAACAAGTACATCAAGATTTTGGGAAGGCGGTCAAAGTTTCCTCTTTCTGTTTCTTCTTTAGTTTCATTTGGATTTTTTTTCTAATTCAAACACATGCTGTCTTTATCATTCCCCTGCAGTCAAAAGGTAGCTTTAAATGTCAAATTGGCTTAAAAAAAAATGCAGATTTATAGTAAAGAAATCCTTCAAATGTCAGTCTGTCACTTTCTACCCTGAAATGTGGAGTTAATGAAACCTCTGCATGAAGGTGTGAATCCAATTAGGACTAATATAGAGAGCGCACAATGCTGCTGAACGTTAGCCACACTTTTCTCCCGTGAGATGCAAGTAGCAATTAAAAGTCTCCCGAAAAAAACACGTTAGTGCGCTTTCATGAGCCCGGGCCCTGCTGTCAGCGCAATCATCTTCAATAAGCAGGTATAACGTGTGACGGCGCCTCCGTCTGCGCACTAATACACCTCTAAAAACCCCACTGCCGGCTTCTCCGGGGACTCACTCAGGCTCCGTTTCCTGAAAATGTTCTAATTAAGACTGATGTAATGATTGCATGATCTGCACCAATACCCAAAAGTAAAAGGCGACGTGTGACCCTATATGGGACTTTTAATAAAGCCTTTTAAATGTATTTTTCTACCTTTTAAACTTGTGAACTCTCAGTATGGCATGACTACGTTTTAAATGATCACATTCATTTCCAAGTTAAGGCAGATCAGGGTCCTTGAGTGGGAGATCGATAATAAGGCCCCGTTTACACAACGTTTTGTGTAGAAACACTGCTATTGCACCTGTGCAGCTTGTCGTACCAAATAGTTGTTCTGCACTTGCGCAAGTTGATGGTCATTAACGACAATGGCGGTGTCTGGTGTCTCATGACTCCTGGTCCATATTCTCATAGTTGAGAGTCAAGAAAAACTGAATAGAATGCAGTGTCACTGCAATTGTTAATGTTTACATCTTATTGGTCTTAGCACACGTGTGTGTGTGTGTGTGTGTGTGTGTGTGTGTGTGTGTGTGTGTGTGTGTGTGTGTGTGTGTGTGTGTGTGGTGGGAGTTTACAAAAACATACAAACACCCCCTACAAGAAAACGGCCATTTTCCACATTTCTGCCATTTCCATGTAAACAGATATTGTTATCAAAACACTTTTTTTTCTCAGCAAAACTTTTCTGAAACAAAAACGAACAAAAGAATATGTGTTTCCACTTGAAACGCTGTTGTGTAAACTGAGACTCAGAGTCTTACACAAATGTATACCATATCTCCTCCTCCATTAGCTTCTTGGACACTCACACAAAGTTTTCAACACTAACACACATGAGGCAGAAAAGGAGTCAACATGTTTCTATTTTATATGAGTTTTAAAAGAAAGATATGATGATTTTGAGTAAATAAATTATAATAGATGATTTCTCCCTCCTGTTTCTCTGAAGATATAGATATTCTACAGCAGCTCGGACTTTATGGGAGAAATCCAGGCGGGTCACCATCTCCAGGCGCTCGACTCGTCCCGAATGGAGTCATCCCCTTCAAGTCTGGAGTTATCCTCACCCCGAGGGCACGCATCCAGGTCCCTCTGCACACCGTTCTACCTGCTATATACAAGCCCACCAACCTCTCTGTGATTCTCAGCATATCTGTTCACCGATTCAACAGTGCCTTCCTATTCTCGGTTGTGTCGAAGAAGAGGAAAGTGCAGCTCGGGGTGCAGTTCACGCCGGGGAAGGTCCTCGTACACATGGGGCTGAGGAGCTCGGCGAGTTTAGACTATGAAGTCTACGATGGCCAGTGGCACAGTTTGGGTTTGGACATTCAAGACAGTCGAGTGTCCCTGCACACACTCTGTGGGAGGAAAAGCATACAAGCAGATTTGTATTCGCAAATAGAGGAGCCCCTGGATCCAGAGGGCTCCTTCCTGCTGGGTAAGACAATCCACAACTCGGTGCCATTCGAAGGGGCCATCTGCCAGTTTGACATTTATCCCTCTGCTGAGGCAGCTCATAACTATTGTGATTACATTAAGAAGCAGTGCAGAGAAGCCGACACGTATCGGCCCGCCTTTCCAGCACTGCTGCCTCTTCTTTCCATAGACCCAAACATTACTGTAACTCCACTCTCATTTACGGAGGCGTCCAAAAAGGCTCAGACACCTACTTTCTTTCTGATGGGGGAAAACACCAGGACTACAAATGTTATTACAACCGACCGCTCACCGAGAATAACATCTGCGCATCAGACTGAGGCCAATCCTGAAGCCATGTCTGTTTCTACACCGGTTCATCCAGAGATGGAGAGCCCATCTCAGTTTGCAACTCAAACTGTTACACCATCTCTGAGGATCAGCACGATGCCAACAATCCCACGTTCACTGGCCAGGGAAGGCTCAACACAAGGGAACACCAGTTCTCCAAAGCCTTCCGGGGACAGTCTGTATTTACTCGTTTCCACGAAACCATCCGAGATGAAGCCATACTTCAAGACCACGGTTGCTTCTTCACAGGGGTCTCCTTCGCATGCCTATCCAACTCATAAAAAACGGTTGGCCACAGAAGACCCAAAGAACTCAGAGCCAACAGTCGCCAGCATGCAGGATGTGAATCCCACCGTCACTCCAGCTGCCACCGACGGCTTTCAAACATTCGACCTGGAACCGACCCAGTTCTCGCTGCTGGCTGGACCACTTGGGCCAAAGGGAGAACCAGGACTGCCGGTGAGTGTGTCAACTCTAAACAAGCACAACTCAAACCATGTGTAGCATGTGTTAGAAGGACAGATTGCTGTATTTATAGCACTGTGGTATTTATTCTATCAATGAATGCATCATGGTTTGGGGTATTTGAACTGTAAGACACGCAGGTTTGAACTCTTGGCTCTGGGATCACAATTACAAGCTTGTTATTTGAATGTTAGTTTCTTGGTTGGTTGATTCAATGACATGTAAATACTGATGCATTCCCTGATCATACTTCTGGCAATGTTTTAGGTTTGACTGTAAAAGTGTTGGCTGACTTTTCCTTTTCTTGAATGATCAGTTGAGCTCCGAGCTTGCATGTGATGTGAACAACTTTCAGTCCACACCATGCTGGTGCTAATTGGTGTGTGATTTTCATTGGAGCTGCATATAAGGAAACAGTCTGCCTCATAATGGCACTTTCCATGTTAATATTTGTTTTAGAGGAGGGGCTGCCAATGAAGTGAGAGATTCTTCAGAATGAGTAGAGTTGAAGTCAAACAGGGATGAAGCACAATGAACTAAATGAGTTCTGAGTTTCTGAAATGCTTTCGCTTGAAACGTTGTCCTGTACACAGGGCCTCTGTGAAACTATGTTGGTATGCATGTAGCAACATGGATGTACCAATTTCCAGCATCAAGTACAAAGTGATTTTAACCTTCATGGCCCAGGAGAGTCATTATCATCAGCTCAGCATAAGTCGGGCTCCAGAAACAGGTGTAAGCATTTACGGTTCTGCATGAAGCATCTCCCTGTGAAATTGCTGATCAAATGATTAAAAAGTTCTTTGACGAGCACAAGTGCACAAGAAGCATTTAATCTTGACGTTCATTATATGGTGTATTTGGTCATACTCATGGTGTTGCCCGCTTTTGACACTGAGTCTCTCATAAACACTCTGTGGTTAACCACATTTTCATTAGTTAAAAACTCTGTTTTCAGACTGTATCATGTTAGACTAAAAACTATATTTTAGGGACAGCTTTGAAATCTTTGGAAGTATGTCGAAACCACAGCTTGTGTTGTGCCCTTGAGACCACTGAGAAACCATTGAATATCAAGCCCTGCCCGATGTAAATGTTACTGCATAGTTACTTTGTTATCTAATGGGTCGGACTGAGCAGAGTAAGTCAGGTATGTAATTTGTAGTTAATTTGCTGTTATGCCTTTCCAGATTTTTTACAGACTTCTTATATTTGGTCTCGCTCCAGTGGGTTCAGCTTTATGTCTGTGGATTATAGGCTTTCATGGAAGACTAACATTGATCTTCTCAAAGGAGGAGGAATGATTTTGATAATGAACATGACATGACTTTATCCAGAACATGACACATTGGGACGAAAAAACATTCACTTTGATAGGAAATATAAGGAAGGGGGGACACATGTAATGGTTACATAATCAAGTAACTACTAATCAAGGGATTAGAGGCTATTTACAGATCTGAGTACAAAATGCTTTTTATATATTCACATCAATGAGAGGAGCAGCTAATAACCCTGCAAAATAAATGCTTCTGAGTCATACTCAGTTAGCTTCATTCTCCAGGATTTTATCCACTTTTTTTTTTTTTTTAAACTGCAAGTCTAAGTCCAGGCTTCTTTACCAGAAAATCCCCTGAGTTGAAAGGTTTGAAGGTCGTATTTACACCTTCACCTCACAGACAAAGAAAGACCAAATATTTTGACTCATGAAATAGTTATAAAACTGAAAAATCTATGTGCTTGAACTGAAAAGTTATTTCCGACAAAGTGATCTTGTCTCAAATTATAACCCAGGTCCATATTTTTGAGTCACGGATGCATTTTATTCACAAACCGCCAAAGTTTGGCGATCGTGTGAACTGCCGCTCTGCCTCGGAGTCGACCCTGGCAGCGACTGCGGCTCAGACTGCTTATCATGTGTGGAGAGCCTGATAGTTGCAATCTAAAGAATCTACAATTTGCTGAAAGCCTTTTGGCTTTTTAGAGTATTTGCTGGCTGAAAGAGGATAATTATTGCTCATGGTCCTGTCCAAGACAGACAGAATTGCTCTATACATCTGACATTATTACAGTAGCCCAATTTCAGCTGCGCTGCCTGGAGCCGTTTCCAGGTCCACTTTCCCTCTCCTCTTTAAATTTTGTGAGCAATGGGAAAATATGGAGCAGAAGTCGGGGCTCGAGCAAACTCAGGCTTCTCAAATTGACCCCTCATTAAATTTGACCTTTGAAGGCTTTGCTAATCCATGTATGAAATTGTTTTAAAGCAAGCTGATGCCTATAATGAATGCATTTGGCTGTGTTTGAGACCGGTGCCAAGCCTCCTTGACAGTACAACGAGTCAGACTTACAGTCTACCAACTGCAGAGGTTTGGGTCTGAAGTAACAATGGTCAAAGGAAAGAGCGGGCCGCAATCACGTCTAATAAGACAGCCCCATGCCTGCCAGCATCTTGCTGACTGAGTGCAACTCACAGGTAACCCCACTAAAAGTGTGGTCAGAAATACAACAACTTCAAGATGTTTTCATTATGTATTGACGACCTTCAATGGAACTTTGTGTTTCACGTTGGAAACCCAAAGCTTGCTCTTTACTATTGAACGCCGTTCAAGAACAAAAGTCAGAAACTCTGTACTTCCCCATCTGTATTAATAGTTCTGTTTCACTCTGTCCCTTGACATCTTTGATATTTTTCCTTTTTAGGGCCTTCAAGGACTTCCAGGGTTGCGGGGAAAGCCAGGCGAGAGAGGCCCAATGGTGAGCATGTCCCACTCCCGTTCAACCAGCGACATATTTCTCATTCGCCATCTCACAGATCCACAATTTCCTCTGTCCATCCTCACTTCTCCTACAGTCTCTCACAAATTCCTTCTAATCCCCATGATTTCGCTCTTATTATGGAGGGATTGTACCATTAGCTGTACACTGATATACCAGCCCTCGCAGCATTTTTTGATCAAGCCTTCAGTGACATCTTTGGATTACAGAGCATTATTCAGCCAGACGTCCGTTTGCTTTGGCTCTGGCTCTGATCACGCTGTGCTTCTCGCTGCCAAGGTCCATTTGTAAATCTGGAGAGCAAACAACCTTAATCTACAAATCTGTGGGCTGCCAATGTAAAACTAATTGAACACATAAGGTTGGTATTAGTTGGACGTGGAGGAAAAATAGGGTCACTTTACATGGTGTATTTATATGCTATACACCAGAACAAGTGTTTTATGTCTCAAAAGTAAACATTGCTGGTACGTGAATTAGACACAGTCCTATTTTTACATCAATGTGTACTTGCAGTGTGCTGTACTTTTAATGTATGAGTCCTCTGGTGCAATGTTTTCTCATTTTGAGGTTCAGAGTGGACGTTTAGAACTGAAAAAAAAGATGGTGCAGATGTTTGTTTAAACCTTGTGTTTTCTGAGGAAATACAGGAAACACAGAAGCAGGGTTTACTCAAATGAGTGTTGGGGGGGGGGGGGGGCTTCTCATCACCTTTCATGACCCCAATTAGGATATTTGTCTCTGGCTGCTGTAAAATACCTCATTTTATACAATGTATTGCAAAAAAAAACCCTCCATATTTGGTTGCTGTTTGCAGAGCCAATGTGTGGCTGTAGGTCGCTTGTGCTGCATTGAAGTGTGTATGTGTGTGTGTGTGTGTGTGTGTGTGTGTGTGTGTGTGTGCATGTGTGCGTGCGTGCGTGCGTGTGTGTGTGTGTGTGTGTGTGTGTATAATCTACCTGCTGTGGCCCACTTTGCAGTTGGGCCTCTGGGGTGGGTTGTGGGAACCCAATCTCTTTAAACAAGAAAGAAAGAGTTCTTTGTCCCCATCTTATTAAAGGCATTTAAGACCCTGTCTAGAGCTCAGTAGCTCTATCCAGTAGTGCACGAACCTCTATGGAGTTCATTCATCATCAAGCTCCTGAGACCAACTTGCAGGCCACACTGACTCAGAATTCATAGGTTAGTTCAGTGTTTTCATTGACTGTATTTGTGAACGTGAGTGTGAGTTTTCCTGGGTAGTTCACATGACTAAAAGGGAAAACCGCAAAGCTACACACATGATCTGAAGAGAGCTCACAGGTGGACCATGTAGCCAGTAAAACAGTCTGGATTAAACAGGACATTTATTTGACTGTATATCTACAATTGATTTCATCTAGTGTGCCACATGTTTGTTTTTGTTTGTTTTTTTTATATCCACCAAGGATGTAATAAAATCTTTGGCGTATATTTATCTGTTTATATATGTCTATTAGCAAGATTACATCAAAACTACTGCACGGATTTTGTCACAATATTCACCACATATAGATATTAGGAACTTGGAATATTCCATTAAATTTTGAAGGTGATCAGAGTCTTGGTTAGAACTTAATTATACAGGCTTTTAAGGATTACGTCAAAACTACTTGAACCTTAGGTGGACGTCAGTAATCTCTGATTGCTCGTGTTTTGTTCTGTTACCTTGCAACTTTTGTTGTTGAAATTTAAAAGGCTTTACTTTTAAAGGGTAACACTTTTAATACAATGCAGCCCCGTTGTTGAGTCTTTGTCCAATATTAGCAACGGCAGTGTGACACCATGTGCAAATCCATCCGCCCATCCATCCACGCATCCATCCATCCACGCATCCATCCATCCATCTATCCATCCAACCATCTGCACCAGTTTTCTCCAACTTACCCAACTAGACTCAATCCCAGCTGTCGTTGGACAAAACAAACGTACACAGTCAACTTAGAGTCACGTCTTTGGAGAAAACCAAAACACACAGACACATACAGGAAAAACAGGAAAAACTCTTCACACAAAATCCCCCGAGCCCACACTTAAATCAGGGACGTTGGCTGGAGCCACTTCAGCAACGTGCTGCATGCAGTTATGAACTGAGCAGTCAAACTGTTGTGGTTTCAAATGTTAAAAAGAGTGTGCCAAAGCCTTTTAGCATAGTGAGATTTGGCCTCATAACAAGTGTGGACTGAAGACAGGTCAGCTTAGCACCACCACAGAGCCATGCCTGTGTAGTTTGTGGTTCAGTATTTGGCTGAGAAAAAAACCAAGACCTTCCATTAATAAGACATTTTCTGAATTGTATCATACTACTTATCTCAGTTCAAATTACTTTCAACAGACATCTTGATGTAAAATATCCAATGTCCAGGTTTTTTTTTTTTTTTTTTTACTTAAGCTTACCAACATGTTCTGGTTTTATCCAGGATATTTTTTCTTTGGATTGAGGTTGTTCTGTCTTTGATGAAATTTTAAGTATTTCAAAGAGTCTTTATTAGGATCTTATGTAGATATTACATGGAGAGGTTTGCAGGAAAATAGTTCAATGTGAAGTTTATCAGACCCTCTGTGAGCAGTACAAAAGTGACTGGAAAAATAGGTGTTGATTCTTATCACCCAAGCAAACCACGGCACACCTAGGCTTTTACCGCTATGGCGAGCTGAACTTTCCACATGATCAATGCCTCACAAATTGGGACAGATTATTAGCACTAGATCTATGGAATTTTCCCAGTAATGTTGCAAGTATTTGACTAAACTGTATACATTTTCTGCAGAGGTTTTGTCTACCAACTGGGTATTTTAAGTTATTAAGGGCTCTATCTTTTCAGTGCATATGGCCAGTTTTTGATTTAAGCTACCGTACTTTATATTGTCTTCATGCAAAGAGAGAAGAGATTACAACAGATCGACCTGAACAAAATCATTTGAAGTTGAATGGTCACATTAAAAAAAGTAATTTGCACTTAGTTAGTTAAATTTCCCAACTCTCAATAAAACGAAGAGTTGAGTTCCTTTAATATTCAATAAATTGCATAATCCCCATGTAAAATATGCAGTGTTTCCATGCGTGCAGGCCAGAGAGCATGTCAGGGGTTTTGCTCTGGGTTAATGGCCAATAAAAACAGTAGCGCTCCACGTGTCACCGCTGTAAAAATCTTTGGCCCACATCATAAACCTGGTCACAGCTCTGGCACCCATCTGCCCTTCATCTGCAGCCCTATGTGTGTGAAAGTGCGTGTGTTTCCGTTTGGCCTTTAGCGCTCCTGCATTGATAATTTCTTGAGATGTACCGCAACTCTCATGGGAAGCTGCTTTCAATAATCACGCTCGATCTGCATTTCTTCTCTTATCGAGGGAAAGCAGGAGAAGGAAGTGACTCAGTCTTCCCATCCACCTCGTCTCTGTCGGGACATCACCCGCCCACCTTCTCATCAGCACCAGCCACTTTACCATGTATACAAGAATGCACTTTGTAATACTCCGTCCTGGCCACTTTATTTCTCTCCTCCTGCCTTTATATCCTATCCGGAGATAATGCCTTCCATACGTTTTAATATCGAGTGAGAGAAAGGAGGACCGGGCCTGAATAGAGAAGGAGGAGGAAATCACTAGATGAGCTTCTGTTAAGTGTCTCCATATGTCCCGTGGTGAGTGACTGCGAGGTGAAGAGGTCCGGTCGGTGTGAGGGGAGGGAAAGGGAACAACTTGGCTTGTTTGACTCCTTTCCACAGTGTGATAATAGAGCAGAGACAAATAACAGAGACAGACACTGGCTGGATGATCCAACCGTACACTCTTCTGTCCTTTTGACACAGAGTAATAATACACCTCACTTTCACATCCCACTTAGGTTGGGGGGGGTGGTCTCCCTTCGCAGCCCATGGAAAATCTGAACAGCTAAGAGAGCGGGTAGAAAACCCAGTAGCTTCCTGTTTGGGCCATTTCAGCATGTTCATTGCTTTTAAATTGTGCTGGAGAAGATTTTCCATGCTCAGCAGTTCATCCCGGTTCCAGACTAGTGTGCAGTTGAAGCAGAGGCTCCCTCGATTGGATGCCTCAGGAAGTTGTGCCTATAATTTTCTGAATAAACTCTCTCTGATGGCTGCTTGGATTTATTGTCCCTTCAGTTCTAAAAAAAAAAATTTTCTTTTTTTTTTCTTTCCCTTCTCTTCATTGTATGCTCTCATTCGTCTACCCACCTGGCCCTACTTGCAGGAGATGGTCCATTCAGATAAAATATTTGGCAGGGCTAGTTCGGTGAATTACAGTAAAGCACATTATATATCACACACACCAACAGTTTGTGCCACACAGCTATTGAGGAACACTGGGTGATAGATGAGTGGCCTTCATTTTGTGGGACCCCAGAAACCAATGGAAAAGTGAAAGGATGAGGGGAAATCACATCCATATGTCAAAAGTTAGACAGGCAGGAGACATCGCATGCCTCACAGAGCACCTACACACAAACACAAGGGGCACCTCGAGGCACTGCCTGACCTGCCCCATAACACACTGGCAGTGGAGAGAGACCAACATGTGCATACGTCTGTGAGCACCTCCCCCTCCACTGTTTGAAATGGACGTCTGCTTAATGAACCCTGTGATCACCTTACTGCTCTGTCCTCCCTCATCATGTGGCTCTCTGTTTTCAGGGTCCCCCTGGCCCTCGTGGAAATCCTGGACGTCCTGGACTGCCTGGAGTGAAGGTATAAATCTAACAGCTCAGTCACATTATGACAACTGGCATTTGTCCTCCTTTAGTGAGTGAAAATCATCAGAATGGGCTTTAAAGATAGCCAGATTATGATCAAGTCTTCGATTTGTGAGCCCAAAAAGTCGATGGAACAATTCAATATACAAACTATATGCACTACTAACATAGAAATCTGTAGTGAATAGTATAAAGGATAAGACTGAGGCTCTGTTTTCACAACAATGATTCAAGTGAAAACCGAAAACTTTCATCGCATTTTACTTAACAATGGAGCTCAGAGACACTGAAACATAAACCTTTTGAACACAGCTTCCAAGGTGGAACTTTATGAAAACACTCCGACTCCGATTGTCAGTGACAGAAACACTGCTACTGCTCATGTGCACCACCGCCATATTAAATTGTTCTTTAGCACATGCACAAGTAGAAGGACAAAAACAACAATGGCAGTATGCAGAGTCGCATGAAATAAATATGCCACTTTTGTTTCAGTGCAGTGGTAATAAAACATTTTAGATTTGGTACCACCTGTGTACCACCTTGTATCACCTGAGAAAATGTTGAGCTCTCCAAGTACCACCTTTAAGGCCGCTCTCAGCATACAATACAATGCTTTACTCCTGATACGAGGACTATTTATTGATTGTTTTAGACCGACGAAGCTAGATAAATAAATACGTAACATTGCAAAAATACTTAAGGGTGCAGATTAAAAATAACAGGTAGGTGGACCATGATATTCCTGTTGAAAAATATAAAGATAAAAACACAACTCAGTAATGCTAGTGAATATTCATGTAGATGGAGGCCAACTACAGGACAGAAGACATTTTAAATTTGACGTTTTACATATTTATATTGATTTTTGCGCCTAGTTTTCAAAATTCAATTTCATACACTAGTTATAACTTTATTCCATATACCATAAAGTTTTTTCGAACTTCAGGTGCACTTCACTCTCTTCATATAGATGTTAATTTTGCTTCTTATTAGTTAATTGATGTCGAAATGTGAGGGTGCCTCATTGTGACTGACAGCTGCTTTCTGTGACGCTGTCACTTACAATTGAAACACTGCTGGTTTTGTCTCACACTTAATAAACCAATTATTCTGCCTTGTCAGTTCTTCACATGAAAGTGATGTGAAAGATGCTGTTTTGCTCAACCTCTGAAGAGGAATAGAAAGTGTTTAGTTTTTTTCAGTTCCAAACAAAAGTGAAACTTTGAACACTTTCTGACACAATAAAAGGTTGATCAAGTGAAGATAAGAATGTATAAAAACAGGATCAACATTATGTGGTGCACATGGTTATTGGTGACTTTCAGCAATAAAACTACCAAGTCAAGAGTCAGAGCTGGACACATTTTCAGTGGCTCAGTTGTGTTTTGGTGGCGTTGTTGTGTAAACACATGCCTAAAGCGCAACAAAAGTTGACCATTTTCACTTGAAATATTCTTTGTGTAACCGTGACCTTAATACCTAAAAAATGTTTTCATAGTTTTTTACTTTGTCAATTTTTAATGCTTTTGAAAATGACGTTAAAAAAACGAAACAAATCTGAGCCTTTAACAGAGATGTTGCTATTCTTGAGAAGTGAGACATTTCCTGAATGGGCTGGTCATTACTTTTTTTTACAAGGTTTGTACTGTGTTGCACCTCACACTTTCAATTTGCTACTGATCATATTTTTTTATTCACAAAAAATCTGATTTATTTGCTGTAACCCTCCCATATATTTAATAACCTCCTCCACCAACATGTCCATTTCCACATTTTTGTCTTGAGAATTTTACAAATGTATTTAAAAAAATATTTTTTCTAAAAAGAAAATAGTTTTCTTCTCCCTTTTATGAGGATTTCTTCTTAAAAATGAATTTTGAAATCGTATCCACTGAAGTCTTTGATCAAAGAAGATTTAGAAATCACGAGAAATTACCTTTTTAAAAAAAAAAGTGCTAAATTGCAGTACAAGTGTGCAGATTGATGATCTCTGTGGTTTATTGAAAGTCTGTGATCTCAAAACAATTATTTTTAGCAAGTCATACTTCATGGAAAATGAATTTTTAAATGGTGTAAATAGACAAAACACAATAAAAATACATAGCCTGATAATCCCTTTTGCTCTATTTCAAGCTGAAGACAAACAATTTGATTGCAACATGCCTGGTGGTATTTTTTTCTTAATTATCTAGGGTTTGTTTGGGATTTCACATAGTTTTGTTTTCTGAGGTCACATCCCCTTGGGTTCTTCTAACCTCTGAAGAGGCCATTCGTTTCCTATTAGAGGGAGAGAGGAAAAAAAACCTGCAGTTTGAAGTATTGCTCTCCCGTTAATTGGTGTCAGTGTTTATGTTCCAGCTGATTTGAGTTGTTGCCTTCCTTGACAGCACTGCAGCCACATCTTCACATTGGGTTGGAAAATTTCTCATGTTTCAAGTCTGTGCCAAATCAATTTTCAATGCATCGGATTTAAGAATTTTCCACACAGTATTCAAAAATGACAAAAATGTAATTGATACCACACTTTGGCCCGCTTTCACCAGGGGAAGCCATAACTCTTATTCTGTACATGTGCGTTAGCTGGAGCCTTTGCTGAAAACCTGGGCCGGCTTAGCTTGACCCATTTGCACACAAACCTCAAATAGCAGACGGGTTTGTTTGGCACGATCCTCCAAAACATATTCCGCTTCAGCTGAATCTTGTTTTGAAGATTGCCTGTTTTCTGGATGTAATGATGATAAAGTAAGATGAGGCGATGCTCAATCAAACTAAAACTGTGCGCAGCCTTCAATTAGAGTTAAATTGAAATGAATGGAGGAGTAGAGTGTAAAAAATCAGTGGGAAAGTTTGAGTGCTTGTTAAGGTCTTGAGCTTTCAGAAGAAATTACCTCATTTAGCTTCTCTTTATGCATAAACTCTTCAGATAATCTAATTAAAGTGAAAGCCTGCACTGAGTGAAAGGACACAGTGTTCATGTATATACTGCATGTTGGTGTTGGCTGCAGGAGCACCGCTGGCACTGTGGAGGAATCAATCCAGAGAAGATTCCCACTCATACGCCGCTCGCTGCCAAGTCGAAGCTGACACGAACATGCAGGTTTAACTGTGCGCATATTCTGTAGATTTGAGACTTTGCGTATTCTTTTGTAGCCTTGCCGAAGTGGATGCGATTTCTGCTGAAGAGCAAACGTCCCGCCGCCATATGCAGCAAAAAAGACTGGGAAAACCCAGTGGTAGTTCCCTGAAAATTGAACTTCAGCCACATTATTGCAACAAAGTGGGTCACAATTCAACACGATTTATATCCACACCCAGATGAAACATTGCCTTTTAAATAAAAAAAAAAAAATCCCCTTCCAACCTGCTGAAGCATTTCTGTTCCTTGACCTGTTCATCTATTTGATAAGTACAGGAAATGATCCATTTCTCCTCAGATGTCTTACATTGCGAGGCAGCTCTTGCACCAGTGTAAACTGGACATTGCTGACGGTACTGAGAAGATTCCTGCTGCCCGAAAAGGGAGAAGAATGCACCCGATCACTCCTGGCCACTTGTTGTGGGCTCGGTGTAAACCGAGTCACCAGAGGGCATAAATGGACTGCGCGCTTGTTTAAATAGACTCGCTCACAAGCCGGATGAACTCCTTACTCCTTGATAGTGTAAATGCACTGTAAACCGAGAGCTCCGCTCCACCTCGTGAATGTCAAGGCGATGCAGAAAATATGACTGCGGCAACGGGGATATCCTAAATAGTTGTGCACTCTTGTGTTTTAGGGACAAAAAGGAGATCATGGACTGTCCCCTGGCCAAGCCCCAAAAGGACAAAAAGTACGCATGTTATCTATCATATTTCCTTCTGTACAACTGTGTTTATTATCAGGCAGACCCATGTAAACACATCTGAACATGACCTACTTTGTTGTTCCAGGGAGAGCCTGCTGCCATGGGCCCCCCTGGACTGCCAGGCAAACACGGACGGAAGGTGAATGTTTACGTCTAAACTCAGTAGGAACCATCCCAGTTTGCTGGTCCCACCCCCTGATCCGACAAGGTTATTGCGTCACACGTTGAGGATCAATAAATCAAACGTAAAACACGAGCCAAGCCCCCTCCGAGCCGCCTCTGAATGTCGAATCTGTCAAATTATTTGGCGGGTCCGGCCAAACATGCATGTTTGAGCTCTTGTTTGGCAAGCGTCCCGAACGCGATGCAGGCATCACGGAGCACACCTGTGCTCTTGCTGCTCCCCGGTGGCTTGTAGCTTTGAATATCAAGCCTGTTACATCATTGTAATCACAAGCCTTCAATATGATGAAAGCAGCTGTGGGAAAGAAAAAAAAAAAAGATTACGGGGTAAAAACTTTTGCATGCTTTCTCCAAATGTTATGTCACTCCCTCTCCAGAGAGCAGTTTCTGCTGAAAGTAGGGCAAGTTATGAACTCCAGCACAGTTGTGTGATCTGGTCCTGCTCATGAGCAACATTATTTGACTTTGCCTGCATACCGCTGTGCTGGGTTATCTTGACAGAGAGTGATGCTTAGCAGCGGAGTGTTTTCTCCACACGGCCTTGTGCATTTCATCCTTGGCCTTTTCCCAAGCCCCTCTCAGTAATTACACATCTCAAGTGGGCCAGCCGTCTGCTTGGGTTTCTCACTCTGTGTGACGTGCTACAAGCCGCCCGGCTTTGTTTCTGCGGAGGGTTTGTTTAAACGCCACGGCCTCGGTTGACTGTGCCACTTTGAAAAGTCAAGAACTCATTTGTTTGAAATGTAGAAAGAAAGATTAACTAACAATATCAAGAAATCTGGTTGAATATGTTTCTTGCTGTTGGAGGAGGGCTATGAAAGTTTGTGTGAGGAGCTCCTCTTCCCACATATGTGAGAAATCTGGATTCAACCCAAATGGAAGAATAGTTGATGAAGTTTGCTGTGCATACCATTTAGAACCAGGAGTCTGAAAACTCCTATAGGGACCCTACAAGCCCCCTATTTCTTGCTTACAACCGTATTGTTAGAAATATACAGCACTTTGGTTAACTGTGTTATTTAGATATCAGGTTAGTTAGTGACCATAAGCCCATAAGTGTGATAGTGTGTCTTTGTTGGGCATTCACTCATCTTCAGCTTTGGTCGCTAAAGAAAATAATTGATTGTTTTAATAGAAGTTTAACGAGAAAATAAACATGTGGTTCATGAACAAAGCGTGTAATTGTGTTGCATTTGGAATCTGAAGTCTTTTCTTGTATTGGTATCATCATAGAATTCTTAGTTTCCTGCATTGCAACTTTAAAACTTTAATACACAATTCATTTCAGCTTCTCGGCCAGAGCTTGCCTCCTGTGTGAAGGAGGGATTGTGTGAGATTTCAATCAGCAGTTCAAATGAACTGCTGATAGAGTTTACTATGTCTGATTCAGGCTGAAATGTGACTGAAAAAAGAGGAAAAAAAGAAACTGCAGAATGAGTTACCTGATCGTCTGCCGCGGCAGGGTCTGTTTGGAAAAACAAA
The DNA here is from genome assembly GCF_963422515.1 of Blennius ocellaris. Classification (NCBI taxonomy): domain Eukaryota; kingdom Metazoa; phylum Chordata; class Actinopteri; order Blenniiformes; family Blenniidae; genus Blennius; species Blennius ocellaris. The sequence goes on from NC_137656.1 coordinate 6,349,455, forward strand.
GTCATAAAAGCTTACGAGGGGAAATCCTCAGATGGAGCTTGTGTTAAATTAAACTTGGCAGTTTATGATGACACCACTTCTTCCGTGGGCCGAATCACGCCCTGGTGAAGACAGAGGGGTCGCGCTGAGGTCACGACTCGGACGGAAGGGGAATAGCAAGCAGCAAACAAGTGCCGCATACACGGGAATAATCCTGAGAAAGCCTTTGTAAGCAACTTTGCTCCTCACACACGCACACACACACTTCTGTCCTCATTTGGGACACAATAGTAAGAGTGCAACAATGCCTTGGCAGGAGCTCTGGTAGTTAGTTATGCAATCGGCTGGGGCTGACTGCAAAAAGCCATCTGGTGTGCGCAGGGTCCCTCCTCTGACTGTAGTAATGGGGACGACTCCAGAAACTAATATTCTTCCTCCTGATTTACAGTAAAAGGGAGTCTTTGCTGGGTGTGGTCCGGCATCTTTGCAGAGGTTTCATACTCCCAGCAGCCGTAGTTTTTATCTTGTTATCAGCTCAGGTGGGATCCTGGTCGCTCCAAGTTGTCTCTTCGTAGGTGCAGTTAAATAGTGACAGCGATAGAACGTATTAATGCAGTTTTACATCCAGCCAAATGAACAGCAAGGCAATCAGCTTTGCTCTGTTGAAAGTCAGCAGACAGTTCATTGCTCACAGCTGTTCTATTTCCTTTGACCACACTCTGGAAGCCTAAACTCCTGATAGTGCACTTTTTATGTTCAGATTACACTGAAATTCCTCCGCAGATGAAGCTGGATGGTTTGATCTCTCGTCCGGCCATCCAGTCAGTGAAGCTGAGCCGCCACAGCGTGATGGAGTTTTCTTTGCTGAGTATTCTTTGCTCAGTTTCTGGCATCCGGCCAAAGAGCGCTTTTCTCACTGTGGGATATGTGTGAAGATGTAATGGGAATGGTGCCTGCGAGTCAATGTGTGTGTGTGTGTGTGTGTTACCAGTACTAGACTTGTGTGCCCTGACACAGCCAGCTCTGACCGTGGAACACTGGATGAACACTCAACCCTTTTATTGAGTGTCTCAAGATTTTCCCTTCTTGCTCTTTGTCTTTTACATAACAAGTTTTTCCTGCCTTTACACGCGGAGTCTGATTTCTACAGGAAAGAAGTGTGAGGGTTGCCAGGCAGGAATAGGTTTTTGTATAAAGAACAGTGTATTTTCTGTCTGCCTGTTATTTCTCTCTATAAGCAAGGGAGATGTAACACTGCTGCTCCAGTCAGTCTTTTGGCTGCGGGGATGATCTGGTGTGAGTTACACTAATTAAAACTGTTTGCTCTTCACAAAGAGACGAAAGGGGAATGCGATCCCTTTCCATCTTTTGTGTCACACAATAGATTTGCAAAACAGGGAGTTATTCAACTTTTTTTTAACACACACACACACACACACACACACACACACACACACACACACACACACACACACACACGCACGCACGCACGCACACACACACACGCAGATTTTGCTTTGCCTTTTCTTTACTGTAATCAGCAATATTGGCTGCACTGGCTCTTTTGTCCCTTTGTGGCTGTGTTGCATTGGCTTCTGCAACAGATTAATCCAGTCCCCCCAAAATACTATCAATATTTCCCAACCCACAGCACAATGCTGCCTGTCTGCAGATAAACAGACAAATAGTCGGGAGGCTGTGCAGAAGCGGTGCTGGTACAGTGTCTGAGAGAGTCGCTGTGGCCCACAGAGCGGCATCTGGTTGCAAAAGCAGCTGGAGATGTGACAGAAAATTAGATCTGAGAATAATAAAAAAAAAAAAAATAGATCTTTTAAAATGCTGGATTTTCACATTGGTCTTTGTGAGAAAGATGTGCTTAAAAAAAATGTTTCACTGTCACAAAACACAACAGATTTAGGTCTCTTGTGAGCAGAAAATCGTCTTTGATTTGCATTTGCAGTGTGAACATTGTCTTAGACTCACACAAAAAAACACAAGACAGAACATGAACCCTGACTCAAGAGACATACAAAGCAAAGTCCTGCTCTACAATATTGTAGACTCACTCTTAATATTGTTATTGTAATACTGAGTTATTATTCAACTCGGCAAAATTGAGTTTGCAATGTAAACTCTCAGGGCATATATAAAGAGCGTGTTGGAAAAGTGCACTGAAACTGACTTGATGGTTAATCAACTTTCTGCAAAGGAATGAATAATAATAATTTAAAAAAATATCAGGAACAATGGGAGCTAAAAGTGATTTCTAATAAAGGTTCATAATTTGATTCTTGTCAAAATATTGGATGACGAATTGCTCTCGGTGAAGGTTGAGCACCAAGCTCTGTTATTATTGATGAATGGATGTGACAGTGTGAGATGGCACGAGACCGGTACGGTGAAATCCGTTAATGATTTTGTTAATATCATCAAAATGTTCAACATTTCCATCCATCTACCTACTTTACCATGTCATCCCAGATAATGAATTGTGGAGTAAGGAGAAGAAACCAGTTTGCATGTCGCAAACTCAGCATGCAGAGTGACAACTCACAGACAGAAAAGCCCAGCCCAGATCCAAACCCACAACCCTCTCGCTATGAGGCACCAGTATCAGACCTAAAACCCATTACATGGAAATGACTGAGCAGCTTTGAGAGGAAATGTTAGCGTTCTGAAAATCATGGAAAAAGGGTAATTTATATTGTATGCAACAATGAGGCCAATCACAAATTTCACATTAATGTTTTTTAATTATATTTCTCTTCTTCACTGTTCCTGAGGCCTTGTGTGAAATCGGTGAGGTAACTTTGAACGTTTCCCTCGCTTGACAACACCACCAACCATCGTCTCTGTGGTTGTTTGCCTTAGGAGATTGTAATTCTGCCCGCTGGCTACAGGTACGGGTGTGTTGTGTATGGATGTGTTTGTTGATGACTTGTTTGTTTACACAGATATTCATTTCTCCCAGCCTCTGTCGTCCTGCGGTTTCCTCATCGTGCCGCCGACAGGCCAAAACAGCTGGTGGCTAATGACTTCACACTTGAGGGGACAGACTTATTCTTCTCCCCGAGATGACTTCACATGACTCTATCTTTCGAGCATAAGCCTCGATTGTGAAGAGATTAATATGTTTTGTAACCAGCTGGCATGCTCATTTGGGATCACAGGGCATGAAGGTGACCATTAATTACCCTTTGGGGTTCCACGTGTCGCAGCTTAATTGGTTTACTGTTTTAATTAATGCGAGATGCTTCTGAATTGTTTTGTCAGTGTGCAGCAGTGGCAATAATCAAGTAGCTGTGCTGCAGTAAATAAAACTGACATTGTTCTTGTGTAGAAGTCATAAAGAAGTGCTTCATTCAGGCTTAACCAACCAAGCACCACTGATAAGTGTGCTATTAGTTTCACAGCTATTGTGTTTACCTTTGCTGGGGAGCCTTCTTCCAGGTTTTTATTGGGTTGTTTTATTGAACTTTTTTTGCAGGGAAACACAGTCAATTCCTAACAAAAGCAATTGGAAAATCTTTCAACATCATTTCATCCCCTGCAGTGTTGACTGAGATGCTCTTAAACACAGCGATAAACTCGCTAAACGCTAAAAATTCTAATTGAATTTGATCACTGACCATTAAACAATTTTCCCTCCAAGACCAAATGAATGACTTTCTCTTCCTCGTGTGTTTGGGATCCGAAGAGAAAGACTCAGCCACAGTGTTTTCCTGTTGACTTATTATTGCCTGACTTTTCCTTTCTTCATCAACAGGGACAAAAAGGTCATCCTGGTCCTCGTGGTCTTCCTGGAGAACCAGTGAGTGCAATTTGTCTACGTCCCTTTGTAAAAGGGGGTAAATGCAACTTTCTGAACCTCTACCACTGCGTATGACCCCCATGGTTGTAGTAAATTGTTCTGTCCATGCACATGAAAGATTTATTCATAACAATGAATGTTGTAAGTGCACTTTACTGTTGAATTTAATAGTATAACTCTTTATATTTTAATATTTACGACACCATCAGATGTGGAAACACGTTTCATTTCTTACAAACAACCGACACTAAGTAGTCTAAAAACAATGAAAAAACTTTTAAAGAAGCTTAATTGTTCAACAACATACTCTTTTTCTGTGTGCGTACATAGGTGTTTTTTATTAAATAAAAATGGCACCCACTAGTGGCCCAATAGAAAAACGTCATTTCTGTGTATATGGACAACAATTCTGAAACAAAAAGTTAAAAGCAATGAACTTTCACTTGCCACCCTCCATGTGAACCCTCACCGCTAACCGTGCTCACCACTATAGCATCGTGCTACTTTACATTTTGTGAATTCCACAAGCAGCTAATATGTACTTTAATCTCACTTATCTTTTTCCTCTTTTTGGGATTTTTCACCAAATACTCTCAGTTTGTGTGCGGTTAACATTTGTGCAGTACTGTACTGCATAATCACACATTCTTGTTCATGTTTATTTCAAACAGTGTCTTTTTTTCATCAGTTTGATCTGTTGACATGTTGACTTTCACAGACAGACGTGCTCTGTCTTTCTGATGCCTGCAGTGCGTTCGTTGCATGTCGGCGTGTTCACTTGTCAAATGGAAGAGCTCACACTCTACAGACATTTCAGCATGTCTTCCCAATTATAGTTAGAGGGGAAGAGACAGGAATGACAACGAGAACATATTAATACAGAGACTTAGGATTATTAAAATATAGTCTGTGTGGAGGCTCTGCATGCAGAAAGCAGGGACCTTGGATGTTCGCCTTTGGGGGAAAACAGCCAGAGGATTTTGGCAGAGGTGCAAGTGGGCTAAATAGTTTGAACGCCCGAGGTCATTCCTCTTCTTCTTCCCCTGCCTCCTATCTGGGTCCAATTCCTGTGCAATATCTTGGTGAGGAATGTGCCTCATCACATCGTAAAATGAAATAAAAACAGTCTCTATTCTTGTCGTGAGAGGATGCACACCCTTTCCGTGGAGAAATGACTCAAGTAGCACATGGTTGGACATGGAGAATTTTTGTGCCGTTATTTCTGGCAGTATTTATTTTGGGAACTGTTATTTCAGTCAGTGCAGCTGATTTCCAATCCACTAAAGATAACTGATAAGATTTAGGAGATGTTTGTGTGGGACACATGCTTTAGCTCTATTGTTTCCTGCAATGACCGACTGTATAAAACTCTCAATAAAGTGAAGCCAGAAAGTTTTGATTGCCTCCTGCTGGCTGACCCCTGGTACAACTTAGCACTGTTTTTTTTTGTGTTTTTTTTTAATGCCACAGATGGTTTCTGTCTTATGGCTGCATAGTGGGGTAGTGGTTAGCACTGTCGTCTCAGAATCACAGTGGATTGGTCCCCCAGTGAGAGTTCAGGGCGGGCTGTGGGGGCTCCCCATGGGTTTTCTGTGGTTTCCTGGAGTCCCAAAACATTTGTTTAAGGGCAAATTGGTTTACCTGTAAGTGTAAATGTGATTGTGTATAACTGCCTGTCCCTCTGTGGTTGGCCTGTGTGTACACTGCCTTCAGCCTCAGTCAGCCAGGATTCAAATTGAACCCTTAACTACAACTCAAAGTTGGATAACTTGGAACAGACGCGGATTAATGGATGGATGAACATAGGTTTTCTTTCTAATAGTAAATATTTTCCTTGATTGATAGCCTCAGTCATGTTTTGACATAGCCTTTCATGATGATGATGATGATAATGATGATGATAACTGATGGTGACTGATGATGGCCACCTCTGTTAAAAACAGCCTCAATTGAATTAATTCTTTTGTTTATCGATGACACTGTGATTTATGGCAACAAATATTAAATTGTCTTAATTTAAATAAAAAAAAATTAATAAAAAAAACTTGATTGAAAGAAATGAAGAGTGGGAGTTTAAGAAGTACCTATATATGTATTGTACCTAGAATATGTATTGTATCTGATAAGGAAGATCTTCACTATTTATTTAAACTTAGATAAATGGTACATAGTGCCATGCTTGATAGACAGAGTTAAGTTCAGTGATCACTTGTGTAATAGTTCAATCAAGTTCATGAAGCCTTTAGTTTATAAGGCTTTTCACTTTTCTTCTCCTCAGGCAAGTTTTCATCAGAAATGTCACCCTGTGGTGGTGAATGACGTGTCTTTTTTATCGTCTACCACACATTACCTGACATTTCTTACAAAGACAGGAGAGTTGAGAGTTTTCAGTGGTAAGTTGTAAACGTGTGCTTGCCTCAAGAGAAGAAAAGAGGAAATAGATATCCTGCATAAGTTGGGGCCATGACCTCCATACTGCAAATCTGGTTCCAAACGTCTTCACTGGGGCAAGACGATGGCTATTTTGGCATAGATATTTTACAGCATCAGTGATAAGAAATGCATCATCATCTCTAAATATAGATACTCCGCATAAGGTTTGCTTACTTTTCCCCCAATTGTCCCATACATACGCTGATGCCAGCTCTCATGCTGTTTTTCATAAAACGCGGCCCTATGATGTTGGTACTCCTGCAGGTTTGTGCTACTAAAGTTCATCGCTCTATAATGCTGGTGATGGAAATCTCCAAGAGGTGCCTTTAAATTAGTCCCAGTGATTAAACGTGCCATTTAATAAAGGTGGGTAACGTGATGGAATATCTTCTCAGCATTTCCCTCGCTGGGATTATTTTGCTTATTTTGCAATCATAACCTCCTCCTGTATAATACTTATTGCTTGTGCTTGGTGTCCCCTTTATTAGGCGCACCTTTACAGTGTGAAGCAGAGCACTTGTATTGGTTTGCATTAAAATACACTTTTATGATACTTATAATGTTCATTTCTTGCTGACACGGATATTAAACTTTTTATTGCAAGTTTTTGTAGTGGGATTATAGTGGGTGATGATGTTTTCACTGAAATCTGCTTCATTGTGCATGCAGGTAAACATAAAAATTGTGCTGTTTCAGTTCCTGCTCTGTGCAAATGCACCACTAATACGGCATGATATATTCTTATTGTACTGATAGCTCGTATTACCGCTTCACCCACAGCAACTATAGCCATGACCCCTGTTTCTCTGATGATTCAGGATTAGTTTTAATGATACATCATTATTCAGGTCTTAACATATTAATTCTGTGGTTTTCCCAGGAAACTGCAAACTGCAGCGGAGTTCATAATGAGTGTGGTTTGCTTCAAGTACAGTGTTATTTCTTGCTACCTAATCCTATTTCACTCTTCCTGTACGTGTCGACGGAAGCATTTCTCTATGAGGATGCTTCTGGTTTGGTCTCACCACAAGGAAGGAGTGACTCATGTGATATTGTGCATTGATGAGAATAAAGATATTAAGGAAAAGTTGTTTCCACAGTAGTTTTAGCAGCATGTGTGTACAACTTATGTATAACTTTTGTATTAATTGAATGATCCAAAAGGCAAAGTCTAAACTGGCGCCTCTCGGTTAAGATAGCAAGTAAGCAAAAGGTCTCTGCGAGAAGACTGATATAAATATGATAGATTGACACACAAAGACAGACATATTTGGGGAATAAAGAGAAAGAGACACACCCACAAAATGACAGACTGTTAGATCTGTTTTACAGTCACACATCATTAATTGATTAAATGATATTTACCATCATCATCTTTTATTCAATTGTATCTTATTATGTATAGTTGTGCTATGTTGTGTGTATTGCGTTAGGTGGTGTTTATGTGGTTATTTTATATTGCGTGTAGATATGTCATATTATTTTACATGTGTTTAATTGTGTCTAGTATCGTGTTGTGATGTGTTGTGTGTCAGTGTTGCATTATGTTATGTACATCTCTGTATGAATGTGTGTAATGTTTTGTCTAATATCAATGAGTTATAGAGATTGTTTATGACTGCATACATATACTGTTGTCTTGAGTTTCTTGGATTGCTATGAGTGCAGCTGCAACAGCAACCATTCATGCACATAAGAAGCTTTATCCTTCCCTCCATCCTGACCTGTCTTCTGCTTTCTTTTCCTGAGTCTCGTTCCCTTTTCCAGGGCTGACTTCTGTGCTGTCTTTGTCTCTGCAGGGAGATCGAGGCGATGATGGAAGCCCCGGGGCGAAAGGCTATCCTGGCAGGCAGGTGCAGTAAATCTAGTGTTGCAGTGCTGGTTGAACAGGGCCACACACACACACACACACACACACACACACACACACACACACACACACACACACACACACACACACACACACACACACACACACACACACACACACACACACACACACACACACACACACACTAGGTGAGGTATCGCTGCATTGTGAATTCAGCTTTTTGAAAATATGGAGGTCGATTTGAGGCATCTCTAATAAATCTAATTTTAACATGTAATTTTTACTTACTGTCAGAATGATGAACACAATAGTGACTAGAGGAATACCGATTTCTTGTACATTTTCTGTCTCCAGGAAAAAAATCCCATTTAAAGATATTGGATGCGAGTTTAAAAAAAAAAAAAGAAAAATGGAAAAGCCAGTGGCAGCTCTAAAAAACTAATTTGATAAATCCAAATAAAAAGTTTGTACCAGCTGAATGAAGGAGGGGAAAAAGAAGCCGGCAGACAAAGTAAAGAGTATCACCTGTGGTGGAATCTGGGCAATGGATGCCTCGGGTCTTTTGCGGAAATAAAATGTCAAAAGGTTTCCACAGTGAGCTGTAACCTAAAGAAAGAAAAGGTAATAAAAGTGTGACTAATGCCACAGTTCCTCAGGTACAAAAAAGTTTCCTCTGTCCCTGCAAACCGGGCTTCACTCCTCAGCTTCACTTTCAGCACTGGTCTCACGTTCAGGAAGAGGAAGCTGAGGAGCGTTTCTCCATTTTTAAAATGTCTATTTTATCTCCAGCTTCAAGCACAGTTTTAAAATCAGCAGGACAAGTGAATGTTTAAGATAACTGGGAGGTTATCCTCGGCGTTGCCTCTGTGTCAGATCTCTAATCCCAGCAGACACTTAGCAGTGTGTGAGGGATTAGGTTTGAGCTCCCCCTATCATCTCACGCCGTGAATCACTCACGCTGTATGTTTATGTCGAAATGCGGCTCTTTGCTGTGACGAGTCCTCCTGAGCGGAGAGGTGGGGGTAGTTTCTACACCGGTGGATTAGCTGGAGAAATTGATTTGAATGCTGCTGAAGTATTAACACCCACAAATGTCAGCCACAATGCCTATTAAAACTATAAAAAGCGTATTATTTAAGTATTGTGTAGACTGTATTGTGGGGTGCAACTGCTGTTTGCAAAGATAGAAATATGTTTTGTCATCTGTTGTGTTTAGGGTTTACCTGGGCCCGTTGGAATAATGGGGCCAACAGGAGTCACGGTAAGTAAGCGATAAAAAGCTGTATCTTTTATCCAGAGTGTCTTTTTCTATTACTTCTGTTTCGTCTCCATGTCATGCTCGCTCTCATATTTCATCTCCGCCTGCGAAATTCATCATCTAACCAATGTGGGCACGTTTAAAGCCCAGAGTCGTAAACGCCACTGATGGTAATGACAGATGGTTTGGTTAGCGTGTTTGAATGCACATTGCTCTGCTTGGTAGTGAGACCACCGTTTAATCAGTCATTGTTATTTTTCCCGTTCCGCCAAGCAGGTTTGGATGACAGATTCTCCAGAGATCCCTGATGTGAAGGTATGTGCCCTTGGACTACATCGTGGAAGCCAGCACCATGCAGTCCATGGGCATATACACTTGCCTCAAGGCTTGGCTCCTCAAGACCCCTCCGTTGTAATAAAAGCCGACAGTGACAGTCATTTTTATTGAGACTCTTGTGTTGTTGTTGCCGCTATTGAGCAGTCCTCCACAACACCCATCAGTTTCATTGTGTCCACCTTTTTACCTTCTCATCAGTCTTTGCTTCATCCGCTCCTCCTTTCCATCTTTTACTCATCTCTCCAGGGTCACATTGGCATCCCCGGGCTTTTTGGTTTTCCTGGTGCTGATGGCGACAGAGTGAGTATTAGTGGCCATGAGAGTTGAAAGCCTGCTGGGTTGTATTATGACAGTGCGTGGGCCAAAATGATTTTTTTTTTAAAAAGAAAAAGAAAAGAAAAAGAGATAGATTTTCACTGTTGGAGTAATGAGACACTTGAGGCAGACAGCAAATCATTATTCAAAGTTTAAAGTAGTTCAAGCTGCCTCACACTGTTTTATGTGACTTAACACCGCAACCCGTCTGGATGATATTAAAGTGTGAATGTTGAATTTTAATCTTTAATCATCAGATTTGAAATTTTCATACAACGTCCTGTGGTGGTTCAAAACACAGTCACCAGCTTTCTTAGGGACTCGAGTATTCTTAAATCTTTTTAACTTTCGTAAATTCACAAGTAGTAATACTTTAACACATTTTCCAAAGAAATATACTGTGCAATAGAGTTTTACTGTTATAATGTTTAATCTTAATGTGATAATGCTTTCAAAAATGAATAAATGATCAATTTATGGGGAAGCAACAACACTACTTTTTTAAAGTAACCGGTAAAATTTTGAGTACTAACCTTTAGCTACTTCCTGATACCAAGTATTGATATGGGTACTTATAACCATTAAGTTTTGTTCACCACCCTACATTCTCAAAGGATAATCAAAGGCAACATTACAGTCAACAGTACACATAGAGTAGTGCAGTATGTGTACTGTAGACAGTCGACCAATCAAGATTGCTGCAGCCCTATCAATTTACATTCATGGTTACAAAATGCAGTGAATCGTGGATTCTTTGCAAAAAAGTCTTGAATTTAAATAACTCTGAAATAAAATGGAAATTTGATCAGGCCTTGACGTGGACTTGTTTTCATACCAATAAAAAAAGGATCCACATTCAGTCTGTCTGTTCGATCCAGTGCTTACAGAAAAAACAATTACTCACTGTGTATCCTGAAGAGTTGACAAGTTAAGTCAGAAGCATTGCAAATGGCCTTGAGAGAAAACATCACTCTGAATTGGCTGACAAGACAGCTGCTAAATGGACCTTTTGCGACAGTGTTGTCAACTTCTGACACCAGGCTGAGTGATGAACTTGGAGTAATGAACGTGTCGGTCCCAGTGGTTGCGCGACTTCTTCTCTATGTTTATTCCAGCCACTGTTTTTGTTTTATGTTGTTTAGAGAGCTTCGCAATGTCACACAGCTCAAGACTTTAAACTTATGATCTAATAGTTTCCAAGTATTGAAGTGGTGCACTTTTATCTCCTTTTAAGCCTTCATTTCATCTCCCCCTTTTGTTTTTCTTTTCCTGTTTCCAGGGAATCCCTGGTGTTCATGGGAAGAAGGGCAAGATGGGTAGGCCGGTAAAGTTTTCTCTCAACATACTTCTCAGACAACCTTGTTGATGTGGCCTTGTGGCAGTGACAACGTTTGTGAACTGTGGGATCTGACTGTGGTGCAGGAGCTACTCTAAAGTCTATTAAATGGCCATTAGTCTGACAGAGAGTCCAGCTCAGTGTGAAGCCTCTCCAGGCACCACTCATAAATTTGTAAGGACTCTCTGGCACTGCGATGTGAGGGATTACTGTGGGGGATCGCTAGATTTTTAGTTGAGGCTTGGAAACGTAGATGTTCATGTGTCAGCACATCAGCTTAAAAACTCTCACTCACTTTGCTTCTGAAGTTTAGAAACGACTTCCTATTAAACTGTGATATCCACCCATAAATCGTGTTAACTTTCTCATTCATGTTCTTTGGCTGTACTTAATTGGGGAAGTATGTTTGTCAAACAGTTTGATTATTACTGTGTTTGTGTTACATTAGAGCAGGGGTGTCAAACAGAAGGCCCGTGGGCCAAAACTGGCCCGCAAGAAGCTCTAATACGGCCCCCTAAACCTCCTAGTAAATGTAAAACACTGATTTCTTTAACAAATTTCTTAAGAGTAGACACAACACAACACTGAGACCTGAGCTGAGATATCAGTGATTCTACCATTAAAGTGATCCACCTCATTGTTATCAAACTGGCATTTTCCTCAAACCAATGTTGTCAAGGAGTGTTTGAAAAAACATGCATAACACATTAGCCATGGGAGACGTAGTTTGGACATTTCAATGTAGTTTGCACCAGAAGTTATCATTAGAATTTGCTTTATGTAGAAATCATAGCCATTTTCCGTAGTAATCTTTTTCGTTTTGAACAAAGAAAAACTTCAAAGTTTATAGTTATGGAACTATTTTACTGGTCCAATCCGCTCTAGATGAAATTGGGCTGCATGTGGTCCCTGAACTAAAATGTGCTTGACACACCCTGCTTGAGAGGAATATGCTAATAAGATTTGTCGTTTATGGGCTTGACTCTCGAGTCTCCACCACAGACTTGGGGTGTCTGTCATCATTGGCGCCTGGAAGTGAATTACCCATCATCCAAACTGATGTTGTGCGTACACACTTTTATAAATCAGACATTTTGTCAGGCTCCGTCTGCTTGTGTATGATTTTTGGATGTCCTCTCTCTATGTGATACACAACACTGAAGCTCCAAAATGTATGCTTCTAAAAAGCCAAGTCATGATCAAGCCATTTCTCTTCCTCTGTGGTGAAAGAGTGAGGTCAGTGACTCCGTGTAAGACGTTTTCTCCTGTCCTGACTCAGCGGGAAAGCCGTGTAACTCAGACGTACAACAGAGAGATTTGGCATGTTTGATCCGGTGTGATTCATGTTTTCTGTGCTGAAGCAGCCTGAACCACCAAAAATCTCTCAGCAAATGCACTTCTTACATTTCAGGACATTTAACCACTCACTCTTGGTGGTGGGAGGTGATTTCCCAACATGCTCTTATTCATTTCTGAGAAGAAATCATGATAAAATTGGAACCAGCAGTTTAAGACTTAATGCTATAACTTAAGATATAGATTTTCTAGCTTAATGTGATGTAAATCCAATAGAAACAAACAACAAATATGCAATAAGTGGAACAGCTCCAGTGGTTGCAGGGCTTTATATACAGCCATATATGACCTTTCAATGCTTTTAAGGTTCTTCAGTGCCTTTTAATTTCTATGGATCCCAAAGGCTGTTTGCATTCAGGAAGCCCAGCTTTAAACCACAGATGACCAGTTTCAGGTCATAACCTCAGAAAAAAGTAGGTGCTTATTGTGAGCTTTACGTTTATGTGTTATTTTCACTTTTAATTTAAGTCATTTTTTGGAGAATTTGACTGCCCATTGCTGGTGGAGTAGCTTTAAATGCTATAAAAGAGAGATTCATTGTTACAGGGTGAGAGGATAAATAGTATTGTATAAATAAATCAGACACAGCTTTAATAAAGGCAGAATAAGACTTCTTTTTGCACAAACAAACTAAACGATAGTAAAGTGTCAATTGTGGAGTCTTTTGTCATATAATAGCAATATACGTATATAAATACATATTTTAATGTCTCGCTTCTTACATGGCATCTGATTTGTTAATGTCATTCAGACTGTGTCAGTTTGTAGATAGTAAACCTTAAGAGGGCACGCATGCACACACACACACACACACACACACACACACACACACACACACACACACACACACACACACACACACACACACACACACACACACACACACACACACACACACACACACACACACACAGCCTGTTTGGTATTTAAAGACCTGATCACAGGGTGAAAAAGGGCCTCAGTAACTTAAGTTAAACTTGTTGTCAGCATAATAACAAAGTCTTGCATGTGTTTCTGATCAGTCAGAGCCGGTCAGTGACATTTTTGGAAAGAGACACATTTTTCCACATTTCCTGGAGGCGTCATGCCGCGCCAATTACCGCCTATTACTTCATCTGCATTCGCTTAATGTTCTCGAGACGCTTTTTCGCCACACAGTCCCATCTCTTCCTCTCCGTTTGCAGAAAGGCAATGAGATTTTTCTCGCCTTTATTTCTCTCATTAACATTTACTGGATCGTAGCACTTGCCCTCTGCAGACGCGTGCTGAGCCGTGATGTTCGCGGGCTACGTGTTGACCTTGGCGTGCTGACAGGCGCACGTCGAGCGTGTGGCCGTGCGGCTGCATTGCGCCTCTTGTTCTGCCTGCATAATGGAATCACGAGCGCCAAGCAGAAAAAGAGGCACAGTCAGCGGTTCCCAGGCCAAGCAGCTTTATTCAGCCGTTTAGGCAAGTCCTGGGGGTTTGGTTCTCATGCTGCTGAACACTCACTGTTGGTGCACACACACAGATACATACCCACACGCGCACACAGTCAGCCGAGGAATGTCCTGCCGGGAGTGTATTCGATAGGATTTTCTTGCCTTTATTCAGCAAACTTCTGTTTTTGGTAAACAAGTGATCAATTCCCTTGTGCTTGATGTTAAAACTTCAGTGACAAAATCCTTCAATATTTGAATAAATTCAGCATAACAATGGGTATTTGGGTCGAGCAGACTTGATGAAACGACTCAGTTCTGCCTCTGGTTATATAACCAACCTGTTTGTTTGTGTGCTCAGGGCTTTCCTGGTGACTTTGGAGAGAGGGGACCTCCCGGGCCTGATGGGAACCCAGTAAGTGAAAGGATGTGGATCCCTGCATGGCCTATTAACTGTTACTACAATGCATTTCCTGCAGTGTGTCCCTCAAGAATATTACCCAGAAGTTCAGAGATACTGGTTATTTTTAGAATTATTATAATCAACTAGGGAGACTATACAGCACAAAACTCAAGGTTTGGGAACAATTTATCCAAAAACTAAACTCGACTTTTTTTTTCTAACGTGAACGTTACTTGTTAGTCAAATGTTTGTCGAAGCTGATACACTCACTACTGGTGTATATACTACATTCTGACATCTTAGCAGCTCTTAAACGATCAAAACAGATGATTGCTAAAAATCATCAAACATTATTGTTTCAACTCCAAGAGGTGTTAAAGTGTTTTTTCCACATGAACATAACATCACATGAACACATCATCAATACTTCCTCCCTCTTGGATTTCTGCACACTCAGTAGACTACTGTAAACTGCTTTTAAACACTGTCCACACAATTATTATTACTAATCTCCATTTTAATTAAATAAAGCACATATTAACACTTTACTGGACAAATCATCCCATTCAATAACTTCATGTTTCTGTCTAACTAACATTAAGTTTATGCGAGTCACAGAAAATATGAGAATTGTGTTGTTTATGTGGGATTTGGGAACACATGACACTTCTGCTCTAAGTTGATCATATAATTATATATTTACCCTAGAAAACAAGTCTTACTCTCAGTTACTGCAAACGTTTGACACAAAATCTAAATACCAATTAAACAACAGACAAATTGGGGGAATGTTTAACAATCTCAGATGCAAATAACAGATGAAGACAGTAGCATTGAATGAGATATATCAACATTGGATTCCTGCACAAGCTTATAAAACAGTGAGAACTGCATATATTTTAGATCCTTTTTTTTATTTTATTATAAATAATGGCATACATGGGGGTTGGTTTTCTATATGTTTGTGACTTTAAAAGGCCCCAGGTCAAAAATCAACCTTGAACATTTCTTCAAAAAGTCTCCAAAGTTGATTTTTTTGTTTGTGTTTTAGTGATAAAACCTTCACATGATTAGTTTATTTACAGTTGGCAAACTGGTAAGTTTGCACTGTAGCACTGCTAATAGAGATACTGTATTTGACTTCTGCCTCTCATAAGGAAACTGAAATTTACCAGATATCACAGACATTTTAGAGTACCAGATATTGTTTGATTGCAGATTTTAGTGTTTATTCTGGCAGTGAGGCAGATCCATGCAGTTATTCAGTTACTCACTCACCCATCATAATCCATACTGATTCGAGGGCAGCGTCAGCACTTCCCTCTCTTTGTCTCTGTGACTCTCGCCGCCTCATGATTGACAGGGTCAGTGCGAGACTGTGATTGGCTGACCTCCAAGAGTCTCCTCCAGGCTTCATTTCCTCTCCCTCCGTAGGGAAGGAGGGATGTTCCATTTGGCAGAATTCATCTCCTTTCACTCACAGAAAAAGTGAGGAGGCGACAGGAAGGCCGCACTGGGCTGCGTGTCATCCGTCTCTCCTCTGCGTGGAGCTTGGAGAGGATGTAGGCATGGTGTGTGTGTGTGTGTGTGTGTGTGTGTGGGGGGGGGGGGGGGGATTGGTCATGTGGACAACAAGACACTCTGTGTCAAGCGCCAAGTCACTTTCTCTCAATGCTAAACTTAGTAGAGGAAAACATTGCTCGAGCCATCAATGGAGGAACAAACAGATCATGCTGTGCTTGTCTAACACACCTGTGTCTCCCTCCTTCATGCTTTCCTCTGCCCCCCCCCCCCCCCCCCCCCCCCCCCCCCCCCAATATCTTAGGGTGACCTGGGATCACTTGGTCCATGTGGAGTCTCTGGTCTTATTGTGAGTGCTGTTTTTATATTCTGATGGAAGATTGGGTTTTTTTTGTTTTTTTATCAACATCCTTTAAAGTCTTTTTCTTTGTCCTTTCTTTCTTCATTCAAAACAACTGAAGTCAGATTCTTTACTCTTCTATTCTGTCATGTCTGCGTTTCATGTTTTATGAATTTAAAGCATCAATACCTTTGACTGCCACATGTGAAAGACTGAGACTTGAAGTAGCAAAGTCATAAATTTTTTAAGAATCTGCAAAGACCATTTGAGAATGAACTGGTATAGTTATAAAAAAAACAAAATAGAAACATTAACTGAGAAACATGTGTTTGGATTGGTGTTGCTTGCAGGGAGAAGTGGGCCCTCTTGGCATCATGGGTTTACCGGGACCTCATGGACACAAGGTAAACAGTGAACTTTTCAGAGATTGATTCAATCCAAATACATTGATTTTAGGCAGAACGTCCTCAAGGAGTGTCTTAGCTCAGTCTGACGTGACACAAATAAAGTCCTGGTCTCGTTTTACTGGTCCCCTGAACACTTCAGGATAGATTTTTTCCAAATCTTTCACAAGCTCTGCTCCACTTCCTCTCCCTGACCCTCCAAACAACAGTCATGGAGCTTAGGTCCCCTGAACTGTGTCTTCTTTTTGATCCACACCAAAGATGGAAGGATCTGCAGCTGTACCGGTTGGGTTTTCAACAACTCCTAAAGTATGTCTCGATTGAGTTAAACTTGATTTAAAAGTAATTATCAAAGAGTATTTGCTTGCGCCCTTTCAAAAAGACTTGCCACAGCAAGTCAAGCACTTTTCCTGTGCCAGTTTTTAGGTTGGACACTCTTCAACCTGGAGATGGCCAAGTCATTGGACTTCATTAATGTATCTACAGAGTGTATAAATCACTAACCAGGTTTTATCCTCTATCTCGCTTCCAAGGGAGTACCTGGAAACCCAGGAGAACCAGGACTGAAAGGTGATAAGGTGACCTGCACATGACTTTCTTAAACTACTGACCTTCTGTCACAAAATTTGGTCTGTGACTCCTCCAAAGCATGCCAATTTGTGATTCAAATCACTTGATTAGTTGAGGTAATAATTGAGCATTTCTCGTATCGACATTCAGATCATAATTAATGCCTCTGTGTTCACTCAGGGGGACGTTGGCTTGACAGGAGAGTCGGGGGAGTGTGGATACCAAGGGGACAAGGTAGGTGTGTGTTTGTGTGTGCAGCGCATTATCCATAAATAACAATCAGCCATGAATCTTTGCAATCATCCCTGCCACCGTCATGTGCGCAGTAATTTGAAGGCGTAATTTAAAGATGTTTCAAATGTTGCCCTCGACCACTTTGTTTATGCTGAGCTGACATTTGTGTTGCAGGGTTACCGTGGCTCACCTGGGTTGCCAGGTCCTGGTGGAAAACCTGGACCACAGGTATTTCCCCTCTCTGATTTAAACACTTGAGTATCGAGAGGTGAAACTTGTAAAGTTATTTTTTAATCCCCCCCTTTTGACTGGAATGATATCACTGGAGTGGATAAAGAATGAATGCACATGCTCATTTTTCAATATCCTCTTTGAGATTATATAGCTAGTGCTACGTTTCTCTGCTTACTGCTATTTTTATTAACTTTAAAAGTGGTCTGGCAGTTCTAGTCATGAGCAATATGCATGCCAAACCCCGTTAGCCGCAGATAAATGAGTTAAATGGAGAAATTACTCATTCAGAGTTTCTGAAAGCCCTCTCCAAAATGATTGAGATTACATTTAATTACCATCGGACTGGAGCTCACTGGCGTAGTTCCAGTACAGTGTTGGACTCCCAAGTAATAATTTAGCTGACTGTGAGGCAAGAAGGCTAACCACTACACCACCGTAACATTTTCATAAGTTAAACTTCAGACACTCTCTCCTATGATGGAGTATTCTAGTCCATTTTAAACATAGAGCTCATCACAGTGCCGGGCAGTGAATGATGCACTGCTCTTAATGCTTTAAGACTAATCCTCAAGTTGGCTCTCACCTAAAATGTCCTCAATATCGCATAAGCTCTCTGATCTGATTTGATGTTCTCACATAGAAATCTCAGTGTCCTACTTGTCCGGTCCGCGTCAAAACTCGAATCTTGTCTGCAATACAACAAGCTTCCCTTAGTATGAAGTCTTGTGCCCCTGTTGGTGATCTGCACTGGAAGGACTTTGAAATGTACTAAAAATGTATTTTCACGACTGCTACAGGAAAGATGACTGTGTTCGTTCAGTTGTTTGATATATTAGATTATGCTGATGCCATGTTGATGACAGAAACTATTGATTTCAGTCAATTCTTCCAGTGCTTTCTTATCTATATGTTGATATATTTCGTAGGGAATGCCAGGTGAAAAGGGTCCTGCTGGTCGACCTGGCCCCCCTGGCCCAGAGGTGGGACTTATTTGCATGAACAATTTGATATAAGATAAATACTAATGTTTATCTGTCACTGTATTTGTCTAATCCTGCATCATTGAGCTACCATACTGTGTTGTGCACAAGCAAGGATTCATGCCCTGTCTTTTTCACAGGGCTTTCCGGGTGACATCGGCCCACCAGGACAAAATGGCCCTGAAGGACCTAAAGTCAGTAGAGTGAGAATAACTCATGTCTGCCCTGAGAAATAAAAGGAAATCTCATCATCTGTGTTTAATCCACAGGCAAAGCAAGGGACACGAGGTCTGCCGGGTCCAAGAGGGTCACTGGGTCTTCAGGTGGATTTTTTTTTTTTTGGTCAAACTAAATAAAAATGATTTGAAATAAAAATGATTTCCCTTTAATGCCCAGTGCCTCTTTCGGTTTTGTCAGGGTGATGAGGGACCAATTGGACCTGCTGGACTCTCTGGACCCGAGGTGAGTGTCTATTAGTGAAAACCCTGTAGCCCATCATTGTTTGTCCTCGCACGCCACCACAATGCTAACAGCATACAAGGACACCCTGTGTTTGTGCCTAAATGTAGCTTGGCGTGGAGAACTGTGACCAGTAATGGACTGTGAGTCCTTTGGCTGACTGATGCTACCATTGTTCTCCAGCTCAATTGAAGGACTTCCAACTGAATGCTCTGGACTCGTATTACCAGAGTGGTCAGAAAACTTGTGTTATGACATGAACATACACATCCACAAACAAATATTAAACCAAAATGTGGAGATTTCAGTCCACACAGGAATACCTTCTGTAAATGTGTCATTAAAGTTGTCATATAAATCTAACCAAGTCTTATTTGTATTTTGTGAAGTAAATCCAACATTTATAGATTCTTTCTCAACAGCATCTGGACACAGTTGATAAAGAGGAAATACGAGCCAAATATTGGATTTATAAATATAAACAGGATGACTTTAAAACATTCTGCAGCATGAATGAACGTCCGCAGCGACTGTCTCAGCCCCAAACAGTGCTCGGAGTCATCCAAGGCAAAACAATAGAGAAAACAATTCCAAAGAAACTCTGGATTTTTATGCCGTGGTCGATTTCAGTCTGCCGTCTCCCAGAAGTGTAACCCACAAATGATCACTGCAAACAAACACAAGTGACCCTCACAATTTTGCGAGTAATAGGAAGCCTTTGAAGCTGCAAAACAATCTTTTGTTTTCTCGATCATTAACTTTCTTGAAGGGATATGTTTATTTGTTTTTTTTCTGTTTCTGCGTCAATTGTCTGTTTGTTTTGTATCTGGAGGGACAGTCGGCTCCACCTCTGTACCTGAGTGTGTCATGGCACACTTTTCCCTCTCTGTCATTCTCTGCTTTCTGTTCAGGGTAGGCCTGGGAGGCAGGGATTCCCCGGACTGACAGGCCCAGACGGACTCAAGGTCAGACCCAACAGTCACACGTTCACCCCACGACCACTGTTATCCCTCACTCCACATCCTCGCCTTGCTTTTCTTTGATCATAATGTTTAGTCCAAGTGTATGTAAATTAGATGTTAATTTTCAGTTACCACAGGGGAACTGGTCTCTAAGCACATTTCAACAGAATTGAACAAAAAAAAAAGACTCTGTGATATGCTAATTGGCTGCTTTGCTGTAGGGCGAGACCGGGATAACTGGCGAGGTCGGGAAGCTTGGCGAGAGGGTAAAGACTTCTCCTCCTTTTTCTGATGATTTCCGTTCGATGCTCACTGTGCATCTGTGTGTGTGTGTCCCACAGCTGAGCGGCCTAATATAAGAAATACAAGTTCATTGCACAAAGTGAAATAAGAGACAGATAAGACAGCTTGTTTTGGTTCTTTCAGGGACTGCCTGGGTTTTCCGGGCCTCAAGGAGAGACGGGTATCACCGGAGAAAAGGTTAGCGTGGTCTCATTTTGGCATCTTGTGCCACGATCAAAATCTGTTGTGCTATTTCATTCGCTTGAAAAGTCCTCTGCTGACTGGGCTCCTGATTAATGCTGCAAGGATTACGCCATTAATCATGTAGTCAGTGGACAAACTAACAACCCTGGTTCTATAAGAAAGCTGGGACATTGTGAAAATAAATTAAACAGAATTTATCCGCCTGTCCGTCCATCATCCACTTATTGATCTGTCCATCCATTTGTCCATCCTCATGATAGTAATCTTGCTGATGACTTTATCGTTGCAGTTATAGTTACAACAGAGAAGAACATAAAACCACATTCTAAACTAAAAACAGTTATATAACCAAATGAACATGCGTAGTGTTTACCAAGCATAGAAGCAATAATGCAATATCAGGAGCTTCACATGAACAAACATGTAAAGCTGACGAGAACAAAAGCAATTAGAAATGTGAACCGAACTGAGGAGAAATAAAAATAACACACACACACAATGGCTTTTAAATGAACAGATATGAGACAAAGATCAAAAGCACAAGATTTAAAGATACAGTGCAACAGCCTGGTTTTAGATGAACTCAGAGTTGGAGCTGTCCTGCACTTTTCAGTGAGTTTGTTCCAAATATGTATTACAAATATGCATGTTTGGTTCTTAACTCTGGAACAGAAAGCAGGTTTGATCCAGATGACCCACGAGGCACTGATGGTTTTTAGGCCAGTAATATTTTTGAAATCTGCTCTGTGTATGACAGGAAGCCGGTGGAAAGACCTGAGAACTGGACTGACGTGGTCCACTTTCATGGTGTTTGTCAGAACTCCAGCAGCAGTGTTTGGAATCAGCTGCAGATGTCTGATAGATTTTTTTTTTAAGGAAGACCAGTGAAGACAGTAACAGTCATCAAATCAACTGAAGACAAATGCATGGACTAACGTCTCTAAATCCTCCTGAGAAATCAGTCCTTTAACCTTTGCTAAATTCTTTAGGCGACAATGAGCTGACTTTATAATTGTTTTAATATGACTTGTCAGGCTCAAGATCGAGTCCATGATCGCACCAAGATTCACTGGTTTTTAACCTCAAAGAATAAAGAAGAGCTCTAAATTTTCTCCATCTTTGCTTTGTTAAGCTGAAGAAAATTTGGGCACATCTAAAGCTCGACCTGTTCAATACTTTCAATCAGTACTAGTATAACAGTCTCCTGGTGAAAGAATGGTGTAACTCTGTGTGTCCTCTGCGCAGTTATGATTGTTATCTAAAATCTGAGCCTGTGGCACCATGTGAATATTAAAAAGGAGTGGGCCCAGGATGGAGCCCGGAGGAACTCAACATGAGGAAATTGATGTTGAAGAACTCAATATATGAGAAATGCTTCACTTTTCACTGTCAACAATAGGTGCTCACGCCACATCTGAAATATGCCCCACATCATTCGTGTCCTGAAATAAGTTACTTTCTAGCTCACAAGTCAAGTTGTGATGGCATTTTTTTTTTTTTATAATATAATACAGTTTAGCCTAAAGTTTGACCTGCTTGTGGATCTGTGGAGGAAAGGACACAATAACTAAGAGATTACTCAATTTGGATTCAATTCTCCAGAAAGGCCTTTGTATACTATGAATTAAGGCAAATAAAGAAAACATTGTGTATCTGAACAATATCAACATTGGATTTCTTTTGGAAATTGTGGACACTGTTGTGCGCCAAGAGAAATGATTGCAAGCACCCTCACAACTGTAAGTGGGATGAAGCAGTAAAAGAGATGGATGGATGGCAATTATATCAAGACATTAAAGATCAGACAGCTTTAAATTCCATGGTATTTGATAGAACGATGCAGCGGTAATGCTCAGGATTTCCCAGAGAGCGTCATTAATGTTGAATAAACCAATGTGTAAATGTGTGTGACATTTTTGCAGTCTCAGACCTGTCACCCTCTGAAAACATCAATTATCTGAAAGAAAAAACAAGATAAAAATAGAACCTGAATTAATGAAATAGTTTGAGTTGTATGACTGAATTGTCCAGAAAGCCAATATATATAATAGGTGCACTTCTGAATGCGTGTTTAACTATTTGGTGCTTGTGGTTCTTCAGGGGGATCGAGGAAAAATGGGCATCCCGGGGCCTCCAGGTGATCCGGGGCCGATGGTAAGGAGTAAGTCTGGAGCCCATCTCCACGGGGCGTTCCATTTTCCACATGCAACTTGCTCGGAGACTGATTTTTATGCATTACTCAGTATACAGGCAGATCATTAAAAAAAAGAAGAGGTTTTGTGCTGTGAGAAACAGTCAGCGCTAACAATGTCTTCATTAAATCGTCTGCTTCTTCAGGGTCATACTGGAATACCTGGAGAGGCGGGACCACCTGGGGAGGAAGGGATCCCAGTAAGTTATATTGAAAGAAAACTAATTACCGGTCCCAAAAATGAATCCTGTTTGATATGAAGCCAAATACTAATGTTTGTATGCTATTCCGGCTCTAAAGTGAAAAAAAATATCTGGCTGCAACCATTTCCACTGATGGTGTTTTTTCACCCATTTAACCTGAGAAAAGGCATTAAAATCAGCCTTTATGATTGACTGGTGAAATTATTAGCAGGAATAGAGGTACTCCCACTCTACTTTACGCAAGTTTTATTGATATTGATTTTGTACTTATCCTCATACTCACATCTTTACTACATCTTGATGCAGTGTCACTCAAAAAGCCATTATCTTATTCACATGCAGGGGCCCCCTGGTTCACAGGGATCCGTTGGAATCAGAGGACCCAAAGGCAGGAGCGTAAGTTTTTACCTGCATATCGGTCGTCATCGACAGTCTTCTGTGTCGTTCACTTCAGTTTACCATCTGGATCTTTCATGCTTTTACCAGCCTCACTCTTGTGATTTGAAACTGTTCAGTTGCAATACGGCACATTTGTGCAGTTTGCAAGCAAGCCATTTCCTCAGATGCTCAATCCACACCATCCAGCAAAAAGCCGTGAAATTGGTGCTCTTAAAGCAAAGTAGAAGTGGCTGAGCTTCGAGCTAACGTGCATATTCAAGCTGAGTGGATCTAAAATACAACAAAGAAAATGAAGGAAAGGATGACTGGTAAATGTTTGCAGTATAAAAAATTTCTCTCTTAAGTGTATAGACACATTTTGTTTCCTTTTTTTGAAAACGGAAAAAAAATTAAACATTGAGATTAAACAAGTACAAATAGTTCCTCTCATAATCATGGCCTCTGTCTTTCACCGCATCCAAGCAACAATGGAAATGTCATAGCAGGAGCTGCCACTCCAGTTAAATCACTTTATGTAGGAACAAGCAGCAAGCACAGGGTCGGTTCTTCACTGTTTTCTGACAGTGGAGCAGCTCTAATGGCAAACCATGAATCACAGATACGATTGTGACCTTTTCCTCCAAGTCTTCTTTACAATAAGCCCAGTGTGCCAACTGTGCGGCTGTGTGCGATGCTGGACAATTGGGGATAAAGTCCACACAGTGTGGATCGGGAATGCTGCAGAGCCAAGTCCGTCAGATGCCAAGTATTCGCTAAATAGCCACGATCTTTGATGTTGTCCCTTTGCTGTGGGCTGAATCATCGTGTATAAAAAAAAAAAAAAAAGAAGAAGAAGAAGAAAGCAAAGCAGCCCCTCTCAGGCTGGGCTAAGTGACGATGACAAAAATGGAGATTAAGTGCCTAAAATCATTGACTTCATATGCTGAAGTACACGCGCCTCAGGTCTGTTAAGAGCCAAGCTTTATGAAGCTGTTTATCAATGACAGCTTTTCTTTTGTTTTTTTTAGGGTCCAAGGGGTCCTGATGGAAGACCGGGGGAGAAGGGGTCTCCCGGAGTTAAGGTAAAATTGATTTCTAAAGATGATTTAAAGCATACATCATATTATTTCTAATTAAAGACATCACATATGTCCCAATGGGAAACTAAGATAAACAAAATGGCCCGAGTTTCTCAAGCAGCAACAAAACATGAGAAGTTTTACAAGCAGCTTTGTTCTACAGAGTGCAATTATGATCTACTTTTTTTTTAGCATCTGAGGAATCTTTAGAGGACACTCTTTATTAACTTGAAAAAAAATGCAACCACAACAACTCGAATCAAAGAGTTTTAAAATATCAGTGGTGCTGGCAGCCAAAAGGAGTTTAACTCTGGCCGGTATGAGAAAATTCAGCAAAACACTTTTGTTTCTCCTTTGCAGGGTCACGATGGTCCACTGGGAAAATTGGGCCTCCCTGGAGAGACGGTGAGAAAAAAGCAAAAAAAACAAACAGAAAAATACAACTTTCAACTTCAAAGTGTAATGACATTATTAGCTTGCGAAACCTGCTCATGTCACCTGTGATGTGTTTGGCCTTTAAAAGCTCTCCAGGTTGCAGCATTAGAATCAAGGATGAAAATATTGCATTTACGGTCTGTTTATGCACTTGATATTACATACTATCATCAGCCACTCTATTAAGTATATTATTATTGTAGAAAAAAAAAAGGCTGCTGTTAGAAAAATAATGCTGTCCAGTTTAGAAAGCAGCTTCATGAGAGGTTTTTATTTCATGCTTGATGACTCTGAACTGATTGTGGGTGTGGGTGTGGATATGTGTAAAAAGTTCCTACTTTTCATCCTGCGGGGGGCTTGGATGGGATAAACCAGGGGAGTCAAACATATGGCCAGTGGGCCAAAACTGGCCCACAAATCACCAAGCAAATGGTACAAAAATTCAAAGAAAACATTGATTATTTTAAGAAATTTCTGAAGAGGACAACATAACACCCTGAGATCATTGCTATCAAACCAGCATTACCCTCTGTCAGGCTGATTTTGTAAAAACATGCATAATGCAACAGCTAAAAATGAAGATTTTTCAACATTTCACTGTATTTTGCACTCAACGTTTTCAATGAAATTAACTCTATGTTGAGATTTATTGTAAATTTTCTTGGTAAGTGTTTGGCTTTGTGAAAATATGAACATCATCTCGTACTCTCCATGACAAAGAAACATGTTATAGTTTAAATGCAAAGGTTGTTATGGCACTATACTACAACTTAAGAATTGGGGTGTATGTGCCTTCTGAAGTAAAATATGTTTGACAAACCTGGGCTAAACTAACACCACAAGTTGATGACGTGGGCGTAGAGGAAAGATGAATAGAAAGCTTACATTCACATTGAGCTGGAATGCATTATACTGAAAGGTGTTTCTGGTATTTTGAGCATCCTCATCTCACCAATGAGGGGGGCATAATGTTAGAAACACTTCACTCACTTTGAATTATTTTCTCAAAAGAACACATACCTAGAGCAAATCCAGAGCATTTTGCAAGTGTATAGTCTGTATAATGTCTATGATAATGTCTCCTTGTTCGGTTACAATGATGCCGTCTGTGACAATCTAACAATTATTTTTTTGTGGGTCAGCTTATAACATGCTCACTGTGCAACATTTAATCCGTGCTGAACAGTATTCTAATTGGCATGAGGGTCGCTGTATGCCAAAGAGTTCATCAAAATTGTTTCTGGTTAACCAGCATGAACTTGTTTCATATTTTCCATATTTTCTCTAACTGCAACATTTGCAATGTTTTGTGCTCTGCCTCTGGTTTTCTGTGACTGATTGAATTTGAGGAGAGAAAAGGTGAATATAAGGAAGCCGATGACTGAAATAAGAAACAGATGGGAGGGAAGAGACAGACGCTGCATCCCAAATTGCACACTTCCACACTTACACCTGTTATTTTGAGTGCTTAAGTGTGTTCATGCTGTCAATTAAGACACCATGCAGTGCACTGTGGGATGGTGTTCATTCCAATCAAATGAGATGTCTTTCAGGCATAACGGGGCTCAGAGTAACATCAGCTTGAGATAGAAACTGTTTTTCTCTCATCTTTTGTCAGATCCTTCCTAAACTCGATCTCGTATTACAATGTTGAAATGCTTTTTCGATTTTTTTGCTCTCATCTGTATACTTCTCAGTCAATTGCATGTCTAGACAACACAAGACTTGGTGAGAAGCCACATCAAGAATATGTTGGGTTTTTTTCGGTGATCAGATCAAAATCAAGGTCCAAGGCAACATTAAGTTACCTATTTTCAATTTTAACATCCTTAAGTAAACTCTTTGCAACTTTCCTGGATGGCTCTTACTGTGTATGCGCACCACAGTCGTAGTAAATAGTTCTTCTGCACAACCGCAAGTAGTGAGATGAAAACAGCAATGGCGGACTCAAGAGTGTCATGACTTTCAGTCCATATTCTCTTGGGACTGTTCCCTTATTCTCTGAGCACATGTGGGTGTGGTTTCATTAGAAATACAAACAGCGCCAACTATTGGCCTGAGCGTATTGAGGTTAGATATTCATTGGGAAAACAATCACAAATGTCTAGTTAGTTTGAATAATCACACATAATCATATTTTAATTTCATTTCAGCATATTTAATTCAGTTTTGATAGATTGGATGCATCATTAACACATTTCTAATCTTGTTTTTTTTCTGTAATTGATTAATCACAATTCATGTTGATGTCCCATCTCTAGGTTACGCTAATTCATGTGTAAGTTTCTAAAATACACTGTGTGAAGGTACTGAATACGTAAGCGATTTAGTGCCAGATTGCTACTTAGCCCCATTAAGATTGTATTCATGTTTTTCTCTATTTAGTTTTTCGGCTTTTTTCTGCAGGGGAAGCTTGGTGAGCCAGGTGAAGCGGGGCCCAAGGGATTTCCAGTAAGTGATTGGAGCTAACAGAGCTCTCCTTTATGTCAGCCTTGATGTGCGGGGTGGACACATTCTGGCAAACAATAGTGAGAGGCACTGTTTCTCAAATGGGGTTGTCACATTTCATCTGGGTGATTTTATGTGCATGTTTTACAAATGGATATTTTTCAGGGTGTTCAGGGGACATCAGGACCTCCAGGGGCCAAAGGAATTCCAGGAGAACCAGTGAGTTGTTTTGTTTTGGGGGTTTTTTTTGTAGCATTTTGGGCATCTATGTACATTGCTCAGAGCAACTGAAAACACAACCTTTTGAAAACACTCCGACTCCATCCCTTTGGAAACTTGATTAAAACGCAACTTTTCTCAAACGCTGCGACTGCAAATGTTGTGTATGAACATTTCACCCTTTTAGTTGTTATTTGACTTTCCTCAGTTTGAATGACCCAATTAAGAGCTTTCAAAAGTTGACAAATGCATGAAAGCACTAATATAGGAATAAAATGTCTCCTTTACAATATCCTATGACTCTCAGGCAACTACACTGTGGCATTCTGCTTGACCTTGCATATATAAATGCAATGGTTTTTTTAATGGCGCCTCTTCATTGAGAACAGTATAAGCTTCTTTCTCTCATTGTGCACAAGTCCCACAGACACAAGCAGTGAAGTGGTGAGTCAGACACAATTTGATTTATACTGCGACCTTCCTGTAGGGGCAGCTTTATTGTAGCTTGAATATATGTCTGTAACAGCAGGCCAGTTTTCATCACTTTCAGAGGCTGTGGCTCAGTGTTTTGAGGGCTCTTATCCCCCGCCCAGATTCATTTAGTACCTCCTCAAATCCTCACTTTGTGCCTCGTTCTTATTTCTTTTCACATTACTCACCTTTTCCTGTCACTTTCAAATGTGTTTATCTGAGATATGAGAGTTCTCTTGACCTTTTTATTGATGCCACTCTGCTACCACAGGGACTGGCGGGACCACCGGGAACGATGGGGCCACTGGGGGAGATGGGGCCAGGGGTGAGTTGATCGCACAGTCGGCGTACGATCTCCCACTGACTTTCACTTTGGTGCAGAATAATAAAGGCTATCAACTGCTTGGGACAGGGCCCACCGGGAGAGATCGGCGAGAGTGGGCTGCCCGGTGAACCTGGAGAGAAGGTTATTATCGTGATGTTTTTATGTGTTTCTTATCACAGTGTTTCTGCAACTGCAGCTCAGCTCTGAGATCCAAAGACTTTTACCAGCACTTAAGCTGTATTTCCTATAAACAAAATCTTCACTGGAATAACTATTCACTTTACGCTTATAAAAATCAATTTTGTACTCAGTGAGCTTAGTTGAGTGCTTTTATTTTCTGTGATCAGTCAACAATAAAAATCCCTCTCAATCCTTGGCGTGCGAGCTACAGTATGCCTCAATTGCAAACATGATGAAAACTGAAGCAACACACTTCCCTCAATGTTTCTAAAACACAACAGCCAATCATAACTCCCTTACTGAAGATGATAGGAAGCACTAATATGGAGAGGTTAAACTTTATTTTAAAAGTGTGTACCTGTAACAAGAGTTTCTGTACCGGTGTAAAAGGTTTGGGGCATAATGTTCATTTTCACACTCTGGTTTTCAGGTCATAATCTCTATAGTAGGTAGCACGAGAAAAATGTGCCTTTTATAACCCCAGAATATGCTTTAAAACACACAAGACATCAACATTGCCTTAAAAAAAAATTTTCTCCTCGACAGGGTGCAGTTGGTCTTTTTGGCAGCATTGGGGAGCAGGGTTTGATTGGCCAGAGAGTGAGTAACACTTTTCCTGTCTTTGATGTTGTGAAGTGCCCTGGAATTTAAAAAAAGAAAGAAAAAAAAAGAATTGAGCAAATGTCCTGAAATATGAAGTAAACCTAAGAGCAGATCTGACTTCAACATGCCCAGAAATGCACCTCAGCCAATGTTCAGCTTGGATCACATCTGGGATTGCTGTCATTGTCACACTGAAACAAATGCCACCATTTTTTTTATTTTTTTTTTTAACGATACGTCTGGCAGGGTGAGACCGGCATGGACGGAGACGCTGGACCAAGTGGACCCGATGGAGCCAAGGCAAGTATGAAAATAAAGAACACAAAATGGCTGAGTAAGGAAAGAAGTATTCAGATCCTCGGCTGTAAGACTCCACAGCTCGAAAAATCTATTACTTTTGTTTGTACCCTTTTCTCGTTTATCTTTGTTATCCAAAATAGTTTCCTCTATAAATGTCAAATATCTAATTACACGGTCTGCACTTTTAAAGGTTTACAACTCATGAAATAGAAAAGTTTTCTTGAATATCTTTACCTCTACCATCATTATGCATTTGTCCTGTTGGTAAGATGAGCCTTGCCACTGACATTTAATGATATGAAGTCTTGTTTTTTGAAGAGTTTATACCAGAAATATTTTAAATATGGGTAAGTGTGGAAATGTGACATTGACCTAACATACAAATACCAATACATCAATGTCGAAATACTCAATCACAAGTTAAGGACCTGCGTACAATGCACAAAAGTTAAATTATTGAAGTTAAATTAAAAAAATAAGTAAGAAGGTCAGAGGGAATTGTTTTATTTGGCAGCACTTCCGCAAGAGCTGCATATTGTTTTTTGTTGTATACTGTAAAAAGGTTCTTATGTTCTCAATTCCATCTGAAACTATGAAATATGTTTAATGAGACCAAAGTGCAGTTTATTTCTGCAGAAAGGTATTCTCCTTGTCTACTCTATGATGTCCACAGAATTCAAAAACAACCAGAATGCAGAGAAATAGAGCTTTGTTTGTCTAATCACAAACAAGTGAGATTGCCAATACTGTCAAAAGCATACCGTAATATTTAAACACTGCCAGGTTTTGCAAGTCAACCTAGAGAGCAGAAACACATCATAGGAACTATACAGAGTGTGAATGCTTGAAAAAGGTAGTCTAAGCCTGTTTTTGTACTTTTTCACCAGAGCTGTGAGCTAAAACTCACAATATCTTTTAATGTTGCTGCTTTTCATTATAATTCCCAGTGGCCAAACAGTGGCTTATTAAGACTTTGGCCGGTTGTCAGTTTTCTGTCAATAATCTTACCACCGATAAATTCTGTTTAGAAGCTGTAAGAGCGTGAACCCGATGACACCCCCCCCACCGTACCATCCCAGCTTATCGTAATTGGATGGATGTCGGGTATTGTTTGCAAGATTTTGGCCTTTGCACAGTCAGAGCTGCCTTGTGTTGACACTCAGTGAAAACAGACCCTATTTCAGGAGCTCCACTGTCTGGCAAGTATCGTGATAAAGAAAAAGAGAGAAAAGAAGTGTCTTTATTCAGCGGAGCCAGACTGCAGAGAGTCTGTCTGACAGAGCAGTAAACTGCTTCTGGCTGTCAGAAGGTGGTAAAATGGAGAGGAGAGTCCACCTGAGCGTCTGTTCAGCTTCACACTAAGGCATGTGTGCTTTGATACAAGGGGAGGAAACTACCTTGAGAGATTTGTGAACAGTGTAGGAGGAATTTGTTGTTCTTATTGTTGAAATCGAATCAGCAACAATCAGTCACAGTTCATTGTTTGAATAATTTATAACCTCGTTAGACATGGTAAAATAAACCCTGTCCACATTGAAATGAGGCTCAGATGACAGATTCTATTGATTTTGATTGATGGTGACATGTTACTTCAGTGTCCAGCGTGTCCTCAGTCCAACATCTGGGTTTGTTTATTCAGTTGGAATTTACCAAAAGGTTCAATTATTAGCAGTGATATGAGTCACAGCACAACATATCTGTTTCAATTTATGAACACAAATCTCTTGTGTATTTCCAAGACAACAAAATGTCCAACTTGCCAGGTGTACCTCGCACATCATATAAAATGCATCTATCATACTCTTGCAAACTGTATTTATTTATTTTTTATTATTGGAAAGGCCACCAATAGATCCGTATCGATCACAACCGTAATTCTAGCTGAAAATAGTCCCGATTGTGTTTTTGCTGCATTTAAACCTTTGCTGGTAAACGTGTCCCAGGGTGAAAAGGGAGATGCTGGTTTGGAGGGTGCACAAGGAGACAGAGGTGAAATTGGCTTGAAAGGAAAGGAAGGAGCGCCCGGGCCTCCCGGACTGGTCGGGGTGAGGGTGAGTGTTTGAGCAGCCTGGTTTCATTCAGTCCTGGTATACATGGCACTCTCCGACCACTTACAGTTCTGTTCGATTTTCTGTTACCAGGGTCAGGAGGGTAAACCTGGCCAGATTGGGGAGCGAGGAAAGCTGGGAGAGAAGGTTTGTCCGATCGCTTTGCTCTGAGCTAAATACACCCTTCATTCTCAGTTGCCTGTCAATTTGCACTCTTGTACCAGGACTTGAATTGCTTTCTGAGGCAGTGGTAAACAAACGGCGGGGTCGGCAGCCTCCATAAGCTCTACGCTGAAGATGCTTGTCAAAGAGAGTTTTAGCTGCGAATGTTTGCATTGTCCAACTGCTGCTTCGATGTTTGTGCGCCCGGTGCATCCCCGCTCACTCGTAGCCTTTCTCCAGGGGAGCAAAGGTCAACAAGGTCACCTGGGTCAGACAGGGTCAGTCGGGGAGCAGGGAGAACCAGGATTTGTTGGCCAGAAGGGAGCAAGAGGAACCATGGGGCCAATGGTGAGTTCAACATGGAATGCTTACGGCAGGGGCGCTCTGCACGTTTTCCATGTCTCCCTCCACTGAATGCCCTGATGGTTCATCACCACGTTCAGCACAAAGCCAGATAACAAGCGGCTCATCGCAATCAGCTGTGTTGAAGCAGAGAGACGTGCAAAACGTGCAGGGTTGCGGCCCTCGAGGACCGGAGTTTGACACATGTGGCTTACAGCATTTATTAGCTGTTAATTGCAGTGTGTAGGCTAAATATGTTTATGTATATATGTCCCCAGGGTGCTCCAGGGAAAATGGGCCAACCAGGAGATGTAGGCGTTTCAGGTTACGAGGTGAGCTTCTCTTTTTTTCCTGATATTTAATTACAGGGTATTATGAAGAAAGGACTCATCGGCCCTTTAAAGCCAAACAAAAGTCCTGTTTTTAGTCTGTTGTCAATTTAAAAAAAAGTAAAAAATGATGTCCATAAAAATGTGAGAGCCTTTAAAGTAAAAGGTTTAGGACCTTGCATGTCAACATTAAGGCAGATTTCTTTTTGAAGCAGCAATTAATGCCTGATTAAAACGAGTAAAAAGAAACAGGCACATCGTTAACATCAGAAAAATTAGCTTTTTCTGTATGATCTTCCGATATCGGAAGATCATTTTTTTTAACTACACCTCCATCTGTTTCTTTCTCTTCACTGTCGTCTTTCACTTTCATCTATCTGCCTTGTTCGGGTTATTTGACAATTTATGAGGTGTGAAATTCATTTCCCTTGGTTTTAACATGAGCAACAGCCCGCTTTTGATTTTTAATGAATTCTCACAAAAAATAGGTAGAAGAAGGTTCAAATGGCCTCGTAAATTAGTGTTGTAATGCACAATACAAGAGAGAGAGAGGATCTGATTTATGAAGGTCCTGCCTGAAGCCTGCTAAATTGCGTGTTCACACAAATACATTTTTCACTTTGTTTTTAATAGATTTATTAAGTATTGAAATGAAGGTTTTGCATGTTTACATGAAAATAATGCACTGGAAGCAGAATCACCTGTTTATTTGGTTGCAGTCAACATGTACTGATTGGATGGAGCGCTGAGCACCAACATAACAATGAAATTTGGATTTGTTGGGATGTATTTGTGGGAATTTATCAAGAATATCACAGTCTTAAATTGATCAATTTGGAGAGGATCACAAAATCAAAATTTTGTATTTGGATGGATGGATGGATGAGTGGGATGGTAGGTCGGGGGGAGGGAGGAAAGGGAGGAAGCAAATAAGTATAGGCCAGTAGATGTTCGCATTATTCATTAAAATTTTTATGGTGGTTTTTTTTTTTGTGTGTGTTTTTCCTTCGGTACAAAAAAATAACCTTCCTGTTTCATTCTGTGAACATCCTTGCTATTTGTGTTTTCTGTTTGCTTTTCGTAGCACTGGTTTTTCCAGCCTCCGTTGCATTTTGACGCTTTACATGTCAAATCACTTAGTAAAATGTGTCTGTGAAGGTGCGATCTCAGTCAAAGTGTTATCATCACATTATAAAGACAGGCTTTGTTATGTTGGAGGCCAAACAAGGACTCACGAAGCAGAAACCAGAATTGAATAGAAAAAAGGGGCCATGGGTTGCTCCCATGAGTTGAAACGAGCAAACCAAAGGACATTTGGAAGTGGAAATATGGATACAACTTTTTTTTATTTGAAATGTACAAAAGAGATGAAAATTTGTGATTTGAGCCTGTGCATGCTCATATTAGGTTTCAGGTGACATTGGAAGGTGTGATATCAGTCCTCATAGATTTAAAGTTACCGTTTAATAATATCCCAAGCTTGATGGATGAATTCAAAAATCCCGTTCTCTTCTAAAGAAGAAGAAAAAGCGATGATTGACGACACCATTCACAGAGGTTTTGGCAGAACTCATCTGCATTGTTGCATAACAAACACACGGTAAATTGGCGCAAAAGCATAACTCAGTCTTTGTCTTTCCACAGGGTCACATGGGACGGTCGGGTCTGCTCGGGCCTCTGGGACTGAAAGGCGAAAAGGTACACGGCACTCTCGTAACCACCTGCTAAGTCTGATTGTGTCTAATCAGCTCTGAGGAGCTGGAATGCTTCCCTAATATTGTAAACCTGTCATGTAGCACATTGCCTTTGAGTGCATGGTCAATCTCTTTGATGCTCTGAGACTTCCATTAGGCTCCTAATTAACACCTGCTTTGTCTGCCTTGTTGTCCTTGCGATATCCCCAAAGTCGTCCATAAATTGACAATGATGTGAACTCAGACACAACTGATTAACTTCATCACAGTCGGATGTATGTAATGAGCCCGGCACCTGGACTCCACTGCTTAATAGTCCAGATATTAACCACCTATTCTAAGTGTTTATTTGACAGTCGTCACTGCACAATGCGACATGTTCATTTATAGTTTAGTCACACACTAATTTGTTTTTTATTTTTATTTTCTCAGTGCAGAAGCCATCTGGATGTGGAGAACTGATATTTTCTCCTCTCACCATTATATTTAGGCTGTAATTAAATCAATATTGCATGGGATCACTGCAAAATATATGACTCTATTGGGAGAAGCATCCACTTAAACATGCTGCAAATAAACACACATCTGTAACACAGTCATGATTGTGTAACAAATTTTGCACCCTTCATCCATGCACTGGAAAATTCCATTATTTTAATTGAATTTCACACACGTGAAACAAATAGCCCTTAAAATTACCATGTACATCTATGGATATTGTTTAATGAATCCCATAAAGATAAAAGAAACTCACACAGACCAGTTATGTTTACGGGGAATGGATCATTGTGGCTAATCGCGCATATAATCATTTTCCATCCGGATACAGGGAGTGGGCCGTGTGCCTCACACAAAACATGCATTGATTTTGCACACACCATTGGACCAGAGTGAAACTGTATTGATTGGGACTGTTTTGCCTGTTTAGGGGGAACAGGGGGACGACAGCAAAGTGGAAGGTCCTCCAGGTCCCCAAGGTGACAGAGTGAGTTTTTCTTACAGCGTTTCCTGTTTGCTCTCTTGGTGGCGTCGGAGTTGTTTGTTTAATCATGTTTGTGGGTGATACCAGGGTCGTCCTGGAGACAGAGGAGAGCGAGGCGAGCCCGGCGACCCTGGATACATCGTAAGAAAGACACAAAAACACACTTTTCAGAATAGAGTATGAATTCAGCTTTTTAAAATGCAGAAAATTAAATTTTTCAGGGTCAAATTGGAGTAAATGGACTCAGAGGTGAAGCTGGTTCTCCAGGAATTAACGTAAGTATACTGTGTTTCTTTTTTGTTTTTTTGTTGTTTTTTTTTAGTTGTTGTTGCTTTTTACCCCAAAGTGTCATACTCAGGCCCTGTTTACATGATGTTTCAATTGAAAACGCATGATGTTTTCCTTTTCTGTTTCAGAAACATTTTGAGAATTATGTCCGTTACACAGAAATGACAGAAATCCTGAAAACAATGTAGTTTTCATGCTGTGCCACTCACGGGTGCTGTTTTTTGTTTTTATTATTAATCAACACACGTGCACCCAGGACAATGTCCTATAAACATTAACAATGGTGAAGTTGAGTTGCTATTCCAGGTGAATCTCAAATATAAAACCATAAAGTTCCAGGGGAATATGGACTGGAAGTCACGACATTTTGCATTTTCACGGGAAAATATCATGTATTCAATGATAAAAATCGCTGGATTTCAAGATGGCGGTTTTGGTTATTTGACTATTCCAGGGACATCCTGGGCCAAAAGGACAACCAGGATTGAATGGATCCAAAGGTGATCAAGTAAGGAGATAAACATAAATAGTTGCAAGATTCTGTGTGTATGACCAATTTCTGTCATCCATTATTACTGGCAGTGTATTTTCTTACATGCTGCCATATCCACACTGTCAGACATGAACTCTTTTTGTCTTCAGGGTCAAAAAGGAAAATCAGGTGCAAGCGGCCCCCCTGGAACCAGAGGACCTCCAGTAAGTGTCATCCATCTCCAATCAGCAGAACAAACTCACAAAATAGGTTATATTCTGGAGAGGAAAAACCAGCTTTGATAAAAACAAAAAAAAATGTGTCACTCCCAAGGGTCCTGTGGGTCCTCCTGGCCCCCGTGGAGTGGTGGGCAGGGAGGGTCTCGAGGGTCTGCCTGGAGTTGATGGCCTGCCTGGAAACGATGGAAATATAGGAGTGAAGGTAAAGTTACCATCAGTGGAGCTGGAGTGAAAAGAAAGGCCACTCGTCTCAATGCTTTTTAACTGCCTTTTTGTGTCCAGGGGGAGCAAGGAGAGGACGGAGAGGTGGGCCTACCTGGGAAACCAGGGCAGGAGGGGGAAGCTGGTGTGACGGGGCTACCAGGTCATCAAGGCTTCTTTGGACATAAGGTAGGAGTCGTGGAGAAACATTTCCAAGGCTTTTTTGTTGCTTCTGCTCACAAAGTTTCCCTTCATGTTGCAAGTTGCAGCAGAAGAATCTTTATAGATCACAATAGAAGCAAAATTATTGGCAATGATATTACAACCTGCCAACAAGTTTTAATTTTCTGGCACCGGCTCCTTTTGGCTCCGGAGTGCTGCCGTTATATTTGGAACCCATTCTGAATCCAAAGGCCAAACTCTGCATTAAGTCGTTATGGCATCTCTCCCAAGACCTCCGAGTGCAATCATTTTCTGGAGTTACTGTTGTGACATATTAATGAGTGGATGCTGCATTTGACTCGCATGACCTTGCCAATATGACATAAAATTCAAATATGCATGACTGTGAAAAACACAGTGTGGTGTTATGTATCGATTATGTAGCATTTGGCCTCTCTACTCAAGTGGAGCAAATTAAGTTTGCAGTCATATTTTGGTGATGCAAAGGTATAGGATTTCCACAGTTTGTTTGTGGGAACAGCATAATCACTGCAATATTGATCCTTATCAGTTAGGATTTGCTCACAATATTTTGAAGTGGAAAAGTTTTCTCAATATTTGAAGCCTTTTCCTGCAGCTGATAAGTCCTTGAGTAAACTAACACACACACACACACAATTTAAACACACCTGCTCATCTTTAGAGTTTAGGACGAAGCCTACACATGCATAGATACAACATGCAGATTAACTGCGAGGCTGTAGTTCTAAGCTCTCCAGCACTGTGCAATAACAGCTTTCAGTCACACTTAAGTCGTAACTGCAGCCTAATGACCATAAAGCACACAGACTCATAAAATCATTAATGTTGCACACAGCGGATAATTTCAGTGGCTGCATTACAGTGTGCATAGTTCCACTGAAGTAAATATTTCGAGCACAGCTTCTGTGAAAAAATTTTATGACTTGCATTGTTAGGTTTGTATATTTTCTGTCAAATTAGAAGAACATGGGCAGCGATGTGCTGTTAGCCACAAATGACTCAACCTCCTCACACTCATACACTTACTAAAAGTAAATTTTATTATTTATCACATGCTAAGTTTTCTGTATAGGTTGAGTGT
Source organism: Blennius ocellaris (assembly GCF_963422515.1). Taxonomy (NCBI): domain Eukaryota; kingdom Metazoa; phylum Chordata; class Actinopteri; order Blenniiformes; family Blenniidae; genus Blennius; species Blennius ocellaris. The sequence goes on from NC_137656.1 coordinate 6,386,995, forward strand.
GGTTCCATAATAATAATGATATATTTTTTTTAAATTAACATACTTCTAGTGTCTTAAACTTACTGTATTGTTTGGACTGAGATATCTGTGCATGGAATAAATCAGGAGTGTCAAACATAAGGCTTGTGGGCTAAAACTGGCCCGCAAGAGGCTCCAATCTGGTCCACCAAACCACCAAGCAAATGGTAAAATTTGAAAGAAAACAATCTTCTTCTTTTAATTTTTTTTTTTTTATTTAAGAGTCGTGGTTTTATTTGGCCTTTTTGACAGAATTGATTGAATAATCACTTCATACCTTCCCTGAAAGCTGAAGGTGAAAGTTAAAGGTAATTTCCAACCATTTTACTCAAGAATGATTCTTATTTTAGATCTGATGTCTATTTCGTGTACTTGTTGAAAGATCACATGAGTCCAGAGGTTGAATTAATCTGATTGACACCTCAGCTGATATAAGAAGAAAAAATAGCTTGACCCTAAAAAGCTGCTGATGTTGAATTTATACATCAAATGTGTTAATAGCTGTAAATTGCTCCAATATTGTCAACAACAATATATTGTAATGTTGGTGAAGGGTCATAAACAACACAATAGGGGATTTCCATGTTCTTCTGTGTGTGTTTTCCAGGGCGAGCGAGGTCTGCCAGGCCAACCCGGCCCGGCGGGGAAGAGAGGCTCGATTGGCGGAACGGGATTCCCAGGAAAACAAGGCGATCACGGCACCAAAGGGCAACCAGTGAGCGCTCCATTTTGTTTGCCTTCTTTCACTTCATTTCTTTGCTTCGCGTTCGTGTTGCGCTCAGTGTGCTTTTGCTTCTCTGTTTTCACAGGGGGATTCTGGTGGACAAGGATTTCCAGGGGTGTTTGGTCTGTTTGGACCAAAGGTGAGCTATTTGCATCTGCAGACGAGCCGTCCACCAAGTTTTATTCTGCCAAAATGATTGATCCTGAACTCTCATAAAAAAATAATACAAAAAATACAAAAATGAATTCACAGCTTTAACTCACTTTTTATTTAAAGTACTTTAGTAAAGTTTAAACATTTGAAATTGCCAGGAGGAACTTTTCTCCGCATGCATTATGTATGTGAATTAACATTATATTGTATTTTGGAGGATTAGCCATGAATGCTGTTAAGCATTACTGTAACATGCCCCAGGACACCATCTGCTGCAGCAAATGTCTGTTTAACTTACAGCACCCCCTGCACTGTAGATCAGTACCAGCTGAAGAAACAGATCAGGCGTTATGAGAGTCAAACTCTTTCATTTAGAAACCCCGAGAGTGATACTGCCTAGTTTTCTCAGGCCAGAGTTGAAACAGGAGTCTGAGGCAGATGAGCTGTGAGTGAGTGGAGTTGTTGTTACTCAGAGGCAGTGCGGTGGAATAATTATTGTAAAGTTGTCTCATCAACAAACACGGCCTTTGCTCCATAACAAAGTGTTAAAGTATCCCAAAGCCTGGAGGAATGTTGCATTTGTAATAAGCTGATTAACTTTTGAACAGTTTACACTTGTTTTGTTTATAAAAACCCCTACACTTTATGAAGATTACAGTAATTTATTTCGCGAAGCCTCCCCATACAGATGTGTCTTCACACTTCCACAGTGACCCAATCTGACACATTTTAATGGCACCAGTTTTAAAATGACATTTCACTGAGACACTCCTGGACCAGATGACATAAAACAGCAGTCAAGTGTAAAAGCAGGGATGACTTGCTTCTAAAGGCTACAAAGAAAGTAGCTTCACCCTGCTTCTACTGACAAAAAGATCAGACAAAATGATGTAGTGTTTTTTATTCTCACAGATAAAAACACACCAATTAATCCTACTTACACAACTGGTTCAGTAACATAATCTTCTCAACTTTTGTTTTTTATGAAAATACAATCGCAAGAAAAATAAAGTTGTTTGGTCTTATATCTTTGTAAAATCCCCAAAGGAATTATCCCACAGAATGACAGGTGTCTGGTAAAATATATTTTTTACAAAAAAGCTAACACACATACTCAGACTCCCAAGATGCACAACCGGTGAAAAAATGGAAGCAAGGGACTGTTTACCAGACTAAAAAGGACAAACTGGATTATGAACAATGAGCATTGTACAAACCTGTCTTTAAATCTCATCTTTAAAGTTAGTGTAATATGAAGGCATATTTCAATAAATATTTAAGTGACATAAAAAACATCAACATTAGCCAATACGTAAGTATACTACAGATGCCATTGTGGTATATAAGACTCGAAATTAGCAGGGCCTCAAAAAACACAAGAGAAGAAATGTAAAGAATACAAAGCTAACTTTTTATTCATTTACAGCCAAATCAGAGAAACAAACTTGTTCTTGAAAAGATTCCATAATGTAATGTCCGGGAATCCCGTTACTTCTTTTAATCAAGGCAACAGCTTCAAGAACTACATGTGCATATTTTTCATTTAGAAAGAATAACATCTGAGAATGTAAAATATATATCTGTGTTAGCAACGTATCTTTTTTATTTTTTTTCCAAAGTAAAAAGCAAAAATAAAAACTTTTCCCCAAAGTTTTAAAACTCATTTCTCAAGCACTTTGTTTTTTTGTCAGAGAGTGTAGACAGAGGACCCGGCCAAGTTCACACCAAAAGTTATCTTTTATTCAACACGAGGGGCAAAAAGCAGGGATCAAAAAATCATGGGAACAAAAGCAGGACCGACCAGCAGAGACACATGGACCGACTTATATCACACACACTGTGGGAGGAAGGGCTTGATGAAACGCAGGTGGAAACACTCAAGGGGTCATCAGAGAGGAGAGACACCAGATGAAGAGAAATGATAGAAATGCAATGTAAAAGCAGACATGGACAAGAACAAAAATCTCAATATAAATACAGACAATATGTCAAAACCAATTCAAGATGAGACCATGTAATATAGACATGGCTTGGAAAATGAACATGGGCTAACATAGGTGTGTCAAACATAAGGCCCGTGGGCCAAAACAGGCTCGCAAGATTGTCCAATTTTCTTCTTTTTAATCTCCTTCTTCTTCTTATTATTTTTTACAAAATTATTAAGAGTCATGGTATTATTTGCCCTTTTTGAGAGAATTGATAAATAATCACTTCATACCACTTCACTTCATAGCAAATGATTGAAATTGAAAAGAGACCATCTCCTTTCTAAAAAAAAAAAAAATCATAAGAGTACAGTTCACTGTATTTTGCACCAGAACAAATCATTAAAATTGGCTTTATGCTGAGATTGTGTCATTTTCTGAATGCATTGTGAAACATTTTGTGGAAACGTTGACGTTTTTCAAAACTTATAATCGACGCCACAACAAAGAAAAACTTAAAATGTTTGAATTTAAATGAAATGTTATTGGGGCACTATTTTACCTATTTTAGCAGTCTCACTCCAAATTAACTGCAACATAACAGAGTTCCTCCAAGTCCTCAAACAAATAGCCCAATGTTACAGTATACTGAAGGTCAAACAAAGGTCATTGACCTTCTAAAACACCCGGTCTCAATCCATTATCTGTGTTCCTAGGGCCCCCCTGGAGATACTGGACCGGCGGGCATACAGGGACCGAGGGGACCACGCGGTCTGATGGTGAGATGAAGATTAATGATGTCTTGGTAACTCTGCAGTATTTGAGCCGACGCCAGTGGCTCTGAACTCTCACCAACCGCACATTCGCTGTGAAAAATAAGAACCTGCTCCATGAGGCTCTCGATCACACGTGTCCTCAGACGCTAACACGGCTCTGCTTTCCAGGGTATGGAAGGAGCTCTGGGCCCCGTCGGCATCATCGGCCCCAGCGGTCATCCTGTATGTTCCTCATATCTCATCCCATCTGCCACCCTTTATGTGACTTCCCTCTGCGTTTTTGGCAGTGATGGAGTGATCCTCTGTCTTCTCTCTCTCCATCAGGGACCCCAGGGTGACAAAGGAAGTCGGGGGGAGACGGTGCGTGGCGCTGCCTTTGATGAATCCCTTTCTGTCTGTACTGTGAGCACAGAATAGGATACTTAGTATGGAGACAGCACACCACTCAGCCTCCTTTTCGCCCACAGCACTTTTCATTTCCTATTGTGTTCCACTGTTTGTTGTTACACTCGCAGTGACACTTAGCTGCTGTGGAAATCCTGTCAGGGTGATAAATGTTGGCTGCTTGCTCATCTCCAGCGTTTTAAGAGGTTTGTTGAGCGCTCGTACAGAGGCATAATTCACAGCTCCGCTCTTAAGAACGTCAACATTCATGTATGGGTTTGCTGTGTGAAAATAGGATTTGCTGTGGGGAAATAAGATTTCAGAGTGTAGGCTTGCAAAGGAAGCAAGAGGCCAATTCAATGGCTGCTTCACAATAAAGCAGATAAAGGCTGTCTGTTGAATTGGCAGCACAAAAATGGCATTAGGCTGTGCATGAAGAAGTAATATATCTGCTCTGCTGCACACTCATTTTGTAATTGTGGGATTGTCTACCAGGAATATTGATTTCGTTTTCTCTGATCCCCAACAGGGCCTGCAAGGACCACGGGTAAGTAATTATCCACCACAGAGACTCCGTCATTGTCATTTGCACAGTTTCAAAAGAACGGATGAAGGACAGAGATCAGCCATATCATTATAACCAAGTGGCTAATATTAAACTTTTCACCCTTCGATGTATCACCTCCACCAGACCTCTGTAGGTATGCTGTGGTATCTGTTCATAGCAGGTCATTGAAGTCCTAGAACGTGTAAGATGGGCCTCCATGGGCCCACAATGGCACATTATAACCCATTTCACCACTTTTCCTTTGCCAAGTTTTGAGAGATACGGACCAGTGAAGAGTAGAAATACCCCACAGGGGGTACCATTTTGGAAAAGCTCTGACCCACTTGAGTCAGGCTCAAATCTGAATATTTTATAGCCAAATGTTCACCGGAGGACTAATATAACAGGTGCAATGATGAAGAGAAAGTCTTTCACGTGTGGGTTGGGTAACATGGACTCAAGGCATTCCCTGACACCACCATTGCATGAACCAAACTTGTTTTATATGTCAAAAACAAACAAAAAGTCCCAAAAAAAACAAAAGTCTTCCTGGAATAGCAGCAGAATCCCCAAAAGCTTCAGAGGAGCTGTAGCTCAGAGACACCAACACAGAAAATACTAGACCGGGGACGCAGAAACACAAAGGAAAGAACAACCACAGCACACAAGACAAGTCCCTTAAATACTAAAGGCACCAGGTGCAGATAATCACACACTCAGGTACAGGTGAAAGACATCAGGGTGGGGAAGAGCAATCAGATTTGAGGAGAGGACACCAATGAGCCTGAAACCACAGACAAACTCATAAAAAAAAAAACACTAGACCAAACATGAGAACTATTAATCACTTCTCTTAATGATCATAATGTTATGGCTGATTGGTGTATATCAACCTAAAGTTATAAACCTAAAGCTAATGTGTCGATGTGTTTTTCAGGGGTCTCCCGGTCCTCGCGGACCTCCTGGACCACCGGTGAGTTTGTGTTTTCAATGATTGTTTTATGTCACATTCAGCTGACATCTTTAATTTGGGAGATGGTAAGGCTTTAAAAAAGGTCACAAGATGCTACAACCAGATCCAAAATGATCCATAAATTACTTCTTTGCTACTTATAAATGATGGAAAATATCAAGGATTTCTTTTTATAATAAACTTTCTAATTCCAAATAGTAGCCCATGATTAACACATGATTCAACTTTTTTTTCTCCGTTTTATAAGTTACAATTTTATAAGTAACAATACAAGTTTGTCGTCTGTCCACACGAATGTCCATGTACTCCGATTGTTAATGTTTATAGTGTATTGTTCTCTGTATGCACGTGCGTGTGTGGCCCAGCATGAAAACTACATTGATTTCAGCATTTCTGCTGTTTCTGTGGAAACGGACATCATTTTCAAAACGTAGCTGTGTAAATGCAAAACTTTTCCAGAACAAAAGCAGAAAATGTTTGAAATGTGTAAGCAAGGCTTTATTTGCTGACTAATTTGTCAATAAAATAACACTGCAAACAGACGGTTTTTCTTCAAAGCCTCTTCATAGATGAAAAGATGGATAAATAAATGTATTCCTAACAAATAATTTCACTTGTTTCTGTGTTTACTTCATCAGACCTTCCCTTGATAGAGTTAATAATGAGAATGGCCTCATGTCTACACGCAGTTTCTAATTAAAATAAAGTATGAAGCAAATTTTGATGGATGATGATTTGAAGAGAATCATGTCCTTCCTCGGTACACTGTAAGCACTCTGTGTTCTTTCGAGGATAAATGAACTAGTCTGACCTGCTTTTATCCGCTGTGATCTAATACAAGCAGCGTTTTGCTGCCGGCTCTTCTTTCCTGCATTTGATATGCTTTATTTCCTGTGCATTCATGCCTCATTTCCTCTGTAATCATTATTGTGTCTGCATATTATCAGAAAATTGAGCAGCATCACTAACAACAGCGCTGATTAGGATTTACAGAGATGCTTCATGAATAGTAACACACCATAAAGCATCACAAATGCAGGTTTTCACGTTGTGTACATACATAATACAAACATTTCTTGATTTCCAGGGCCTACCCACTTCCTTCCTCTCACTTGTAAGTATCATTAACTTATTATTGAGAAAATGATGACAGAACTTGTTAATTTACTGCCATGCTGTCGTTCTCTGACAGAGGAATGAAGCTCTTGGTGCGGCCTTTCAAGTCATTATTGATTCCCATGCTGTACTGAGGCAGGAGGTCAGTTTTGCAGAGCTTCGTATTTCTCTTATTTAAAAAATAAATGTATCTCTAATGACTCCTTTTCTACAGCTTCGTTTGGTCTTTTCATAGCTGCCAGGCCTCTGACATTGAGAGGTTGTAATTTCACACCAGCTTCGTTGTTTACGACTGTGGAGATAAAACAGTATCCATCAAACTTGGTCAAAGGCAATAGTTCACAGTCTCAAGCTTAAATATTTATCTTCAGAACACATTCAGGTGCTTAGACTGAGTCTAAACATGAGGAGATTTTAAAATTAAAAGCTCAGTTTTATTTGGAAAAGTCATTTTTTTTTTATTTTGTTGTTTGTTTTTTTGGTTCTTGGCAGAATTATCAGAGCATGGAGCTGCCCATGTTAGACCAGGGCACAGACATCTTTAAGACCCTGCAGCATCTGAGCACCCTGATCCAGAGCCTCAAGAACCCGCTGGGAACCCACAACAATCCTGCCCGGATCTGCCGAGACCTCTACAACTGTGAGCAGAGGCTGTTCGACGGTAAGGGGGAAGAGTTCTTCGATTACTGTCTGCGCACTGAATCCTCTCTGGCTAAACACCGCCAATCCTTCCTGTCTCCGCTCCGGTTCCACAGGAACCTACTGGGTTGACCCAAACCTTGGCTGTGCTTCCGACACCATTGAGGTGACGTGCAACTTCACGGCTGGAGGACAGACTTGCCTGAAACCCGTCACAGTTTCCAAGGTAGCGGTCTTTATTTTTCATCCCTTTGTCTCAGCTCCATAAAAGGGCCCATAAAATATGAATAAAGAACCGCTTGGATAGAAACGAGCGCACTTCTCACAGTCTGCAGATGGTCGGTAAATATCAAATGCATGGCCGCTGGTGGGAAATGTTCTCATGTTGTTGCAGAAACAACATGAGAACATTTTTCTATCAACTTTGGGATATTGTCATAGTGAAGAAAAGAGCACAGCTGTTCACTTTATGGCTCTTTATAATGAATTCTAGCACTATTAGGACAGATTAGTCAAGCCATAAATCTTGTTGGATTTCAGACTTGGCCGAGGCTCCACGAGAGACTTGCGGTGTTGGCATGTCACTCTCTCTACTCTCCTCTGGCCTTCCTATGTTTTCTGGGGGTAAATTACAGGCAACAAAATAAATCAGATTGCACATAATGACACAGAAATGGACTGACCCACTTAGGGCATCATCAGTAAATGAAGTAATTGGGACAGGCATTAACACTCGAGGCACAGTCTGTGATCCAGATGTGGCTCATCCCGCCTCACAGCAGCTGTTACCAGCTTTTCAAATCGCCCAGTACAAAGACAAACTTGTCATTATTAATATTTGTATCGGGGGCATGTGGGGGGGGGGGGTTGCTGAATCATACTAGAGAAATTAGGTTGTGTTTAAGTCATATTTTGTAGTTGTGTTGAATTACATTTGTGAATAAAGCCCAAAAGGTAGTACGGTACATCACTTGGTAGAATCTCACTATAAATTCATATTAATTGAAGAACAAACTGCTTTGTTGCTCAAATGCAATGTTTATGGTCTGAAATAATCCTGTATCCTGGTGGTTACAATGTGGACACTTTGCACTTCATGTTAATAAAAAGTTATATCATTTTTCATAATTTATAGTTACCAATATTTCAAAAGCTATCCTTTTTTGCATGTGTTTAGAATCAGCCCATTGTAAACATTTGATATAGAACAAGATTAACAAAAATGCAATTGAACCATTGTTGCAAGAAGTCATCTGATTTTCATGTGGTGTGTTAAAAAAAATAAGTATTATTTTAAGCTCATGTCAAACAATATTATTAAAACATGACATTTAAAGAGTTAAACTGTGACTATGATATCACAGCTAATAAACAGCAATATAAAGTTTCACTGTGGCTTTCATCAAGTTTCATAGCTACAAATCTTACAACATTTTTATTAGGTTGATGGCTGTTTATTACTTTCAACATTACTATGTACTGTTCTATTCTGTTATGTACTAAGCTTGTATTATCTTACAGAGAGTTATCATCTCAAAAATCTGCAAATGGTACATCTTTGAGACCAGGAACATAAAATCTGTCCGATGTGTGCATTATCACATACTGGCTCACACTCAGTGGGTTAACTCAACCCAGGCACTAGTGTGTCTCAGGCATGTTTCAGAAGAAGAAGGCGAGTATGTGGTAACCATGGCAACCTTTGCTCCAGAGGGTGCACACAGGTGATGGTCATAATTAATGAAGAGCTGACATTTTAGATGCACTTCTGCTTCATGCTGTTTACATTTTGGCAAAAACACACACACATACAGGACATCCAATGCCATAGTTCTTAAGATTGTGATCTTTTATAAGATATGTGGAAATGTCACTGTGCACCGCTCACGTAAACAAAACGAAGCTCCTTGCTTCACAGCTGGAGGTCGGAGTAGGTCGCATCCAGATGAACTTCATCCACCTCCTAAGCACAGAGGCCGTGCAACACATCACTATTCACTGCCTCAACTCGCCCGTCTGGGCGGCCGGACCCTCGCTGCAACCTTCATCCAAGGCCGTGAGCTTCAAAGCCTGGACGGGGGAGACGATCCAGGCGGGAGACCTCTTGGAGCCGCTCACACCACAGGACGACTGCTGGGTACGTGTCACAACATGGAAAGTCAGTGTTTATATGCAATCTGAGCAGGCCTGGGTAAAATAACTGATAAATGCACTTTCAATCCCAGTGATTGTTCTACTAACGTTACATTGATTTAAACATTCAGTTATACAATTACCTAAGTACTGTATATGAAATGATATCAGAGGATAAATACCTCAGATTAGATTGTAAATAGATCAAACCTGCTGCAGCAGCAGCAGATACTCCGTCATTTTACCACTTCTATATAAAGTGAAGGGTATTTTGCAACATTATACCGTGTTAAGAAATAAATATATTCATGTTTTGACCTTTAAAATGCCAAATGTGACCAAAAGATATCAGTTTTGATAATGTATTAATAATAGCTTTTTTTTTTATAATCATGATTTAATTCAGTCTTCTAATAATAAATGTGATCATTTTTAGTGTCACCGGTTAACCCATCTGAATATTAAAGGAGAACATTTTAGTCAATTTTGTGTAAAGATGGATGAAATAATAGTCTGTACCAGAGATCTTTGCACTTTCACTGCAGCAAACGTTATCAAATTAAAGAGAATTACAAAATAGACCCATATTATAACATCTGACGAAGAAAAATTCTCATAAGGAGCAATTGTCAGTAACGGCACATCAAAATCATTTCTATTGAAGTATTTCCCACTCATTTGCAGCTTCAAATTACACAATTGTCATCATTCGGGGTGAGTGGGTGGGACTTAACCACTCAAATTAGTAATTTACTTAATTAAAAAATAATAAGAAGAAAAATGATGAATGAAGTTTGGTGCAGAGAAAACAGAAGTCAGTGTTGCACTTCAAATCAAATGAGGTATGAAAACGTGTCAAATTGAAAGTCGATGGAACAAATCTTGCAGTTGACAGTTTAAACATAAGGAACGCTCGTACAGAGGATACAGATAAACAATCCTCTTCATCGCCAACTTTTACACATTATTACAATATTGGCAGGATCTTATTAAACACTATTCATTAATGTAGTAGGGTTAAGTTAGACAAACATAACCAATTATCCATTCACCTGTTCCGATGTCTTTCAGATCAAAGATGGCCGCTGGCATCAGACTCATTTCATCTTCCAGAGTCAGGACCCGAACTTACTGCCCATAGTGGACGTGTACAACCTGCCCAGCTCTGAACCCGGCGCGCGGTACCACCTGGAGGTCGGACCTGTGTGCTTCCTCTGAGGAGATGTTTTGGGAACTTGGCTGCAAGGATCATGAAGGACGGCCATGGACAGGGTGGGAGACTGAAGCCTTTTCTGGTGCTTCTTTAATAGCCACCATTAAAAAAAAAAAATTGTTTTCTCCACGAAATATGCTCGGACTGCAGAGATGAGACTTCTGGCATTACTCAGCCAACGGTAAACAAGAATAAGCTCCTTTTTCACAGACTTGTTTGAGGAATATGGACGCAGTTATAAGGTTTCCGCCTCTCGGACCGGGTTGTATCATAATTCTTCTTAAAAGGAAACGGACATATCTGCACATCTGCCACTTCGGTAATGCCTCTTCTCACATTTGAAGTATTATTTATACATGTATGTGTACTGTCGTAAAGTGCAATAGTTATTGTTTCACTACCTTTCGAGATTTCTCCAGCGGTTCAGGTATACAGTGTGACACGGACAAACACTCCAGGTAAGACTTTCTGAGCCTCTCCAAGCTTTCCTACAGACATCCTCACACTCACAAAACTGCTGTGTGCGACTTCTCCAGAGGAGCAAAAACCGTTCTATGGTGTGAAGTGGTGGGGGGGGGGGGGAGGGGGAACCCTGTTAAAATGGCATGTCAAGATGCTACCTCGTTTGGTGCCTCTCTCTCATCTCACAGCAGGCAGGCTGTTTGTTACCTGACACAGTGTGCCGGTGACACTGAGGCGACTAACTCACGTCAACTCCCAGCAAAGCTGCAGAAAGGGAAGACTGTAATACACACAGGACAATTTTCTTAAGTTATATTTTCAAGGTTTTTTTTTTTCATTATTCTTTGTACAATACTAAGAGTTTGTTGGGGGGATGGGGTTCTGTCTAAATGTATAATTATGCAATCTGTATTATCCATGGATTCTATTTAAGTTTTATTTAAATCCTGCTTTTTAATGTTTTCAGCTCAGAACCAGCCATCAATCACATTTCCAGCACATTTTATGCAACGGTGAAGGTAAAGGCCTTCATTAAAGTACAGTCTGATCAGACACCACGCACATGAAAAACAGATAATTCAATAAAACGATTTGTTGATAAGCGGCTTCTAGGTTGTTGTATTTTTATTTATTTTTGCTTCATCAAAACAGCCTTCATGACAGTCAGCAGATAAAAGATGTTCAAACGACTGGTGGAAATATTTCTCATTCCACAAGGGGAGAAATGTAGAGAAATTGATTTCAAGTGTGAAGTATGTAACATTGGGCCTTGTTTACTGGACAGTTTCAAGCAAAAATACAGGGGTATTTGTATTTACACGGCAAAGTTTTGAAAACGTCCATTTACACAGACACGGCAGAAATGCAGAAAATGCGGTTTTCATGTAGGGCAATTAGCGGGTGCTGTTGTTTTTGCACTGAAGAGCTAGTTTCATCTCGGGAGCCGTTTTGAAAAACGTATGTGTTCAGTGGCTTCAAGCACCGTTGTCGTGTAAATGGATGCCTAAAATCTAAACGTTTTTCAATTTCACCTGCAATGACAATTCAACTTCATGTGTCCATATGATTCTCTGTGTGCTTTCCATCATTACTGTTTCTTTAGTGCATTATTCTCTACGCGCGTGTTCCATTTCATTACACAACCAAGAACACCTCCTAGTGGCCCAACGTGAAAACTATGCAAAGGGACGTCGTTTTCACGCAATGATGCATTCTCAATTGAAACGTGTAAATTGGGACTTAGACAGAACAGTCACTTTTACTGTAAATGTGTTTTAGTTGCATTACAATAATTCAACCCTCCAGCAGCCTTGTTTTTTTTGGTTCGGTAATAAGCTGACAAGAGCTTTGGATGCTGGCCAGGCTGCGTTTAGCCCGGGCGTCCACCGATCTCTATAAATATGGACGTTAGATTGACATCATGACTTTTAAGTAGTGTAGTTTTTGCAGTGTGTAAAGTCACAGGACCAGTCCTGAGTTGGAAAGCTATTTTATTAGTGGACAGAAGTGAGCAGATCATCTCGGACACATGGCGTGACGCCCGCCGTCGACGGGCAGGTTGACCCCGGTGATGAAGCTGGCGGCATCAGACGCAAGGAAGGCAATAGCGTGGGCGACCTCCTCGACCTGGCCCGGTCGGCCAAGAGCGTGCGTCTGCTTACACTTTGCAAGAAACTGGTAAAAAAAACAAAAACATTTTTTTTAAAAAGAGGAAGGAGCGTGCATCTTCGTTCTTCTCGTTGCAAATAAATGAACCGTTTCTCACCTGGGCGTACTGCTCTTCATCCAGGCCGGCTCGCTTGTGGACGTCAGTGATGATGACACCGGGGCTGAAGATGTAAAACCAAAGAGAAATAGTATATGTTTCAGAAGATTTCAGCAGAAACAAAGTGATTTCAGAGAGTTCTGTGAACGTTTATTACCACACTGAGTTCACTCTGACTTGCTTTGATGCCAGCTCTGAAATACAAAACACAGTCTTTTTACAATGGTGGAGATAAAGGAATGAACTCTTGAAGTTTACCCATAATGCAAAAACTAGAACGTTAATACAAACGTTGCAATATTAAAGTTACACAAATGTTCAAATTCTCTTCAAAAATCAAGTCCTCCATCACTCACTTCAGGATTTTTGCTCTTGTTGTGCCCTGTTTAAGGTTTTTGGGGGGCTTTTACAGCTTTAATGTTTATGTTGGAGACTTTGCATTTGTGTTGCAGCTTTTGTTTTACATGTGGTATTTTTCACTGTCATGTTTCAGTTTTTCCTCTGAATGCTTTTGCATTCAGACTGCAGCTTCTTGCGTCCTCATTGCATCCCTTGCATTCTTATTGCTGCTTTTCCTTTTGCATTTCAGCTTCTGCCTCCTCTTGCCTTCTTGATGTTGCTTCTTCTTGCCCGTTGCAGGATCTGCTTTTTTTTTTTTTTTTTTCTTTTCTTCACACCTTTTGCATCTTGTCATACCCTTCTGAAGAAATATTGCCACTTTTGCATGTGCATAGTAGGTTTTGTATTGCAGTGAGATTTCTGGGCCATCATATCGACCACCTACCGAGTGCTGTACATCGTGTAAATTGGTCGATGGCGGACTTGGACATGCAGTAGGCCAACACACCAGGAAACTAAATGGAGAGACAGAATGAAATATCCATGACATCGAGTGAACACATTTGACTTGGACGCTGCTGTTTGAAATGTCGACAGACACCCACTGATCTCTGTCCGTTGACGCTGGACACGTTGACGATGGAGCCTTTGGTTTTGACCAGGTGCGGCACACAGAGTTGAGTGAGGTGATACACGGATCTGAAACACAAGGCCAAGGACGATGTCACCTGAAGCCATGTCTGACTGTGTCGCACATAAAAACACACTTTCATTCAACAACGTTCTGATGGGACTTTCCGAACTATTTGAGTATCGCTGTCATTTAATCAATTTTTGTCTTCAGTTTGTGAGAAATGCTGGGAAAAACCTTTTTTTTTTAACAAAACAACAGCTGCAACAGATATATTGTTCCTCTTCATCTCGGTTTAATAAGCCTCCAAACATGGACTCTATAAATGTTTCTATTAAGTGTTCATAATGGCTGTCAAACCAGACAGCCGGACTATTAAAGAACATGCAAACCACATGTCCTGGAAACAACAAAGCTTCTTGTTGAGTTGAGTCAGTGAGTCTGTTTATATGAGCAGAAAAAAAGTACTCAACTAAAGTCAATAATCTGATGCACTGCAGAAATGTGAAAAACCCTGGTTGACATGCTTTCAGTTCATTATTGAATAACGTTTGTTGCTTGACCTGCTATAATTAGACAACGGCTGTCACATGTAATATTCCTGAGCATCGGGGAACACTTGCACTGGATTTTGCAGTGCATTCTCTCATCTCAGGTTCACAAGTCGACCAACTCACCTCACGTTAATGTTCATGATCTTGTCGTACTGAGCGAGGTCCGCGGTCTCAATGCTGCCCATCGCCAGGATGCCGGCGCTGTTCACGAGGACGTCGAGGCGACCGAAGCGAGCGATGGTTTGTTCCACCGTCTTCTTCACCGTGTCCTCGTCGGTCAGATCCCCGGGAACCAGCAGTGGCTGCAACAAGCACGCGACAACTTTCTGTTCGCGTCAAAACTCTCATGTTGTGTCACGCTTCTGGCTCTTTGTGTTATTTCAACAACATAGGTAATGTTTAATGGTTGCTCAAGCAAGACCTAGAATAATTATCTGGCATGGCTTTCTTGATCATGGGGTTTGGTTGGCTGGATTGGAGCATCTTTCCTTCAGTTTAACAAAACGTGGTGTAAAAGCCTCCCTGTTGTAACTCCCGTTTTGAACAGCAGCTACTGGAAGCACATGGTACGAGGTTACTGCCATCAAATGACACTGGATGGTGTTTTTGTTGAGTAAGTTAAGCACACCATGTCTGTATAGTGTCTGCAACAAGAAGAATCATGGCTATGTCCGGCCTTGGAAAGTCTGACAATTACAAAGAAGAATCTTACTCTTACAATGATGTGAAGATGTAACAGGACACTGAAAGAGATCAGTAATAAGAGCTTCAAAGCTAGAAGAGCAGAAATTCTGTAGACCGAGGAGAAACAGACCTTTGTAAACATTGGCTAGAAGACAAACACTGTGGAAGAGATGACTTCTATTCTTTCCACAGAACAAAAATATATGTACATTTCACTGTATTTTGGACAAAGTTCATAACAAAATTGTTGAAAATGGACATACATTTCATTAAGCCTCATGTAATTAAACATTTACTTAAATGCAAATTTGGTGAAACATTCACAGGTTATGATGCATTCACCGTTGTTTTCTTTTCATATTTTCACAAAGTAAGAATATAGTAAAGAATTACAAGGAAAAAAATGATTTGAAATAATTTGTTATTAATCTTGAATATTATGTGACTCGATGAAAATCCCCAAAGATGTGACATGTTATGCAACTAACCATGAGAAAGGGAATTCAAAATGCAACACATGCAGTAACCAGATTACTTGCTCCATCCAGTGTGCAGTTTGTGCACACCTGTGGGTTTGCTGCAAATTTGCACGAGTTTGCACGAGTACCTCTGCAGCGCCACACTCGGTGCACTGCTTGGCCACTTTGTGCAGGTTCTCCACGTCTCTCCCGTTCAGGACCAGCACGGCTCCCAGTTTGGCGAACAGCAGGCTGGTTCCGGCTCCGATGCCCGAGCTAGCCCCGGTGATCAGGGACACTTTCCCCCGCAGGGAGGACACCTGGAAAAGGCAGAGACAACGATCAGCTGGTCTGCACCGAGGCAGGCTCGGAACAACCGGGTCCGAGCTCATCCGTGACAGCATACATCAGAAAGCTTTATAAAACACCCCAAAAGAAATGGAAAGTGGGACGAAATCAGGTGAACTTACTTTAAAAGCCTCCTCTGAAGACATGATCTCGCCCAGAATGGGACAACGAGCTGTAAAGGGTTGCCAGATTGGACTCACAGTTTCCAGTACAAAGCCGATTAAAACTAGCCTCAATCTCCATCCTCTACACAAACACATTAAAATCAAGAAATTAAAGTGCACAAGCACACAAAGCGTCATAACTGAGTTAAATTGTAAAATAAAAAGGACGCGCAAACGAGTATTCCACAGATCGTTTCCCTGAAAGCGGCCTTTGTAAACTGATCAAAAAGAAACTGCATACGAAACTTGACTTTTCAAAAACAAACTATTAATGGCCATCATTCAAAAATGCCACAAAACTGTCCTCGAGGTTTCCACAATCTCCAACCCTAAAGCTTAAATAACACACATTGTCTGATATTTAATATTATATAATTGCACTTCCTTTCATAATCTGGTAATAATCTTTAAATTATGTTTTATCAATTTTCTCCTCTCTTTGACAGTTTTTTAGTAGTTTTATTCTCGTTTCAGTTGTATTTTCTTTTTTTTATGTCTTGTTTTAAATTGTACTCCTCGTGTACAGGACTTGATTGATGATTCACCTGATTGAATGAAGGTTAAATACAATTTTTTAAAATAATTTAAATATCATATCAATTGCCTCTTGTTATACATTTTAATATCAGTCATTTTAGTTCTCCTATTCGATTCATTTCTCATTCATGTTTTGTTTTTATGTGTTGAAGACATGTTTTAAAATATCAATAGTGTCATTAGCAAATGACTATCACTAATGATGAAGATGTCAAGTCGAGGAGGTTTTCTCTCATTTATAAATAAATTAACTCCATATATCAAAAAGACTACACATTGAATCATTAAAATATTTGATAAAATATGTTGAACATTTTAAAACTAAACCCACTTACGGGATAGCTGCCCAATCTGGCAACACTGTTCATAACACGCTGTCCCACGCTGATGACGTCATCTGACAGTCGCACAGTTTTGTAATAAACTTTTTGCACCATGCATTAATGTTTATGTTGCTCGTTCTCCGCACAAAACTTTTCAAAATAAAGTAAAACACGTTCATACGCATTTGTATCTGTCGAAGTGCAACAGTAATGGAAATATAATTCTTTCCAAGTTTGCAGGAAAAAAAATGTGAGGTGTCTAGGGTGTGAAGAGTTCAGAGGTCAAATCTTTAAAACTGGGATCAAACTAATTTTGAATGAGCCCATTCTGATAAATGAAGTAGAGACTGTATTTAGAATAATCAAAGGAAAATCTCACACACACACACACAAAAGGATCATTTGGGGATGCGTATTTATGCGTTGAGAGTATGACTATAACTTTCCTGTACTCACTAGAGAATTTATTAATATCTCAGATTTTTTTTCTGTTTCCCAAAACAAATTATTTCATTGTAAGATTTACACATATGAAACATGTCCCATTTTTTGAGCGAACATATCAGATAAATCACTTTGATACACGGTCTGCAGACCTGTATCTGCCAGGGAATGTGTGTGTCTGTGTGTGTGCGTGTGTTAAATATAGTTCCAGGAGCTATTTTTGAGCATTTCACACACACCCTGTTAATTCAGTTGTTGTAAAGTTAAACCCAAAATGTTGAGCTTTGATAGTTTTATTCACCTTGAAATTGAACCTTTCTCTGGAAATGCTTGATTTAAAAAAAAAAAAAAGATTCTTTTTGCCATATTTTCATTTTGTTTTCAAATGTTACTGAATTGTACCTTATAATTTCACTATTTCACCCACTGTTCTTTCCCTCATTTTCAATGATGACCGTTACTTGACCTTTCAACGCCCTTTCACCACTCATCTGGTCTGTTTTCCTGTTTTGTCACCACCACCGTATCAGACTGCTGTACGCCAGAAGTCAATAAAGAATATGGAGCCAAATGTCTTCATATCCTCAGAAAGTAGTCACTGCTGCACTTTTTTCCACCCTGTCTCACTGATAAATAACAGGATGTGCTGCGCCTTGTTCCTCCTCCTGGGATCAATCATCATCTCCTCTGTCTGAGATATACTGAAAGAAAGATTATTGTCCGAACACCAGGAGGCCAACTCTGCCTCCTCCTGCCTGTACAGCTCCTCCTCCCCACTGCTAACACTTTCGAAAACTTTTCTCTCTCAAAATACAGCATTGTTGGTACTTTAAATTCAAACTTTCAGATGGAGAAAGGCTTTATTCCATACAAAACAATTTATTTACACATTTATGTTGGAAAAACAATTCATTTGATGCAGCACAATGAATTTTCTGTTTTTTTCCCCCATCAAGTGAAATGTAAATGTATGAGGAGAAAATGACCAAATATACAAATTCAGGTGAGAAAAAACATTTTTCCCATGAGTCCACATCTCGGCACCGTTCTGTGAAGTAGAGGTCGGCTATACAGCGAAAGGGTTCGCGTGGATGGTCACGTCTTTTATCCGGGTTTCAGTCAGCGGCCGGAACGTCTTTTCATTGACGGGCAGCTTTTCCAGTTCGTCCAGTGTTTCCAAGCCATCGATGATCCTGCCGGTTAAAGACAACGTCAGATTATCAAATGGACTGAAAGAGCCTGTGGATTCTTGCCAGGCGTCGACAGAAGTGAGGGAGAAGGAGGCGTCGAATAAAGACATTCAGACACAAACACAGTCCTACAGATGTTTCTGTTGCGTACTTTCCAAAGACGGTGTACTTCATGTCCAGATGTGGCTGTTTGGCGTACGTGAAGAAGAACTGCGAGCCGTTGGTGTTGGGCCCGTTGTTGGCCATGGAGACCACGCCCCGGACGTTATGCTGAAACACAAGAGGAGACGGTGATCAGCAAGCAGGTAAAAGGTTGAACCTAAACATGAGGGGGTGGGGTGGTGGGCTCACTTTTAAATGTTCACTGAACTCGTCTTCAAACTTGCGGCCCCAGATACTGGTCCCTCCTTTCCCGGTGCCTGCGCATTGGGAACAAAAGGAAGGAAAGTGAGTGTGTCTGTCTGCTTCATGGTGTCAAACGCAGCAAGAAGCTCCCACCTGTGGGGTCGCCCGTCTGCACCATGAAGCCTTTGATGTTTCGGTGGAAGACGGAGCCGCTGTAGAAGCCGCTGGCACACAGAGCCAGGAAGTTCTGCAAGGAGATCGGGAGTAGTGGCATTATGAAAATAACAATGTTCTTATAAAAAGCAGCCAGTCAGTGCTCAGTGTTTATGCCTTTGTAGTGAGAAGTTAGTCGAGTTCCAGGCTTTAGTACAGGATATAAAAGCTGCCGGGAAAAAAAAAACAAAAAACTTTTGTTCGGCAGGACTGTTCATAAGATCTCCATCAGTAATTACATATATATTTAGAATGAGTAGGGAAGCCTATAGGAGAGAAATGAATGGAAAATGAAATCAAAAGGAACGTTGCACCTTTTTAGACATGCAAGGGTCAAATTTAGATTCAAACCACACCAGTGTATCTAAATCAATCTCAATAGATGTGGTGGAGGGGAGGCCCAGAGGCTCCACAAGCGGAAGTTCACAAGTCCCACAGAACCTTGACCCCCATCAGCTCCCCAAAGCAGCCTCATGTGGCTGCCCACTGCATCCTAGATTTATTTATGAGTGTTAGTTATAAGTTAGATATGTAAGAGTTGAGACACAGTTAGAGGTAACACACAAGTTAATCTACTAAGTAACTAATAACGCAAATCTACTTATTTCCTATAACTTTTCCAACATTTATATACATGCACTGTAACATATTACTATAGTAGGGATGTGATTCGTTAGTGTCATTCCCAATAAACAAGCCGTGAATCACATTTAATATTTCAATACACAACGAACCACGTCGTTTCTCAAACTGTCGACAGACGAGAATCATATAAAAGCCGCAGGATGAAGCTCACCTCACATGTTCTGGGCGTGCGTTCACAGAACAACTCGATTTTAATCTCTCCAAGGTCAGTCTGAAGTGTGACAGCCTGCGAAGAGGAGAAACAAACAAACAAAAAAACCACTCGTGGAATGATTCAAACTGCACAGCTTTGTTTAGCTTAGCATGTTCGAAGCAAACTCATCAATGACGTATTTCTCTGACCGAACCCGTCCGACTTTATTACCCTCGAAACATAATATCACCGAATAACTAATCCAGGAGAAATGTGATGCTGATCCTAACGAAAAACTTTCCTGGATTTTGTAAATTTAAACTCACCATTTCAAGCGCTTCGAATCAGAACTTGTGTGTTGCTGATATTCGTCCGTGCGGGAAACGTTCCCAGTCGTTCAAAAGTTCCGCGAGCACAATATTCATAGCAGCTTTGTAGAAAGCCATAACCAGTGCTGCCAGTTACTTTGAAAAAATAATACGATTACCTATTAGCAGTTAATCCTTTAAAAGTAACTAAGTAACTTTACCAATTACTCTTTTAAAGTAAATAAGTTAAATTACAAGTTACTTTTTTAGTCACACCTCAAACTGTCTCGCCATAAAATTGACAACCAGTTTTGCCAAAGACTATGTGCTGATCACTGCCTGGCTTCCTGCTGATACATATTTTAACCTTTGACTTACATTCTTTGTTGTATTTATATCTGACTCAGTTTTATTATCCAATTTCTATCTCTATCTTTCAATCTGGTAAATATTTACATGGTGGCATAGTTGTCTGTTGTTGCACTATTTGTCTATTTATTTGCACTGCCTGCTCTTTGCATCCTTTTAATTGCCCCCTGGGGGCAAATAAAGTATTTAATTGATTGATTGAAAAAAGGGAGGGCTTCCTGCCAATATATCTTTTTACTCAGGAAAATTACAAAAATAGTGGAACACCTCAGCAGTCATGTTATTGATGCAATGTTAATGTTTAGTGATGTCTGTTGGTTTCCTAATTCTTTTTTGTTGTATGAACGCACCTTCAGAGCGAGCTGGCAGTAACACGTTGCTTAGTAATATGTTACTAAGCAATAATGATGTTGAAATAGTAACTGGCATCAATGTTAACGATTTTCCGCTTTTGTGCTCAGGTCGTCCACAGCGAATCGAAGCATTTCAGCAAGATGAACACAAAGTGCTTCTCATTTCCCATACATTCAGTCTGTTCACTGAATTTTCTGCCCCAAGTTTCACTTTTACAGAAGAAGAGAAACTGCAACCGATTTGGCCAACCAAGTTTATTTCATTTTACCCTAATGAGTGTATACAAGACAGAATGAGACATGTTCAAACAGAATATTCACTGTTGCATTGATGATTTTCTTTTGGCAAAAACAAAATGCTGCACAGAACCTGATGTGAACAACACTTCTGCTTGTAAATGAGTGACAATGAATTTGTACCCAGAGCGGAGACTTTAAGAAACGTGGAAATGAAAGTGATGTGACAGTCTCACTGTGCAAACGCAAGCACTCAAACACTTTGCACACATGTGACCCCCCAATAAAGACATGATCCTGACATGACACAGCTCAGTTAACACATGACCAACCACCCAAAAATAAAACAAATACAGAAAATCAGGTTGAACTGAGCGGTTTCTCGCTTTTTGTTTCAAACAAGCAGTCAAATATTAAATACACCACAATTAGAAAAACAAGAAACAAAACAAAAAAAAAGAACATACAAATGCATATAAAAATGTCATCACAACTGTTTAAATTAATAAAAACACCAGGTGTTATAAAAAAAAAAAAAAAAAAAAAAAAAAAAAATTAAAATAGGCAATGAACTCAAAAGAAAAGTGAGTACTAGCTGGTTTCCTGAGAAATTTAGTTTTCCTACAATAATAATTCTACTAATAACAGCTGTTAAAAAACAGAAACAAGTCGAAGGCTAGAAAGGAAGGAAAACACAGAAAACATGAGATTAAAACCCTAATCTACTTACTGATACCAGTTCTACTAACAAGCTACGCACAGTACTCACTGCAACACTTTACATTTTGTCTTAATTAGAGAAGCTGATTGTCGTCATCAGAGGTCGTATTGCTGTCGTTTCAAACACTACGCTTGGGAATCAAAAGAAAATGAATGAATTTCTCTGTGAATGAAAACTGACATAAAAAGTCAGTTAACATTTTAATTTCATGGCTGGCAGTCGACCACTCAGAGCCTCACATATTAACTTGTTTACATTGGGGGGGGGGGGGTTAATGGTGTGAAAGGTGGACGAGTGATTGTTGTTTGAATGCCAGACTTCTTTTTTTATCTCTTCCACATAAAACATGATTATTAATGGTGGCTGGGACCAGAGGATAAAAGAAAGCGCTCATCTCCCTTTATTCAGCAGTTTGCAAATGTTGCACTAAAAACATTATTCCAACATGAAGCTTTTTTAAGGCCCCATTTACACGACATTGCAGGTGAAAATGCATGCACTTCAGAAAAGTTTCACGTTTAGATGGCAACGCTTTGAAAACGATGTCCGTTTAGCACGTTTACCGGATTTCCAGCGACTCCGAGCACCACGGTCGCAAAAACGGGACGCTCGAAACGCAAAGAAAGTTTTCCACGGCCATGTAAAACGAGGCCTGTAAGTGAAACTCATGAAGGAGGCTCTGTAGTGCAAATATGCCTGTGACTAATATTCCTCTGCACATGTGGGGGGGAAAAAGAAAAAAGAAAAAAAAAAAAACCTTCACTGGCCTGAAATAAAGGCAATATTGCACAATATAGCATAGTTCAACACGAAACAGATGTACACGATCAGTTTCACCCCAGTTACTATCCTCTATATTGCTGTCGTCAGAGTTCTTCAACACTTTTTACTTTATTAAAACATAAACTGTGATTTTTGTCTTCCTCCCATTCTTCTCGGGGTTAAAAGAAAAATCCCCATTGTGTGTTTTGTGCTGTGTCAGAGCTGTGCATTGATCTTGACTTCCACTTTTTTGCTGCCTTAGGTTTTTGCTTGCCGTGGCAAAAACACAAGTCCAAGAAAGTCGGTCTCAAACAAAAAGTCTTCAACTTTTATCCAACGCAGGGTAAATAGGCGATGAATTAAAAAAAAAAAAAAAAAAAGAAGAAGAATTAAATGCATCCTAACATTATGAGACAATAGAGAGGACGTGTAATGCTTATCTTTTCGAAAATCTCAAAGCTGTGAGTACAACTGAGAATGAACTACTGGCCAGCAAACAACAGTCTGTTCATGAAGATATTTGTAATATCTTTATCAAACCTGATATTTGTAGGTGGCAAATCTTTTGATTGTGCAGTTTAAAAATGAAGCTACAGGTATGGCGCAGCAGCGTCTGAGATAGCAAGCAGCAATTCGTTCAATTTATGTTGCTCACCAGATCCAGGCTACTCGTAGTTTGACACCAGCTTCACAATCGAACAGGCTGCTGCTACATTTGGACATCCAACAAACTTTGTAATCAGCAGCGCCAACTGGACACGCGGTCCTGCACTCCACCGTATTCATTAGAAAACATGGAGGAGAAATAACGGTCCCCTTTAAGTCCACACTCCGACCAGGCAGGAAAAGCTGCAGCTCATCAAAGTGAAAAGAAGATTCTTTTGAGGCCGCAGCTCACTTTTCCAATCCAGTGACTCAAAATCCAAAGACATTACTTTGTAATTGGGGCTTTTTGATGTTTTAAAAATCACTTCAGTGTTTCATCTTTTTTTTTTATTTCACTGGCAGGGACAAGTTTGTTTTTTGCTCGAGGTGCATCTGGTACTAAAACAAACACATGCACAAGCAAACACTAATGAAAAAAAACACCAAACCAAAAAAAACCCAAACCCATACTACACTTTCATTCCCAAGATGAGTTTGTGTCATGAATAATTTAACTCCCAGAGCCAACTGCCAAGAGACCGGAGCAACTTTTACTGGATAATTCAGATGACATGGCTCCCTCCCTGGTGGATTTCCCCACGTTGTTTTGTGACGGGTCATAGAAACAAAATGTGAGTCACACAATTGTCAGGTGGAATTTCAGTTGATACTATGTCACGACCACGTCGCACAAACTCCAGGGAAAGTAGCTGTACAAACTTATCAGCAGTTTTCATGTGTGCTGCACAACAGTCGCTTGAGATTTGCAGAATCCTCATGTCATTTGCATGGCACACCCTCGATGCTTGCTTTTTTTTTGGCGTCTGCAATGATACTGAAAGTGGCTAGATGAGGACCCACGCCTTAAAACTTTCAAATTCGAGAACATTAAATGATGATTAATTCGATTCCACAACCACTATGGGGTTAATTAAGCCCCGGTCCCACCGCACACAAGTGCCGGGACGGCGCGGAGCGGCACGGAGCAGTACGGAATAGAGACCCCCGACCGAAATTTTGGGTCGCGTCCCCACTGCAGAGAGGAGCGTGGAAAGTGGGCGGGGCTTATGAGCTCCGCAGAAATGTGACATTATAACAGAAAAGAACGTCGTCAGATGTAGATCTTATGAATCCTCTGTTGTTGTTTAAATTCTCCACTTTGCACTGTTATTTTTTGCAGCGGAAAAAAAAAAAAAGTTACTTTTTGCAGCAGTCATTTTTTGCAGCGGAGAGCTGCAGCCGCAACTTCCGTGTTTGTTGTGAGAGAGCGAGCGCTCGGCCACTTGCCGGCGACTTGGGGCGACGTGCCCCGCACTCGAGCGCTCGGGTGTGGGGCAAGTGGCCGGAGCGTTCCCCCCCAGTTGGCTGAGGCACAGGAGTCTGAGCATTCTGCTCAAACGCAGGAGGCTCTCCACTCCGGCGCTGATCGCGGTCTGGCAGCACGGCACCGGAACACGGAGGCGCCGAGCTCCGAGCTCCTTTTCATCGCTTCCGCGGTCCGTCCCCGCGATAAAGCGCCACTGACCGCGGCTGAACAGAACGCTGACCGCCTCTGGAAAGCGGAGCTGCCGGAGCGCAGTCAGCGCGGGAGACAAAAGCTCCAGACTCCGGTGTCCCGGACGCACATCCACGCCACGGCGAGCTATGCTGCAAACAGAAAACTCCAACGCGATGCAAAGTCCCGAGCCCCGGTCTCCCCCTGCCTCAAGTCACTCTTTCACAACAAACACTAAAGTTGAGCCGCAAAGAAAAGAAAATGAAAATAAAAACAACCAGTGCACAGCTGACCACACTGACAGCAGAGGATTCAGCCGGCACATTAACATATTGAGGGCGTGTCGTAAATCACTGACCAATCAGCAGACAGCAGCTCAAACTCAGACCCGTTCCATGGTCCCCGGCACCCCAACGGAAGGGGAGCGGAAAAGCGGTCGCCTTTGGAGCGGTCTGGAGCGGTTTAGACTGCATTCCTGTCGTGACACGCGAACCGGAGCGGTTTAGACCGGTCTAGGCAGGTACTTTTTGTGCGGTGGGACCGGGGCTTTAGTGCAAAACGAAAGTTCACACGATGAGGTTGTGAACCCCTGCAAATGTTCCAGGACATCTTGGAAGCTCTTTTCTGAAATTCACTTACAAGATGTTGCCAACATTTCAGGTGGGGGATGATGTAAAAGTAATGCAACCCCAATAAGGTGCATTCATAATTTGTAGACCAAATGTCTTCTCTGCTTGTGTTAAAATGAAACAGTGGAGCAATACACGAGATAAACAACACAAACATCCTGATCCTCAGACTGTTACAACAGAATTCTGCAACGAGAGTACAAAAGAAAAAAAGTTAAGGCAACGAATCTGACTCTGACACACAATCCACACCTTCCTCCTGTTTAGGCAAATCAATAAAAGGTATTTTAAATAAAAGGAATGTATCTGGTCTTATTTCAGTTTTGTCAAATTTCATAAAGTGATGTTTTGACACTAAATATATATATTAAAGAATAACTTAAATTGCATTTTACTTTCTAAAACAATCCAATATGTATGAATTTAAATAGTTTGGAAGTTCAAAGAAACATATAATCATTGTTAACAAGATAAAAAACATCCAATTATGATGTTACAATAATCAGAAATTTTGAGGAAAACTTGAGGCCAAAAGATATTTCTATATATATATAATTTTTTTTAATTCAGCTATTTGTGGATGCTAATGCTCGTTTATTGAGGTGAATAAGCAAAAAAACAACCACAGAGAGGGTAAAAACTCAATAACTGATGGTAGTGTTTCAGGTAAGCTTCTATTAATTTCAGACATATGACCAACACACGAGACTCATCGCATTCATTTCAACATTTTCAGCATTTTTCCCACCAGATTTGTTCATTTTGGTTTTGTGCAATTCATTGCAAAAAAAAAAGAAAAAAGAATCACCATAAATGCAGCACGGCTGTGAAATAGTTTTCGTTCTACTCCCACTCAAAAGTATACCAGCAGTGAAGGTTGGGTATCCCGAGGAGAGGCTTTGTTAGGAGGAGCCGGGCTCGCTGGTTCAGTCAGCAACAACCAGTGGTGTATTTACTTTTTTCTCAAGCGAGAGGTCAAACATACATTATCTCCTGGGTAGCGGAGAACTTCATGATCTTCTGCCTCCAATCAGAATATGACACTGCGAACAGTCTCTTGGCTCTGCTCTTCAAAACAAACTTGGGATCAGAGTCAAACCAAACACATAAAAACAGCAGCGGTAGAGATCTGGAAAACCGGAAGAGCTGAAGCCGCAACAATGAGCATCCAGGCTTGCGGCATGGTTGCTTGTGACCAAGGGGAATGCAAGACTTTGCAAAAAAAATATCTTCCCTCCGTCAGAGAATTGTATTGAACAAATTCAAGAGATGGCGGAACAATTCTATAATTTTGAACCATGGACCCAACCAACTCCTGCGACGAGTTTCCAAACAAAAGCTTTCTCAATTTCAGGCTTATTGCTTTGCATGCCGTGTTAAGCACTGAACAATACATCTGTTTTAGCAACGTTGGCCCAGAGTTTTGCATACTCTGACTCCTCCACATTAACTGAGGAGTGTGAAATGTAAACGCATGATTCGGATCACAATGGCACTGCTACATTATTGCCGAGAAGCATTGTTTGTGGGCGAGACTGGACAGGCCTGAGAAAGTTGGCGTGACGGCAGTTGCCAGAAACAAAATCAAACAGACGAAGGGGAGCAAACGGAAAGTGCCAGAATCAGAATTCTGGTTCTCAATACCCAACCTTACTGGCAGTACACTGCCGCTATGGGAGCCCTGCCTGCTTCCGGGAGAACTGTGGGGGCAATGAAGGCGTTCCCCTCCAGCTCCCAGATCCAGCAGATCAGTCTCTGTGGTGGATCCGAAGCGCCGACTCAAGCTTGTTCTTTGTCGGCTTTCCACAGCTGTTCCTTCACCTCGGTAGGCAGTGTGTTGAACAGGTCCTCCTCCACCACCAGCCCAGTCCGCTTTAGCTGCCGGCACTCTCCTAGCTCCACGGGCAGACACTCGAGACGGTTTCCTCTCAGCTCCAGTTGCGTGAGCGCCGTCAGCTCTCCGAACCGTGACGGCAGAGATTGCAGGCAGTTGTTGCCCAAGTTCAAAGTGCGAAGCTTCTTGCACTGAAACAGCTCGTTAGGCAGGCTCTCGATCTAGATTTTAACGGTATGGAAGGAGGAAACAGAGAGATATCATTATTTGTAATGACTATTGTGAGCAGTAGACAATAAATAAATATAACATTGCACGTCCAATTAACCAAGATAAAGAAGTTTGAAGACGGTGACTGTGTGCTCACCCTGTTGGCGGTCACTGCCAGGTACTGAAGATTCTGGAGGGAGCCGATGTCCGTCGGTATATAAGTTAGGTTGTTATGGCTCAAGTCCAAGAAGCGCAGTTTGCGGCAATAAAAAAGCTGGCCAGGGATCTTTTCAATTTTGTTCCTGTTCAGGTACAGCTTCTCCAGGTTGGTCAGGGTGCCTATCTGAATGGGAATGTAGGCGATCTGGTTGTACCAGAGCTTAAGGCAGACCAGCCGATGGAGGTGCTGGAAGCTGATGATCTCCTCAATGGTCTTCAGGTTGTTGTCCTTCAGGTCGATCTCCTGCAGGTTGTGTAGGCTGAAGATCGAGTGTGGGATGCGCTCCAGGTCACAGCGGATGAGCTCAAGCTCCGTCAGGTTGACCATTTTCTTCAGGCTGTTGAGCACCATCAGCTTGGTGCCTTCATTGTTGATGGAAAGCTTCTGGAGGTGCAAGCCCACATCGGTGACCACTTGAGGTAGCTTGGTGAGATTGCTCTTAAGGCGAAGAACTTTGAGCCTCTTGAGCTCTCGGAGCCCATCGATGACGATGTAACGGTTGTTCTCAGCGCTGAGGTTCCCCGTCAGGTGAAGCTCGCTGAGATTCTTCAAACTGTAGATCCACAAGGGAATTTCTTTGATGTCTGTGAACTTGATGTGCAGAGACTTGAGGTTCTCACGCAGAAACGCCAGCGCTGGGGCTTCAATCTTGGCCGGCGTGTGATAAAGCCACATCTCCCGCAAGTTGACCAGCTGTGCGATAATCGGCGGAATGGTAACGTCTGGGATTAACTCCAATTTGAGGACCTCCAGCTCCATCAGATCAAACACTGTGTCCGGAATCCCGCTTAGCATGAAAAGGTGCAGCTCCAGCTTCTCCTGAGAGTTCTTAGTTATCCTCTGCCTCAGCTTGTCAAGCGTCCACTCATTGTTGAGGTTGAGCTGCCTCAGCTTGTTTTCGCTGACCTCCGAGAGGAACACCGCGAAACGCTTGGAGTACAAAGGGTCATACTGGTCTATCATGTGCAACATGAATGCAAAGTCGTTCTTGACGTCCGGGATGTCGCTGTAACTGCTCTCCTCCCGAATCGACTCAAAGGAGTACTTCTTCAGAGAGCGCCGGAGCATCCAGCAGAGCGTGTACATGCAGATCAAACCGTACACCACCACTAAGCTGATGTAGAAACAGGCTAGGATTTTAAAAAGGGTAGCCAGTGGGTGAGCACAGCGATACACGCTGTAACCGGTGAGGCTCTCTATATTTACAGAACAGTCAACACTGAATTGAATATCGTGCACATAATACCCTGTGTAACAGATTATCAAAATAAACTTGATGACCTTGATAATAGTCTGACGGATGTACAGTCTGTACACAATGTCTCCCTCTTCCACGTGTATGCGGAACTTTTTGACTTTCTCGAACAGAGCTTTGGCCTGCTCGCCCTCCTTCTTGTCCAACACTCCAGTTTCTGTTCTGTCGACGATGCCTTGCTCAAAGCGCGTCTTTGTGCGCTGGAGCATGGGAACACTCGCTTCCACATCCTCGCTGATCACAGACTCCTTGTGGTCCATTGAGCCGTTCATTTTCATTGGCTTGGGGTCGCTTTCTTCGACCACGGTCTCCGAAAGTGCACGGGTTGTCCATGGCGAATCAAAGCATTTCAGCAAGATGGACACAAAGTGCTCAAGTTTAGAGCTTGTCCGAGGAAACTTGAACCAAAAGTTGCTGCATGCTAGGAATATGAGGGTGTGGAGTAATACTAGGTAAGGGAAATACTTGGCGAACCAGT
Source organism: Blennius ocellaris (assembly GCF_963422515.1). Lineage (NCBI taxonomy): Eukaryota > Metazoa > Chordata > Actinopteri > Blenniiformes > Blenniidae > Blennius > Blennius ocellaris. Next base: position 6,416,347 of record NC_137656.1, read on the forward strand.
GCAGTCTATTTTCGTAACACACAGCGTCGACGTAGTTGTACTGGTGGCGGTCCAGATCATACTGGATCCCTTTGGGCTCCAGGAATAAGGAAGCAGAGAGATTGGAACTGAAGTTCTTTTTGCAGGTCTCATTGACCACCCATTTGCAGGGCAGGCAGATCATCTTGTCCTGTGTGACTTGCAGTGTCCCGCCGAACACTGAAATCATGAGCATTACAATGGAGATGTAGTCGGTGAAGACGTCCCACCATGGCTTTAGGATGCGGTATGCTGGCTGTGTGTCCACAAAGTACCGCAACTCAGTGATGGGGATCATGGTTTACCTGTACAAGTGGATAAAAAGAGTTCATGGCATGATCATAATAACATGTAGTGAGGTAAAAAGCCTTTGAAAGTATCACAACACAATACCAAGCAAACTATTCTGTACTGTGATTCTAACAAGGTCATCCATCACGACACTTCAAATGCTTAATCTAAAGGGTGCTGGGAAAAATGAACCAGCGGTTGTGACAAAGAATTGACTGTGTGACATTTCTGAGTGGACTTTCACATTATTGATCGAACAATTGTTCAACGGGTTCAATTTATCTTCCTTTGATGGGCTGTCATGTTGAAACGTAGCATTTTAAATGGTCCGGCCAAATGGCAAAATGGGTGTCGATGAATTTATAAAGTCAACTTGTCTGCCGTTTTAATTTACACACGGCACAACTTAAGTCAGGAATTAAGGAGCTGTCACTGTAAAACAAAAAGAAAAAAAACAAAAACAAAAAACCCCAACTTGACAGAGAGGTAGCTGTCTGGGAAAAAATATGCTACATAACAAACGGACAAATTAAGGAGAAGTAACACATGCTGGCTTAATCATAGAAAAGCTGATGTAACTGATTCTAATCAGCAGCTCAACTAGTAAATATAGACACATTACATCTTTTTCTACTGGAGCTGATTATCACACTTCTTCTGAGAACTTCACATTTAGTAATTTTTGCTTCCTTTAAAATACCACCTCGAAAAAGAAGCTCTAAAATTCTCATTGTATAACGACTGCAACATCACATGTGGGACAACAAACTGCCTCAGTAATGACACCAGTACTGATCCGGGGGATTAAACAGATCCATCATCTCTAATGAGGCCTCCAGTTTGATGATGATGGATAATTTGGAGACATGCACACTTGCTTCTAGGAGACATCATCCCCTTTTAAATACATGCACGCAAGGCCGGGGTTTGAGCAGTGACATTCGCTTTAAAAGTGTCAAAGATTTAGTTGTACATCTAAAGGGATACAGATTGCAAAAACAAATAGCACTCCATACATATTTCTCCTGAAAAAATGTGATAAAATCTATCAGAAAAATCTATCACAAATTTATCAATATTGTGATAAGGTGCATACAGTGTATTCAAACTGGATTATGTTACCACGTACTGTGCATTCACACCTTATTTTAGCCATACTGCCTCAACATTTATGTAGATGACCATATCGTCTACTTAAATTTGTGTATTTATTGTAAATCAAATTGTTAACGCAAAGCTGGACATGTTTCATTTTTAATTTATTGCTAATCTTTATATCTAAATATGAGAAGCTCTCTGAGAAGCAATAAGAATATATATAAATATCTATTAATAATTTTATGTAGTCAGTCAGTTTTTCATATCTTTTTCCGCCTCACATTTGTTGCCTTACTGGACAATAAACCTTACAGACCTCCCCTTTAAATCAGAAATCCATAAATTCGATAACATGCGGTTGAATTTATATGATAGTGCCAACAATCAACTTTTAGTTGGTTTAAATTGATCAATATTGTCATTGAAATTGAATTTCAACTATAACAAAATAATTATTTAGTTATTTGATGCATGCATCCTTAATCTACACGTGCAGACCTCAGGACTAAAGCGTAAACACCTGGCAAACACTTATTCAACCTGAAAAAGCATTAAAATATGCAGTGATTAACATAATATGATATAAAAATATTCTATGGAAATAACTTTACTTACAAAGCACTCCTGAAAAACCCAACAACTCCATGCATGAACAGCCGTGTGTACATTAGAGTCCCGTGAAGCCCTCTAAATCAACCTCCTGCCTTGTGCAAGTGAGCCACACCCAGAAGTCACTCTTCTAAAGATGATGTTCCGTTTTGGCTCATTTAACCCAAACAAGGCGGCCGCCAGAGGAGCCACCTTGCTCCCCTGCTCTCTATTCTTAGCCATTTCCGTTAATAATACCCAGAGTATTGTCTGTGGGGGCCTTGAGAAGCACCTCCCTCGACCTTCAGGAGGAGATCCTGTTTACCTTATAGACACCGCTGTCTCCAGTCGGTGTCTCTCTGGAATACTCCGCCGTCACCTTTTGCACCCTCAAAGCACACACCTCCACGCACACATCACTAGGCAGGGATCAAGAGTTGGCACTCTGTACTTTGTTAGGAAGCAGTAAAAGGCCAAGAGTCCAGACGTCTAGTCTGATCCTTGCCAAATTGAGTGTATTTACCCTGGCTTCACTTCAGAGGAACTGTCACACTACTGTTCCAGTGCAGCGGGGTTGTGAGGGAAGACGATGTCGCAGCAACAAGTCGTGTAGAGACATGACACTACTTGCCAGTTTGGAGGTGTTATCTGTGCTCCTTTGCCTGATGATGATGATGGTGATGATGATGATTGTGGTGGACCAGCCACATCTCGTCACGAAGCATTGCCTCTCTCAGAGCCATGCGGTTTATTCAGAACACCTGCAAGAGACGAAGTGAAGTTACGTTCAGAGCATATTCAGAGTTAAACCTTACCCACAACACTTGATCATATATAGATTTGCATGTTTCGTGAGGATCACATGACATTAGATGAATGACACGATGTAGTTTGCATGTTTGTATTTGCCTCTCTGGTAGGGCTAGCATGGCACGTCTTTGTCATCTCTATGTATCCGTGCGAGCTCCTCGGCAAAAAGTTAAAAGTCACGATGCGTTTGCCCGTACCCTACCAGCATCTGTGACACACTACCACAACAATCAAGCATAAAGTTACCGTCCTTATCACGGATGATAACAAAGCGAGAGCATTTTCCTGATGCTAAAACACGATAGCAAAGTTAGCTGTGAGGCTAGCAGCTCATGAAGTTTTACATCCCACCGAGCGCCGCGCTCAATAACACCGCGGTACATCTGTTGCCAGCATTAAACATCATGAGGACGTTCAACTTACTTCGTGCGGTGTGTTGCTGGTTACTTCAATGAAACATCAGTTGCTGAGGAATTCAGTGCGGTGCGGCTAGCAACTGAGCTAGCTGTTGTTTCCACTGCGATTCCACCGCCGGGCCGAACGGTGGCGCTGCGGGCTGCAGACAAACAAGCGAAGCAGGATGACTTCCGTGGGAGTGATGCTCATGTCATAACAGGGCTATTTTACTTGTTTTCAACTGGATCTAGTTCATTTTAACCTCTGATATGTTGACAGCAAAGTGCCTGCGAAGCGTGTGTTCACCCCGGCTTTCTGTGCCTTCTTTGCGGCTGAAGACGAGCCTGCAGCCGGCTTGTAAAGCCGCTCCATGCGGGGCTCTTTGCAGGTCTGTGAGCTTCGGTAACAAGGACACATGGCACAGCAAGTTCTCTCCTTCGGGTACCGAATTGTCTTACTACACAGCAGGATTGTGTCCGATCAGGAGGTGCTCCACAAGTCCCATGAAACAAAGCTGTTGGAACTGTCAGCAGGTTCTTGACAAAACACCCGCTTTCTTCTGCATGGCATGCAAAGTGGTGCAACCGCCAGATGAAGGGACCTCCTATTTCAATATCATGGACTGGTGAGTGTCTTGAGTGCACAGCTTTTTGTATTAAGCCAGCTTTATCACTCAAGCCTGAGCCATTCATGCAACATGGTGCATCGAGTTTATTTTCATCCATTTGCTGGGTTCGTCTCGACCTGGGCAACATAAGGCTCGTGGACCATATCAGGTCTTTTGGATCTGCGTGACTGGCCCTGTCACTGGGAAATCCTGACTCAAATTAAAGTTAATGTGCACGATTCAAGTAAAATTTCATGATTACCAGGCATTAACTGGAATACAAACTGTTTTTTTTATTTTTTATCAGGAGATAGTTTTCTTATTGAACAAAACTGCAGTAGTCTCAGCCCTGAATAGGAGTACACATTTTTCATCTGGCCCCTTGGGGAAATTAGCTGCTCACCCCTTGTCCTCAGTAACCCCAGCACAGATAAAGTGATCAATGAGGATAGATAGATTGTTCACAAATAGTTCTTCCTTCCTTGACATGCAAATACTGTGTGCATTGATATCCTGATAATAATCCAGGTGGTCCCTCTCCTCTTAAGCTTGCAATACACAGCAGCCACACGTTCCCAACATAATTGAATACTTTTGATTTATCACATTGCTCTTCACCCGAAATTATTTCAGACCCACAGAAGACAGATGAATTCCCGAATGTTGTTAATATCTCGTTTGTTGTTTGTAGATTAATATTTTCCGAAGTTATCGCTGCAGACTCGTGTCTGGGTATGATGTTGCGCAGATGGAAATACTTCTTTGGATGCACTTTGAATTATTTTATATGATAAATAATAAAGTTGATGCAGAGAAAGTAAGTTTGACTGACTACATGCAGTGAAGTTATTCACAGTGGTAAACCTCTTTTCAACTTCACTGTCGTTAGTGATTAGAAGAACTTGCTAATGTGAGATCCTTTGAGCTACTTGCTGATGAAATCAGTACATGAAAACTGGTGGAATAGATTGTATGTACTGCTTCCACAGAGCAAAACATTGGTGTCATTTTTTCATGTGGGAATTTTACATCCTGATATATATTTTTCAAACTTAAGATGCTTTGCTCAAGTTATTCATTTGCATCAAGCTACAGCCTGATAAAGTTTCACAGTGAAATGTGATAATACGTTGGCACATTTTATACTGATAATGTTCCTGGGTGGAAGATGAAAGTTTTTACATTTCTAGCGTGATACATTTTTATGTTGCCGCGTTTCACATTCTGATGATATCGGGAAATGATGTATTATCATTGTTGCAGAAACAAGGAGATAATGTTCAGCAGCTCGAGCAGGGAGTGCAGAATGAGAATGAAATGTGGGTTTGGCTGCTTGGAGATAGAAGCTGTTTTTATTGGTTTTAAAGAGTTAGTATCTCTTTCCATGAGGCAATAGGGAGAACAGATGATATCCAGGGTCAGTACGCCTCCTTGTGCGGCTGGTCTCTGGATGGAGGTCTGTTTATAATGGAATCCGCCATCAGTGGTCGTTTGCTCAGAAAATCCAGACTCAAGCGAAGTCCAAACGTTTGGTGAAATTCTGACTTCCTAATGAATTTCACAGTTAAAGGTTTTGTTAACAGCTGTTGTGATCTATGAGCAATAAAAGTATTTGAGAAAAGGTGCTGGTAAGAAGTTTTCACTTTGAAAGTTGAAGTGAGGAGGGTATCTTCAAAACACTCATGCAACATTACATTTACATTACATCCACTTGATCGAAATCACAAACCGCACATTGCTTATAATTCCATAATCATGTACTTGTTTTGTGAGTTAAGCCATTGGATTTCACCCTGTGTTACCTTCTTTCTTTCTTTCTTTCTTTTCCCCAGCGATCACACATTCACACTGGACACGCACAAGCTGCAGAGACGATATCTGCAGCTCCAGAGGTCTCTTCACCCGGACAACTTCAGCCAGAAATCTCCGGTAGGCCAGAGGATGGAAGGGGAATAGAGATCAGCTGAATGAGATGGTTTAGTGAGTCAGAGGACGCTTTCCTATCTATTAGCCACACCGTGACATGGGAAAATTGGGTCCAACCCCTTTGTCCCCTATTAGGATGCTTGAGTGTGCATTTCTGTTTTGTTAGCAAGATTCATTGTGACTTGACCAAGGGAATAACTCCGGGCAAACTTCAGAGAGATATTCGGTGAAAGACATTGACAAATTATGGCCCTCGGTGTGCTGCATTTAATGTTTCAGGCAATCAGTGGCAAAGCAAGCAAAAGCAGAGAAAAATAAAAAAGGAGAAAAAGAACTCATACAAATGCAAATATTATTGATATTGAGTGGTTAGTTATACTTTATTTATCCCGTGTGGGGAATTGTTGTGTTGCAGCAGCATAGACAACAGGAAGAGTGCGATGGACATACAGACATATAACATACAGTAATTACTGTATAATACCAACAAGCAAAAGAAATAAAGTATGTGATAAGAATATGATATAGTATAACATTTAAGTATTAAGTTATTATTGTATAACTTATTTGTTTGTATGAGGAAAAGCCATGATTATTATTATTATTATTATTGTTACTGACACTTGGGCACAGTCATGTCTTTATTCTTAGTCTTTTGTTTTTGTCTTTCAAATTATCTGTTGTATTTCTGGTTTAGAGCCCATCTTGTGTGTTTTCTTTTTGTCCCTTTACAGTTGTTTATGAGTCTAATTGTCTCTGTTTTCTTTTGGGTACCATCGCTAGTTGGCTTCTCTGTCATTTTTACAGCTTTTTCTGTTTTCCGTGGCATTTAGCTTATTTTTTTTGGTACTTTTTCTTTTTTTTTTTTTATGTGCTGAGGGCCCATTTTAGCTGCTGTAACTGGTGTTGGAAAGAATCTCATAAATACTTTCCTTTTGGATTCCCTTCACATATTATGGTTAGGCTCTGTTTACACCACATTTTCAAGTGAAAAGAGGAAACCTTTGTTGTGTTTTGGTTGTCTGTTCATACAACATTGGTGCTCGTAGCCAATAAAAACACAACTTTTAGCTCTGATCCCGTCGGTGTGAGAATTGTTGAAACAAAGTAAATGAACAATAACAACAATGGCGGCCTCCAGAGTGTCTTGGCTCCCAGTCTATATCCTCCTGGGACTTGGTAGTTTAATAGTTGACAGTCACCCAGAATAACAATCCAACTTGGTCATCTCTCCATACCAATGTTTGTATACTCAGTTATTATTTGTTTTTAGTGTGCTGTTCTCTGCGTGATTGTGTGTGGTTTCATTACAAAAAAACAAAACTAGCGCCAACTCTTGGCCTGGCATGCTAACTATATTGTTTTCAGTGTTTCTGCCATTTCTGTGGAAACAGACGTCATTTCCAAAACATTGCAGTGTAGACATGAAACACATTTTTACCTTCCTCTTCTTCTTCTTCTGACATCCTGAATTTTTCTATAGTTTTTGCATTCTGTATTTTTGTCTTCTTTTTGCCATTATGGCCTCTTCGTTGTTGTCTCTGATTGTTTTGTATGTCTGGCGTCATTTATTGTTATTTATTATATCATCTGTGGTTTGTGTCTCTGTCCATGTTTACAGTTGTTTTGCTGCCATGTACAGCATTTTATAGGGGTTTTCATTATCATCTTTACCGCGTTTTGTGTCTCCTTGTGACTGTCTGACCCTGAGGGCCCCTGTGCCTGTCAGGCTTTTCCAGTAATCTTTCCTTTGGGAGAAAAGTGTATCTAATGACATTAATCATAGCTCACCTCCAGTAAATCTCCCTGGAGGTGATTCTCCTGTGAGCCAGAATGTACTTTACAATTACCTTGGAGTAGGATGTGCTAGGCCGCCGCTAGCATTCTTAATTTCTTCCTATCATCACATGCAAAGACGTCCATCGGGGCATTTAGCCTAAATGCAGTGCACTTAAATTATAATATGTAGGAAGAAGCTGATAAAATGGCTTATCTATAAGGATACATGAGCTATGGAAAAATATGTATAACAGTATAATATAACAGTGTGTTTACAAAACAAATTGTGAGCTAAAAGTCAACAAGTAAAGCCTGAGTGTAGAGACCTTTACAGTTCACATGTATTTAATGATGTTGGTCAGTGCTATGAGACAAAAAAGGAGTTAGGTTCGGCAAACTGCCATGATTTTGCATCTTGATAATTTCTTTCTAAACATTGCAACCAACCAAAGTGTCACGTATGAATATATGCAATTGATACGGCGTAACTTATTAAAAGGAAAGCAACATAAAGCCTATGAGTCAGGTAGATTGATTAACAACAAAGGAAGAGAGGCAAAAGGAAACCCAAACCAAAAAAAATCACATTCTCCAATAAAAACCTGGGGAGAAAAGAAACACAACAAAGGCCAATAATGTTATTTCCAATTAAACAAACGCAATCTTAACCACAAAGGCTTCACACGAATGTGAAAAAAAAAAAAAAAGGTCAGCGAGTCAGGCCAGTGTTGCCGTGACTTTAGCACTTGTTGTACAGAACTCTTCTAAAGTCTTTACAGCTCCCAAACAAAGTTGTTACCCAGTAATCTTCACAAGTCCAACCAGAAAGCCAGAGGCACAAAGAGAGGTGAGCTGTTTCCTCCAGACTGCCTACAGTAATATGATGGGCTTCACCCGTCTCATATAGACACTCCTGGTTGCTTGTATTTCCCAATTTCTTTTTTTTAATTTGTACTCACTCAGTGTGAAACCTGGACCTGATTGATGAACACAGAGCTGATATCCTGGTTAGATTCTTCCTTTTCAAAAACTTCTCCATCACTGTCACTGACACAGTACTTTGATACAAGATGGGAGCAGCTGCAGGTGGTGGTGATAAACAAGACTGACGTCTGTTAAGTTTCGATTTCAACGGCAACGTTCTGTGCTGCCATCTATTGGCGAAGAGTATTAATACATGATTACTCTGCAACACAAATGTTTTTTTAGAAAAAAAATGTGAAATTGGATAATTTCCCACGGTACACCTGACTATATCTCGCGGATCGCCAGTGTGCTGCGACACAGTGGTTGAAAAACACTGTCCTAGAGAAACGCATCAGGGGTGGGGGTGGGGGGGAGGGATGTGTTTAACAGCCACACCACAGCAAGAGTCCCATCACATTTGAAACACACAGCACGGCCACCCCCCCCCCCCCCCCCCCCCCCCCCCCCCCCCCCCCCCCCCCCCCCCCCCCCCCCCCCCCCCCCCCCCCCCCCCCCCCCCCCCCCCCCCCCCCCCCCCCCCCCCCCCCGAGTCAAAATGTGTATACATGTGAGTAATGAAGCAGAGGGAAGCTGATAATAACTCCTAAAGGCATCAAATTACAAATGAGACATTCCCATGTTGTCAAACAAAATTGGGTTTTATTTACATTGCTTGAGTAACAGAAAACAAACAACAGGCTCCCAGAAAATGGCGTCTCTGGTTCACCATCGTGAAGCTCTTCTCTTCTTCTGTTGTTTTGCTTTCTTCTCTTGTCTTCTGGTCACAAACTTCTTTCCTTGCCCCATATCTGAAAACCAAAATGTGTTTTGTGTTAAACAATGCTGGTTAAACCGCCAATCAACCAAGGTTAGTGCAGCTCTCCAATTAACTAGATATAAAATGAAGCCCATCCAACCGATCCAGTCACTTTTCAATGATGAATAACAGCTTGTCTTGTCATTGAGGTGCTTACTTGGATTATTGTTGGGCTGGTTCTTTTCTGTCGGGTTGGAGGAGCAGTCAGAAGTGGTGACCTTTGTCTCCTCTTTATTAGGTTGTGGTGATCTTTAATAAGCAAGAAGGAAAATTGTTAGTTTCAGTTCAGTTAGTCTTTTTTCTTAAAATACTAAAACTCCTCAGAGCTGTAGAGTTTGGACAAATACCTATTGACAGACGCTGCAGGTTGTTGTGAGACATGTTGTGCTGGGGCCTGGTCCTGCTTGTTCAGGTCAGACGGACTATATTTGGACCAATATTTGCATCCGGGCCAGGTGATGCTGGCAAGTAGTGGCTCAATATAGTCAAATTCATAAGAACTGCAGCTGTCGCACTCCTCCAGGGGTTTACTGTAAGATTTCACATTGGAAGATTAACAATCATTACACTGAACAGCTTGCAAAAGAACAATGATGTTGAATATTTGTAACACTTAGCAGCTATTGTATTGGTCTGTTTGTTTAAAAAGACTCAAAGTCATCAGAGATAAAGTTTGGACAAAATACCTGTTGACAGTCTCTGCAATGTCCAACTCCTCCAGGTGCTTTTCGTCATTTGAAGTCTTTTCTTCAGTGAAGGTGATGCTGGAGAAAAGAGGCTGAACATAGTCATATTCGTAAGAACTGCAATTGTTGCACTCCACCACATGGTTGCTGTTGGACCTGGTGATGCTAGCAAGAAGTGGCTCAATATATTCATCCTCCTCAGAGCTGCAATCATCAGAAAGATAAACATTACAGGTCATTACACTCAACTGCTTGCAAAAGCACAATGATGTTAAATATGTGTAACACCTAGCATCCAACTCATCATTGGGTCTGTTTTAAAAGACCAAATCATCAGAAAAAGGGAGTTGTGACAAATACCTGTTGACAGTCTCTGCAATGTCCAACTCCTCCAGGTGCTTTTCGTCGTTTGAAGTCTTTTCTTCAGTGAAGGTGATGCTGGCAAAAAGAGGCTGAATATATTCCTCTTCCTCAGAGCTGCAATCGTCACACTCCACCACATGGTTGCTGTAAGAGTTCACAGTGGAAGATAAACAATCATTACACTGAACAGCTTGCAAAAGCACAATTATGTTAAATATGTGTAACATTGAGCAGTTATTTTATTTGGTGGTGTGTTTAAAAAGACTCAAAATTATTAGAGATAAAGTTTGGACAAAATACCTGTTGACAATCTCTGCATGGTCCAACTCCTCCAGGTGCTTTTCATTGGTTGAAGTATTTTCTTCACTGAAGGTGATGCTGGCGAAAAGAGGCTGAATATACTCATATTCGTATGAGCTGCAATTCTCGTACTCCACCACCTGGTTGCTGTTGGACCTGGTGATGCTGGCAAGCAGTGGCTCAATATATTCATCCTCCTCAGAGCTGCAATCATCAGATAGATAAACATTACAGGTCATTACACTCAACAGCTTGTAAAAGCACAATGATGTTGAATATTTGTAACACTCAGCAGCTACTGTATTGGTCTGTTTGTTTTAAAAGACCAAATCATCAGAGAAAGGAAGTTTTGACAAATACCTGTTGACTGACTCTGCAAGGTCCAACTCCTCCGGGTGCTTTTCGTTGGTTGAAGACTTTTCTTCAGTGAAGGTGATGCTGGAGAAAAGTGGCTGAATATATTCCTCTTCATCAGAGCTGCAATCATCACACTCCACCACGTGTTTGCTGCAAGAGTTCACAGTGGAAGATAAACAATCATTACACTCAACAGCTTGCAAAAGCACAATTATGTTAAATATGTTTAACATTGAGCAGCTATTGCATTGGTTTGCTTGTTTGTTTGTTTGTTTGTTTAAAAGACACAAACTCATCAGAGAGAGAAAGTTGTGACAAATACCTGTTGACAGTCTCTGAATGGTCCAACTCCTCCAGGTGGTTTTCGTTGTTTGAAGTCTTTTCGTCACTGAAGGTGATGCTGGCGAAAAGCGGTTGAATATATTCATCTTCCTCAGAGCTGCAACCGTCACACTCCACCACGTGTTTGCTGCAAGAGTTCACAATGGAAGATAAACAATCATTACACAGCCTCAAGCCCAATGATGTTGAACATTTGTAACACTTAGCATCTATTGTATTGGTGTGTTTGTTTAAAAGACTCAAAATCATCAGAGAGACGACGAGAGGGCAAATACCTGTTGACAGACTCTGCAAGGTCCAACTCCTCCAGGTGGTTTTCTTCAGGTGAAGCCTTCACTTCTGGAAAGAAATCTTCTTGCACTGAGGGAAACTCATGGCTTGTTCTTTCCTTGCCATTTTCCACCTCTTCATGCAGGTCCTTCAGCTCTTTTTTCAGAGCACTGATTTTCTCCTGCTCGTCATTCAGATTTTTCAAGTACATCGCTGCAACTCCCATCACCTCCGCCGCGAGGGTCTGTCTGTTAATAGTGGGAGCGCCACTAATGTACTGTAAAACACAAGCAAAGACCATCATTAGACCTGCTCAATTAAATTTTTGCCTCAGTTACTGTGGAAAACCTTATTATGGTCTTCAATCTTCCTCTCATTTCATTTACATCCAAAATTACATGGTTCTACTGGAATTACTTGTATTTAACAACAACTTACATTCAAAATCTGGACCACTCTGTGAAGCACATTCCCCTCTCCGGTCTCCATCTCTGGAAGCTGTGGTGGGACCGTCAAGTTGTTCATCGTGTTGTCACGACAATCTGCAGCAAATATTTAGAATAAAATATTGTCAATTTGTCACACAAAATTGACAATTGGTAAGGTAACCAAATGTACTTTTTTGCATTCAACTCACAGTTTTGACAGAAATAGAGAATGTTGTCTGAAATCAAATCCTTGAGAAGAATCTCGCAGTGGGTGAAGTCTTTCAGAGAATCGCTGTCGCGTGTGTCACAATCGCTGGAGGGTGAAGAACTGGAAATCGAACTGGAACCTGGAGAGAAACAAGTGACTGCCAACGCTGAACGAATCTGATCCGGACTGAAAGGAAAAGGCCAAATGGGTTCTATATATCTGCTGTCTGTCCTTTGATGTGTCCTTTGAGGGCCTCAAGGGGCGGGGCCTCGTGGGGGAGGAGCCTCGTGGAGGATATCAAAGGACCTTTTATCACTTTGATCCTCTCCAGTTTTTTAAAGAGCCCTTTATGGCACATCAAAGGACAGACAGCAGATATATAGAACCCATTTGGCCTTTTCCTTTCAGTCCGGATCAGATTCGTTCAGCGTTGGCAGTCACTTGTTTCTCTCCAGGTTCCAGTTCGATTTCCAGTTCTTCACCCTCCAGCGATTGTGACACACGCGACAGCGATTCTCTGAAAGACTTCACCCACTGCGAGATTCTTCTCAAGGATTTGATTTCAGACAACATTCTCTATTTCTGTCAAAACTGTGAGTTGAATGCAAAAAAGTACATTTGGTTACCTTACCAATTGTCAATTTTGTGTGACAAATTGACAATATTTTATTCTAAATATTTGCTGCAGATTGTCGTGACAACACGATGAACAACTTGACGGTCCCACCACAGCTTCCAGAGATGGAGACCGGAGAGGGGAATGTGCTTCACAGAGTGGTCCAGATTTTGAATGTAAGTTGTTGTTAAATACAAGTAATTCCAGTAGAACCATGTAATTTTGGATGTAAATGAAATGAGAGGAAGATTGAAGACCATAATAAGGTTTTCCACAGTAACTGAGGCAAAAATTTAATTGAGCAGGTCTAATGATGGTCTTTGCTTGTGTTTTACAGTACATTAGTGGCGCTCCCACTATTAACAGACAGACCCTCGCGGCGGAGGTGATGGGAGTTGCAGCGATGTACTTGAAAAATCTGAATGACGAGCAGGAGAAAATCAGTGCTCTGAAAAAAGAGCTGAAGGACCTGCATGAAGAGGTGGAAAATGGCAAGGAAAGAACAAGCCATGAGTTTCCCTCAGTGCAAGAAGATTTCTTTCCAGAAGTGAAGGCTTCACCTGAAGAAAACCACCTGGAGGAGTTGGACCTTGCAGAGTCTGTCAACAGGTATTTGCCCTCTCGTCGTCTCTCTGATGATTTTGAGTCTTTTAAACAAACACACCAATACAATAGATGCTAAGTGTTACAAATGTTCAACATCATTGGGCTTGAGGCTGTGTAATGATTGTTTATCTTCCATTGTGAACTCTTGCAGCAAACACGTGGTGGAGTGTGACGGTTGCAGCTCTGAGGAAGATGAATATATTCAACCGCTTTTCGCCAGCATCACCTTCAGTGACGAAAAGACTTCAAACAACGAAAACCACCTGGAGGAGTTGGACCATTCAGAGACTGTCAACAGGTATTTGTCACAACTTTCTCTCTCTGATGAGTTTGTGTCTTTTAAACAAACAAACAAACAAACAAGCAAACCAATGCAATAGCTGCTCAATGTTAAACATATTTAACATAATTGTGCTTTTGCAAGCTGTTGAGTGTAATGATTGTTTATCTTCCACTGTGAACTCTTGCAGCAAACACGTGGTGGAGTGTGATGATTGCAGCTCTGATGAAGAGGAATATATTCAGCCACTTTTCTCCAGCATCACCTTCACTGAAGAAAAGTCTTCAACCAACGAAAAGCACCCGGAGGAGTTGGACCTTGCAGAGTCAGTCAACAGGTATTTGTCAAAACTTCCTTTCTCTGATGATTTGGTCTTTTAAAACAAACAGACCAATACAGTAGCTGCTGAGTGTTACAAATATTCAACATCATTGTGCTTTTACAAGCTGTTGAGTGTAATGACCTGTAATGTTTATCTATCTGATGATTGCAGCTCTGAGGAGGATGAATATATTGAGCCACTGCTTGCCAGCATCACCAGGTCCAACAGCAACCAGGTGGTGGAGTACGAGAATTGCAGCTCATACGAATATGAGTATATTCAGCCTCTTTTCGCCAGCATCACCTTCAGTGAAGAAAATACTTCAACCAATGAAAAGCACCTGGAGGAGTTGGACCATGCAGAGATTGTCAACAGGTATTTTGTCCAAACTTTATCTCTAATAATTTTGAGTCTTTTTAAACACACCACCAAATAAAATAACTGCTCAATGTTACACATATTTAACATAATTGTGCTTTTGCAAGCTGTTCAGTGTAATGATTGTTTATCTTCCACTGTGAACTCTTACAGCAACCATGTGGTGGAGTGTGACGATTGCAGCTCTGAGGAAGAGGAATATATTCAGCCTCTTTTTGCCAGCATCACCTTCACTGAAGAAAAGACTTCAAACGACGAAAAGCACCTGGAGGAGTTGGACATTGCAGAGACTGTCAACAGGTATTTGTCACAACTCCCTTTTTCTGATGATTTGGTCTTTTAAAACAGACCCAATGATGAGTTGGATGCTAGGTGTTACACATATTTAACATCATTGTGCTTTTGCAAGCAGTTGAGTGTAATGACCTGTAATGTTTATCTTTCTGATGATTGCAGCTCTGAGGAGGATGAATATATTGAGCCACTTCTTGCTAGCATCACCAGGTCCAACAGCAACCATGTGGTGGAGTGCAACAATTGCAGTTCTTACGAATATGACTATGTTCAGCCTCTTTTCTCCAGCATCACCTTCACTGAAGAAAAGACTTCAAATGACGAAAAGCACCTGGAGGAGTTGGACATTGCAGAGACTGTCAACAGGTATTTTGTCCAAACTTTATCTCTGATGACTTTGAGTCTTTTTAAACAAACAGACCAATACAATAGCTGCTAAGTGTTACAAATATTCAACATCATTGTGCTTTTGCAAGCTGTTCAGTGTAATGATTGTTAATCTTCCAATGTGAAATCTTACAGTAAACCCCTGGAGGAGTGCGACAGCTGCAGTTCTTATGAATTTGACTATATTGAGCCACTACTTGCCAGCATCACCTGGCCCGGATGCAAATATTGGTCCAAATATAGTCCGTCTGACCTGAACAAGCAGGACCAGGCCCCAGCACAACATGTCTCACAACAACCTGCAGCGTCTGTCAATAGGTATTTGTCCAAACTCTACAGCTCTGAGGAGTTTTAGTATTTTAAGAAAAAAGACTAACTGAACTGAAACTAACAATTTTCCTTCTTGCTTATTAAAGATCACCACAACCTAATAAAGAGGAGACAAAGGTCACCACTTCTGACTGCTCCTCCAACCCGACAGAAAAGAACCAGCCCAACAATAATCCAAGTAAGCACCTCAATGACAAGACAAGCTGTTATTCATCATTGAAAAGTGACTGGATCGGTTGGATTGGCTTCATTTTATATCTAGTTAATTGGAGAGCTGCACTTACCTTGGTTGATTGGCGGTTTAACCAGCATTGTTTAACACAAAACACATTTTGGTTTTCAGATATGGGGCAAGGAAAGAAGTTTGTGACCAGAAGACAAGAGAAGAAAGCAAAACAACAGAAGAAGAGAAGAGCTTCACGATGGTGAACCAGAGACGCCATTTTCTGGGAGCCTGTTGTTTGTTTTCTGTTACTCAAGCATGTAAATAAAACCCAATTTTGTTTGACAACATGGGAATGTCTCATTTGTAATTTGATGCCTTTGGGAGATATTGTCAGCTTCCCTCTGCTTCATTATTCACATTTATACACATTTGCTCGAGATCAGTGTTTTTCAACCTTTGTGAGCCAAGGCACACTTTTTTCTTTGAAAAAATCTGGAGGCACACCACCACCCGAATATGTTAAAATGTGAAACTCTGTGGCCTATATTAACAATATAAAGTCATTCTCATCAAAGTTTTATCAACAGGAATCAATTAATTACAGAAAAAATTATTTCCCAATTTCTTTTTTTAAATTTTTACTCACTCAGTGTGAAACCTGGACCTGATGGATGAAGAGCTGAGATCCTGGCTAACATTCTTCCTTTTCAAAAACTTCTCCATCACTGTCACTGACACAGTACTTTGATGTAAGATGTGAGCAGGAGGTGGAGATTAACCAGACTGACGTCTGTCAAGTTTCGATTTTACCGGCAACGTTCTGTGCTGCCATCTAGTGGTGAAGAGTGTTTATACATGATTTCACACTACTCTCACAGCTGACAGCGGCTGTGAGAGCAAATGATTTTTAGAAAAAAATGTGAAATTGGACAAGTTCCCACGGCACACCTGACTATATCTCGCGGAACACCAGTATGCTGCGGCACAGTGGTTGAAAAACACTGGGTTAATGCACCGAGTTGCTGTGCCTATCAACAGGTCGGCCAAATTATCCCAAATTCCACATTTTCCAGATGATTTGCATCTTTTTGTGACTATTTTCTTTCTCCACCTACTTTGTGGTGCTCCATGGCCATTATACTTATTGGGTGTAGATATTTTGTGGCTTGATGTCAACAGTTTGGATTGCTTTTTTTATATTTACAATTTCCGTCAATTTATTTGTCCTCAGGTTGCGCTTCACAGCACATAAAGCAACATAAAGACATGTGACATATAGGCATAATGGAGACACAAAAGAGGCCTCATATATACATGAAAAGCACTCAAATAAGCATATACCGGGGTATGTAAAGCATAAGTGAATGTAAATAAATGTATGTATTGAAATGATAAATATGTAAAAAGGCCTTGCTAGAGGTCACAAAACCTCAAGTATATATACTAATGCTGTCAATCAATTAAATGTTTTTTTAATTAATTGCATAATTTTCTGTAATTAATCACATTATTTTTCAACTGAAGCTTGTAATGGATATTTATTCAGGGAAAACCACATAATTATTGTCGACTCAACACACAGACTATATTTAAATTCAAAGATTATTTTTAGAGAGCGATAGAGAGGGTGGGGGGATGGATGGACAGATGAGCCAGGGAAAGAGAGAAAGAGGAGAAATTAATATTTTACCGACAAGTATTTCCTCCAGCTTTAGCAGTTTGGTGGCTACTGATCAGCTGACATGGCAGCCTGCTGTTTTGCTGCAGAATTACTTCTGTGGTCACTAAATCCGGCTTTACAAAGAAAAGCTAATGACTTTCACTTTCTTAATCAGCTGTCGGGTATCTTTTTTAAGTGAAACTTTCTGCCTTAATATTATTCCACTCGGTATTGGGTTGCGCTGTAGTTACGGTGCTGTGCACAGAGATGCTGTGCGTGTTGCTCCGGTAAGGGAGTTAAAAAAAATAGGAATTAAACAAAACTGCGTTAATTACGCGAAATGTTTTTAACGAGTTAAACATTTTAAATCAATTGATTAAATTAACGCGTTTTTCACAAAGCATTTTTCTCAATATAACTGGTTTGTGTCTTGGTTTAGTCACGTAGGTCAATTTGTATTGTTTTACGTTTGCACCTTTGTGTTGCATCTGTTTTGTTTACAATCAAGATCAAGCCACAATCTTTAATTTTGATCCTCTCATTTGAGTTCTTCTGTCTCTTTCTTGGATCTGTTATCTTTCTGAGTTAAAACCCCAGGTCCTGAGCTTGTTCACGGACGTTTTCCAAAATGAATTCCTCTGAGTATTGTTAGATTGTGGCAATCACTGTTATTATGCATATACTGTAGGTCAGTCTCTTGTCAGAGGAGCCCCATTCAGCTAATGAAATGAAAACACAACTATAATTGCTCTGTTGCTGTGGAGAAGCTTTGGCAAATCAGAGAAAATTACCTTGGTTATGTCTCAGGGAGTTCATCGAGTTTAGTGACGACTAATTTGGAGTTTGACATCTGGTCATGTGCAAAAGTAATCATTCCAAAGGGACTTCACTGAGGGAAGTATTGACATATGTGAACTATCAATCTTCTCTGAGATAGAGAGAGAGGAAATCCTTCAGTTTCCTTAGAAGGCTTTCACATTTGCTTATATGTATCTGGATATTTACTGAAGTAATGTCGAAGGAAAGGAGCCATTCTATATCCCTTTACCTCACTTTCTCCCTCCCTTTACTGCCCATATTGCCACAGTGATCACTAGAGAAGCTGGAGCATCCCTTTTTCTCTAAATATTGCCGTGCATCCCAGGGGGCCCAGAGCAATCTGAATGCAAAGTGAAAGTCATAATCCCTCCATTGGAACCTGTACTGACTTTGAAGCCTGAATCCAGTTGGCCAATACTGTGTCGTGAGCCTCCTGCTTAGTGTGAAGGAGCAGCGGTTCTGCTTTCAAGCGGTCATATTATACCACATTTCAACACTTTCATGTGGGTCTCGTTGGTCCAAAAACATGGTCTTCAAAGTTTATTGCCCCAAATCCAGCTTTTCCTTGATTTTTCCATCTATTTGAATATCTGATCATATGAGCTGCATTCAGAATCTGCTGTGTCTGTGTGAGCTGAACTGCTTCTGCCCACACATGACCATCTTAAGAAGAGGAGGAAGTACTTTCTCTTGTGGTGCCAGAGCAGAGCTGCGTAATTGTAGGAGGGCCTACCTTTATCGGAATTGGCTAAACCCCCTCAATGACACTATATAGGGTTTGATTTGTGATTCACTCGTTGGACCACACACTTTTTAAAAATTGAAACAAGCAAAAAGAGAGATGACAGATTTTCTAAAATTCTGGGGCATCATTTCCAGCCATGGGGATGCACGTTACCGTTAAAAAAACGTTTGAAAGTGAATTTCACGTAATGTGACCCCTTTATACTCCTCCAGGATTGATAGGTGTGTGACTCCGACACAAAGAATGGGACCCGCCAGGTTTGCAGTTTGGTTCAGGCCAAAAGTTCATCCACCACCGTTGAGGGCGATAATGTATTCTCTTCCTGTTTCAACTGGTAACAGTGGAGGAGTGTGTATGCAAGGATGGGACTAAAGAACACATAGGCGATGGAAGATTTTTACGACGTTATGAAGTCAGAGGAGGTTTCCGCTGTCAGGCTACAGCTGGCGAGAAGGTAAAAGCACTCAAACTCCAGGATGTTGAAAAGAATAAGTGGATAACTTTCCTTGAGAATTGAGTGTCAGATTTGGAGCAGTAGAGGCGGGTAAACGATGTGATCATCAGTAGCCTTGCTTGTATGTGCAAGAGGTTATAGCGGATATGGACGTGACTGTAGAAGACAAAACTGTGAGCCTATTGAGCAACAGGGGGCTTCTTTTCTCTTGTCCAATGGAATAGAGGTTGAAGCCTTTCACCTGCTGTCCGGGAAGCACATTGATGACAAACCAGTCATGATTATGTTTGTTAACTGGAAATATTAAACAGACTTGCTAAAACAAGGGAGAAAATTTTGTTGTTTTCTCTAAATTAATCGACATTAATGAACATCTGACCAAACGGAACAAGGACATTTCCAGGAAAGATCCAGGCAATGTAGCCCTCCAGTTGTGAAGTCTTCATCCTGGGCTTGTCTTGATTGATGATCCATCAATAATTGATTATCCTTTCAATTAAATGAAAGGATAAAGGTTACAGTCACAACAACTAAACAAAAATGACCAAAAATCAAAAGAAATGAGATATTTCCTGTGGAAACGGCAATCGCATGGACGATGGAATAAATAAAAAAAAGCAGACTGCTCTGACAACCCCTTCTCTGGTAATATTCTGTAATAACTGTCCCACAGGGAAGCAATTAGAAGATTTGATTAAGGCCAAGATCAGCCAACTCTAACGTGGGCAAAGTGGTAAACGGAGTAGCTTCATCTTTTCATAACTGTCCACTGCAGTGAGCAAAATTAATGCTTCATTTGCCTTTCAGTCAATCAGACAGTCCCCCCTGACATTGTTCATAAATAAGACCTTGAGATGGTTCTCTTCATTTGAAACAGAAATGCTGTCTAATGCCAAAGAACCACAGACTTAAGTGCGTAGGTGTATTTTAAATTACGTTTTTGGACACTTCTGACCAAACAGGATGGTTCCTCTTTGGTCATGCCAATTTTGTGTGGAGTCATGGCGATATGGTGAAAGTAATAAGAAATCTAAATATGACGCACCAAAATTCACTATTCTGTGTTAAACTTTTTGGAAGTTCAGTTATTGAAGGTCATTTTTATGAAGCTGAATATAATCAACATGATGCACGGAATAGATGCCAAAGTACAAATTCCGGAAAGAGCTTGAATTTTGGTTGGCTTTTGTGTTTTAATGGTATCAAGTGTCTTTTGTAAAACCAGAACATAGTGAGCGAAAATGGGTTTGGAGAAGTGCTTGTTAATTCAGCCCACAGTAGAGTTATGCTCAGGAGGCTTTTTAGCTGATGTTTTACACAAACATTGTAGACCCGGGCAGCTTTCACAGAAAGAAATGAGATCTGTGCTCTTGGATCTAAGCCGTGTAAAGCTAAGTGGTGTTTGTGGTTTATTTTACCATGTTGTCAATTGTGGCAAATTTTCACATTTTCCAATTTCCCTGGATCACTAAGAAAACAGTTGGGAAGAATAAGCATTTTGAAAATAAGATGGGAGAGGAATAGAGGAGACGACGAGCACTGCTCTCCACGCAATTTATTCTGTACACTCAGGTGGAAACGCACAATGCAGAATGTTTTCATGGCATGACTTGAAAGCGAAACTCACATTCGGCAGTGAGGAGTGAAAGCATAAATGGCTCCTTCACGCACAACCTGTCCAATATCATACTGATTCTGGTTTATTTATCAGCACCTCTGGCTATTTCTTCTTAATTAGACATCTTCCCGCCTCAGGGGTCTTCATCACATATAGAAAACTCATTACTTATACAAGGCTACAAGGCAGCCACCTAACTGTAATGGTTATTACAGAAACGGCTTCACACGAAGGGGCCCATGGGCCAGAGCCTATTGATTTCCACCAGAGCTGACAGACCCGATAGCTGCACAGTGCGCTCAGATCTGCCAAGCATTTCCGACATGTTTTCCTCCCTGTCTCGTTTCCACACATCTGCCCTGTCAGGCTCACACCTGAATCTCTTGAAGGGTCCCAGAAAGCTCAAATTCAACAAGCGGAGCTGCCTGCCATAAACCTAATTGTCAGCATCACCAAGGCTTTGCGTCTCAAAATGTGACAGCGGGTGTAGATTGAGATGGTAAGGTGTAAAACGGCTCCGTTGTTATTCCCTTCTGTCACACAAGACTGTAGCAGTTTTGAATGTATATCACAATAAAGGTTTTTCTGTGTTTTCAAGAGTGAGCCTGCATTCATTAGACACAGACTTAACCAAACACTCTCTTTCAGAAAGAGCAGGAGTATTCTGAAAGCCAGTCGGCTCTGGTGAACAAAGCATACAGGACTCTGCTCAAGCCTTTGAGTCGCGGTCTTTATATGGTGAGTTTGAAATCTCTGACTTTCACTTCTAATGAATAGTTTATTTTCATAACAGCCTGTCGCTGTCTGGCTCCTCGTTTGTTCTTCGCCGCCTCACAGTCAAGACGCACATTTAAGAAAGCGGATTTCTATTGTGTGTGGATTTTTGTCTTCCAGCTGGAGCTGGCGGGGATGCACTTAGATGAGGGGACCGACTCCGGAGCCCAGGTGAACTTTTTGATGGAGCTGATGGAGATCAATGAGGCCCTCAATGAAGCGCAGACTCCAGCAGAGGCAGAGAAGATCGGCCACGACATGAAAGGTAAAACACATGCGTCAAACCTAAATTTAAATTCTGGTTACTTTATTTCAGGCGAAAATGTCTGTAGACATGTCTCAAACAATTGGAACACAATTTCTGTTTTCGCCAGAGATGCACACAGACAACTTTTTATAGGAGTACTAACCTTTAGCTACTTGCCAATGCTGAGTACTGATACGAGTACTTATTATTAAATACCGTTAAGCCTGATTTATAAGTCGTACGTAAACAATACGCGGATTGAATTGTCGCAAAGCACCTCCGCACGGCCCCTGTGTCGATGCTATGCGCAACAGCCTCGAAGGCTACAGTATACTACAGTACGCATAGTTGTAGTGTCTATTTACGTACTAACCAATGATTACTATTGACACAATGTGGGACTGAGCTTGCCGTGTGCCGCCACACGCTCCAGCTCACCGATAATGAGTGTATCAGTCACACTTTAATCTGGTTTTAGTACGTTGCATCGCTGGTGTGCGAGTCTCGAAACTCTTTAGCATGTTGCACAGCATGTAGCATGTAGCATGGCTCAGTGCAACTGGATCCACTCTGCAGGTGATTAAGGTGCTGGTGTTGTACAAATTAGCTCTCACTCTCATTAATGTTATAAAATCTCCAAACTGCAGGCATCTCTCTTATCCACCTGCTGCTGACAGATGACATCACGTAATACTTGCCAATTTGTATCAAGGATCTTTTACGGGTATGAGTACCCCGTGGAGTATCGGTCCCTATGTACTGGTGTTGTATCGGTGCATTCCTAGTTTTCGCATAATTTAATGAAATCAAGCACACTGAAATATTTCCAGCTTTTTTTTTTCAATGTTTCATAGTTTAGCTTAAACTATTAAAATATTATAGAAGATTTTTTTTTTCTTTTGAAACCTCAGGGCCATAGTGATCATTATTAAAATTGAACAAATGCATTTGATTGTCACATATGGAACCTTTTACATTTTTGCATGGTCTCTAGACTCCAAACTTCAATAATCAAAAGCCCTTTTATATCTGAGACATACTCAGTGTAAAGTTTTCATCCTTAAAGTTTGTGTAAAGTGGTTGCTTTTCGGCTCGTTTTCCTTTATATTAAGCAATAGATATCGTTTGAAAGATCTTGTCAGTGAAAAGAGAGACACATCAGGCTCGAATCATCAGTTGAAAAAAAAGGAGTACTTTATAGACATCTTAAACCATGTCTGGAGGGGATCTTGCAGATTTCTGCTCCAGCTCATCTGGAAGCACCTGTTGTTACCATGGTAACACCCAGAGCAGAGCAATATTAGCAGATTGAGGCCTCTCGAAGAGCTGCTCAGTCAGAACAGCAACAGAAGAGCAACTGGTGTGCACATTTACAGTGCAGGTAAATGGAGCGGGGTGGGAACGGCCCACTCAGCCACCAACACCGACTGTTATTCTATCCAGAGGTAATTACAGAGCATAATTGCAAATGAAAGCCTAACCGGATGAGTAACACGTTCGTGCCTGTTCTCTGCGGAGCACGGGCTACGTGGCACACTCCTACAGCTGTGTCAATGGGGCACAACTTTGATTTTTCTATAGTGGTTTGTTTACTCCAAATCAAGCAGTTGTTCTCAGCAGTGAGTGTGCTGTTGAATTTCTAAGAATAAAGAACCCCACCCACCTCCAACCTGGCCTCCCCCCCATGTGGCCCTGTATGTGCCATGGCTTGTCAACACATGCATAACCGGAACTTGTCTGTTCCTTATCTGCAGGGAAGCTGACGGACTTAACAAAGCAGATAGATGCAGCCCTCTGTGAAGGTACAGTCACTCACACAAACACTGTCTGCTCCTTACACCAGCAAACAAAACACTTGAGACTATGTGGATAATGTAGATAACAAGGGTGCAGTCACTGCCTGGGTATAGAAACTAGTAAATCACAGTAAAGATAATTAGAGTTTAGCATTCTGCACAAAAAAACTGGAATAATTAATGAAAAACATTCCTCAATGTGAATTTGTGAATGCTCTTGATGAAATCGTGGTTCTGAAATTGTATAGAGCTTTAGCGAGGGTGGACTCCTGGGATTAGTTTCCGATAAAAACCTATAATTGAAGTGAAAAACTATGAAGGATTTTATCAAAGCACACATTTTTATCACAGAGTTTATTGTAGGTGTAATGGAGATGAATGAAAATCATAAATGATGCTTAAAAACCATTAGTAGCAGAGTATACGGTTCATGTTCACATTTCATATTAAAGTATAGCTTGAGAAGAGGCATGCTTTTTTATTTAGATTAAAAAAAAAATCAAACTGATGTTAAACAATTATTTGTCTGCTGCAAATCACTGTTTTTCTTAACTATGTTTTTGTTACTTGATTTTGTAACTATGTTTTAAAATTATTAGAAGCTAAAGAGAAAACTGTTCTGTAATCAGATGACTCAAGCTGTGAATGAATCATGTCCTGCAGCTTAAAGGTGAGAGGGACCA
Source organism: Blennius ocellaris (assembly GCF_963422515.1). Lineage (NCBI taxonomy): Eukaryota > Metazoa > Chordata > Actinopteri > Blenniiformes > Blenniidae > Blennius > Blennius ocellaris. Next base: position 6,440,772 of record NC_137656.1, read on the forward strand.
TGGAGGATGTTAGGAGAAGATCATTCAAAACCCTGCATTTCTGATGGTATGAGGTCAAATTGATGAGTGTAGCATGGACAGTTTATGCTCCAAGAGCATCCCTCAAACAGAAAGACTCCCATATTTCAGCAAAACAATGCTATAAAGTAAATACTGCATCCATCACAACAGTATAGTCCTGCAGTAAAAGTCCAGGTGCTGAACTGTTGCTTCCAGTGTTTTTCTGTTGTGACTAAAATACAGCTTTATTAGATTAGCAAACCATTTTGTTTCCCATTTTTACACATTGTCCCAAGATTTTTGGAAAGGGTTTGTGTGATTAAGCTTCCCATTAGGTTACCGAATTATTAACTCACCACGTCTTTACTCTCTTTCTTTTTCTTTTCCCGTCATTTCAGGGGAGCTGCAGACAGCCAAAGCGCTGCTGGCCCAGATGAAATACTATGCAAACATCGAAGAGAAAGTCAAAGAAAAACTAGCAGAATTTATGTAGATTTGACCTCTATTTAATATTATAGCCACTTTACAGTTTTATACAGAATTGCACAAGTTATTGTACATCTGCCATGTGATGATGTAATGGTATTGTTTCAGATGAATAAAAACAGTTGTGTTGCATTATACACAACCAATCAATGATTTGTAGTGATGATTTATGCTATTTTCATTGAAGTCTGCATACATTTATAACGATTCCTTTGAATTCTATGAAATCCACAAGCTTAATCACATCCACTCGTCTCTAATGTGTCAGTAGATATTACAAAGATCTACAAATGCTTCTGATTAAAATGCCACATGCAGTGGTTATTTGATTATCCTGCATATTAGTTCAGCATTTGGTCATGTGGGACTCAAGCATGCAGGCGCATCCCTCTCGCTCAGTTCCTCAGGTTACCTTTAGGTGGCGACACAACACCTTGGCAGTCCTCTTGCACAGGACTCTTCCATGTTGTTCCAAACTAGACATGGTACCAGGAGGAAGTTCACAACTGAGGCGGACAACCTATTGAATTATTAACGGCGGCTTTATGAAACTGGAGGCTTGAATGCTCTGATGATCAGGAAGACCCCACATGAATGACGACGAGGCAAAGACCTGTGATCTCTGGGAATCGTGGGTAAATTGCCGTGCGTTGACCCCGCGTGCCTGTGCCTACAAAATGCATCAGAATGCAAATGATTCCATCTTCTTTTCTGCCTCACTTCATTTTTCTTAGTAGAATAAAGGGAAAAAAGTGTCATAATCTGTAATTACTTTGCAAATTAGAGCTCAAATTGTGTTAAGGCCTTTTGATACAGGAAACTGATAGAGGTGTAACTGCTCAGTAATGTGGTGGGAGTTACTGTATCTGATGGAGCCATCACATTTCATATCAGATTTGTTATACACGATCCTCCAGCACCTTTCTCTCAGCTGTATTATGAGTTTTGGTGGTTTTCACACGGGCACTGTTTTTCTGTGCTGCAGACCAGCAGAGCGTCCCTCCGTAACACATCCCGACTGGTTGTTTATTAAGTCCAGAACAACAGTGTCACATGTCTGCGGCTGTTTGTGCTTTTTTCGCTACAGAGGAGCAGTTTTCTTAATACGCCTGGATAGACAGTGAATTAAACCGGGGCTTCTCCCCCCGTGAGGAGACAATCAGTCCTATTTATTATTCATGTCGTAATCAGAAGGCATCAACGGTGCCTTTAAATTAATGAGAAAACTTCGATCGACCGACAGTAAGGCCACTGCTGTCTCCCAGAAAATCTTCAGAGATTGAGTTTGAAAGAGAGGAACGGGTGAAAGAAAGAATAGAAGGAAGGAAAAAAACTCAGTAGAGCCAAGCTGTGAAATTGACTTGGATGGGAAAGCTTGGCAGAAGAAGGAAGGACATGCGACAAATGTGCAGCTTGTTGTGCAAGTAAGGCCTGCATCTGACATGCAGAGCTTACCGCTGTTATTGAGAGGGTTTTCTGGTCACAGTCTCCTATAGGTCTTTATCACCTAGGAAATGAATATCCCTTTAGTTCTGGATGTGCTAACATGTTTGGAAATGACTTTATTTAAAGAGTTTGAATGGCAAATTTCAAGATGCAGCCACCAGCTGCTTAGTTTAGCCATTTGGTTGTCCCAGATGAGCCTGCAAGAGAAGAAATCTTATATAAAATTCAAATTGGTGCAGATCAGGGTTTTTTAACATAAGGCTCATGAGCAACGACCGGCCCACAAGAGGTCCAATCCGGCCAAACCACCCAAAACAATTGTAAGAATTTCAAAGACAACATTGATTTTTTTTTTTTAAACAAAGTTCTTAAGAGTAGCACACACAACACAACACTGAGACCCGAACTGAGATATTGACGGTCCTGCCATTAAGGATAGCTACCTTCTTGTAGCAAACTAACCTCAAAGCCATGCTGTCAGGTTAAGTTTGTAAAAACCTGCATAATATGACAGCGACAGAAGTTTTTTTTTGAGATTTCACTGTATTTTGCACCAGAAGATTTCATTAAAACTGCTTTTATTAAAGTAATTATCGGTATTAATTGTTTGGGTTTATTAAGATGTAGACATTTTCATCACATGTACTCTGCATCACAACAAAGTAGAACATTACATTTGAGAGTTATTATGGCACAATTTTACCGGTTTGACCTATTCAAGGTGAAGTTGTACTGTATGTTGTCCTTGAACTAAAACGTGTTTGACATGTGTAAATGTGTAGTCTTTTGTTTCTGTGTTTGTGTTGTGATGGAAATAGTGTATCCTGTCTTAGTCAGCTGGCATCAGCCCCAACCTGCCTGCAGAGGTGATGCATGATATAATTGTTTTCATTTTAAAAGTTAGCGGCTTTGTTATTCTCAAAAAATGCAACCACAAGTTTTATTTTATTGATTATTTTTATTTTTATTTAGACTGCTTTTTCTTAGGCATTATCTGCTCTTTTACTAACGTTTTATTACAATAAATCGCTAAGCATTACTCTTGGTTTTATGTTTTTAGCTCTGTTCACGCCTAACCTACATCCTTTTAGAGTTCTTGGGCTCCATAAATCCCTATGTGGCGTTGTTGGGTTTTCAAATTCTAATCTTTTTATATTTTCTCCAGGACATGAGCACACGGGCCACGGCCATAAGAAGTTACACGTTTGCATATGACATCAAATTGGTTTGGTTGTGATGTTTGACTACCTTATCTTTAATCTTTCAAATCAAAAATGGACTTATCTACAATAATATACTGTACCATCTGACTTATATGGCTTCATACAGTATTTAGAAAATGTGCATTTCTATCCAAATCAAGCATGATAAATCTAAAATTGTGTGTAAGTTCCTCATTTTATCAAGACGGGCAGAGAATAAGTGTGGGACCTATAAAACATAATATAACTGAAATTACAATTTCACCTGGATTAAGTGTCTAAATAAGCTCTGACCAACGTGACTAATAGTTGATGTCATAATTGCTGCATTAATCATCTCCACGTGGCCTCAACATAAATATCATAATGGGATTAATGTGTTCTTGTGACCCATGTCTTAATCGTATTGCTCTCATAATCACATTAAGGCTGAAATGTTGGTGGGCTCATGACGAGGGAGAACAAACACCACGGGATTCTTTATGGACCTCCAGCTATGGATACGAACGGTAGCCAATGAAAGGTTTGACTGACAAAAGGTCAGAAGCAGTGGAGGATGACTCACTGAAGTCGCGCTCTTTTCTCAGAGCACCGAGTCTTTATGATCCTCGCCCCTCTGCTTAGCTTCTGTGTGACTCAGCCGCCGAGTGTCAGCACCATCTTCCCACAGACACCTCGAGCCCGCTGTGCGTGCTTGTGCCTCACCAGGTACTAATGCCATTATAATCTGCCGCTATTAGGCATTCTTCCCACCCTTAATCCGCATTTTAATTTTGTTTGCCTTCCTCTCTTCACCAAGCTGTGTACTTTCTTGTATATAAAGCTTCTCTGGCACACTGAGAAATGATTCTCCAAATGAACTCTTTGAATGTATGCCAATCAGCCACAACATTCTGCTCACGTAAAGTGAAAAACAATGATTATCTCTTTATCGTGGCACCTGGTTGGGGGAGATTATAGACTGCAAGTGCACAGGTCATACTCAAAATAGATGTTGGAAAGGGGGGGGGGGGTCAAGTATTAAGATTTGGGCCAAATCAAAAGATTTTAGTGGGTTGGTGAAGGTGGTCAAATGAAGTCAAAGCAGTAAGCTGGTGGCCCATTCTCATGCTGAAAGCTGACCCAATGTCGTTCCATCCATCAGATGATCTTTATCTTCAGCTCTTTGTGATGGTCCCGATAGAAAGACATCAGGAACACATTGCATCACAGTTATAAAACCTTGATTTGTGTAGGTCTCCTGTCTTGCGTTACATTACTTCTCAGTGCACATATTTCAGCAAGCTATTCGATGTGAATCACGTCGTATTTCAAAAGCACTACCCTGTTCACTCATCCCTTTGTATTTCAAACACGTGGTTGAGTGCCGTCTCCATTTTCTGCCCATCTTCAACATTAATGCGGAATTAGACCATTAAAACTTTGGAAACGATATATCGAGTGCTCCAGATTGCCTTGTTTCTCCTCATTGAACGTAATTACCAGTCAAATCGGAATCCATTTTGACAATCACCGCCTTTGTTCTCGGCTCCATGTTTGCGTGGAGAATTCCCGGAGGTACGAGCCTTGCTGCTGCCGACATTGCGCTTTTGCTATAGGCCCCGTCAAGAGATTCCTGGGGGAAGAATCTCTTTTCCACAGCAACATGAGAAGAAGTCTTATTCATTTAGGTGCAGCTTGTGTATATATGTGTGCACAGATTGTTGCACATTCTTCTCAAATACGTTTAACTTCTAAGAATAGGTAATCAACTACATAAAGTTACTCTCAAGTAGCATTAGGCTGACTCCTTGTCTTTACCTAGCGTTTTATCAAGTTAGGTTATGCACATGTCAAGTGAATTTTCTGTTGTGTTTTGAAGCCAATGGCAGAATTATAATGTCTTAAGGCAGGGGTGCCAAACATAAAGGCTGTTATATGCTTGACGTGTCCACAAGCTCTGCACGGCTTCATGCGCAGTGTGGCCAGATCTGATTGACAGTTTCCAGCCCAATGACATCTTAGAACCTGCCCATTATCCAATAAAAAACAGCCCAAACCATGAAGTTGCCAGACACCCGTCAAGTATAAAACAGCCTTAAGGCCTGTGTGCCAAAACGGACCTACAAGAGCCTCCAATCCGGCTGCCAAACAACCAAGCAAATGGTAAAAATACCTCTAAGAATACAATGCAATACTATTGCAACAACACATCATCAGTAGCGCAAAACTAACCTGTCTCACGGCAGTCTTATCCAAGTTCACGTTTGATCGAAGGATCAATAAAACAATGTTGCTATGAACACTCGACTGCCACAAGCCAGTCATCCCTGGGGTAATATCTCTGACCCTTGCTTAAAACTGCAAAAAGTCTGAAGTATTTCAATTGGATATTTTTAACAAATATATAAAGAGTAGTGGCCACAACGCAACACTGAGACCAGAGCTGAGATATGAGTGATCCTGCCTTGAAAGACAGCATTTGCCTCAAAGCCAAGACAATGGACATTCTACTGTATTATGCTCCAGAAAGTTTAATTAAAATTTGTGTCAAGATCGTAGTCATTTTCCACAGCAATTGTTTGGCACCACAACAAAGAAAAACATTCAAGTTTAAAGTCAAAGTTTATTATGGCAACTCAAGATAAAATTGGGCTGTATGTGGCTCCTGCTCCTGGAATTCATTCAAATTGATTTACAACCAACACAGGGTTTCTTTTTCTAAAATGACACAAAATCAGACAGTCTTTGTAATATTGTAGTCACGGAAGAAGATGATGTTCTTTTCAAAGGCAGCAGTGGGTCAGGATGTCTAGACAAGAATAAGACAGACTCAGATGTGAGGAAGTCAGTGCAGGAAGGTAGCAAGATTCTGGCTCAACCTGACGGGCTGGAAGAAGAGTGACAAGAGGCTGGACCAACCTGACCACCAACACTGGAAAATGGAGTCTCAACCACAGCTACTCATGGTTCTTCTCTGGGGAGGTTGGGTCTCGACAACAGCTCACCGACTGTCATTCTTCTGAACCAGATAAAAACCTTTGTACAAGCTTTTTTTTGGTTTCATTTTTGTTTTAGTATTGAAATAAATTAATGAATTTGTAATCTTTCAGCTCAGAATCAACAAATGTGCTAATACCTCTTAACTGTAATGTGTTTGACACTCGTGTCTTAAGGGATTCATTGGCTTTCATTCAGATTATATCAGACTTATGTAGTGTGCTACTTTTTGATGCTTGATCCAATATCTTGCTCGGTAAACTCACTAATACCACCATATGATTACAGCTACTTGTTCAGGTCATAACATCTATGAACACACTTAATGGAATCCATTCATACTAATTGGAGCGTAACTTTGCCTCAGTTAGAAGTTTCCTCAAGGAAAGTGGTCAAACAAACGGAACTTTGGGTTTTTGTGCTTGTTCACAAAACCTATTTCAATCTGAGCATATTTTCTATATTTTCATTTTTCACTGCTGCAATTCCTTGCACCAACATCTGCAAAAATGTGCAAGGGACAGATGCTGGAGTGCATCAACAAAGTCAAATAATCCAATGAAAACAAATATCGGTAATGTTTACAATGTCTCCACAGCTCACTGGAGTCTAATCTCCAAGGCGAAGGTAGGGTCCCGTTTTAATTAAACGTCTCTGAAGAAGCAGGCTGTGGATTTTTTTGTTGTTGTTGTTTTTTCTCCTTGGCACACACCTGTCCCATTGAAACACCCGGAGATATTGCTTCAAAAAGCTCTTTTTTTTGGTTCTGGAGTTTGGAAAGACTTTGAAGGTGAAGAACCATGGGTTTAAACAAGGTGTATGTGTGCGGAAACAGAGATCAGCCATTTAGTTCCAGATGAGTGGAGCGCAAACTGCTCGCTGCTGGCGAAATCGCGCTTACCTCATCTCGTCTCCTGCGCTGTGCCGCAAATACCCCCGCTATTTCACACCCATCCCACTGTCTGAAGTTCTGGTCTGGCTTTGTTTTCCCATCTCATCTTGAGAGCTGATACTGTTTTGTATTTCAGTGCTTTATCAAGCTCTGGATTCCACTCAGACAAAGTGAAACAGCTTAAACCTGGTACCAAGCTCTGAATTCAAATGAACAGATTTCCAGCTTTTTTTTATTTACTTTCTTGCCTTTGATGATTTACCCAACCCCCCCCCCCCGAAAAAAAACAAAAAGTTTGGGCTGATCTCTTTTTGGCCATTTTCAATGATTTTTCTGTGCTACCACGAAATTCCAGCTTCAGCTCTCAAGCCCCTCGAATTGGAAAAAAAAAAAAAATCCGCTCACCAGTTATCATGTATGTATTGGTGATAACATGAATATATTGAAAATATATATATGTAGTTTTTATATACAACAGCTCAGTTAATGGAGGCTATGAAAGTTCCAAAAAAATAACACTTGGTGAATGTTTATGAATGAATGAAAGAAAGACCTGGATCTGGCATCAAACTCAACGTCGTTACTGCCTGAATAAACACACCAGGCAGTGCCGAAGCCTTCATGGGAAAGAATCTGGCTCAACACATCTCCAATTTCTCACTTTCACATCATGGCAAAATTGAATTGAAGCACAAGCACTTGCTACAAACAGCCCGGCACATTAAGGATTGTAACCAGCATTGTGGACGCTTTCTTTGTCGACACGAATGCTAATGCAAGTGAAGAGACATCACGCCACGGCTAGGCTTTCCTGCAGGTGGGCGAGGCAGGATTCATTTCCGAAAGGAACACAAGATGATTGCATCATGGTTCAAGTACATGTCTGAGCCCAGAAAACATTAAGAAAAAAAAAAAATCGAGTTTTATTACTATGCAGGAATTCAGCCAAATCCCTGCACCTGCGGCTTAATATTGCCTTCAGTCGATATTGTCCGTGTGCATGGCCTCCTTCTCTTGCCTCTTTATATGTGGGCCAAGGGCTGAATTCACACGTACTCGCGGACATTAATTTGTTAGGGCTCGATTTTAAGCACACAAACCCAGCAACGCAACCCACCAATCTCTTCCTCTCCGCTTGTGGCAGCGATATCTCACATAATGATGACTCTTTTTACTCCCATGCATCCCAGCAAGTTCAACAACAATCTAACCTTTTTTTTCTTCTTCCGACTGCAGCTGTTTCTATGACAACGCCAGCTCCTGCTGCAACTTTTAAAGTGTGATAAACACAAAAGCCAGATAATGGAATTGATTGATCTCGTTTTCCCTCCACGGGACTGATATCAAGACTGATCGGGGTTGTTTAAGCTAACAGGCAAAGGTCAAAAGGTTATAATATTTCTTGTTCTACTCAGACATTTTGTAGCAGTTGAAAATTTCTGAGCACTTCTTTGGATTTCTGAGCTGTGGTGAGTGTGAATGATAGTTGTGAGGTGGGTCACATGCAAGGATGGGAATGGTTGACACCCTTACAGTTGAATTTATTTATTTTCTTTTTTACCAGAGAAAGAGATCATATGTATATCTACTGCATAGTGAGTCAGACATAGACTCACACACAACACACACACACTTTTGCAATGAGGACATTTTGGTTGGATTTACGCATTTTCTGAACTCTCAAAATGAAAGCTATCTTCAATGACTGGTCTATTATCAAAACATTGTTTTGAGGCTTTCACATTTAAAAGAAAAATAAGTATTTACTGTGACCATGGTGTGCATGCACAGAGTGGCAACATTTCAGAAATGTTGTGTTGTTCCATTTCCAAAGTTGTGTTTTCCTCCATTTCAGATGTAGTTGAAAAGTTTTGGGAAATTTCCACCTTGGAATTCGTCAATAATAAGTTTTGTCTCTGAGCAGCGTTGTCGTGATAATGGACACCCAAAGCGCAGGGATTTTATTTTTCCCTTATCGCTTAAAAATGTTGTATATACAGGGCCTAACTCTTTGAAACCAATACACTTAAAACTTATGATGGTCTTGCATTACATTTAGTTAGCATTTCATAATTACATTTATGACTTTCACGTTGTCAAATCATAAATGTGTAGTAAAGCCATTTTAATAAAGACCCCCACTTCATCATAAATCACTCCCTGGTCACAGGTGTATATCCAAGTCCATTCAGATATCAAGTTAAATCTCTTTCTGAAGCCAAGATGTGGATCTGTCTCTCTACGTTATGAAAACATAACTGCATTATTGCCTTCGCAAGCTATTGAATAGGTGTTATATATGAAGCTCTGGTTGTAAAGAAAAAAAAAGTACCTTGGGCTTTCCTCCACCTTGCTTTCCTTATTGCATTTGACAGGACACTGACCACATAAGACAATCCTGTCTGCGGCTCAAATTGAGATCTCTGAGAAAGTGCTCTGCCATTGACCCCAGGGCTTCAGAGGCTCTTCAGCTCGGAAAGAAAGAAAAAAAATAGGAATGTGTTGTCCACCTCACCCAAAAGCTTCTGGAGACACAAATCGAAAGGCTACAATTTCCTGTAAACATGCGATTTTGCATGACACAATGATGGCGATGAAGCGCCATCCTCAGTTTGAGTCTCTTGCCAATCACCCGAGCGGAGTGAAATTAATCACTCTCGGGACTGTCAGTCGGCGTCAGCCAGGAGACATTTATCTCTGAACTCGTGTCAGTAATTTGGCAATAACGATTCCTTTGATTAATTCACTGCCTGAATCGCAGCCAGGAGAGCAGGAGTTCAGAGACAGTGACAGATTGATGGTGCTTGTTTCCTGTGATTCTGTGGCCCTCCAACTTTATGATGATAAGACTTGTGTAAAAAAAACAACAAAACTAACAAAATTAAAGCTGCAAAGCAGGCTTGAATGGGCCGTCGCTACTTGCAGGACTCCGACCGAGGATGTCAGTTGGCATATGTGTACTGCTCCCGGCATATGTGTTGTACTGCCGCAGTGTCAGTCAAACTCTTTTGAGAGCCAGGGAAATGAACCGCTTTGCTCCTTTAATGACTTGTTGTAGTTAATGGCACTTTTCTACTTGTTCCTGCTCAGCCTTGCTCGCCTTGCCTCAACTCGACTCAGCCTCGGTTGTTTTCCATTACACTATTGTACCACCACAGCGTGGGCAGAGTCGTTAGAGCTTTTCCCCGTCGTATACAACTAATCACCCCTGATATGATGTGGGGCCAACACGACTTGGATATCAGCTCAATTAATAAATTAAATAGATAATTATATTTATTAATAATATTCCAAAATGTGGATTGTCATCGTGCTTCACTATCCGGTGTTTCAAATATTGTGAACAAACAGCCAGAATTACCACCAAAAAGAAATTATCTATAACATATTCTCACGTGCCTTGGAGCATTTCATTTCATATGTTATGAGTTTAAAAGTAACTGGAAAAAAATTACAAACCTGTGAAAATGGTTGTAGGTGTTGCAATCTAATCCATTGGGTTCAGTGTCAATCAGTGTGGGGAACGTCTGTGTTTGAATCATGGTTGCGACATAATCTAGTGTAAAAACTAGTAAAATCTCATTTGTTGGCTTTTGTTTCACTAAATTGTTTGAGATGAGGAAATCGCCATTTAAATGCCCTACTTCCATGACATAATATCACCGTGGCCAGAACATTTGAACATGTTCCATGCATTTCACTAGAAACCGAGAAATCACAACCTGTTTAGTGAGTAGTGCTTCATTTAAAGTATTTTTTCTATATACTGATGAGCATTGTATATACCGAAAGTGCTACATCATAGTCAAAGTGCAGTTTAAAAGGATTTTACTCGGTTCACTAGGTGATATTACTGATAAAAAAATGTAAACACTATTAACCCATGTGCAGTGCAAAATTAAAGTACATGTCTGCTGAATCCAATCACTCGCATTCAATTCATTGTCAATGTGAATTGCACTGTGTTGCTTGCTGGGATGTGATGCGCTGCGTTTTGAGCTGCTGCGCGGAACCAAGGAGTTGCCCTCACTGCATTTGCATAAAGTCAAAGCCAGCCAGCTTTATGCAAAATAGGCATGTGGCATGGCATATGGCAGCCTGGCATGGCGCAAAACATTTGTAAAATGTTTAAACTAGCTATAGTGAAACCAACATGGCAGATTCAGCAACTGCAGTTTGTTTCTCACCTCAAATGTTTTCAGAAATATGTTTCACTGAACCGTTTTGTTTTAGTAAAAAAGAAAAGAAAGAAAGTTTGTGACATAGTTGGGTTTGGTTTGAAATCCAGGCATCTCCTCTCAGACGATGTCAACAAGTTGGTTTTGTCTTAGGAGCTGGCTGAAGGAGTAACAGGGTGTGGCAGTAGAGCATGCTACCGTCAGGTTCACCCACAGAGGCATGGAGTCAGGAGTTTCCCCAAACCACTCTTTATTAATAAATGGAATGGAATGGAATGGAAACAAAACAAAATTAAACTAAACCAAACTTCAGCCCAACTGCTCTTCTTTCAGGCTCTGTCCAGTGTGCCTCTTCCACCTGTCATACCAGTGTCCGGGCGGCTCCTCTTTTATGGGCAGAGAGGCGAGGCCGCACACCTGATTCCCATCAGGGGCTTAATCACCTCCCTGCCATACAGGACAATGTTAATGTGTTTAAATGTTTGTTCTGAAAAAGATACGTTTCTTTTGGTAACATAAGCAGTTAAAGATGTTTAATTACATTAATAATACTTTGACTTTCGCAGATATATATTTCTGTCTTTCTTGAGTGTGTTTGCTCATGCAAAATGAAAGGCAATTAATATGAATTAAAAATGAATCATATTTAATCGTGATTACGCAAAATTATCCACAACAACCTTTTGAAAATTTCACATTACATTTCTATGGCTCATATAATATTATTACCAAATTTCACCAACATACTTTCTCAAAGATGTTCTTTTCTCATTGCATTGTGCGCGCGCACACACACACACACACACACACACACACACACCACTCACACACACACACACACAGTAAGTAAACCGTGAGCATTGCCAGGAATAAAAGTTTAGGATCTTTTACTCCCATCAAAGCATGTGGGACTGGTCTTCCAGGAGCAGGAGTTACTGTCCCTGCACTAAAAAAATGAGACGCCAGGAAAAAGCCCATTCAGCAGGTGTCATCACAATGACTTGATTTTGTCTTCCGTGCAAACTTTGTGCTCCCTCCAAGAGTCTCTCGTGGGGCTTTTGCCTGGTAAACAACACTCTCAGGATATCTTACTCTTTTCTTTATTTGACAGCGATGCAGTCGACCGGTTTCCTGAGGTGTTGTCGTTCACACGCACACACACGCACACACACACACACACTTCTACACAACACCTTCTTCAAGGGACTAAATGGAAATTAATGACTGTTATCTTCCAGACTATTGAATCTATTAGTGGCACACGTTGGAATCTTGATTTGAGCCTCGTCGGTGTTATTGTTTCAATTCAGCCATATGTCAGGATGAAAAATTGCAATAATTTCTACATTAATTGGTATTCTGAATCAGAAAAAAAAGAAACATTCTCCTGAAGCCGTTATGATTCACACACACACACACACACACACACACACACACACACACACACACACACACACACACACACACACACACACACACACACGCACACACACACACAGAAAAAAATTACCTTTCAAAACAAATCTGATCAGCCATAACAGTATGACCACTGAAGGAATATAGAATATTACATATTGTATTCAGTTGTCTTTCTACACGGCTGGGATTTCTCCCACTGCTAAGTTGGGAATAACATAGCTATAAATCCTGTTCAGGGACTTTCCAAGTTGGTTGGCGATGTCTCCTCAGCGCTCCACTTTGCAAAAACATGGTCAAGGTAAGATAAGGGGTCAGCGGTCACTTTGTCCCACAGAATGTCAAGCTCTGAGAAGAACCAGTTTGAAGCAGTTTTGGAGACAAAGGAATAGCAACTTCACCATAGCAACGCATACGTCACGAGGAACTGACCAATGTGAGGTTGAGGTGGTGTATGCAAATGTATAAATATGAACCACGCGTTGCAGTTGGGCCCTTCTTCATTGTAAACCTGGCCTGTATACTTGGGTCTGCAAGGAAGAACGGTCCGAGCTCATATTATGCAATCTCTGATATATGGAATTTTGTAGCATTATGTAATCTGATATATACATTTTTGTAATCTCTTGTTTGTGTGATTATTAAATCCACTATTGAAGAAATTAACTCTGTTTCTGCCTCTCCCGGATCAAACGAACACACAGGAACTCAGGGGAACACAGGTACGAATTCCAACACCACTGAAGGGAAGTCTATGGCATTTGTTAGTCAGTGAGTTTATATTAGGCACTAAGTGAACACTTTCAGTCATTCCATGATGATTTATAAAAGCACCTCATATACAAAACCGGGGCTTTAAAATGATAAAAAAAAAAAAAAAGCCCCACTACCCAATCGTAACGTACACATGCAGACACACAAACTGACACACAGACAAAGAAGTGCATAATATCAGGTCAACTTGTTGTTGAGGAAAAACAATATGAATTAGGTTAGACATCAAAGCAGATTATGCCTTCAGATTTTATCTTTAAAATTTTATCTTTTATTTTATTATTTGTAAATTTACTACATTTTTTGAATTGGTTAATCGCACGACTTGTGGGAATTATTTGTGATACTTCCATTTTTCTGTCACTCTTAAAAGTCTGCATTTTTAACATGCGTGACATGAAATCACAGTGCATGGGAACAATTTATTTCATAGCCCATTCGTGTTTTATTTATAGCTCATATTGCTATCGCAATAAATTTGAGATATGTTTGTCTCCTGTCTCCTGACAGTCCACACTTGTATACAACACAACCCGAAGATAAACCCACTCTAATAGAAAGTGGCTGATCGTATCAAACCATAAATCATGTTCTCAAAATGCAAGTTAAATACGAAGGAAAAAATAGGCAAGTTAAGAGACTTTGAGTTCGATAAATGGTTAATGGATTTCACTTACATAGCACTGTTCCACTGCTTGAGCAGCCCCTAAAGCACTTTCCACTGTTTATCACATTCACCCATTCACACACATGCACGACAATGGCTGCAGCTGGCATAAGCAAGGCACTCAATCAATCTATTGACAAAAGACCAGATTGTATTGGCTAAGTGATTAGGTTCAGAGTATTTTAAAACTCTGAAGCTACTGCAAAATAGTGTTCTGTACTGGACACGATCGATCAAAAGTCCATGCTGAATCATATTTTCTAAAAACCTGGGTACATGTAATTGTGACAAATCACAAGCTTTTGGAAGAAGGCTCATATCTTGACACAGAAATGGGGTACAGTTGAAAACAATCAAGGGTAATAAGGGGCCGTGAAGGAGCACAAAGGAGGACAAAAGAGCGAAGCTAAAAGACACAACTGAAAACAGACAAGGAAGTAAACCAGATTGGAATAAAACCTAGAACTTAAAACACTAAAAACAATGACATATAAGGACACCAGGAAATATGCAAAAATCTTAAAAAACATGAAAACAAGGCAAGGCACAAACAAAAATATTAGCATCATATGAAAGAAGTGTGAACCTTGGGCAATGACACCATTAGTTATACAGTCACACAGCTGTACTTCACTTTCACCAGTAAATTGAGTAGGTTAGACTTTCAATGATTTCTTCATATGAACAATTAGTGTTGTCTTTCAGTCTGTGAGGTTAAAAAGCAGCGACAAAGCCAGAAATCTTAGCACTCTGAAAGAAAATCATGGACTCTGAGCAGCATATTAAAACATTCACAAAGATTAGTGTCACCTGAATGCAGCAACATTTAAAGGACTGATGCTCAAAGAAATTAATCTATGCATTTGTCCTGACTTGAATACAGTCGCCTTTTTTACTGGTCTTCCTAAAAATGTCAGTTGCAGCTGATTTGATAAGCTGATGCTCAAAACTTCACAAATAGTAACAACTTCTATTTCAATCGATGTTGGTTTTTATGACATTTAGTCAACTTCATCCAAAATCGTACACGTTTTAGTCCAATTAATTTTAATCATTTTAGTCTTTTTCAAGAATCCAGTAAGCGTTTTAGTCTACATTTAGGCCCTGTTTATGTGACATTGTTCAAGTGAAAATGCATCGTTTTTGCATTTTTTGTGTTGGCATGGCAACATTTTGAAACAATGTTTGTTTACACAGAAATGGCAGGAATGTAGAAGATTATGTAGTTTTAAGAATGTCGCTCTACTGTGGCCATCGTAAATAGTTTTTGTGCACATGTGCAACAACACTGGCCGCATGACTCCCAGTCCATACTTTCCTGGAACTTTTTAAGCCACGTTTATACGTACCTGGGTTTTTAAAAAACATTGACATTTCTCTGCGTTTGGGCCTTGCATTTATGTACAAACACAGCTACGAGTCGCCACAAATGAGGATTCCTCAAAACTCTGGCCACAGTGGCGATCTGGAAAAACTGATTTCAGTCATTTTTCACTATAACCATTATTCATTTTACATAAAAACATTTTTTGAAGCACAACAGAGATTTATGCAATTTTAAGTCGACACCAAGTCCATCCCACAATATGACTCCCAAAGTTGAAACACATCTGGTTTTTTTAACATTGGCTTTCACATTACCCTCTGCAAAGATACCCAATCTAAAAGAATAATAATTTTCTTTCAGTTGAAAAAGATTTAGAATTCCAGTGGGAATACTTTATTTTTCACTTGAAATAATATTTCTCAGGTTTTTAAGTACACAATATGTACAAATTTTAATGTTCAAGATTCTTGGCAATATAGTCAGCTATGACATATAAAATCTGTTTTTTTTTCTCTCCCAGCAGAGGGTCTCATCTCGCTCGTGAGAATTTTCCCACCTCTGTGTGGATCTGTCATAATCTCTTCCCTCCCTCACTCAGTCGTACCTCTGCCACAATGTCTCAATAAAGGATGTGCGCCTCTTTCTTTTTGTCGTACCTATTCAGTTGCTGCGTGACTGTTTAGACAAACGCCATCATCCACCCATCCATCCATCAATTACATGAACTCGCACTGTGGAGCAGACTTTGTGTGGCTCCATCTGTTTTCGCTGCCTGACAAATACTTGCCAGTTGATGGGTGGAGGGAGTGAGTGTGGGGGTATTTTCAAGTCTTGAAGCCATGTAGTGTGCGTGGGTGTTACAGTTCACTCTATATTTCATTCGCTGGCGGTGGGATTTTGTGGCTGTCGCCATGGAAACCCAGCCGCACGGTGACCCCTCCCTTGGGAATACCTTATTAAAGTGGAATTTTGTAATTGAACGTAATAGAATAGCTGTAATTGGATTAGTATACTATTACAGCTATTACGCTTATCTTCGCAGCTCTCCCTGAAATCTCCTAAATGTTCCTCTCACTGATGTACTTTCTAACAGCAGTTAGTCCCCTGGCAGAGCCAGAGCTAATGCTCTCGCTGCCATATCATTCACACACGCTTGCAAAGATATGCCTGTCAAATAGCGACCTGTTACATATTACAGTTCTGAACAGGGAACAGTTTATACATTTAAAAAAAAAAAGGAATTACAAAAGTGGTTTGATGTTCACACTGGATATATTTTTCAAAAATATATAAAAGGCTCTCGGTTGGCTGCGAGGCTGCTAACTGCTTCTCCATCTCTGCCATGTCCCCTCGGCTTGTTCCAGCTGCCTGCTGAAGGAATTAAGGAGATTTGCAAAGCCCAGGCAGATGTAACAGCTGAGCTGACATTGGCCTGCGTGGGACAACATACCACACAGATAGAGAAAAAGAGGGAGAGAGACATGCTCGGCACTGGTAGCTGGAAGGCTTAAGGATGTCGCGGGCTTCATTATGTCCCAGACAAGCTTCCTGACTTGGCTAGGCAAAGTGTATTTTCTGCCCAGTGCCCACGAGTACTTAGAGGCAGACGAGATAGAGGGGCAGGTGTGTCCAGGTGTGAAATGCTGCTGGACCTGCATTATTTGACAGCCTGGGTGGACTTGAGGGAGACAAGCCTCTAACTTAGTGACACCTAACATTCAGAAAAAATAAGTCCAGTAAAACTTCTCTCGTGTTATCCAACTGAGAAATAACCTACAAGGTTCACACTGTGGCATTTAATCAACTATTTAATAGTTGTTGGCAGGTCTCAAGGCTTCGCTTTATGTTACACTGACACAAACTGTCTATCAGGATGAAGACTTGCTGTCCAAGTGCATTGGCTGTCCTCTCTACATTCACTGCAGCAGCTGGGGACTGTGCTCTGTGAAATGTGGTGTGCAGGTTTCATGATAAGGAATGACATTATGTGATATTCCACATGCTGTAAATGCTATGCCGTACTATATGCACATTTAAAACAGGGTACCTTGCACTTCGGATTCAGGTTGCTTTTTATATACTTGTTTTAATAATGGAGTCACACACACGTGCATGCAGAGAACAATACACTATAAAAGCATGTTGTTGTGTAAACAGCAGTGATGCCGGTAACACGTTAATTAGTAAGGCGTTACTCTAATACAGTGGTTCTCAATTATTTTCTGTCATGCCCCCCCTAGAGGACAGAATTTTTTCCAGGCCCCCCCCCGAATTGTACTACCATTGAGAACCTGATAATATTTATTTATTTATCTATATAAACCATGTACGAGTTGCTGCACCAGCATTCTGCATACAATCACCTGATTATCAAAATAAATTAATAAAATGAGCTGAGAACAACTTAAAGCAATTTCCAAGTTTAGTTTATGAATTGTGATTCTCAAAACAGAAAAAGTGCAAATGATTCACTGGGATGTGCATTTTTAAAAACTGAACACAGTAACGTTCAAAACTTTAAACAGTAAGATGTTCTGCTAGTTGTTCTTGGAGGTGGTCTGAAATGTCAGGTCTATGTCTCCCGACCGTGTCATTAGAAAGACGGACAGTCTTCAGTGTCTCTCATTAGAAAGAGGGACAGTCTTCAGTGTCTCTCATTAGAAAGAGGGACAGTCTTCAGTGTCTCTCATTAGAAAGAGGGACAGTCTTCAGTGCCTCTCATTAGAAAGAGGGACAGTCTTCAGTGTCTCTCATTAGAAAGAGGGACAGTCTTCAGTGCCTCAGCACTTTTCTCACCCAGCATGATTGTGACCATGTCCAATGCTGTATTAGCTCCTCTGCTATGATGTGGTGAGGAACTTAGTAAGAGGCTAACAGGCTTCTTTGTTTATTGAGGCCGCGCTGACACAATGAGCCGCTTGTTGGCCATACTCCTCGAGTTTACCATGAAACAACTCCAGTGCCTTACTGACATAACTGGGGTGTATGGTCTCCAGGTGTATGGTGTATGGTCTCCAGGTGTATGGTCTCCAGGTGCCGTCTTCATTTATTTGGCTTCATGCTCCGCTGCCATAGTTTTTAGGCATAAAACACAAACGGGTGTTTCCTGGTTCCCGACGTGTTCACGGTAAACCCAAGGCCTATGTAGGCATCGTCATACCTTCTGCTCTTACTAGGTTTATGTTTACTGTCACCTGTTTTCTTTTCCTCTGACGCCTCATCCTTTCTTCTTTTCACTCCTGTCAGAAACTTCTCCTCCTCTCCTCCTCCTCCTCCTCATCCGCCAGCTCTGTGCACCGGTGTTCATGTGTAGTAGTTCTTCTCCTCTACTGGTTGAACAGGCAGCCTGTTGATTAGTTTGAGCACTGCTGCCACCTAGTGGCTGGAGGCCCTTTTTTTATTGTTCAAGCATGAATAAAGACACTAATACTGAAAGTCGCGCCCGCCTCACGCCCCCCCTGACACCCCACCACGCCCCCCCAGGGGGGCGCGCCCCACCATTTGAGAAGCACTGCTCTAATATGACTTTTTTCAGTAACGAGTAATCTAGCATGTTACTAATCAATTACTTAATCAATCAATCAAAGACTTTATTTGTCCACAGGAGGGGGCAATTAACGTAGCATAGAGCAGCCAGTGCAAATAAATAAAGAATAAAGAATAAAGGTAAAATATGTATAAACATGGTGCAAGAGGCAGGGAACAGCAGAGTTTGGGGCAAAACCAGTTGTAATTTTTATGTTAAGATGATGGGGGTGTGGTCGACAGCTGCTGAAAGTAACTAAAAAAGTAACGTATAATATACATTTTCAGTTTTAACTTAAAAGCATTGCCATGTAAACGGGGCTTTTCACAGTTGTTTCGCATTGAGATTTTGACACACATTGAAAAAAATTAATTATTAAGGAGCCTGTTCAGTTTTCTAGTAATTAAAAAAACAAGACAGACCCAGTCATAGGAATCTGAAATTAGTGAAAATGACTATGTTGTGCAGGTATGGTCCAACAGACAGATAGCGAAATGCTAATACATGCTACAGGACCAAAGGTTTCTGGTGCAAAAGGAAATTAATAATAGCAGCTTCCTGTTTGTTGAAAATGTACAGGTTTTGGGTCACTATTTTTAATTGTAAAATCTGTTTTTTGAAACAGGTCATCTTTACAACTGCACACAATAGCTACTTTGTGTTACAGTAAGCAATTAACTGTTGCTAATAGTTAGCATCAGTCACTAACGGTTAGCATCTGTCAGCACAAAGGAGCGATCGTGGAAAACCAGTTCCGTATCATCCAGAATACACGTCACAACTGAGGTTGATATCAGTTGCAAAAATCCTTTGAGAAGAAGAAAAAGAAGATATTATTGGATGAGTTTATTTTATCTTTGCATGCCCAGACTTAACTGAAAAGCCTCTGCCAACAGACGTTGCTGAAACATTTGAGAATTCGTTTCTCAGCTCTGGCCATCTTTGTTGTTTTCTTCGTCACAGTAATAATAATATTTCTGTTATTCTCCAGTTTCTCGCCATCTCTTCAGACACTCCAACCTGTTTTCCTCCTGCTTTATATTTTAGTTTAAGCTCTGCTGTATAGCTTTCTTTTTGTTGTGTTTTTGTTTGTTTTTGTTTTGACACAGTGTTATCTGATGGTCAAAGCTGGTCGTACTGGTGTATTAAAATAGTTCAGTTGCTTCTTTAATAAAAATTATCACCAGCCACACAACAGAAAAATAAAGTGACTTGTCATCCTGACACCTACAGTGACTTTAATGCACATTTGTTAGTATGAAATTGCTTTAAATGCAGTGGTAACCCTTTTCTTTATTGTAGCTGCAGGTTGTCTTGCTTTGCAGTATCTTCACACAGTGAAAATGATAAATGGTAAATTAATTTGCTCTTGAGCTGTTCCAGTACAGATCGGCTTGTTTTCAGCATTTTGCGGTCATGGCAAGCTGCACCAAGTCCATCTATATATCTCAATAGAAACATTAAATATTCATCAAGGTTAAGGCGCTATGTCTAAACATGAAAATGCAAGAGAAATAAATTGTTTCCAGTTGGTGAACTCTTTGCTCTCTGCTCCTCCAGCTATTCATAGCTTGTGAACAAAACGATGCAAGCTTTCACCTACTCTCTATTAGATTCTAAATGATCAAACACTATTTGTTTACTTCATCCCAGTGGACGTCCATATGTATGGAAAGCTTTCAAACGAGACAGTTTTCAAGGCCCAGCAGGAACCACAGTTTTATAGCTCAATTACACATGTCCACTTAAACAGGATAATTGCTTTCAGTTAGATTTTATGCTCTGTAACAACTAACATAATAAAGTGAAACAGATACACATGAGGCAACATTTCTGATGGCATGAAATGGCAAGGCAACACATTTATTTATGACACATGGGGTTGTTTTTGAAATCTCTAAAAGGTTTGGTCCAGAATTGACTGACACTGTTGAATTTCAACAGATCTATTAATGAGCTCTCTGGGCCTGGGAGGCATCCATAACAAACTATTTCCACCTGTGCTCGTACATGCGAAACCAGCCTTACCAATGCAGTTGCATGTTGATTAAGCTTTGATTGGCTTCCCCCTGCATTCCACACAGAAATTTCATCAGAACCCCCCCACCCCCTTTGAAAGCTGCTTAGGTACATGTGCCAGATATCTCAAATCCACCCTCAGCAGGAATTACATCCTCACTGACAAATCTCTGCAGCTCGCTCCGCCCTAAACCCATCTTAAAGTCTGTGGGGACCTTCACTTGAAAGAGACAAACAATTTAATAAAATTGTCTCATAAATACAAAATAATTAACCCATCAGGATCATACAAAGAAAGCAATATAGTTTAATAAAAATGATTTACTCATCTAAATAGGGTCAGTTGCCTGTTTGATGCAAAATATCGATGCATTCAGTGGTGTACACAATAATAAGTGCCGAAAACACAATTTTGATGTCCCAGCTGTTGAGTTTGTCCCTTTGGGTGATGACTTGGGTGTTTTCCAGCCAGAGGTCAAGCAAACCAAATATTTGATTATTTGAAAGATATCTTGAGCCAAGAGATGAAATTATGACCGCTGTCCATCATTTTGACAGATTAGATTACGAAGGGGTGTGACGAGTGATCGAGTGCGAGTCGGTGTTAAAGTATTGATACTTCCAATGCCAAATGTGCCTCTCTGACGATTGGATCCAGACTTGATTCATGAATAATTTCTGGAAAATGTGCTAAATTAGACAGTTACACAAAGCATGCATGATTTACTCAGAATAAAACCATGAGCAAAAAAAAAACGCGCTGTGGAGAGAATATGTTGTGAAAAAGCAGCATCTCTGTAGAAAGTTTGTTTGCTCGTGTGTTTCGAACAAATTTAAAAGGATGCAGTTAACGCAACAAGTGTTTTAAGAATCACATTGCAAGCTTCATGTTGGTCTATGAGCATAACCTCCTCCAAATTAGTTTGCATCATGTGGAATACACACCCAATTTTCAATATTAATGAAGGCAGACTGGCTAAATCCATAGTGTGTTGAGTGCAAAATCATTGACACGCGGGCTTTGCAAGCCTCTTTTAATAACTTTCTATCAACATTGTAGTTATTTTTTCACCCATGTTTGAGTAGGGAATAACCTAATAAGCTGGCTCATAGAGACATTTTTTTATCCTGCATTGAACAAAGATTATTTGATTGTATCCATTTTACAGTGTATACCTTGAAATATTGTTGTTTTTGAAATCTTACTGGACTTACGGGAATTTAAAGTTCTTTGCTTTGAAACAGAGTGTGCGAGAGAAATGAGTTTTTAAACCCTCTGCTGATATATTGTGGTCATTTTGGGCTATAGGGCAGTAAAAACCATACTTATTGCCACCTTACAGGTAGTTTCAGGTCTCTAATGAGTCGGTCTGTTTTTCATGAGTTTCAGTCTCCTCTGTGGATTACTGGTGGAGATGAATGAAACTCATCTGTGGCTATTCTTTAAACAATCGGTCCCATTGTGTTAGTTTCGATAAAGCACTTCAGTGGACATAAATTACAAAAAAACCCCTCCAAAAAATAACAACTATACTTATCAATGAGAAAGAAAGCTTTTGTGATGCATCAGAGTCGCCATCTGAGATTCAGATTCATCCTGAATATCGCCCTTTACACAAATTACACAAACAGATCGGCAACAGCTAATTGAAAGATCAAATACGACATTCCAACAGGAGACCTTGTACACTGCGATAAGGGAGTAAAAAAAAAGATAAATCACAGACGGCAGTTGTTTCATAATTGTGGCTGGTGAGATCCCTGCAGACTGAAATGTTTAATCACGCAAGCAAAACATCTGCTTTCCCCTTCACATTGTTCATGCTGCATTCCCAGCACTGATCTATTGTACTTTATTATTCACAACGTATTTTGTACACTTTGTGCCGGTGATTGAAGCTCTACTGTATGAAGGTCACCCATGAAAACAATTGTAAACTGGAAATCTAAATCCTGTAGTTTTATTGGAGGGTAGAAATATGTTTGCCTTCCATTATCTCACCAGGGGTTTTAATGATGAAACCCATTCGTGATTGTCATTCAGTACACTGGACTCGATTTCCATTCAATCGATGTTACAGATGTCCCAACCCATCCATAGATAAAAATAAAAGCCAGCTATCTGTCAATCAAACATTTGCACTGTGTACAGCATTGCACGCTGGTGAATTTTATTTCTTTTTGTAACTAGAGTAAAGGGTCCTCGAGATGACAATTATTGTTTTTGCCTGAGTCCACTGGCTTCTTGTCTCTTTTAGAATTGGTTTTAAGACTTGAAAAACTTGAAGACTGAGGTCAGCAAATCAGATGGTCCATGTTGTACCAAGATCCAGACTAAAAACGAGAGGTGACCGAGGCTTTTCTGTGGCTGCTCCCCGTCTGTGGAAACGTTTGCCTCTCCACATTAGAACCGCTCGGTCTCTTGAGTCCTTCAAGTGTCAAGTCAAGACTTACATGTACTCGCTGGCCTTTAACAGTAATTGAGCACTGTGATATAGTGGCATTGTTTTTAACCTGTTTTAACCTGTAGAATGGGTGTGTTTGGGCATTTATAATTTTTTTTTCTTCTTTTCTCCTTTATATTTTTCACATTTCTTTATGTTTATCATTCACTTATGACTATTACAAAACATCAATTTAATTTGATGAAAAAAATAACACAAATATGACTGACTACAACTGAGGTCTGCAAACTTTACGATTGCAAATGTTCCAGAAAAACAAAGTTTTGTGGAAAGTGGCAAAAAAACAAAATTAAGATTGACCCCTGGTCAAGTAAGTCATATTTGGGATATTTTTTCACAAATACATAAACACATTAAATTGTGGGATGGTAGACTTAAGCATATATACGATTTGACATGAAGGTCGATCCTAAATGTAGATAAATCCATTTACCTTTAAAATGAGGATAGCACAGCTCATAAAGTTGTAAAGGTTTCATAACTACATTTTGCAACAGAAGTCATTTTATCATATATTTGGTTTGACCTTTTGTAGCTGTTATCAGTCTTGTTTTGTTTTCTCTTGAAAATGTTGTCATGTAAATGGGGCTTTAGCTATTTTACTTGTTTCCATGTTTGTTTGTTTTTTGCTGTTTCAGGTATTGTAGCAATTTTGGCCGTTTTAGTTATTTAAAATTTTTTGTCTACGCTATTCTAGCTTCTTTCCCTTTTTCATGACACCCGACTGATCAGTCTCTGATTAGGTGCACAATTGCACTGACTGGGAGGAAGAGATTTAATTCACTGTATTACGCGTATGTATTCATTTGGAAGAAATGGAAGCTATCGAATATGGCCACTGACTCGATTGAGGGTTAACTTTTCTGTTGGTAGATTAATTCACCGGCAGGTTGTGTCTCTGCTTCTTCCACGTCTTTGTACTGGCGGCGGTGTTAACGATTCATCAGCTGGGGCAACGCTGTCACAGTTTCTTAAGGCTACTACCGCAATGATTCACAAGAGTGCACCATTAGGAAATGGATGTTTTCATGACCCTGTGAGGATGAGAGAGAGTGGGTTGAACGTGCAGGCTTTCTGAAAGGCAGGCACTCTAATGGCCCGCTCAGCCTCTCCGTGCATGAGAGGACGATAAGATGTAGGCATAATTTGATGGATCTGTCTTTGTTAATTGTCTTTACACTCCCATTTATGAGTGAGTCATTGAAAAAGGAGCCAGATGCAAAAAAAAAAAAAAAAAAAAACTGCTTTGAGCACATTGAGAGCCCGTTGGAGGATATTGAGGTTCCACTTTTCGTGGATAAATCGTTCGACAAGGATTCAAGTCTGCGTCTCTTGTACGGACACCCCTGTTAGGCATTCAGCCTGTTAAGAGCTCTGTGAAAACACGAGAAACACTTATTTCTTGCGAGGAAGGATCCGTTGTTTACAATGTGCCGGGGCTTTTAAAGATGCTGAATGTTTTTCTCTTTTTAACTCAGAAAAGCTTTGGGTGGAAGGGGAGGCGGAGGAAAAAAGGTCTGAGGAGCCGAGAGCAACGTTCTCTGATCTCCTCCATTTAGAAGCTTAAAAGGGCATCTCCTCGGCTCGATGTGTTTAATTCATCACAGCTTCTCTTTTTCATGTTCACCAGAATTTCTTTGCGTCTTTCTGCCCTGCTGCACACAAAACAGCCAACGAATTCAGAGTCAGGATCGCCGGGCTCCGTGTCCCCTTCCACTGAGAGCTGAGGAGCGGCCATGACGCTGACCCGTCGCACTCTGGAGAACGAGGCGGCGGGGCCAGAGGCTTCAGAGGATGCCTGCGGGGGGAAATTACTCGCCCCGCTCCTCCTCTGTTGCTCCTCTATCTGCTCTGTCCCGCTGCAATGTCCAGCACTGTGAGCGCGTGGCTGGGGTCCCGCCCCACCCTCAGGGACCCATTTGCCTTCCATAAAGCCCACCGCTGTGGAAATTGTGTGTAATATCAGGAGCTGTTAACGGTGGGGGAGTGCAGGCGTGCATATAGAGCGTCGCTATCATCACACAGGAGCGGCAGATCACCCAGGGGCAGAATCTCACACTCGTTGCTCCTTTTGCCAGTCTTTGCCCACTCCTTCTTCTTCTTTTTTTTTTTTTTTTTTACACAAGATGACATGGATCGCCCAGTGTGAGCAGAATAAGGGAATGAGTGACTGGGCGAGTGGGCAGCCTCAGCAAGCAGCTCTGAGTGTCACAGGAAAAAGAATAAAGGGGGGATGCTTAGGGAAGATTGGAATACTTTATGAGAACGATGGAAGCAGTGAAGGAAAAAGCAGCGGTGGTGCAAGGGAAATCTGAGGAGAGAGAAGCCTTGAATCAATATTTATACTGCGAGGCGAGACAATTCTGAGGCAGTAATTAAATTGCTGTGTCATTTTTCATTCCATTACCAGGCCGAGCGTGCATGCAAATGATCCAAAAGGCCTCCTTTTCGAGTGGATTTCATTTCCTTTATGACAGTGAATAGAACTGAGCCAGGCAGAGGAAAAATAAAATCCTACTTCAGTATTCATGAGCTCATTGTTAGGAACTTGGGGACCATTCAGCAGCAATTCAGCAGGGGGTAGAGGGGGAGGACGAGGCTCCTCTGTAAACTATTTCTTTTTTTAACACTAAATCTGGGTACAGGGTGGGGAAGTAAATCAATCTCATTTCAATAATGATTAGCAAAATGAGGCAACTCCATCGCCCGATTGGAAAAACCGTCTGATTCCCAACATCGCCTCCCTTCTTCCCCTCCCTGGAGTTGAGCAAAATGAATAAAACATATCAAAGTAAATGTTCCACTGGAGCACTGCCGGTGCTGATATTTTGGGTCAGACTCAAACATTTCCACATAAGTGTGTTAGCTCACAATTTGAATAACCACTCTAGTGTTGCACCGGTTAGTTATCTCATTCCGGAAATTAGAGAGATGACTCTGGAAGGTGACCACCCCTCGGTAAATCCTTGCCACCTTGTTTACTGTAAGTATTAGTTTCAGGTGCCTGCCTCTCTATTACAGTGCAGCGCACTTCTGACAAATGGAATTTGGGGGGAAAACAAAAAATCGCAGCTGTGCTCAGTGTAGCCAATTAAAAGTTTCCCTTCCACCTCTCTCGGTCTCAGTATCGCCTGATTTTTTTTTTTTTTTTTTTTTGCAGTTTCAAGTCTGCTGTGCAAGAAAAATAAAGGATCAAAAGATAGAGTAGAGAGTCCAGAGTACAGCACCAAGGATTTTTTTTTCTTTTAACGACCCAAAATTGCTTTTTGGTTTCAGCGTCTTTCTTTTTCTTTATTTCTATTTTCTTTTCCTACCCAGTCGATCTCCCGTGAGAGAAAAATGACCCCGGCCCAAGGAGTGAGTACCGAGGCACTAAAATGACAAGGGATGGGAACAACCTCTGGAGTGGTGCCATGTTCACAGAGCACAACGTCTGCCAGGGGCATCTGAAGTGCTGCCAATGGGAAGCACAATATTAACGTCTGTAAGGCTGGAAAGAACAACAGCTGCTTGGGTCGTGTCTTCCTGTGCCAGTGCCCAAAGGGGAGCCAGGGTGTCAGATATGACGTGGCCCTTCTGGGGGCTTCTGTGACTTGTGTGGTTGTATGAGCTCGTTACGTGAGTTATCAGTTGCAGAAAATAATCCAAGCAGCCGTCGTGTGGAATTTATTCTTGTCATGCTTATTGATGAATGTACACACCGCAGTGTAAAAATACTCCACCAGGGGAAAAGTCATGCATTATTCATTGTCTTCATCTGTAAAGCAAATTGACGGAGTTTTTATCAATACGACGAATGTAAATATTTGGAAACTTTATATGATCCTCTCATCACAGTGAAATACTGTTTCATTTTATGTGCATTGCCACGTCAATAATGTTTTTAGATAAAAAGTTTGTATGAGCTGTAATTTCCACAATTTCATTGTACACATAATAATAATTAAAGTTAATTGAGTCTTTTTATTAAATGTTCTGCTTCTGAAGTTAAATAAAACAGTTCCTATATTTGGATCAAATCATGTGAGGGAGAATTTATGTAAAGATTTTGTAAAACTTGATGGTATTACATTGGTCTCCAGTACCATTGTGAAGAGCCTCTGAGTTACTGTACATTTGACCAGGACTTATCCTTCAACTTCCTCATTAAACAGATCTACAGAGTTGCCGTTTTTTAATGTCTTTAAACTCAGAGTGATGCATCGAAACTAAGCCATGCTTCACTTCTGAGTATATTATTGTAACTCCCTATTATCAGTGAGTTCTAATAACTGTTTAAAACATCTTCAAGTGATTCAAAATGCTCCAGCAAGAGTACTGACTGGAACCAGTAGGAGAGATCACATCACTTCAATAGTAGCTTCTCTTCATTGGCTTCCTGTTAAATCTGGAATAGAATTTAAAATCCTTTGTTTGACTCATAAAGCTCTGGGCAACCAGGGTCCATCATATCTCAAAGGACTGTACACTGTAACTGTAAAGAATAAAACTTTGTTTTCAGAGTGCTGACCTACTGGAGGTTCCTCGGTTTCAGGCTCCTCTCATGTGCAACCAGCTCCCAGTTTCAGTTAAGGAGGCCGACACTTCCCCTTCTCACTGCATGTATCACTTACTGTACATCTCTCTCTCTCTTTCTCTCTCTCTCTCTCTCTCTCTCTCTCTCTTTTTCTCTCTCTGTCTCTCTCCCCGACTATTCCTGCAGAATCTCTGAAGTTGAAGTTTGTGGTCTGAGCCTCTGGTCCCCTTGAAGTCTGCAGTGAGTGGATCATCTTGCCTTCGTATGACAACCTTTTTGTTGCTTGTTGCTTTTTGTTTCTGATCAATCCTTTTTAACCCCAAACAGAGCAGCAGAAAGTCTCCGCTCCTGAATGTGGTTCTGCAGGTTTCTTTCTGTTAAAAGGAGGTTTTTCTTTTAAACAGCTAGGGTTAAACTTGCTCAAGTCGACTAGTCAGTTTTTTCTTTGTAAAAGTGTCTTGGTCTTTAGCTCAATCTGGGTTTGCTTGCTGCAGAACCACTCAAAAAAGTTGAGGCAACAAAAATGGTTTTAAAAAAGAACAGCATTTTCCAAACAGTTCAACTGTCAGGCATCGAGGACAGAAAACCGAAAATACACTCACAGACCTAAACAGCACATGGAGACAACAGCAGGGTTACATGGATCAAAAACAGCAACGAAGCAGGAAAGACTGCAGGGATCAAAGTAATGGAAACAAAGCAAGGGTGGATCTGGCCAACAAAGACACAGAGACAGAGTGCTTAAATACACAGCAGGAGGAAGGGCTCCAAGACACCACACAAGCAATATAAATATATAAAACATGTATGGACAAAACCATGATTAAATCATATAATATAAATACAACCAAGCAACAAAATAATGGTAGAAAACGGGAACCATAAACAAAGAGTACTAAGCATAGGCGGCGCCAGAGAGGGGGGCTTGGGGTGTGTTGCACGTCCCCTAAGGCCAAAGCACCCCCATAGCACCCCCATGAAAAGTGATTTTTTTTTTTTCAGTGGTTTATTTAGATTATTTTTTCTGTGTGAAGATTAGAATTTGTTGCCTGGTTAACCCTAACCCTAACAGGGCATGTTAAGGTGGCTCAATTAAAGACATTCCTGAGCATTCCTGAGTCTCCTGGCCCCTGTATGCGCACTGTGGCGCTACAATATAGACCGAGAGTCAGGACACTGTGGAGATTGTTGTTATTGATCATCTACTTGTGCATGTGCTAAAGAACTATTTACTATGGCCATGGGGTGCATATGCAGTGGCAGTGTTGAAGAAAAGTTGTATTTTCTACTGTTTCCACAGAGACAAAGTCAGACATTTTTTCAAAGTAGCATTTTCAGTTGCTCTGCCCATTGTCATGTAAATGATCACCCAAAACGCAATGCAAAGTTTGTTTCACTTCAAAACACCATGTAAATGAGGCCCAAGTCGTTCTTTTTTAATATGCATATTGTGCATGTTGAAAATGATCTATTCCTAGTTTATTGTGCAATCCTACATTTGACGATCCTGTCACCTTCAGTTCCCAATATCATAAAGAATCTGTAGAAATCGTAATTTGCAAAATCCAAAGGTCAATAGTAGCTAATCCAAAATGTGCAGGCCCTCAGCACAAGATTAATTACAGTCAGGATTCAGCTAAAAATCACTGCACGTGTGCTTAGAAAACTCCAGGAATGTTATCTGTTAATCCAGTCCATTGATGTAAGATATAGCTGTGCAAAGAAGTCATATGTGACTAAAACATTGCTTGAAACTATTCTCTATGAGTTCTTGTGAATAGAATATTTGTTTATAAGAATTGCAAGTCATTCGATCTTGCTGTTCTTTTTTTTTTTCAATTGTACACATGGTCCCCAGCCTTCTGCTCTGGGGATGTAAAAAGACAACATATCAAAGCTAGAAAGTAAAAGCTTGTATTGTATTTCAAAAATATGGACCCAGTCAAAATGTAATGCCAGCAGAATATTTCAAGAAAAGTCATGACATGGGCAACAAAGTTGTGTTGTGCTAACAAAGTAAAAATTATTTTGCATTTTCAGAAGTAATAATGAGGAGCAGTGTGAAAGAATGAACAGGGAAATAGAGCAGCGATTTAACAATGTTAGATTTCATTCAAAACATCTCAATAAACCAGGGGATTACATCAGCTCCAGAACATATTATCGCTGCAAGATTTGGAAAAACTGGAGAAATCTTTGTACAAATCTTTATAACCAAGAGACCAGGATGAAAACTCGATGAGCTTCGGGCCCTCAGGCAGCAATACATAAAGAACAGGCACCATTCTTAGTGGTTGTCATAGCAAGGACTCAGAAAATCCTCTGAAAAGCAATTTTTAGTTCTGTGAACGCAGTCGAAGCGATTTGAAAGTTTTACAAAACCCACACGAACCTCACCAAGTGGAAAAAGACACCTGCATGAATAAGATGCTGAGATGCTGAGATGGCGCCGTTTCAGATGGACTGAGGTGAAGCACAAAGCGTCCTGTGGTTTACTCAGACAACATGCCTGAGCAAAACACAGTACAAACCAAGAAATGTCACTTCCACAAAAATAAGGTTGACGTAAGACAATATTTCTGTGAAATACAAAACACAAATGCAAAGACACAAACGATAATGCCTTGTTGTTAGGTAAATATGTGACATATGTAAAAGCCTTTGATGGTGGCGATGACATGAACAAGACAGAATAGAGACGTGGAAACCGAAGACAAATATTGACATTGGCAGGCAATGCTCACAACAATGAAATAAGCGCCATAATCATCTTTAGAACTGATAAATAGGGATCAGTTAAGAAATCCATAACCATGAAAGGATGGTCTAAAGCTTGCTATGTTATGAAAGTATTTGAAAATCATTATTTAATTAATTCTAAAGACAATAATCTCTGCAATCAGAGGCCTTGAAGACAATTCCTTTCTGTTTTCAAGCCTCATGTTTGACGATAGATATTAATTGTTTGAGTGAACATGTCATATAAAAAGGTAAAACAGGTGAAGCAGTTAACGTTCAGTACATGACTGCATCATCGTGATTTGTTGAGGGCTGTGATTCGCCGGGCCATACCGAGCACCAAAGTCAGGAATGACAAACCTGTCAATGATCCTGGTGCTGCTGGGAGTTACCAACCTTAAACGATACAGAAAAG
The DNA here is from genome assembly GCF_963422515.1 of Blennius ocellaris. Lineage (NCBI taxonomy): Eukaryota > Metazoa > Chordata > Actinopteri > Blenniiformes > Blenniidae > Blennius > Blennius ocellaris. Next base: position 6,471,819 of record NC_137656.1, read on the forward strand.
TCAAACCACGCAACAAAACCTACTGCAGTGAAAGATAATCGTTCGGCCGGTTTTGACGAGCCTGTAAAACACGCATGGCTTCTCACTTCATCCTGTGCGTCCAGCTGAAAGAATGACATATCTGCTCATTAATGTGGAGAACACATGTGAGAGCTCACAGCTGCCAGTCATGGCTTCCTGGCTGGTGCATGGCGGCCGTGGGCGAACTCCCCCCCCCCCCCCTGCTGTGTGCTGGTATGGGCTAAAGATTAGTTCAAAAGCAAAAGAAAAAAAGCAAAGAGCAATCTGCGTGACACCGCAGGGGGCTACATAAAAGCCCTAATTTCCCCATCGCAACCTTTAATCACAAGCAACTCAAGAGAGAGGCCTCTTTTCCTCTTTTTTGGTGTCACAGAAACAACTGCCAGTCGTGTTTATGCATTCATTCATCTCATCATTTGAAGGATTGTCGCCCATTAGCAACTGCAGGAGGAGAATCAGAGGAACATAAGCATGCAAACTCTCCCCCTTTTTTTTGTCCTCTTTGAGTCACAAGGGCAATAAAACTACAATCATAAATCTAATATTAGCATTTTCCATGCACATTTCCGCAAACCAACTCTAGATGGCACTGGAGACCCAGTGGACTACCCCCCCCCCCCCCGCCCCCCCACCCACCCACACCCCATCCGCCACTCCCGATTTGTGTGTGTGTGTGTGTAGCATGTGTGCGCATGCAAGTGAGTCTGTGTCTGCATCTGTGTGTATGCCTCCCAGATTCAATTATTCATCATTTCCAGTGCAAATATGGTTTGCCTTTTTTTTTAATGTCTCTTTCTTTTTCCTTTTTTTTTCTTCACCTCCCAGTTTTGTTTATTATTTATTATGCTGAGGCTCACAATGTTTGGGTAAAATAGAAAGCCGAGTAGCAATAATGTCACTGTGTGGGTGTCATAATTATGTTCCGATGCAAACACACAGGGAGAGAAAAAAAGAAAAGAAAAATTAAGGTATTGGCTGTGTGTTGCTGCCGAGTTAGACACATTTGTTTGCTTGGTGTTTCTGAACTTATAGCAGGTACTGGGCAACTGCATTATTTCATCAGCAGAATAACAGACAGGATTCTCACATTCTGTATCTGTTTCTGGCATAGGATGCAAATCTTTCCATATATCATCCGGCCCCACTGCTCCACTGTAATGTTCATGTGTTTTTTTTCTAGATGAAAAAAAGAAAAAAAAATGATGACATATTGACTTAAGTTAAAGACTTTCCATCTATGTTAAATTCATGAGTCACTCAGCGGCCATGGTAAATATGGGTATTGATCGCCCGGCTTGCCAGGGCACATGCTGCTATTTATGATGCTTTCCAAATAGTGTGAAGAATGCCGGGGTTTGTCTCACTGTTATGAATTGAATTTAGAAACAATGTTTAGAGATATTATGAGAATATTGGCAGAAAGCAAAAGACACAACAACCTTTATTTGAGTGTTTTTGTATCTCGCTGCGCTCATTGAGTGAATCATAGCTTTGGGAATGCTTAATAAAGCTTTTGGCAGTAAGACAAAAAAAATACCTGATCACATTCGTGAAATTGGTAGCACAATTAATGAAATTTCTGTGATTTGATTACTCATTCGTTTTGTTCAGCAATGAAACAGTTGGAGGCAGTGCGGTAGAGAACAGGTAGGTATGACCACCTCACAGTTGAATGATCCCGGGTGTGGGGAGGGGTCTTTCTGTGTTCATCACCTCACGATTGTGTGGGTTTCTTTTCACTGTGAATAAAACATGTGTTAGAAGTTTATCGATTGCCCATTAAGTGTGTGTGTGTGTGTGTGTGTGTGTGTGTGTGTGTGTGTCTGCCTTGCCATGGACTGATGGCCTGTTTACTGTGCCCCTCATCAGCTGGGAATCGGCTCCAGCTCAATGTGACCTTTAGTTACAGCACGTCATATCAATGAATGGGAAACAGTTGCAGAGCTGCTGTCTTGAACAATAGCACATTAGCTTTAACCAAACTGTTGTAAATGGCAGGTGGACTTCACTTAGCGATATAAACACATCTTCAGCACTTCAGAAGCCTTGAGATTGAAGGCGGACCCAACCGAGCCAGAGATTGTGATGTATTTGCAGCCTTGACCATGATGCTTGGAGTCACAGAAAATGCAACTTTCAGAAAATGATCTGAAAGGGGGAAATGCAACTTTGCTGAAATTCTGCTTCTGCATATGAGCAATTGATGTACACTAACAATAATGGCGGCCTCCAGAGTGTCATGATTCCCAGCTCATATTCTTGGTAGTTTTGTAGTTGAGAATCAACCATAATAGCAATCCAACTTTGTCACCTGTCCATTTACGAATGTCCCTGTATTCTTGTGAGTGTTTCATTACAAAAACAAACAACAGCCCCCAGTGTTGGCCTAACATAAAGATTATGTTTTTTTTCTCCAAATGTTTCTAATGTTTCTGTGTAAACAGACATTGTTTTCAAAACGTTGTCGTGTAAATGTGGCCGAAGACATCAGGCTGGCCAACGCAGTGCAGCAGCATGGCAAGAACACAGCTTATATGCACATTAATAAGACAAGCTTAATTGAGGGAAATAAAAATATAACATACTTTCCACAGTAGTCAGGTACTTTCTTGACTAAGTAACTAGTAACCGATTGACAACAAATTTTCAATGACTTCCAAATTTTCTGCTTCATGAAATTCCATAAAAGTTCATTTCTCTTTATACCATAATTTTGATTCTCGAACAAATAAAAATCCATCTTCATTAAATATTTAGAGTGATTAAATATTTGGGAAGCGGTGAACATGGCACTCATCGCTTTAGTGAAAAGGCTCCATAAACAAGCACATTTAACACAAGCAGGCCAACAGTGATGCAAATGCATCCTGTCATTAATGCTCACAACACAACAACGGGGTACCCATTTGTTGCAATTTGCTGGCTTGGATCACATGAGCCGAAAGTGAGACTGGAATAGAATTAATAAAAAAGACAGGATGAGAACAATGGCTAACTACCCTCCAACTCTTCTCTAACTCCCTGCTGTTCGGAGTTTTGTGTGGTTTACATGCATCTGAGTTAGCGTAAGGTTTTTGTTCAGCTCTGCCAGGATTCACACGTATGTCTAACTCATCCATGTGGAATAAAATCCTAAAACAACAATCATCTGATGTGAGGGCCTGTTAGAATAGATTAAATGAAAAGGTACAGAGATTATTTGGCTCTTTCAGTTTTGTCATGTCTGCTAATATTTTGGTTCTGATTGTTGAGTCACCATATGGGTTTGATTTGAAGCTTCTACTAGCCAATGGGCCTTTACAAAGTGTGCTACACTGAATGTTCATTCAAATAGATTCTTTTTTTTTTTTTTGGTTTGTGTGCAGTTTGCAAAATGATGTCCAAACAAAAGTCTTCAGGAGACGTTGTTTCATTGTTGTTTTTTTGCATTTGGTATCATTTCTATGTATCATTACTTGAGTTCGCGATAAAGTGAGTGGATGAAGCGTTGAGCAACAGTGCTATTGTGCTTCATTGAAAACAGAAATGAGAAAGGATCAATCACAAAGTCACAACGGTGGGAAACAGAAGATTTTCAGACCTAAAAAAGTGTGCTTCATGGGAAATACGTTGGATGAAGTCAGCGTACAAATGTGGTGGGGAACCAGCTGAGAAAATGCTGTCAGAGTGCACATTTTGTCTTGTCTCATTCCTGTTGTATGTTGTTGCATGCTGTCCGTCATGTCATTCTCCATGGCTTCCGCTCCTCGTGTCTGATTGTTGTTCCCTGTCCGGATTTGTTTCACCTGTTCCTGAGTATGTGATTGTCTTCACCTGCTGACAGCAGAATATATTGGGCTTCACTTCCGTGTCGCGTTTGTCTGTGTTCTTTGTGCCAGTAGTTCCATGTTCTGATCTGCCTTATGCCCATAACTCTGCTAAGCCCTCGAGTGTATCATTGGATTCTGACCGTCTGCCTGCTGTGCGATGTCCCTGTGACCAGCCCTGACCCTTGCTGCACACAACAAACTCTGCCTCTCCTTTCCTCTACTCTATAATAAAGAGAACTCTTGATCAGCCCTGACTTGTGACATATGTCACTATTAGCAGGATTTCTACGAATGGCTGAGCCAACTCGCATCACAATTTAAAACTAAATATAATCAACGCAAACAGTTTTAAGTTATATGTCAATTTAGAAATGCCAGAGCATAACCTCCAAGCATTTTCCATGATCAATAACACACACCTTATATATTCCATATTCAAGAAAGCAAATGCAGTAAATGTATGTTATTTTGCATGTTTGCAATACATAATCCTCAGTGTTCCCTGTCAGGAGATCAGCTTCTGTGTGTCAGAGCGATATCACACATGTTTCTATGTCCAAACTTTTGGAAGATAAGATGTGTTTTAGGCTCTGTTCACCCTCAGCAGTTCTGGTTCTATTGAAACAAACCTCGACCCTATGTGGAAGTGTATGTACTGCCTTCCAAAAAACTGATGCGCATAAATTCAATTGACAGCATCAGCTTATGAAGCATCTTGGTCAGTTTGGAACCCTCTTTATACATTTTGTAAACAGTTAGTGGGCTTTTAGCTGGTAAGATTCCTCCTACAATTGTCCAACATACATTTTGTTGTATTCACCTGAGTGCAGTGGAGGTTACTTCAACACTGTGTCCAACACTGATCATGGGGTTCAATCATCTGCATGTTTTAGATCTCTTCTTCCTGCAACTTACCTGAATACAAGGAGGAGCTCCTGATTGGCCTTTCTCAGGAAGTTCGTGATGATATAATCTTTAGATTCAAGTGTGTTTATACAAGACGTCTAAAACATACAGCACTGAGGCTTTCCACGATCAAGGTGGAGCAACCTGGAAGAATAACATTAAATTCACCTCCCTGATATATTGATCGCCCTTTCCCAACGTTTCCTCGCTTGAGTCACTTTTGATCAGATATACATGCATAGGTCAAATTGCAATGATCCAAGATGCATAAAAAGCGACAATTGTGCACTGACAGCTCCAACCACTCAACAAACTCTGGTTTTACAATAATGGACTTTAAAACTGCTAAAAAAAAAGATCAAAACACGACCTTCCGGGAATGGGTTGAGGAAGGGGTGGAATGAAGTCCCAGCGAGGCTGCTTCTTCTTGCTACGTTTTGACGAATAATGTATCTGCACATCGAAGTGGCTTTGCAACCGTTGAGCTTTTAGGGTTAAGAAAGCTGTGTTACAAATTCAGTGCTTTCTTTGCAATTTTGAGGATTTGCTTGTTAAGTTCATTGGCCAGTTTGGAGCCTCTTGCAGGCCGGTTTTGGCCCACGGGCCTTATGTTTTACACCCCTGCTCTTCAGTGTCTGTTTGCCAAATAGTTGGGCTGTTGGTAAAAAGGGGCATTGGATGAATAGACAGGCTTTGATAAATTGGTTACTTTCTGAGTTTTATCAACCCAAAAAAGCTTTTAACTGTTACTTCATTGTCCGTATTTATTCATCATGTAAACTAGGATATTAAATATTACAACAAAACCAAAGTGCTCTCATTACAGCAAAACTAAATTTTATCTCAATGTCATTCCGGTTTCTGGAGTGAGATGAGTTCTTTGAACACACACACACACACACACACACACACACACACACACACACACACACACACACACACACACACACACACACACACACACACACACACTCTTTCATTCTTTCTGTGGTTTAAGTAACTTGCACCACAACCATCCTCACCGGTAAGTTAGCAATTGTGTCACTCATCCATTAACATGAAAACTCACAGCCTTTGAGGGCTATTTATGTACAGCCCATTTATCATTTGTATGTGCATTTGAAATTACATCTGAGCTTACACCCTGTGGAAACATACTTTCACCTGACTAGGGCTTGATGGAAGACTTTTTAATGAGCTATAGATGTCAGAAAGGTGTGGACGGTGGTAATAGCAGTAGCAGCTGACTGGGTGTGTTCACATTTGACTGATGGATTCATTGGGATGAGATGTGTTTGCTCCCCTGGTGGCAATTAATGTGAGGATTCCTTTCATAGGCCAGAAATGATGCCATTCAAACTGCATTCTTCATGCATGTTGGTTTTCTGTGGAGGAGAAATCCTTGATGTAGACTCATTGCAGTGCTTTTAGAGGTGACCACAAAGTTTTTTGAGCACTTCTGAAAAATTCCTGAGGGTAAAATAAATACTATTGGAATTGATGTGCTCAATAACTTTTTCGTAAAATTGTTCGTTGGTGGTACTCAGACTGAGTCGACTGCTGGAACGTCTGAGGAGATAAGGTGTTGAAAGTGATAATCTGCCTAAGTAAAACAAGCTTTGCCTAATTTTTTTTTGCCTCCCTTGTTCTTCTTCTGTTCACTGGCAGGCAAACACATGACCCCACCAGAGCCGCGGGGAAGGTGAGAGGCAAAGAAGGTGGCAACCGGCCAGAAAACATTTAAATCTGCTGTTTTTTTTTCTGGTCATGGATGGCGTGATTACATGGAGGAAGGAGATAAGATGGGAGCCAGGAGTTTTGCTTAAATCTAAAAGAAAAGGGGGTGGGGGTGTCTGAGGTTGAAATCAACAGGAGAGACTGAGTTGAAGGAACAGGGGGAAGAGACAGGGAAGATAAGAGAAAAAGAAGAAACAAGAAAAAGGAGAGGCTGGGCTGGAGCTGGAGGAATCGGCCAGGAGAGATTTAGGGGGAAGAGGAGATGAAGTGAAGGGATGGGACTGCTGGGATACAGAGAGAGGCTCAGTTTGAGAGAGGTGAGAAGGAAGCCAGACACAGAGAGTCAGACACACATGATCAACCTGGCTGCTATGTTTAAAGAGAATTCTTGTGAAAGACAAGAGTTTTTTCTACTTTTATTTTCTTTTACAACATGCTCAAATTAAATACAGTTTTCAAATCAATGACACGCTGTCATTGTGACAATGTGGTAAAATTACTTATGGCCTTAATTATGAGGAAAAGACCAGAATCATAATCCTTCCAACCGCTGATGATAATAATTTCAACCCCAAATTCGAGACAATTCACTTTTTTCCCCCAAATTACATACATTTCAAATTTCCAAGCTGCTATTTACATAGAGTTTATATTTTAATTCTGTATAATCCATTTCCATTGGATTCTGAGCTAGTGAATGTATTCAATTTCAAATCCTGAGACATTTGACTCATAAAAACAAAAGGAAATAACTTCACATGAAATGAACTCAGCACTCAACTGTTTCTCACCGATCAAGTGATGAATGAACAATGAGCCCTCAGACACAAAAACGAGAAAATAATCTAGCTACTCATGCAAAACAACAGACATTTCAATATATTTCACAGCCAATTGAAATCACAGCCATCCATGACAATCACCACATTAGGGTAGCATATATACGCTCTATCAGGGGAGTCACACAAAAGGCCAATGGGCCTAAACTGGCCCATAAGAAGCTCTAATCCAGACTGCCCAAAAAATAAATAAAAAACAAAAATTCTTAAGAGACCCGAGACTGAGACTGAGACTGAGACTGAGACTGAGACTGAGACTGATACCCAAGCTGAGATATTGGTGATGCCATGAAATTTCGTCACCTCATTGCTATCAATTTAGCCTCAAAGTCATGCTATCAGGTGGAGTTTGTAAAACCTGCATAAAGCAACAGCTATAGGGGAAGTTTTCTTAAAATTTCACCGTAACTATTGAAATTGTAGTCAGTTTCAGTAGTAATTGATTGTTTTTTGTGAAAATATATATACTATTTATCGCACATATATATAAATTACTTTAAAGTTTAAATTTAAGATTATTAAGGTCATTGTGGCACTGTTATACAGGTTTAGCCCCTCAAGATGAAATTGGTCTTTATGTGGCCCCTAAACTAAAAAGTGTTCAGCATACAGCCAGAAAACACCCTTCCAGCAAAGCAAGTTTGAGTATTATCGAGGCCATTACATACAAAAATGTCTGGTCCTTACAATTTCAGGACCGGATCTCAGCCTTTGGTCCTCAAAATTAGCTGGTAGCTTTTCCAAACTTTTTACGCATTTTTCAGTGGCGATTGCTCTGGTACTGCAGGGTTTTCCAAAGGAAAGTGAAACTTCAAGTTGAGCGATTACGCGTGTGTGTGTGTGTGTGTGTGTGTGTGTGTGTGTGTGTGTGTGTGTGTGTGTGTGTGTGTGTGTGTGTGTGTGTGTGTGTGTGTGTGTGTGTGTGTGTGTGTGTGTGTGTGTGTGTCAACCTGTTCAGGATTCCTTTCACACTGTGTTAGCTGGAACAGGCTAAATCAGCCCAAGTTTGGCGAGAATATTGACGGTTGGATTTGCAATTCATTATTTATCTGATGCTTCATGATGTCTTTCTAGAATGTGATGAAAATCAGACACATTTTACATGTAGATCCAGTGGTGTGCAATCTGTTCTTGGAGCAGAAACTCTCCTGATGGAATGAATGCTCATTTGGACTAATGACTTCTGTCTAACGACGATGGCAGGCAAAGAAAATTAGGGAAGAGTTGAGGAGAAGGTTTCACCGCTGAGTCATCCTCTCTGAGGAGGAACTGGGACTGAGAATTTTTAGCACAGATTAGAAACCAGACCTTGCTGCGAAAGCTTCCAGCAAGGCTCTCTGGGTAGACAAAATTTACTTTGAATCATGCTCATTAGAAAATCACGCTCAAGCATTAACTAGATATTTTCTTTTCCCTCCTCCCTGGGAAAGCCTTTGCCTTGTTCTTGAAATAACACACACACACACACACACACACACACACACACAAAAATTCTCCCTGCAAAAGTCTGAAAACCTCAGAAGTGGTGGAAATAACATAGAGGAGAACCACTTTATTGAGGTTTGAAGTATGTCATGTAGTTGCCCTGGTAGAGTTCAGTCCCGCATTAGTAACAGTGAGTGCTGCCTGCCACAGACAGAGACAAGAGAAAAGAGTGTATTCCTCCTTGTTATCACAGTTAATGGAGCAGCTCCGGGCTGTACACCGATGTAACAATGCAGATTAGAATTTCAACACTTTCGGGTTTTGAAGCTTTGGAGGGAAGTTTTTCCAACACCCAGTGTGAACTTTCTAGCGCTGAAAGAAAAGCACAAACAGACTTTTCAAAACGAGTCTCATTTCCATTCAAAACGGCTTGAGCAGGAGAAAGCGAAATATTGTAACGCTGTCATCTGGGTGTAAAATGTAAGATGGTCAGACAGCGAGAACACCTTTAAGAGTATTTTACAATTCATGATCATGGTACATCAGATGGTTGTAAAGCTGCTTACATCTTTATGTATCACATACGGAAAAAAAAAAAAACGTTTCTTGGAAAGTTTTACAATGTGCTTAGTGGTGTATTGCAGACAACGCTGACACTCACAGTGTGTGTGGATGTGTGTGTAGTTTTCAATCAATACTGTGGTTAATCCATTTTTATCATTTATTCCTCCTCTTTTAAAGACACCGCTATGCAGATGGGATCATTCTGTTTTTCATTGTAGAGAGGCACTCTCAGGTAATAATAATGATTAAAAAGATGTGGGCCGGGCAATCAGGTACAGTTATTGAAATCCACTGCTGTCTCTGGCGGCTGACTTTAATCCAGTCCGTCAACAACAAATGACCTCTCGTCTCTGTATTCACATTAAAATGGTAAACACTGTAGCTGTAACAAGAGTTTGCGGTACACCTTTTTATTCTGTGTCTCTGATAGCATCAAAGACAGATGTTCTATTACAAAAAAAAGAATATGTCAAAGTGTGTTGTTCCTACTTTCTTTAGTATTTTAAGCAATTCAGAATTGTGTTGTGCTGACTTGAAAAATTGATAATTTAAATGTATAAGCATACATAAAAGCTTGGCTGTTTGGAAAGTTGATGTGATTCACCCGAGTTAATCCATCTGTACACTCTTGTGTCTGATGTATAATTGTGGTGATGTATGTGCTTGTTTAATGTTTTAATCCACTTCCTTCATTCATTGTTTTTGGGACCATGTGTCCACTACTCTTTAGAAAACTATTAAAAATCAAATGGTTTCTTAACATTTTTTTTCAAATCATTTGGTCTTTTCCTGGTCGGGATCGGAGCCTCAGGCAGGCTGACTTTTGCCTACAGGCCTTATGTTTGACACCCCTGGGTTATAGCATCGCAATATGCTATTTTGAATCAGAATATGGACTTTTAAATGATGTGGGAATCTTTGCAGTGGCTCGTGTTTTAGATTTAATGAAGCATCCCAACGTTTCCCACAGTGGTGGTGGCGTGGTGGCGTGGTGGCGTAGGGAGGTAAATAACAGTACGTTTGTTGGGAGAATCAACGTGGTGCCCATCAAACCACAGTCTAATTTAGTGAGTGATGCATTATTGACTGCTCCCGTGTCAGGGATCGTGTTGTTGTGTTGTTCGCATGTCTGCATGGACAGGCACAGATTGATGGTTTGATAAGACCTTGAGGCGGACTGAAGCCTCTCCTGAAAGTCTCATCATCTCAACCCCATTCTTCAATCTCACCTGTCTGCCCACCTGCCTTCATCCTCACTGCTTTTGTTTGTGTAATTGTTGGAAAATACGTGAGCGATGTGTTGTTATTATATCTAATGTGATTTAAATTATATTAGTCTAACACACCTATGGTTAGAGCAATCTCTATTTCCAGTAAATACAGAATAATTTAATTTAACAACATATTAAATTATTTAATTGATCATTGAGTAGAATTACAGACACACAATAACGACTATTATCCACACGGCAGGCAACGCAATAGTCTAATTAAGCTGTTAACGTAATCCTCCATGCTGACAGCTTTCTATAATAATTCTGTGCATGTGAGTGAATTGCATATCTCGAGAGACAGCTGTAGGAATTGGAGCGAGTTTTGTCAAACGAGAAAAAAAAAAGGACAGAAATGGGTTCTGATCCAGCTGCTATCAAATTTTACCCACCCGCCCCCAAAAAATAATTACACCAAGGACTGTGCAGGAGCACAAAAGCTGCCTAATTCTGAGAGGCTTTCCAGTAGAGCTGCTCTGACACTGTCTACCTTCTCTCCATTTTGTTAAAATGCCACCTGTCTGGCATTTGCGCTGCGTGGTCTAAAAGCCACGGCACAGCTACCGCTTTGCAGCATCTTTAAGGTGAAGCATGTGAATCAAGCATGTGTACCTTAACTCCCACGCCGGGAAGGAACTCCGGTATGAATCGAAGCATTGCAATGGAAGAGCAGTAAATACCTATGTAGGCAGAGTGAGACTGAGGCAGAATCAACATTGGAGAATGCAAAGAGATGTTGCATTGGCGCTAAAAAAAAGAAAAAAGACAAAAATATGTCTGCATCGTCACTAATGCAGGCAGGATTTCTTTTGGTGTATGTTCTACTAATGGTTTAGTCTGTAAAGAGAACAATGAGCGATCGAGATCTCTCACTGAGTTTCCATAATTATTACCACATTTTAGCTGGTATGAGCAGCATTCAGGACCTTGACAGAAAGAAACTCAGTAAAAGCTTAATCTGGTGACCTTGAAGCTGAACAAAAAACATGATACACAACAGTACAACTTAAAGAAGAGTGGTTTTATATGTGATGTGTTTGCATGGGGTTTTCGAATGGACACAAAGCTGTATGGGTCCGCACTGTGCTGTGGTGGTCCTTTTCCTTGGAGGACTTTCTCTGCAGAATTAGAATGATTTCTCTTTCAGAAAGAAAATATTTTCAAGGTCAATTTGTGACTCTAAATTGCCTGTAGGTATGGCCCATAGATCTGTGATCATCTGTCTCTCTGTATTTACCCTGTGATGGACTGGTGACTTGTTCAAAGTGCCCTTGCTCATTGTCAGCTTGGACCACTCCATCACCCTATGACTATGTCGCAATCTGGAATATATATGGAGGGATGGATGGATGAGTGTGAATTCATGTGTTTCGGGTATACCAGGTTCATGATATGTGAGAAAATACCGAATTATTTAAAAGTAATAATAACACTTTTTTTTATCAGTGCCTTTCAAGACACCCAAGGTCACTGAACACAATGAATATGTTAAAATACAGTTGGAAATTAATGATTAAAAAGTTCAAACAAACTTCCATTTGAATTAATCGATTATTAAAATAATCACTAGTTGCAGCACTAAAACAAGCAAACACACAAACAAACAAAAAACAACAAACAAACACCCTTATTAATTACCTTCAATCTGGCATCTACATGTAGGATGGGACAATTGGGAGCAAACGCATCCTGCCTTCTATAGAGTTTTCAAATGTTGGGCCCAAACAACAAAACTAATATTAAACATAACAGGTAAAGCAGCCTAAATCAAAAACTGAAATCCAAAGATCTCAGAATAAAATGGCTTATAGTCTTTTGGAAGTAACCGATTTATCATGACATTGAGAGTTGGTTTTCACGCAGCCATCAACACGACGTGACATGGAGATGGACAGGTGGGATCTTTTCCATTCCCACCGGCAAATCATATCATCCTATTACTTTCCCAGCCTGTCTTCACATTCTCCTCCCAACTGCCTGCACACTCCTCTTTTCAAATAGCATTTTTGAAATGCTCAGCATGAAGTCTGCTCTGCGTGAAAACGACACTCGCAGGGGTGTGGAGGTCTGGAGTCGGGGGGCCCATCATCGCAGGACTCCCTGGCAGGGCTGAGAGAGAGAGAGAGAGAGAGAGAGAGAAAGAGAGAGCGAGCGAGCAGGCTCCGTGCAGCTGCTTCCAGGATCACTGGCTCTCTGAGTGCAGGCAGGGATTGAGCGGCCTCGTGCGGCTGCAGATCTCCTCCACCACTCTTTTTCTCACTTGTCTAAACTGCGTAATGAGCACCGCCGGCGAGAGAAGGGGGACAGTCGATGCATTTGTGCACGCGCGTGTCTCTGTGAGCGATTGCTGATTGCTTGAATATAAATTGGATGTGCTCATTCACCTAAATCAAGGCCACATGCTCGGGCCCACAGTAAAGTGCTCCGAGCGCAATGAAGCGTTGTACTGTATCTGCCACTCAGCTCAGAAAATAAAGCCGGCCACTTTGGCTGCCCTACATGAAATACTCAGGGTAACCTTCACAAAGTCTGTTGTCATAAACTGACTGCAGCACTGACCTGATTCCAAGAGTTTCTATTCAACTGAACTGTAATGTTTCCATCAATCAGTAACTGCTGTCGCCCTCCCACATAGAAATCATATATCATTTACGACATAGTTGAACTTTTCAACATTTTATTCTATTCCCTACATATTTTCAAGAAAGCTCAGAGTCATGATAAAAGCCAGGAATATTCTTATTTCTTTTATTTTCAACACAAATGCATGTACAGCAGAAGACTGGAGTTGAGTTTGTACTTTGCCATCTAAAAACCAGTAGATTAGAAGAGCTGCACCTGATTTAATAATCAGGCACTCCCTGCTCGTTGAATCCCTCGCCACATCTCGTAGAAACACGCAAGAATATGGACTGCGATTCATGACACTCTGGAGGCCGCCATTGTCGTTCTTGTCCACCTGCTTGAGCATGTGCAGAAAAAGTATTTCCTACAGCTGTGGTGCACATGCACAGCAGCATTTTTCAAAAGGGTCCACCTGGGGAGCTGTTTTTGAAAAATTGCATTTCAGCGGCTCCCAAGGACTGTTGTGGTGTAAACACTAAAACATGAAGCCAACATGTGACAGATATTTTTCTGTTTTCGCTTAAAAACTTTGTGTAAATTGGGCCTTAGATTATTGTGCAACACACAATGTGATCCACAAGGTGTCACAATGTTTGCTTAGTTTATATTGCATTTGTTGTTATCAGTTTCAACAGGAGATGCAGATCAGCTCAGCCTTTATCAGTGATGCTGCTGTTATTGTGGCATTTCCTCATCTGGCTCCTCATGACTTTTATCGTGTTGTACTCAACGTTTTGCATTGTTTTCTGAATTTCTTCCATTTTTCCTATTTATTCCCACAGCTTTAACTTGGTATACTTAAGAACTTCTTCCACTAATGGAAGCCACGCCATTTCCAGCCGAACTTGATTGTGTTAATGGGGCCTACTGCAACAAAACCCTTGTCTGAATACTTGTGTTTGTGTGTGATGTCACACCCAAAGTCAATCAACGGCAAAAAAAGCCCCCCACAAACTGAGAGGGCAATCTATTAAACAACTTAACAGGAGCTGTGTACTTCACTGTCTCATTTGTCTATGTACATAAACATATGGGAGGATTGCAGTAAATTGATGCAAAGCCCATGGCACGATTAATTAAATGAAAGTTAAATCAGTATAATTGCTTCCCCCCATTTTTCATATGAACTAAAGGATTTTCCGAGCAAATGTGCATGCTATAACAGAAAGTCATCTACGCTTGAGGAGTTTAGTACCAAATAAATGTTTTTATTTTTGGTTGGAACTTTGTGCCAAGTTCTGTCTGACCTCAATCGATCCTTTTATTGGATGGAATTAAAGATCATACTCTCCCCTCTAACACAAGTTTCTACTGAGCAAATTGATCACTTCATGTCTGGGACCTGGCCAGCAATTATCACAGACACACACACACACACACACACACACACACACACACACACACACACACACACACACACACACACACACACACACACACACACACACACACACACACACACACACACACAAAAACGAGCTGGAAACATCTCTTGAGACGAAATCACTTGCCACCGACTTTAGAATGATGTATTGACAAGGTGTGTAACCGATCTCACTTGTGTGTCGGACAGAGCCAGCCTCAGTAAACAGCAACCAGCAAGGTGACTTTGAAAAGCAAATTTCAATATGACAAAACTCAGTGTGACTACAAATGGCACCAAAATGATAAAAGATAAGAAAGTCTTTACAACGGTTGCAATGTATGGCCATCTTTCTTTGCTTTTTATGCTCAAAGCTTCCATCTGATAGAAAGAAATGTCTGTAGAAATAAATCATGTCACTAATATATTAAGATGCACTGCATTTTAGGAATGTGTCAGCACATTTCAGCTTTTTTTTCTGGCCTGTTAAATATTGGATGTATAATGAACACAGTGAGAAGAAATGTCAATCAGTTTTGTGTTTGTGTATTCAGTTTGAGTGCTCTTCACCCATGTGCCTGATATTTAACAATAACGATTCACATCAAGGTTAAGTGTCATTGCCAGGAGGGACAATAGTTTTTTTTTTAAGGAAATCATACTATTATACACCACTGTAAAGAATACTGACAAGTCTTGAAGTCTGACTTTTACTGGGAACATATAAAACATGTTCCAGTTGTTGATGTACATTAACCAAAATACAAAAATTACGAATTAACGAATTACAAATTAACACACAGACATCATAATCCCTTGAATTTTTTTAGGTCACTGACCTGTTAACCTAGTTAATTTGCAAGAAATTCCACCAACTTTCTCCACTTTTGTCCCCCGATAAAAAAAATTGGAATGGTTTGACATTTTTCAAATAGGCTTTTCTCACCTTCTTTACATTTCACACAACACAGGAGGTAGTTTATTACCCCATAACAGTGATTCACTGGTGTCTCGACATATTACCGTCAAAGTGACGTCTGGTCGGTTTCAGGCTGGATTGTCGACCACTGTTTGCACTCATTGTCCAATGGAATTGATTTAAGTCAAGTCAAATTATTTAGTAACTTTTGCCTCAAAAAACTTTTCTTCTGAGCACACAAAGGGAAGGTTTGGCTCTTATCAGGAAGTCTCTCTCCAGTTGTGATCAGAATTGCTCAGTGGTCAGATGAGTCCTCATGGTATCTGCCTGATGAGCTATTGCTTGGCCCTTGTCACACTTCAATTTGAATCTACTGGCTTTTATTATTCATGGGAATAGGTAATGAAAGTCTTTTTTTCCACAGACGTATACAGTGCTCACCACAAAATCAAAGCTGCAGTGTGATTTATGAAAGCCTGAGCAGGACATCAAAAGGAGCTGTTTATTCTCTCCCATATGTTAATAGAGAAAAATACACTTTTACCCTCTGATATATCTACTTTATCTCTTCTCAAAAACAAATTCATCATTACTGATGACAATTTGAATATTGCTCTCATCCCTTAATAAGATTCTCTGAATGGATTTGGGATGGATCCACACAAGGGGATTCATCATTATTCATCCATGACACTGATGTAAAGCAATGCTGCAATTATCAGTTAAATCCTATAGCAACAATTTACTTTCACTACAGGAAGATGCTTTGCAGCTTCTTGGTTGAAGTTAAACTAAATACATCTGATTTTAAGAAGGTATCCATGACTAAGAAACGTATCATAAAACATTCTTCAAGGTTATAGACAAGCTGATTTATGAGCTCTGGCCCTCCAATCACAGGAGAGAAAGTAGGTACAATTTATGATGAAAGAAGGAGAAGGAATGTTTTCCAACTGTTTTTTAGAAAGGAAATATGTGTGTTTTAAAATGAAAAGTTAGGAAAATAAAGTTTTAGATCATATATTTTACAACTGAATATAGTTTAAATGTAAGATACCAAGTTCAATATTTGAAAATACATGTATTTTAAACTTCAAACCTAAAAGTTTTTGTTGTTTGTGGCTAAATGGATCCATCAGCATTAAAAATCAATATTGGAGCACTGAAGTGTGTTTGTAGAGCTGCGATGGTCATAAATGTTTATTCACTCGCTAAACTTTATAATTTAAGTTTGTATATGTCACATTTACATCTCCCAGTGCACATGAGAAAGTTCCTTTCAGTTCCCAATGTGTTAATGGCATTTAACACTTTGTAAATTTACACTCGAGACACTCGTTGACAAGAAAATATTAAATAAAGGTTGAGTCTGGCTGGAAGTTCTTCACTGAAATTAAAAAAAAAAAACAGTTAATTGATATTATTTTGTCTCTTTGAGATGTAGCTTTAATTGATTGATAGACGATGCTTTAAAATATTTAATAATTTAAGTATAGATCACAAAGGGACCGTACCTGCCATTCTCTTTATACCCGAACACCACATCACAGAAAGCTGTCGAAATGAGGCTTTCATGTGGTTTCACAGCCTGGAACGCTCCACTTTGTGCTTGTGCTCTGTCTCACATTCCCTTTTTATAAACCAAGCATACCATTTTCGAAAGGACAGAAAGAGAAGTAGCAAGCATTGACCTATGCTGCAGGCCAGCCGCTTGTAAATAGACACACTGCTGCTGTCCTTCAGTGGAGGGACTTTCACACCAGTGTAATTCATCCATGCCGTTCTCTGATTTACGAAGTGTCGCTCGCAGACGGTCAGGGTGGCGCCTTTATCTCTACCTTGTCTTGCTAAATGAATTCCAAATGGCACACTGCCCAGTTATTTGTCAGTGCATTTGTTATCGTTGACAACCACAACCCTGCCCCCCTCCCTCAACACCCTCTCTGCTGCCCCCTTTAAACAAATATAAATCTGCAGAAAACAATCGCTGAGCAAGATGCAGCGTAACCTTTTGAAATATCACGCCAGCCATCGGTTTCCGTAGCAGATCTCTGCACACACCACGCCACCGACTGCATCCATTCACCCCACCCCCTTCACATAAAAGGGATGGTCTTTGAAGAAGCTTGCTGGTGTCTCTTTCACTAATGTCAGTAACTCAAATTATGGCAGGATAAGCATGCCAGTGTCATTACACCACTGGAAGCTGCAGTGAATTTCATGTAGCACCCCCACAGGATATAAGCTAGATCGACATGATCGAAAAAAACATTTAATATTCCAAGGAATGAGGTTCTTTGGAAAAACACATTTTATTTAGATGCTCTGAAAGAAAAAATAAATGAATGACAACCGGCTCATTTTCAGATATTCTCTTAAGCATAGTTACATGTGGGCTGACAGGGAGCAGAGCCGCCTTCTCTTCTGTAATTGTTTGTTGGTTTTCAGAGGGTGAAATATACTGAGTCGTGCTAGCAGGGGGGCAAAAGAAACTGTAAGGAAACATCATGGCATTAGCTTAAGCTCCCACTGATGAGACAAACAGGAGTGAGGAAGTATGAAGTGCAAAAAAAAACCTTTTATTCAACATTTTATTTTTCGATCAAACCACTGTCCTGCATGTTTTAGAAGTCTCTCTTTTCCCACTCACATAATTCGAATGAAGGGATCTCAGTTAGGCTGCTACAGACCTTGACACTCTGTGGGGAAACATCCAAAAGTGCAGTGGTGTAAGCCCTCAAAAGTAGAGTCAAGGAGCATTTATAATCCCTAAAGTGTGAATCTCACTGGTTTGATGATACCCTGACTTTTTCCAGGTTGCTTGGTGTGATTTCAAGTGAAACACTTGAAACCAAAAGTTAAATATATTATCTTACCAGCCAAAACTAAAGGGAAAAATACACGCCTGGTACATGTTAAATTCTTCAAACAACCCGATTTGAACGGCTAGTGTTTTGGGGCTGTTGTGTCGCTGGCCCCACTGGTGGTGCTGAAGTTATCATATGGTGGTTACAGATATTAAGATTTGAAACGTCCTCATCACATTTTCTTCATTGGTCAGTGTTTGGTGGTTAGACAGATATAACCACAGACCTTCAGAACATAAAGTCAAATCATCAATCAAGTTTCTAAAATAAAGTTTGGAAACATCAAAATGATTCCTTATTGGAATGAGTGACTTATTGGAAAAGGTGACAATTTACAAAAGACAAGAGGTGATGCTGGAGGTGTCTCAGATTAAGATGTTGAGCGTTTTGTTGGGAGTGAACAATGAAAAAAATAAAGCTTCAGAAGCCATTTGAGGTTGTCTGGACATGTGCTGAGGAGAAATCATAGATATATTGGACAAAAGATGTTGGAGATGGAGCTGCCAAGCAGGAGAATAAGATTGATGGATGTATTAATGCGGGACATGAAGATGGTTGGTGGGATAGAGTGAGATAAAGGTAGATGATCCACTGTAATGACATCTGAACAGAGCAACCACGCTTTCCCTGGTTTAATAAGGGTCAATCACAAAGTAATATATTTTTTTCCGGTAACATATCTGATCACCCTCAAAGTGAATTTATCTCTCGCAATGGAGATGATGTCTGCAAACATTCCTGTGCTCCTAAGGCTAAAATGCAACATTCACATAAATCTATCTACATGAATGACTGACTCAACTTTGATAAAACACCAAACTTAATTTATTCCAAACATGTTGCCGAATGCAAATTAGGAACACTACTGCTTCGAAGTCAAGCACCATTAGACAAATAAGTCCAACTGTAAACATAAACATGCTTCTTTAGCCATTGACTGTAAAAAAAGGATTTACTTCCCATTGTATTGTGATGTTTCCTGGGATGTCCTGCAGTAGCATGACAACTTGATTTATTCCCTGAATCATTACATTGTCTTTCCCTCCCCAAAAAGCAACATAATTACTGGCGTTTTTGACAACTGTATCAATGAATCTGACATTTTATAGAATGTCATGTTTGCTGAGACCTTCTACAGTGGCAGAATCATTATAGTTGTTTTCTACAATAGCTTTGTTCGCTCTCTTTTTTTGTTTTTTTTTGTTTTACTACAATATATGATTTTTACAGCAGGGCTTGAAATACTACACATTCTACAAGAGCACATTGAATACTGTGCTTTGAAGCCTGTTATACAGTACTATATTGAGAAGGTGATTCACAGTAGTGCAGATACAGTGACCTACAATGCATCTCACAAGCCTTGTTTCACAGTGCATAGAAATACAATCCAGCCAGAATTAATAGGAAAAAACAATACGTTGCTAAATGATGGTAAGACACACCTCTGTCAGCGAGGGTCCCCAGCTCCCTATCGGTTAAAAAAACAACAAAAACCCCTCTTACCGTTATTGCTTGCTGGGTGTTCTAGTTTTTTTTACCCACAGTTCATCCAGCTGACAGCTCTCACAAGGCTCAAGTCAAGTTAAAAGTATTAGTCTCAGTTAAAAGCAGCATGTCCAGCCTCTGAAAGACTGTAAAATCATGTTGAATAAAAGTCTCATTTGTCACAGATCTTTCATTTATTAGTGCCACTTTAGAAGCTGTTTGGTGCTGATCCATCATCAAGGGCCGTCAGAGTGAAAACCTGCAGGACCACTCCAACTGCCCCACATTGTCGCAAACAGTAAATATAAACAGAGGGGGAGATAAAGCAGCCTAAGCCCTTTAGAGAAGCACCTTGGGGTGTGGTGTGTGTGTGTGGGTGTGTGTGTGTGTGTGTGGGGGGGGGGGGGGGGGGGGGGGGTGGAACTAATCTTTGGGTCTGCGGGGAGACGGAGGAGGGAGGCTCAGTCTAAGGGGACATCATTCACAGGCGGACACAGATGACAGAGGCGCGTGGAGGAGCAGCGGCTGTGAGGCAGGTTTGCAGATAGCAGTCTGGAGGGCAGATGCCGTGACACTTGTTGTTGGTGGCGTGCCACTCTTAAAGCCGGCGGCTGCCACGTGGCGCTTTCTCGGCGGTTTCATCATACGGCATCGCGCTGTTGGAAGCAAGTGATCAAACGCAACAAACATCAATGCACTTCGCCCAAAAGCTAGGACCGCCTTGATATGTTGACTGTGGAGGCTGCGATGTCTCTTATGAGCAACAATTCTTCTCGTTCTCCTCCCATCCTCTCATCGTTATCAAAGAATCAGGATTCTGTCTATTTAAATATGCATAAGAGACAGAAAAAGGCTCAGACTGATTGATGAGACCGCACTGAAAGAGATACAATTAGAGCGTAATTAAATCTTGTAAAGCCGACGCTGTTTGCCAATTGCTCACTGGGATGTGATTCTATTTGCTGAGGGGCTTTGGTAATGTTGCACAAAACTCCCAGTCACACAAAAGAAAAGCATAATCCCCTCTCTTCTCGTACCGAGGGGCAATTCACATGGCTTCCATCTGTGGCTCAAACTGATTTCATTTACAGAAAAACCAAATGGCAGGAACTAATTGACAGCTGGGCAGAGGTGATAAATAATTCAGCAACTTCTTGATAGGTGTTTATCAGCTATTTTCTGATGTTTTTTGTTTTTTTTCCTGGAAGTCCCCAGTCTCCTTGGGTGAGCTCTTGCCTTATTAGCGTTACTGTTGAGCTTCTTAAAATTTCCAGATTCATCTCCTCTTCCCTTGTGAAACTAACATCTTGACCTTGCCTTATGTGCAAGAAAACAGAGCTGACTCCTCGTGTTTTTCTTTTTTCTCCCCACTAAGCTGCTTGGACATTCATGTATTCATCTCAAGAGAAGTTCAGATGGTGAGATGCTGGGATTTTTCTTGGAAATGACCACATGCTGGGAAAACAAACAGGGAGCCGGCTGGTACTCATTCTAATCTGAAGTTATCTAAAGGGAGGGGGGGAGGAGAAAAGAAAAACAAGCTGAGACAAGGGCTACTTGTAAAAACACCACTCACAACACAATAGGCAGTGGAGCTAAAACCAGCAGGCTGAACCGAGAGGTTGAAAGCTCATCGGAGGTCTCCTAAGGTCAGGTCATGTTTCGCTTCAATAAATCAAATGTTTGCAGATCAGCTTTGGTGCTGTCGTTGGAAATTATCACAAAGTAGGGTGCAGTTGTTCCCCAAAGATTCTTCTGAAGAAACTGTAGGGCACCCAACAGGCAAATTAAAATTGGTAACACTATGCTTGAGTGTGACAGACAAAATATACAGACATTTTTTTTAATAGGACATTTTGGGAGCTGTGCTACTGAGGCTTGTAAAAACCAATCAATTAGCAAAAAGCCACGACCACGTTTTGCATAGCCTGAAGGAACTGTGTTCAGAGATAACTTTCTGTGAATGAATCACTGAGGGTGACAAATGTCACATCCATCCATCTTTTGTACCTGTTTCTTTCAGTTTTCACCAAGAGCTGGCTCCCTTCCTAGCTGATGCTCAGTGAGAGGCAACGTCACACTCTGGAGGTTCTAATCAACCATATCTGTGTGGAAAAGCCAGAATATCTCAAGAAAAACATAATCCACACATGCACAGGATGAACATGCAAATTCCACATGAAGTTGTTCAAACAGGATCCATTCTACTGTGAAACAACAGTCGTACTCACTGGGATGCTCCCACATTTCCCCATTAAAAGCCATTCATTTTGTGAATAAATATATTACATTACTCTGTGTTAAGCATTGGTCTCAATGCCAATAATATTTCTTGAAAACTCTCTTCCAGACTGTATTCCTCTTCATCTCACTCTCTGCAACCTTGAAATTCTACTTGAAATCCAAACGATTAATTAAACAATGTCCAAATTATTTAACCTGTCTATTAAGTTGAAGATACTTCAAAGATAACACAAAAAAAAGATTGAGAACAAATCTATATTCTGGGCTGCAAGTCCTGGTTTGTCTTAGTTCTTTGTCTGGGGAGGGACTGAACAAATGCAAAGAGACTGTTACACTCAAAAGCACTCACTAAGCAGTTGTTAATGTCAGAAATATGTTTGATGAGCATGAGCATATTGAGTTTCTTTTTGTTAAATGGTTCATTCTAATACATGTTCATTCTAATACATGTTCAGATAACACGATTAAAAAGAATTCAGTCTACTTAATCTGAACAGATGGAAATGTGTGGTCTTATTAAATTACATGAACTCAACAAATACTTTTTTGAGTGTACTGTGATGAAGAAAATGGTGGCTAAACGTTAGCATGAAAAAATAAACATGTCTTGCTTTTTTCACTCTTGACTTTAACAGCGTTTCTCTAATACAGTGGACATTTTCTACACCACAATCTGGATCACATGTGGAGACTTTTTTTTTCTTCTCACAAACAACCGATATTGAAGGACCAACATAGTTTAAAGGAGATTCAATGTTTACAACATACTGCTCTCTGAATGCATACATAGGTAGTTTTAATGACCAAACAGCACCCACTAGTGGCCTAGCAGGAAACTACATGGTTTTCTTCCATTTTCAAACTGTTGCTATATAAACGCAAAACTTTCCTAAAGCGCTGTTGTGTGTCCAATCAGATGAGAGATTTAACAGTAGAGACAACAGAAGTTGGACCTTTTCACAATGATTAACAAAAAAATTACTTTTTCTTTACATGGTTGATTGTTAAGTTTCATTGAATTTGTTGTTTTTGTTTTACATCTCACAAAATGTGTTGTTTTAATGATTAATGTGAATCAGTGAAAAATGTTGGATGGATAAATAGTTACAAATATAAGTGATGAAACAACAATGACTGTTATTTATATAAAAACAGATATATGCATTTTAAATCTTTATTGGGATAGACACATGGTACTGGTACAATGGATACAGAAGGTTACAACGTGGTGCTTTAATGTGTTTGGCCTTTTATCAGAGATAAATACACTAATTACTGCCTTTGATTCGCGTGTTTGGCTGTTTCTCAAACTGGTTGAGGTCACCTCTGCCACATTCTGCAGGCGGCGGCATTCCAGATATCCTCTGTCAGTGACGATCACACTCACTCTGAGAATATTTGTGACTATCTGAATGGGTTTTTAACCTCTGGTCCTGGAGGGGGGGCATTTGTTCCAAACAAACCCTCTGAGCTGGCATCCCTGGCCCCCTCAGAAAACTGCCACCTCTAATCAGGATACGAGCACCGTTGTGGATGGGCACATTTCCTGCTGTGTCTGTTGATGCAGACCGAGCACTAAAACACGATATTGAGGCATGGACACAGTTTTCATGCGAGGGTGTCCTTGACTGTCAGTGCATGCTGTCCCTGTGAACATACATATGCTTCCTTTTGTGGCCATGTGAGGCAAGATTTTCCGTTTATTAGTAACCGCGAGGGCTGAGGCAGAGGCAACTCTGGAGGATCTCCATATTTAAGGCTTGTCTACTAATTATGCAGCTATCCCTCAGGCCATATTCAATCAAACTGGCTCATTGAATTGCAAGGGAAGCCAAGACTTATTCCTCCTCTTTTGCAAGAATGCACTGCTTATTGCATGCACGGAAATGAGCCAGCCATTATTGTTTAAGCTTCATAAGGTGGGGACACTCAGAGTCCACCCAGCTCACTGCCGAGGCTTGTTAAAAGCACAAGCCATTGTTGATGGCAATGTTGTGAGAAAATTAAAGTGAACCTTTGCACAAATTAAAGCATGTTTCTCTTGTTGATTGTATTTAGACTTAACAAGGCCCAGGCTTTGGGATGGCAAGGCCATTTCATTAAGTGTGCTTCTGAACAGAATAGAAATGAAGGTGTGAGTCTTTAGCACTCTGCCCTCATAATGGACTGAAAGGGAGTCAAACACTTGTCCCGCCCACCTCCCCCAGACCAATATCACTCGGCAATGCATGCAAAGTAATTAAGAAACACTGATTGCTGTTTTAATGACTTACTTCCAGTGCGCAAGACATTGGCAGTGAGTGAGGACAGCAGTGTGTGTGTGTGTGTGTGTGTGTGTGTGTGTGTGTGTGTGTGTGTGTGTGTGTGTGTGTGTGTGTGTGTGTGTGTGTGTGTGTGTGTGTGTGTGTGTGTGTGTGTGTGTGTGTGTGCTCAGTGCTGCAGTGTGTGTGTGTGTCACGGAGTGTGTGGAGTGTATTTTCACAAACTCTCTGGAGGGCTGAGGTGTCATTCTCTACCCATTATCATGCCAGATCCTATTCATTCCTGCTGTCCACACTTATGATATCTCCGTCTCTCTATCTTTCTCTAGCAGTCTCTTTTATTCATTCATTTAGTCATTCCTCCCTGTCTCAATATATCTGTCTGTCATTGTCTATTTTTTCTTTACATCCACCTTGTGATTCCTTTCAGTTCCTCAATATTTCTCAATTTGTTTTCTGCATTTTACTGGCTCTTCCTCTCTTTGCTTTCAATCAGTCGCTCTCTGTTTCATTAACTTTCCAACTTCCTTGCTTTTACTGCATTCTACACACACACACACACACACACACACACACACACACACACACACACACACACACACACACACACACACACACACACACACACACACACACACACACACACACACACACACAATTAAAAGTTTAGATAATCATTGGCCTCATGTGTATAATCAGCCAAGAATGGCACCTTTACATAAAACAGCATGCCATACTTTTTGGAGAGAGGACCCTGGATTCACACTCCAACCGTTTCACACTGAACACAGAACCGTTCCAGTGAACGCTGGCGGACCTCATGCGCCAATGCCAAGAGGACAACATCATCTGCAAAGAGCGGAGAAGTCACTCTCTGGACCCCCAACATGATGCCCTTCTGTCCTCGGCCGCACCTCGAGTCCTTGTCCAAACAAAAACACACACAGAAGGGACGAGAAGGTAACCTTCGCAAGTCGAATGCCAAGTATAAGAATGCATTTTTCACTCTGAAAGTACACAGACCGGACAGTCTGCTGCAACTGTTCCGGTACTCCATACTCCCTATGCACCTCCTGCAAAACATCTCGAGGGACTCGGCCATATACCTTCTCTAGGTCTTCAAAACCAATAAAGACAGGATTGGCAAACTCCCTTAAATAGGTGAAGAGCACTGCTTCCCCTGTCGCTAGCTCAAATACCCCTGCATTTGGGGCAAGGCAAGTGGGACCTCACAAGTATAGTGTGCTCGCACATTATGTTCAGCTAAATCGGCATTGTCCACAAAGTTTCTTTGGCGATGTTTCACTTTTGCTGTGTTGACTTCCATGTGACAAAAAGATGAGGAAAAACTTTTAAAAAAGAAAAAAAAGAAAAACAAGATCTAACTCTTCAGTGTGAATACCCCTGCTTGCTGAGCCAGTGTGACTTTCAGACACAACACCGCTGTGTGATAATTGCCGTCAGGCTGGCAACATCACTTTTGTAAGGTGGCAGAAAACAGATAGTGTTTAAAATCACAGAAGCAAGCTGAGCTCTGCATGGTGTTATGCAAGTGCTTTGCTTTTCACAGTTTACAGCATTGAGTTCCAATATTGCAGTGTGAATAATCATGTGCATTTACTGAAATCAATCTACACTTGTCTTACAAAATGTAAGAAAGTGGTCTTACTTTAATAAAAAGTGTCTACACGAGCCATCCAGACAAAAAAGTTGTTATGAATATATGCATTTTCACTACTGCATCAACAAAAGGTGTTCTGCTGCACTCTGCTTCCGGATAACCACTGATGGCATGAAACGGCACAAAAAATCTACAAACTATAAAGAAAATCACATTTTATGCACCAGAAGTCTGTGTAAAAGGTATCGTTCTGTTTGCAGAATGGGAAGCAAAGACATGATCACAGAAATGACAACGTTACACCACATCCGAATGAGCACCTTTTGGTTTCCTGGCTCAAAGTTACCTGTTCATGACAAAATGTACAAAAAGAGACTAAACAGTCGCTCGAGCAAAAGCTCAGTTTTGTTTCTAATTTCCAGTTACTCGTCTTTGATCTTCAGTCACCCTGGCACACAAGAGGTGTGCAATTAATTTGCTGCTAGCACAAAACCATCACCATACAAGGTTGTATGGTGAGAGAAAAGAATCACATCAACGAGGGCATTTATGCAGACTGTGAAATGTAATTTTCATTTTAATCAAACATAACATTTCCGGGATACATAAGCTGAGGTTGTTTTTCCATTTATATTTGTGCACTGCTGCTTGCACACAGCCATCTGCTAAAGTAAATATTCCCAGAGGAAAGAGAGAAGATTTTCTTTGTATTTGAAATAAATGAAGAAATTGAGAAGAAATTAAATATGAAGTGCAAAAGTTAAAGATTTCATACAGGTCTTCCAAATATTCCTCCAAGTGCATCCAGGAAATCAAAATGCTCATCTTCGCTCATCTTCACAGCTCTCAATTTTATATTTGAGGTGAAATAAGAATTAAAACTTTAAAAGTGGACAGAAAAGAATCCACAATGTATTAAAACCTTGGTTTCTAACTTTCAGAACATACCCTTCAAGTAGATATACTGTAATTAATTAAATGTAGCAAACACAAACTAATATTATAAAATCTAGTGTACCAAGTACAACAGTTGCAGCATGTATAAAAAGACCAAGGCCTTGTTTACATGACAAGTGCAAACAGAAAAGATTTGCTGGGGTTTTTTTTTGTCAGTTTACCTGTCAATGGTGCTTGGAGTCACTATAAATACCCCTCTACTCACTACTGTTAATGTTGACAGAGTATTGTTCTCTGCACACGTGTGTGTGGTTTCATTCCAAAAATGAACACCGACAGGAAAACATGTAAACAGGGTCTTAGCTTAATTTACACATTCAAAGTGAAAACATCTATTACTTATACATTATTAATTCCTGCAGTAAGCCAAGATGAAAATGTAGCGGAAGAATGTGATTTTTGCATCCTGATCTTGCTGTAAGGGGAGAATGCTCTCAAATGCTCTTTACCCATATTCAAATATCTGTATTGTAATGATGCAGTGGGAATGACGGTGAAGTCCTCAAGTACTATAAAAAGCACAAAAAGTATGCAAGGAAAGACTTAAAACCTGCATGAAGGTATAGAATGCAGAGAATGAAACAGACTCTCAGAGGCATCAAACACCTTTGGCAACCTCAAAAAAGTAAAACACATTACAAAAATAGAAATGTTGCAAACGTAAAACAACATTATCCTATATACGTATGGGCATTGCGTCACTTAAATAGGACCCAGAAGTACAGCTAATGTCCTGTTTTGGCACGCGGTATCATTATTCTTATATAACATTTAGTGCAACTACATTTCTGGTACGAGAACTGTTTATCAGTCAGCTGATACGTCTGGCCCAGGGCAACATTTCAAAATGTGCATTACATAGATGGGATGGATTCTTGAAATGTTTTGCCTTGTTGAGTCTGTGACAACTGTAAAGGTATTCCAAAAAGGAAGGGAATGGAAGAACAAATACAATCGGACAAGACAAATGTATTGATAATGCAAGTTCTGATTACAAATATGACATAATTACAAAAGTGATCACCACAGCTTAAAACTTAAGTACAAATATCATCAAGGTCTTGAAGGCAAAAAGGTCTTGGTCACCTTTGAATTGCGAGTGTCAGCTTCCTACCTCTAAAGTTCAGAGGTAGGAAGTAACAAGATATGTGATTCCTTTATGGGAGTACGGATCGGTCTCTATGCTTTAACACAAATATCTGTAATTTGTACTCTTTATATTTTTTTTTACATTGTGTCAGTTACTCTTAAGCTTCCGGCCCCCAGGCCTTATGTTTGACCCCCTTGGTTTGATGCAAACCTTTTCTTTAAAAGTTACTCTCTTACCCACTAGATTTACATCAAAACTTTTGCAGCTTCTAGTTGTTCCCATCATATCTATTATATTGTGTTTTTGAACGGTGGTAGTGATAGGTATAGAGTCTGAAGAGGTGTTTTTCTTTTCTTTTTCTTTTTTTTAATTTTAAGAATGAAAATTGATGATGTTGAAGTTCAGATACATGTGTTTCTGCACCAATGCATTTCATCAAAGTTTCACAATGGCTTTATAAGTGAAATCAATGTTTAAAAGAAATTGTAATCATACCATGCTGAAAAAGTCAAATAATGTTTCAAGTGTGTCGGTTGCAGAGGGATGTGCAGGCAGGTGAGGCAGAGTGAAAAGTATCAAACAAATTCTGATGTTTGGAAATATACGTTCGTTAATTGTATGCTGACTTGGGCTATAAATGTATTTTATAATTGTCTTTAAAAAAAAAAAATCTAAATGCGTGAACTTTCCAAAAGGAAGAGCTGACATCTAAGGATCAAAAAAGGGATGTAGCTATGAGCGCTTGGCCGCCACCAGCTAATGGAAAAGTGAACATATGAATGATCACGGTAGAGTTGCCATGTCAAAGAAGGTACAAAGCTGCATTGGCACATGCCTGTTTGTGTGGAGATTTCTGGCAGTGTATTCAGTTGTAAATGTGCACGCTGGCAATTTAACTAAACATTTAGGCTGTTCTTTTGACGATATTTATGTTTCCGAAAGTGAAAAAGTAATAATCAGCACATTAGAGACCTATTATAGCTTTTACTTTCAAAGCATTTTGAGTTAAAAACATTAACCAGAAGGTGGACTCCCCCAATCCCTACCTAATCACCAAATCTGGATGAATTTTGTTATGAGTACATCTCAGAGCCAGTACCTTGACTGAAGGAGATGACTGTCAGCGCTGTGGCTTGAACTCATCTCTGCACTTCCCCCTCACCAGAGCCAGCAGGTACTCGCCCGCACTCGCCAAAAGCGCTGACAAGAGTCCAGAGACGGGCTGTGCTGCTTTCTGCTTACATGACATTGGTCTTGATGGGAGAAATAGTGGGGAGCTTTGCAGCAGGAGGCACTGGTCGGTATCAGGAACAGTTTGGGAGGAATTATCAGTCGCTGTTTTACTTTCATTATCGCACCTCTATTGCTGTTTGCAACCGAGTCCTGCGTGCTGCTCAGCGGTGCCGGCCTATTCAAATAAATGTGCGGCTGTGGCAGATGATGCTGCACCTCTGCTGAAAATTAACTGCCTCCTGTAGTCCGTGGTCTAACCTAATCAGAGAGCGTAATGCACTGTGCAGCATCGCCCATCATGTCTCCAGCGGGGGTCTTTCTGTGTGAAGATTACCCCGTGATTTTGTCCAGAAAGTTCCACAGCCTGAATGGGGAAGTCGTGGCCTAGAAGAGTTAGGATGTTGTTTCAAATGTTACTTAAAAAAAAATTGCATCGGTCAACACTTGCTCATTGAAATGCTGTATCTGATGCAAGCTGAAAATAGTTACTGGTCAGTAATAATGTCAACAATTAGTTTAAGAGGCTTTTTTTTTCTTTCAGAACACAAACTGCTGTGCAGCCTGTATCCAAACATGTACCTTAAAATGCTGCCACTCAAAGAAGAGAGCATATATAAAGAAGATGTATTGATGCTACTGCCTTTCCCTGGAAGATTGACTGAGGTGTGAATGTACTGAGAATGAGGTGGGAATATGTCTGGTGGTGTTTCTGTAACACTGGAAGCTGAATCCTCCAACGAGAAGAACCATCCAGTGTTCAGTCGGGGCACGGTCCACCGAAATATGTGTCTGGAGGTGAAGTAACGTGCAGGGCAACACTGATACCAGCAATACACATAAAGGAGCCACCCAACAAATCTTGACTTTTGCAGTTTATAAAATAATATCAGTTTTCTTTCATCATGGACTCAAACACATGACATATTAGCAGGGTTTGACACAGAGCTCACAAGTCCATCAGAAAAAAAGAAGAAAGCCAAGGTTAAAATAAAAAATAAAAAATCTATTTAAAAAATCTTTTAAAAAGTCAAACCGGACAGATTGATTAAATGAGCAGACCATACCTGTGCTTCTATGAACCGAACACAATTAGATGAATGTGGGTCTGATTGAAATTGTCTTATGAAAAGACTTATTTCTGATCATATTGACTCAATCGCTGAAAACCTAATACAAATACACACATTTATCATTAATAAGTGACACTTTAACAGAATTTAACCTGTAGATTAAAAAAAAATATGAACAACTTCTATTGTGCTGACCACAGTAAAAACAAAGTGAATTAAATAGCCCAATAAAAAACCCATAAAAGAACTGTAAGTGAAATCAGCTCCAGCACCCTGTAACTATCACTTGATCAAAGTAGTATCAATGCAAATGGCTGAATGTACTGTAATCTATTTAAGTGGTGTATTTTTTTTAATGTGATGATCTTATGGAAAATTAGCACCTAAATACACTTCCTCGACATTAAGTGATTTAGCACCTTTTTACTAGTTGATTGGGTTTTCCAGGCGTCACTAATTATCACTCTTAATTGTAACAACAAACGTAAGCATTTCTTCAGTGATATTGCTGAATGCTTTGTATGACACACACTCAACACCATGTGACACACACACACACACACACACACACAAACACACACAGAGTCAGCGATGAGCAACGGAACAGAACACAGCAATTAGTAGCTAAGGATGCAATAAGCAGATACTTCGTAGATGATTCATGTTCATCAAGTGGCAGCAAAAGAGTAATATTTTAATTACTGGTATTGTATTAACTTATGAATATGTCACTGACCAATCAAATCATTCTTACAGTAAAGTCCCACTCAGTGTTTAAAAAAAACAACAACAAAAAACACTCAAAATGACTATTTGGTCTTTATTGATATATGTGCCAAGTTTAAACTAGAGTACTGCTTTCTTATATACCTGATAAATAGAGAACATTTGTGTCTGCTCTCGAATGCTCCATTTACACATTTTTAAGTGGAAACGCATCATTTTTGCATTTTCATTTGTTGACAACTTTGTATTTACACAACGATTTGTTAATTATGTCCTTTAATATGGAAACAGCAGAAACATTGAACATGAATTCGTTAGCATGTTGGGACAGGCAAGGGTGCTGTTGTTTGTATTTGTAATGAAACCTAACTTATATGCAGAGAACAATCACTATTATAAGAGTAATGCCACTCTTGAGGTTGACGTGGTTGTTATTGTTATCCACCCACTTGCACACATGCAGTAGAACTGTTGACTATGGTACGCATGCACAATAGCAACGATTCCAAAAAGTTGCATTTTTCCCATTTATATAGAGACAGAGTCAGAGCCTTTTTCAAAAGTTCCACTTTTGGAGTCGTTTTCATAAAGTTGTGTCTTCAGTGGATCAGTGTACAGTCAGTTAATCTCAATCACGTGTTGGACTGTAGGAGGAAACCGACTCAACCTGAGGATATTCCTGCTGCAAAGCGAGAGCGTCATCCACTATACCACAACGGGAACCCGTGTCACTTCAAAACAATCCCTCTGAGATGAGGACTGAGATTGAGAAGAGGGATGTCTGTCCAATAATTAGTCACGAAAAAATGAAACAGAAGGACAATTGGAAGTGTAAATTGGCCGAAATTGGAAATGTTGGAGTAAAAACAAGTTGTTGTTGTTTTTTTTAAAAAATGCAATCACACATAATTTACTTCTATATTACATCAATATTGACTGACTGAGATAGCGATGGAGTTGTTATTTGTAGTGGGTAATTAAATTTACACTGAAGCGTGTACACAGACTGTGAACAAGGAAACCATTACCTGAAACTCTTGTGCTTGTTTGTGCATCTGCCTGGTGACACACGAACACTGGAGGTAAATAATGTTGAAGTTTTATTTCACACTTTTGTTGATGTAATAAGATCAGAACACCTCAAGGAAACATCTTTGAAATCTGGAACAGACCTTTGATCAATAGTAGCAAATGAGATTTAATAGGACAGCTGCACCTCGGTTTGTGGAGTGGTCGTCTCAATTGGAAGGTTGAGGGTTCGATTCCCCATGCTCAAGTGTCATTGAACAAGAATGTCGTTGGCACATCTTTATGTGCTTTAAAATCTGTCGCATTCTTTTTGTACATGGCACCATGCAGGTTTTCCAAGACTGGCACAGGCGGCTGTAATAAAGAAGC
Organism: Blennius ocellaris; assembly: GCF_963422515.1. Taxonomy (NCBI): domain Eukaryota; kingdom Metazoa; phylum Chordata; class Actinopteri; order Blenniiformes; family Blenniidae; genus Blennius; species Blennius ocellaris. The sequence goes on from NC_137656.1 coordinate 6,504,253, forward strand.
AACTAAGATGTGGTTACTGAGCAGCATTTTTTTATTTAAATTATTTTGTTTTGTTGCCAAAATAGACTCTTTGTCTTTGGTGACATGTTGACAAAATGAAAAGATTTAGTGCCATGGAACCAGGATTAGGCTAATCACTATATCTGGCATACAGATTTCATATTTAGTTGGGTATTAGTTGAGGAAAGACACATTCAATTTTCTATATTCATAGATTAAGGTATTCATTCAGATCTCTGTGGTTTGTGGCACTCATGACAGTTAGTAATTGAGAGGGTTCCTTTTCTTAATTATATACATGTTGTTCGTTGTTAGGTTTTTTATGCTTACTTGCCAAATTACCTGGGGGGACAATCAAGTTTCCTTTGACTTCTACCTCTTATGTAACTCTCTTCATAGAAAAATAACATTTCTATAATCAGAAACACAGACAATTTACATTCATCAATCACCAGCGTGTCTCAGGGTTATAAGAAAAAGTCATAGTTCCTAGATAAAAGCCAGGCACAGAGTGCATTTGCAGACTCTACAAAGGAAGTACATCAACACCAAACAAGGGTTTCGAATTGTTTGGTTCCTCTGAAAGTGTTAAAGTTTACACCTAGCTTTCCTGACACAGGCGGGTGTACCACAACTTATTTCACGACGCAGTGGAAACTTTGAGTTGCAGGTCTGTAATGTGAGTTATGATCAAACTTTAAGGGTTTGGTTTCACAGAAGAAGAGATGGGCTCTTGCACCATTTCTTCTGTAGTGTTTCGGTAATGTCATCATTAGTGTCAGAGGTTATTTGCCCTAAAGCCAAACAAAAGAACAGTTTTACCCAAACAGAGCCTCTCTTCACTTCCTGCAACAGCAAACTGAGACGACAGAACAACACACCCATTGCCAAAGTGTTACTTCCCTGAAGCAAAGTTTGCACTAAACTCCATTCATCTCAGTTGAATGCTTGGATAGTCTCCTTGCAATGAGATCTATTAGGGCAGGTTAGCATCATAGTCAAAGCATTTTTCAGTCCCCTGAAGTGGGAGTCATTATGCTGTGTCGCCACTGAGCCATGTATCTGCAATGAGTGCTAAGAAAGGCGTTCCTTATTTTGGAGTAGCGCATTCCTCGAGGCTAGCTGAAAGTGTAATTTGCCAGGATCTTAACAGGATTCTCCTCAGCTATCTGTGAATTCTCGGGGGAGCCAGAAGTCTTCAGTCTGATCCATCGCTTTGTAATGGCAGCATCTCTTTCTCTCTCTCGCCACCATGACTCAGTGGAATTAAACAAGACGGACCTTTTGCGACACCCATCGTCTCCATCTATCTGGGTCACGCTGATAAGCTCAATCTGCTCTTCATACATCTCGGGGACGAGGGAAGGTAAAGAGTTGTCATGTGCCATGTTAACAGAGCCAGCAACAATGAGGCAATGAATCTAAAAGATAAGCGAGGACCCTGTTTAAACAGGAGCACAACAGAACATAGGTATAAACAATTCATTGAACTACTAATTTATCTCCTTTATTTTCAAAGCAGAGCTCCTCGAGTTTCTACTCTCCACTGAAATGCACCATATGAAGGGAAAATGCTCTCAGCTGTATGTGAGGTATTCATTTTTCATAGCAGCACTTTTCTACCACCTAATCCAATATTAGCAAATTAGATGAGTAATGATTCATAATGGAAGTAATTGGAAATCGGTACTTTCCTGTGCCTTTTTCCTCAAAATCTAATTAGAGAAAGCTTTCATATGAGTGACTGAACAAGTATGTTTAGCCTGAAACAAAAGCTCTCAATCTCTTGGGCTGACTTCTATAACGTGCCGTCTTTTCCGACCTGGGAGTGGAGACCAACATGGGGAATGATCAAGGGGGAAGCGATACAGACTTCAGGCAGTGATGTATGCGTGATTAGGGGGCTCCTGAAAGCCTCCAATTCTCAACTCAGTGCGCATGGTGAAAGGTGGGAGATAAGATGGGGAAGAAAAAGAAGAGAGCTATGGGAAGACTAGGGAGGGAGGAGAAAATGAAAAGGAGTGCAAGGAAAGAGACAGGGGCGGGGAGGAGGTGAACAAAGCACGAACAAGCACCAATGTAGAGACTGCAGCATAAGCTGCTCCTGAGGGAGCTGCAGAGATGGGCTGGAAGACAAATCAGGGCCACAGAGGTGATTTTGCAGCTGCACTTCTTCCTGCTCCTCCCTGCCGCACACGTCCAACATGCAACATTCCAGCTGCATCTAAATTGCTGGGGAGTGGAATTGTCACGACTGGCTTGTTTGCTCACAGGCAACTTCATCGCTGCATATTTTGTTGAACGGCAGGGTCAGCCAGCCGCGGCGCATTCCTCACAGTGCTGACCGAACAGTGGCATCAAGCTGTGCAGGATAAATTGGAATCCTACTGGGGCCACACTGGAGACTGGCTCGTGTACAGTTTGGGCAAAGAACAAATAAAAATATAAAATACACAACCTCACAACCACGCTGCTATCTCACTAGGGTATGTCCGTCATGAACCTATTCTGGGAACAACAGTTTGGCCCGGACAAACGCTAAAAATAGACACTGCCACCTCCTCAGAGAAATCATCATATGCTCTGCTTTGACTCCACAGAACGGTTAAAAAGACTGAAGGCATATGTGTTTGAGATTCGAAGCTGATGAAAGGTAAACTCTCACGAGTTAATCTATCCCGACGCCACCATGAGAGGAATTAGATGGTTCACTCCGGGGCGTCCTCTCGCACTGCAGAGGCTGATGATGCGCTGTAGTTGTCAGTAATCAGTACAGGAGCTTGTGGCACAGGAAGGAGGAGGCTTCAAGGGAAGAGTAAGATGGAAGGCATGTTAGTGCAAAGATTAGCAACCTTGAGTGATACCATCAGGTCATTTTGAAACACACACAGATGGCAATGCCTCAGACATCACTTTCTTTACACACACACACACAAACATACACACAAAAAAGAAGTTGTTTGTATGCAGAGACACCAGTATTTGCATGATAAAATGCCGGCTCGGATGTCACCGTGAATCTTCACGGCTGTGCCAAAAAGTTGCCTTCCCTACTTCTGAAATTCTAATCGCAACTTCGAGTCCACTTTTCTCAGAGGCGTGATGCATCACTAACAAGAAACACTGAGCCGGGGCGTCCGCATCAACAACAAAGGCCACATCCAGCAAGAGAACTAAGTTACATCATTTTGAAGCCTTTGTTTTAAAAAAAAACCAGTCTGATCGTGCGTGCAATTTTTTTTTCCTTGGGTAAAAAAACAAAACAAAAGAAGGGTAAAGCGTTCCAGGGCCTCGGCTCCCAGCACAAGTTGAAAGGGTGAGGAAGGCAGAGGGGAGACGAGAGATGATGCTCGCGCTGCTGGTGCAGCAGGGGGAAGTATACTGGCCCTTAGGGAGATGTGGTGGTGCTGTGATGACATTTTTAGGGCAGCTATGAGAGTTATAGATGAGCATCAGATGATATCCATTACTCCCTGGGAAATGTTGATGATATATATATATATATATATATACACGCACACATACACACACACACACAACGAGTACACAGTTGGATAAAAATCAAAGGAGAGATTTAATCCGGGATCATTGTGAAATATTGACCAAACATTGCGTTTTCATGCTGCCGACTGAATCAGGGGAGGAGGTGAGACCGCAGTCTGCATTGATTTTTAGGATTCTAATCACAGCGCATTTGTTAATGACATTAGGGACAATTTGGAAATGTGTGTTTACTACTGAACAACCGTGGCACTGTAAGTCTTTTTCCAGCTCCTCATTTTGTTTTTAGCATGCCCTCAATATTCACCAGGCATGCTCTCCTGCATGAATAAACAATAGAGGTGAATGAGCAAACATTTTAGTTGCACCCCGCTGATAAAAGTTGAAAATGAATGCGAGCGCTGTCTGGGGTTTTTCTTTTTCTTTTCTTTTTTTTTTTTTTTTTTTGCACCTCATGCGCTTTCACCCTCACAATTCTCCACACACACAACCTCCCATTTCTGCCCTCGCCTCTGTGAAACATGTAAACAACTTTAGTACATTCATCCGTGATGCGACTTTACGACTCTGGGATAGGAGGCCTACTTTAACTTTTTAATGTGCATTAGTGCTGAAGAGTAACCTGCTCATGGCTGTCATAATCATTACATAATTTGCTAACTTTTCCCAACTCTTACCACTGCATGTTTGTGCCTATCAGCAAACATCCTTCAGATTCATAGTCCAGCAGTTTATAAAGAGGCGCTCTCTTTCAAATGATCTTCAAAATGTAAATAATCAAACAGAGATCCAATACAGTTGCCCAAATAAGTACAAAAAGGCTAAGAGTTCTATGATAGATGTTTGTAGTTTCCCAATTTGTTCCAAGAACTCACTTCTGTTGCAGTGTGAAACCGGATAAACACCTTAAACCTTTTGGTTTGGTTGTTTTTTTGGGCTTTGGGTTGGAGTTATGTAAACTGTAATATTGACTTCCAGAGACCTCAAGAGGGTCTGTGGGATTACATAATGTAATAATAATCCCACCAGCAGCCAGGACTCCAGCAAAACAAAGAAATACAAAAAGGAGTGGAGGCACACCGATGAACACCACAGATATAAAAACCTTCCAGGTTTTCCCTACCTATTATTAAGCGTTGATTTAACTGTGTTTTCCAAAATTGCAATTCAATTTCAGTTTTTATGGGCCTTTTATTTTGGTGTGCAATTTTAAAAATTAACAACATTTGAAAGTCCAAGGGAAAACGTGACTTTTGTTTAGATGTTACAGCACAGTTAATTAGTTTCATTCAGTGAGCTTCAAAACACAAAGCAAATCCAGAGAGATTTTTGAAGTACTCAAAAGAAAAAGAAAAAATAATACAAGTAAAGCTACACCATTCACAAACACCCATTTGAAGGACACTAGAAATAGACAGAAAATTACACATTTATCAAAACCTACATTAATTATTGTAACTGAACGGCTGGGGTCTCTGAAGGCCTGTCCTTTATGAGTAAAGACTGATTTATAAAGCAAAGTAGTAAGTAAAAAAAAAGTCTGGACAAACCAGTTTGATGACTTATGTCAGTTTTCACGAATATCTATGGCAAATTGCATCTAATTACCTCAAATCACCTCAAATCTGCATATACAGTGTAAACAAAAATACATTTCATCAGTAGACAGCCTGAAAATATAAAACTGTTGAGACATCAAAAAGTTGAACACATTTTCCAACACTAAGGCCAAAGTTGCTGACATACTTTTATGTTCTCAGCTGTTTGCAGTGAGTTGTCTTCCACCAATCCTCAGATTGGGCAGAGTTGTATCAGTGTAATATTCATGCTCAAACATGAATTTCATTAAAGTCAAAATCCCATTGGGGGAAGAAAAGAAAGAACCATTTCTGTAAGTAATTTTCGCCTCTTCTGACAGAATTTGACCTCCATATCCGGACTCATGAACACCATTTTGCAGGAAACCGGCTCAAACTGCCATTTTCTTCTGCATGGACAGAACAATATTTGGACAGGAACCTCCCTTGGCATTAACCCTTATCTCCCTTGGCTCGCAGCCTTCCTAAAGACTGCATGGAAGGAGACAGAAGACATGACCGCTATGACGATGGACAGTTTTAATACAGCAGCACGTGTCCCCCGAGGGGGGGGGGGGGGGGGGGTGGTTACCCCTGCAGATATTATGGGCGACAAAATGAAGCACATCTATTTCCAGTAGCCCGAAGGATGACATGTGGTAAACCGGGGCCTCTGATGGGATTTGGTTGTTGCCATATCTGTTGTACATGCTCCCCGCTGATTAACAGAGCATAAATGAATAAATGCTTGAAATCCAAGGCTTGTCCGAAGAGCATCGATTTCATCTTGACAGTCAGCGCAAACTTTGATTATTTTTGCCTGCAGCGGCGGAGACAAAACCATGAGTGTTGTTGTTAAAGTGTCAAAATGGGTGCTGTGGGAGAGATGTTATGGCTGTTATGGTTTGCCCCAGAATGTTAGTCAGAGGCGGAAATATAGATGGGTAAAAGAAAAAAACGAGGTGCTTCAGAACTAAAGGCAGACATCAGAGACTGTTCTTCACAGCGAACAATCCTAATAAGTCGTTCCCAAAACTACCTCTCTGTTCTGAGGCCCATCCCACAGGGTTTGGAGCACGAGTGGTCGTACTCAGCACTGCACTTCAAACGAGTCGGGGCTGAATTTACAGCATTTCGTTAAATACAGCCTCTCGCCGCTGCACCCGTTGTCCCCCTGGGGATCAGATGATGCATAATCAATGCGCTTCTGCAGTTCACAACCATCACCATTGCTGCTGCTGCTGCTGCTGGTTGCTGCTGCTGCTGCTGCTGCAATGCCTGTCTTCCTTCAACACTTGAGCGGCTGGAAGAACAGTACACAGATGTATCCAATTAACACCTCTCCCGGTGGTTTCCCACCTTTATCTACCACCACCCTCTCACGTCTCCATCCCTTTGAATATTCCCCATCTCTGCGCCTCATCTACAACTTGCCAACACATCTGTCCAATTTCTGCCGACCCTCGGCGAAAGAGTTCCAGTGTGTCTGTGGGATTCGGGGCTAAACGTGGGTAAAAAGTGTTGTGGTGCAGGGTTGGCTCATGGAGGCTTTGTCAAAAATGCAGAAGGTGAAAATAGACCTTTGCATTATGGGACTTCCACCTGATCATCTGTTGGAAAATCTACTTTTTTCATTTATTTAGTACACATTAAACATCTTTCTTCCACTGCTCCGCTTCTTTTTACATCAATGTTCTTCTATAATCAGGGAGATCCATAAGATTCACCCCATTAGTGTTCTTCATGAAAAAGAGTGTTGCATTTACTGTAAATCATTCCCCTATCAGAGTTGTTTTTCATCATCAGGAAAAAAAAAAGGAAGAAAAAACCCCCAATGTTTTCCAACCTTAGAAGGAGCCTCAGGTGAGCACAGAAGTCTTTTTGAGCAACTCATGCCGTCTGCACCTCCACCGGGCCTCGTTCGGTTCACGTTGCCTCTCATGTGCTCCGCTACGACACAGTTTCGCAGATGCGTAGGCGGCGGCGGCAGCTCCTTTACCAACCAGCAACCTTTTACAGTAAAGCAGTCTTATATAACTGCAACAAAAGACTCTGCCGCTTTTGTCATTATCTTGGATCACCGAGAATGTCAAGGCACATCTTCTTAATCATGTCTTGAAAAAAACATTTTGTTTGGTCTTTTGCTTTTGGGTTTTTTTGGTTTTTTTTAATTATATAACAAAAGAAATACAACATTATTAAGAAAGTACCTCTATTGATGTTAAAAGAAAGGATTCCATTCATAATTGTAAATTTCAATATTGTTGTGACCTGTATTGAGGTCAGTTTATGTATGCGTTAGCCTTGGAGCTAATGATCATCTATAAAAAATGATTGATATGTCCATTGTATTTCTTGACTGCTAAACTAATCTCTCAGCATGTCAAATATAAAATTATGCACCACACCATCCAATTCCTAGAGTGAACAATGACTTCTCCAAATGAATGCTTTGGTGAGAATGTCTTCCATTTACACTGAGCATTGTGATTTGTGATAGCCGATAAAATCTGCCCATTAGTTGACAATAAAATTGAGCGAGGGTTTAAAGGTGTACCAAACTATTTATAAGGTCAAAGAATGGGCCCGCATTACGTGATTTACATATCATTGCATTAAGCTGTATTAACATAACCTGACGTGTGTATCCAAAGTCAGTGAGAACCTTTATTATTAGAATCAATTATGGGTAAATCAACTTCATTACTTCTGAAATGATTGTGGCACTATTTAGTACATTATAATGAAAGTTTCTTGAGGAAATTGAGACGTCTTGGAAGCCTATACCACTTCACCACTTCATGTTATTGCCTACTAAATGACGAGAAGCTCAGACATATAAACTCTTTGGATGTGTCAACAAAGGTTTCATATGTTAATGGACAAAGTTTTTTTTTGTTGGAAGACTCAAACAAGGTCACTTATAATTGACTATGATGCTTTGAAGCTGGATTATTGAATTTGTTTGGTCGAGATGAAAGAACACAGGGAGCAATGATGGCATAAACTTCCTCTGTTGAGAGAATAGAGATGTGTATCTCCAGGTACTCATCCTTCTACAATGGAAACTTGTAGTCTATAGTCTATAGTCATTGTCTACTTGTCAAAGTCACCTGTATGTAAGAGTGAGTGGTTGAGGTGAGGTTTTTGCCAGCTTTCAGTCATTTTTTCCTCATCCTAATTTGTTTGAAATGAGTCACAATATCAAAAAACCCAATGTCTCGTCTTTGAAATATTTTCAATGCACAGTTAAAATGATGTTACAAACCTTGCATGGCCTTCATTAAATACGTTGTGCCAACTTTTGTGGAACGGAGGTTGTATTTCCAAGGTCGAGAGCAAACCCTCATTCTCAAGATGAATAGGTCCATTTTCTATAAATCAATTTAGCTGGTCCACTAATTGTAATAATAGGCACTAAATTATAACACAAAAACGATATTGAAAGAGTCATTTTTCTTCAGGCCAGACATTCCTCAGCGCTTTCTCCTCTCTTTCATTTTGGCTTTCAATTACATGACTCCAGATTCATGACTTGAATGAGTAAAGTGGAAAACATTCAGCGGGAGCAGAGAACTGTGAATTCACATGCTGCTGTTACCCTGCCATTTTCACTCATGCTGGTTTTCAATTAGAAGCTGTCAATGACTCATATCAGTGGTAATCCCTCTAACGTGCAGCTCAATGAATATGCCCGGTCGATACCGTCATCCTCAGTCTATTCTGAGGACAGCAGAATCCTCCTGTGTTTACTTCTCACAGGAGATTGGCCTCTGATCTTCAAATCCCTTGTTTAGTTAAAGTGGCCCTCTCGGGACTGTGGCAAGCAGCGGACGAAGAGAACGATGGAGTGACAGAAATTTCTTAGTGGGAAGCCGAGTGGGAGGAGGTGCAGGGTGGTAAAAGACGAGGAATGACAGATGAACGACAGAGAAAAAAAAGGAGATATTCAGAGGGAGAGGGAGAAACTGAGAGAGGTAGGAGGGAGGAAACCATTCAGGATAAGACAGCCTTGCCTGCCTCCGCTCTCTTCTCTCCTCCTCTTCCTCTCACAGGCCCGATTGAACCTCCTTGCTCGAGCTCATCAGGTATTCACAAAGCCCCTTCTCTGACGCCCACTATCCCAATGCTCTCTGTCATGGATGGAGTGAGAGGCTTAGGTCCTTTGTGGATCACTATCCCTGTCATATTTTTTTTTGTGATGACACCGCCCTTCCACTTCAGCTGGAGGTGTTTGGAATGAACTGGGAGGCGGGGATAAAAGGTGGGGACAAGGTTTTGATCCACACTCTTCCTTAATGCATGTATTCTTGTAGCAAAGGCAAGTCAGCCAGATGCACACCTGGGTTTCATTGATGTGGGGGGGGGGGGGGGGGGGGGGTGACAGAGATTTGAGGTTTGGCTGTGTGCAAACAAGCGAGATGCGATGAGACCTGACAACATTTACTCTTTGTGTTTTTGAAGGATGAATATCACTTTTTGTTTGCATTTCACACGCTTATCTGTGCCGGTGCCAAACCGTTTCCTCGACACATCCCCTCCTCTTCTCACACGCACCGTCTCACATTCATTTTCCTTTGCTGTGAGTTATTTTACGCACTTCCGATCGCAAAGGAGATAGCCCCACCTGCACATCATTTCTTTTTCCAAGTGAAAAGCGACGGTATCAACACACGCTATCATAGACAGAGGAAGCGGTGGTGGCGGAGGTGGGGGGGTGGGGGGGCACGGAGAGGAAAGCGATGGAGGCGATCAATAAGCTAGTAATGAGGGCAGGATGGTCCTGGGAGGGAAAGTAACACGTGTGAAGAGAAGCAAAAAAAAGACGTGGAGAAGAGAAGGAACCTAAGATGAGTAGGGATCCCACATCAATAGATGATGATATGCAGCAGGAAAAAAAAATCTGTGCACTCATACGTGTTCATGCACGCGTCCCAGCAGTGACACATGATAGTCAGATTATCGATCGCTGTTTCACTGTCACCACGGAGGAGCTGGTAGCCACCACTGATGTAGAGCACAGCACAGTCATCTCAGCTCCTCCGTGCCCCCGAGGTACAGCAAGACAGGCAGGCAACGTTGACACAGCCAGATCCTCCTGGGCTTTGCAGGATAGTCCTTTCAGTCGAGTCCTCTGCTATCGACCTGAGTCTACAGCCTTATCTTAAATTGCCTTTAGTTTTTAAGGCCGGTGTTGCACAAATGCTCATCTTGTACACGTAAACAAATTTAAAGGTTGGTTAACCCAAATTGTTTTATTTGCTCCAGTAAAGAGGTTCTCACTTTTATTTCCCAGAAGAAGAACATTGAAACTGATGACAAGCCACTGTCTTTTTCCGGGAATCTATTGTAGTTACTGGCTGAAATGATTTCAATTAAAAGCAATTATTGATTTTAAAAACACATTTTTAGTCATTGTGAAACTGTATTTCAGTTATTTTATAAATAGCTGTGTTATTTAGCTGACAACACTGCGGTCTATATTGCAAGTTAAATGTTCCACTTCATAGTTGTTAGGTGATTAACTGGCTTTTATTGGACAACACATTGCATTTTAACTTGGAAAATAGAAAAGGAAAAGACAACAGATGAACATAAAGTCTGCAACATGAAGTCTGCAGCCTCCATATCTTGAAATAAATGAGCTGATATAAATCTAACTGTGCTAATAAAGCAGAAATGATTGAGGAGATATTTACGTCCCTCCTCTAGAACAACTGTCTTCAAATTGTAAGAATAATCTTCCAGGTAACAGGAATTTCATGGATCAGTAACAGTATAGCTCTATAGTGGATAAAGTAAAAAAAAACCTGGAGAGAGCAGTGTTTTGAAAACATGTACAATTATTAGCATGCAGTTTTCAGTAATTGTAATTCTTTCAGATTTTTAAAAAGCTCTTCTAGCTTTTTGCACTGGAGTCAAGTCACCTGTTAATGTATAAATGTGTATGCAATCATCTAAATGCACTCCAGCAAAGGACAGGTGATTGCACATAGACACAATAGATGGAACCCTGTTTCTGTAAAGATACATTTATAATTTTTCTTAAAAAAAAAAAAAAAGAAAAAAAAGAAACGTGATTACTTTTTTAAGATAGTAGAAATCTTCACACAGTAATCCAACATGCATGTGGATGATCGACCAAAACCAGCTTGTTTCGGTTAACCGGTTTTCTGGTGTGGACGGTCCCTAATTTTGTATTGACATTGAATTCTCATTGTGCTTTTGTGTCAGTTGTCATTTTAAATTGTCCTCATATTCAGTCTAGAACTGTAGCCATCAGTCAATACCAGTCAGGGTGTGCTGCTAAGGTAAACAAAAACACATAAAGCAAGTCTGACTTGTAAATTGGTCCCCTGTTCGCTGGGTCATGAATCAGTCAATGGTGGATTGGATTTCAGGTACTAATTAGGTTCCTGTTTCATGGAACAGCAGGACAGTGATGAGTCAGTGACCTGTACTTTATTTCGAAGCCACTATGCTGCCCGATGTCACAACACAACTCCCCACAGTAGTACAGACTATAGCAGAAAGAGTCATGAAAAAAAGATGTACTGTTTAATGCAGCTGTTAAAAAAACACCTACAATCAGTTCTCCAGGGACCCGTGTAGCCTTCGCACAGAGGTGTCAGCATGGAAAGAAATACTGCTGCAACTAATAATATTAAAAGATGAGTTTGCTAATGAGGAAACTTTGACAGTTATACTTCTTCAGACAAATGCTGACAATTCAATTACATAGGGGGGTTGACTCACCACACTGCTGCAAGATGATGATAGGAAGAAGAAAAAAAAAGCTGGTTCATAATATAATTTCTGCAGAGGGATTCTCAAGCTCTGTTGGTCAGAGAGTCAAATGTAATTCATTCACTGTGAGACTTGCTTTTTCTTTGGGCATCGGGGGTGTCGGCTGCAGTCTCTAGGTGTATGCTAATGAGGTCAATGGTGGTAATTGAGCATACCTGTAGAAGAAACCTGAACAGCTCCGGAGGAAACAGTAACAACTGGACCCATCTCAAAGCCTACATTATGACTCAGTCCTGCTTATGAAGGTGTTTGACTCATCAGAAGTCAGCTTCAGTTTGGAGGCGCTGTGATTGTGCAACTTTACAAGTGTGATTAAACGGGCTTATTTATTAGCTTAACATGGTCAAAGAAAAAGAGAAATACTTATCCAAAAGATCTTTATTAAATGTCCACTTTTATCAACTTGAGCTTTCAAATGTAGTTCATCTCATTTGCTCGTCAGTCAGTCCAATCAAAACTGAATTATTCCCACATTTATTGCTTGAACTGCTATTAAATATAATTTACAGACAGGCAAATTAAGACCATGACCATGATAAAAAGCTGAGAGGTGACATGCATACATCGAAAGGAGCAGTGGCCTTCTTCATTCTTGTGGTCAAACACAATTCCCTCATGGTTGCCATAACACGCTAGAGATGTAGTCACATGATTTAAATGGACAGAAGTGGCTGTAAGCTTAAGCTTCTGTGGATTTGGAGCCTTGTGGCTGCTTTTAAATAAACAAGAACTGATAGAATGACAAATGCTATTTGCTGTCTGACTGAAAACTAACTCAGAAACATATTGAGAAATACACAAATACATACTGGTACTGTATAACCTATAATGCTGTCTGAGTAGAAAAGATAAGGCTGATTGATGCAGTGGTCTGCGAAGCCTGTTACATAATCTACAAATAAAAGTTATTAAAATGGAAATTCTAACTAAAGATTATCTGTATCCCAGGAAGAATACAAAAGCAGGACGCGGAGAAAGGTTTTTAGGTCCACAGTAACCGTGTTTGTATAAATGGACGTGACTCCGGAATTACAACCAAAAAGGGGGCAAAACTAAACCTCCAAGTTCAGTCAGAGAATTAGAACCAGAGACACAAAATGTGGGGACCATTTGCTGAAAAAAAAAATGGCTTGAACTTAAGGCTTGAAAGCATGAAATGACATCGCACAGACGACTTTCGCCACACCTCTCATACACAACATACATACAGTGGAAGCAATTAGGATGGGGCAATGCAATCAGCAGGAATGGGTGAGACAGGGTAAGCAAACAGGACATGTGAATTAACAACATGTTCTGACCCAAGATTCTTCTATGCCAGCTGATCACCAGAGGCTTTTATTTTGACACAAATACACCCAATTGGAACTTCATAACAGGACGACACTTTACACAACACATTTCTCACTCATGGTTGCTCACTAACATCTAACAAACCAAACTAAACTAGATGAAATAATTAACTACCTCAACTGAGGAACAAAAACACAACACAAGCACAAGTCAACACACACAACAAACCTAATAATAACCCTTAATAACCTCTGGCAACACATGATAAACTGATCTCCCATCATGCCCTGCAGCGACCAACTCCGTGATACAAATGCAGATTAAAAACAACAACAAAAAAATAGACCACAGAAGAAGTTGAGTTGGCTCTGGAAACAATCTCAGCTGACTATGGGTGAATGCAGCCTGGACAAGAGAGTCTCACACACCTACACAACATTTAGAGTCACACATTGACTTCAGACCGTTGTTTTACAACAATGGGAAACCGGAGTACCTGGAGATAAACATGATGCACACACAGGGAGAACATACAACTCCATGCAAACAGAAACAGCCCAAACGTGACCCCACAACACTCTTACTATGAAGCATAAGTTTCTATAAAATATTGTTGAAAGTCTGATGTTTGAATGTATTTCAGACTAGTTTAAAAAGCCATAGAATATTGTAAAGAACAGTACAAATACATGTATATTGCACCAAACAGTGAGGATCTTTCAGATATAGTACCAGTGTTTCAATGAAAACAAATTGTTTTGGCTTTTTCATTTCAGAAAAGTTTCACGTTGACATTGTAGTGTTTTTAAAACCATGTCCGTTTGCGCATACACAGCAGAAATGCTGAAAAGGATGCCAGGCCACGAGTTGGCAGTTCTTGTTGTTTTTGTTACGAAAGTACACACACACCTGCGTGCAGAGAAAAAATGCACACATACACATATAAACATTCACATTGTTATGGACAGACGACCAAGTTGGGTTGCTATTACGGGTAATTCTCAACTATAAAACAACTACTTCATTCAAGTAGTTTTGGAATCCGGCCTATTCAATGCATATCAAAATATTCGATTTTTGACAAGAACAGAAATAATTATGCATTATTTAATTGGAGGATGATTTATTGTAAATATGATGGAATAAAATACCTTTAAAAATAGATCAGGACAATTTAAAAATCAATCATTCAAACTGTTGCCTCTGGTCTTCCTCAAATTGACAGTTTAACCTTGATAATGTCTGTGATCATTTTCAATAAGTCTGCTACCGGTGAAATGGAAAAAATCTATAGTACCTTGTAGCACTAAAGCAATTTATCGTTTAGGTTAAAGTATCAAGCATTAGTCATGTCATCACAAGCTATTTTCAAAAGAGTAAAACTGGAGAAAAAACTGTCTTCATTCGGTTAGTAATCAACATCTGCTGTTCTGTTTTGTTAAAGGATTTCAGACCAGACAGACTGGCATGAAGCCAACTTTTTACACAAAGACATCACCTGTGGCTGTCTGCCTCAGTGTTCTGTATAGAGAAAGGGAAAAAAAGATCTATATTTCAGTGAAATAATCAAAGTTATGTGGACAAAATGAACTTAAAACTCTGAAAAGTGACAAGATTCAGCCTTGTTCTTTCAGGCTTTATGTTTATTACCTGCAACACTATTCAATGTGGAATCCATACAAATGGGTAAGTTTGACCACTTCAGTTCACTGAAATTGAAAACTTCTACAGTTTCAAAAAAAATGGAAGATGAAAAACAACAGATCTCCTTGGAGAGCTTCAATCTGAGAACAATAGGCTATAAACACTATCAATGGTGAGCAAATGGACATTCGTATGGACAGACGATGACGTCATCAGATTGTCGACTATAAAAATTCCTCCTGGTCTGCCACCCGAAACATTTACAGGATGAATATCTTCTCATCTCATATCTGAGTGAATATACATTTAGTTATTGGACTATATGAGAAATGATAGAATATATTCTATGTAAAATTAGAAGATATCTATGTGAGAGGTGAAGGTTCATTTTTGTCATTACATCCAAGAAAGGTCTCAGTGAGTGAAAAATCGCTCTTGTGATTTCTTTGTTTATGTTTCCCTCCTCTCTGTTCCTATGGGTGCTCCTCCCTCCTCAGCTTCGACTCTGAAGACTGTCAAGTGACCCAAGACCTCAGGTGTCAACCTCATCTCCAGCAGTGTATACAAACTCTGGTTATTCTCTTATACTTCACATTGTAATTTTACCTCACTTGATATTCTGCACAGAAGAGTCTTGTATAAACCAGTTTCTTGTGCTCAGGTTTCATCTTACCTTTGATCCCTGTTCTGGTTTGGATGTTGTGCCATTTGAGTGCCAGCTTTCTTTCCCACAACTCCTGCTAAACCACCCTGACTTGCCTCATCCATCATATTCTGTATTTGATTAATTTGCCTGGACTGTCACGATACGTATTTTATTTTTGTGTTATTTCAGGTCACGTTTACACGTACCTGGGTTTTTACAAAAACTGACATTTCCCCCTCTACCTTTAAAAGCAAATCTTCCTTTACACAGACCTGCATATACACCTGGTTCAGAGCTGCTATGGGCATGCCAAACCTGTAGGGGGCAGTGTAGCGAGAAGCATGAAGCAATGATAGCTAATCCGAAACGTGGAAGAAAAACACCATGTCAGGAATTATGACGTAATTTATTCTTGTATGTGTGTTGCCGTCTTGAATTTTCCTCCAAGCCAGACATGACATAGCGTCCTCACACGTCTTAAATAATCACCATTATGACAAAAAAAGTTACAATAAAATATTTCTGCTGTAAATCAGACTATATAAAACATATTTCCATTTTAACTTACTCTCACACCACATGGTACTACTCATGGCAGGTATAATTATTTTAAATACATTCAGTGCAAGCCAATAGCCATGAAACACCTAATTAATCGAGTAACTGATAGTACTGATATAGTGTTCCAAAACTAATTATGGCTGTAATTACATTCATTATTATCCATCATCAGTTTTATCTCATGCTGCCTGTGGTATTATGAACACTTATAGTGCTAGTCTACTTAAATCTGAAGAATAATGTCTTCTTTACCTTGAGCCAAATCAGATAATTAAGACTGAATGTAAGTTCCATATAATGCAGTAAAAAAAAAGAATCAAGTTTTAATCCCAAATTAAAAGCATTTCAATTCTCAGAATTTGTTGTCACTAAGACTTATTTAATAGAGCCATAATGTCACTGCTTTGGGACTATTTCTTCCATTCTGTCTCACTTTTGCCATTTGATGAAAGGCTCACACACAATGATTTGAAATATAACTTAATCGTTCGGATAAAGCAAATCTAAATGAAGAACCGTTACACATAATTTGAGTGTCTGTGTGTGAGGCATCTCACTTTTGCGGGACAATATTATTTGAAAAAAGTAGAATGTCTTCCCCCCCAACTGAGACTCAATCATAGCTGAGTCCCTCTCCTCTGTTCTTAATAGTGCGGGGTATCGACTTTTCATTCCCACCCTGCTGTCTTCAGGTCTTGCAAGATGAGTCGCGTCAAATCAAACCTAACGTCTAACGTCAAGCTCATAAATGAAGGACAGTGTCAGGAGTCAGATGCTTCATTATCAGGAATGTATTATGTTTTCGCACCTTTCGCACATTTCACTAGTCTACACTGTTTCCCTTCCGCCCAGGCTCGCTAACTGGCATTCAATGGTTTACTTCCCATGAATGGATAAGAGGTCATTCAGTCATCAGTTGCAAACAAATTTGCCGCTACATTTTTTTCAAGTGCAGATCTGTTGGTTCCGTGCCATCCAAAGTGCCAGGTTTGTTGGGTGTTGTTGATCATGCCTGCAATTGCTTAAATAAATGTCTTCTGAGACTTCAGGCATTGTTCGGTTCCTTTCTGTATCCTCTCATTAGTAGTGTTCCCGGGTTTGTAGTGCATTTCTCCCACTTCAAGTCAACCTCCTCCATTGAAAATAGTAACACAAGAGATGGAAAGTGCTTGTTGCGATGTAAGTGGAGTCCCTTTATGGAACTTTTCAAAGATAACTAAGCCTCTAAACTGGTTCATTAACAAGTTATTGAGTTCCAACAACTTTTTTAGATTATTAGATTGTAAATGCTTGTTTTTCCCGCCTTAGTTACTTTATGCTCCGTAAAACAATTTGCTTAGTTATGTGACTTTTGTATTTTTCTGAGATAAGTAACATAAATTGCATCCATCCATCCATCCATCCATCCATCCATCCATCCATCCTGCTTCATCTATTGTGGTTGTTGGGAGCTTTTCTGTAAGACTGCATATGCACACTACAATGCAGTAAATAGTCCTACACACGCATGGGTAGATGGACAATAACAACAATGGTGGCCTCCGAGTGACATGACACCCAGTCCAAATTCTCCTGGGCATTGGTGCTGGGGAAGTTTTTGAAAGTTGGAGTTTTTCAAACTCATTTGATTGTATTAGATGTTTACAAAGACGTTGCACACCTGATGTTTGATATCTGCCAAAGTACTAATTGTGGAGCTGTTATTGGAACAATGATAAACTGCAGAGGTTGGTAAAATTGCACTAATTATCTTTATTAATCAGATGACAATTTTCTACAGGAACTGCGTAATAAGCCAGTGCACCATTATAGGTGGTTATAACCCAGCAGGGTCTGACCTGCTGTTGAGTTGAAGCTTCACGCTTTCTCACCCAAGCTGATTTTGACAGTGGTATGAAAAGGCTTTTTAGCAAATTAGTAAATAGACCTCTCAAATATTTTCCCGCAACTCTTGCAACCATACATGAATTAGTGCTTTTCAGAGTCAGTCAGTTACCTTCTGAATCAAAGTCCATCTCAGCTCACGAGCTGTACATAAATATATTAAGGCTGCAAATAATAGGTTTGCAACTCCAGCCAATAATGTGAGTCATTATTTTTGACCCAGTATTAGGTGAACCCATTAGCCTCCCACCGACGCGAGCAGGGATTCAGATGCATATATTTCCTGGTTTCTGACAGCTGTCACTTACCTCAGCCTGGTGACAGAGAGCCAAATAGAAACAGCGGCAATAAAAGCATATCATTTATAGAGAATCTTTTTTTATCCAAGTAGGAATTCTCACCACTATTTTGTTCGTGCAACGATGTGATTGCTGAATCCACTGCATGTCCACTAGGCAGCATATGATCATCCACTGTCACCACAGCCAGACACCAGTCAGTGACTGAATTTCAGATGGCTCCTTCTTTCACGAGGCTGTTCAATGGATCGAATTAGATTTGATTAGAAACATTATCACAGTGAATACAGACACAAACCAACCGGAATTAGGGTTAGATTGTTATTGATTACAGTGATCAAATCAGCTGAAATGCATGTTAAAGCCATATCTGAATGGACCAAGAGAGATGAGTCAGTCACACACTCATGTTCTCACATTGGAGTCACCAATTAACCCAAAATGCGTGTTTGTGGACTATATAATGAAACCGCAAACTCAAAGCTCAAACTCAAACTAGCTATGTGTTATTTACTTCATTAGGTGCTTCTCTTGATATTGTTTTTGCTCGACTAAGATAATCCCTTCTCGCAAAAACAACACTTTCAGATAACCCAAAACAAAAGTACATCACAGGCTGACATAGTCAAAGTGTAAATATGCATTAGACCTAACATTACATGAATCATATCTTTTTGAAGATAGCTTTTTATCTGCTGCTGAGACAGGTATTGAAAGCCACACAAATCATTCACGTCACGCTCCATTGCGTTTCTCGACATGTGAGCTGACGCCGTTTCAGTTCAAGCTGTCAAGACACAGCAGCCGGGGATCTGCCAGTCCACGGGGTAATCGTGGAGAAACTGTTGCTCTTTAAGGGAGTTCTGATCTGGAAAAGATCAAGTTGATTACAGTGATGGCATACATGACAATGTGACCAGTAATACTATGTGTGAATGCGATAAACAAATAAAAAAAAAAAAAAAACAGCAGGTGAAGGTGTTTTGATTCATTTCTCTATATGGCTGAGGTTTCACGTGATTTTCTTTATTGTGCCGCAGATAATATGTGACGGGTATGTCTATAGTTTCACAAAACCAAGCACTTACTATGGAAAATTACTACAATTTAAAGTCAAATTTAATGACCCCTTCTGCTTCAAAATATAGTGAAGTGTCAAAAGAAATCTTTCTTACTTTTGCATGTTTTTTCAAACTCCCTCTGACATCATGACTTTGAGGCTGGTTGACAGCAAAGAGATGGCTATCTTTCGTGGCAGTGTCACCGATATCTCCGCTCAACTCTCAATGACGTGTTGTGTCCACTACTCTAATATAATGTGTTTAAAGCACCTAGAAGCAGTAATCCACGCTTTTATTACATCTCGGCTGGATTACTGCAACTCACTTTACTTTGGAGTCAGCCAGTCTTCCCTCACCCGCCTCCAGTTGGTGCAGAATGCTGCTGCTCGCCTCTTAACTGGGGCACGTAAGAGCGAGCACATCACCCCCATACTGGCTTCCCTCCACTGGCTGCCTGTGCATTTTAGAGTCCGTTTTAAGATTCTTTTGTTTGTTTTTAAATCTTTAAATGGTCTCGCCCCGCCTTACCTCTCTGAGCTTCTTCATCCATACGCTCCTGCTCGGTGCCTCAGGTCAGCTGACCGGCTGCTCCTGGAGGTACCGAGGTCCAAACGGAAGCTTAGAGGGGAAAGAGCCTTTTCCACTGCTGGTCCTCACCTCTGGAATGCCCTCCCCCTCCCTGTTAGACAAGCTCCCTCACTGTCCGTTTTTAAAACTCGTCTTAAAACACATTTTTATTCTTTGGCTTTTACCTCAGCGTGAGACTCTGGTCTGGTTTTAGTGCCTTCGTTTTTGTTGTTGTTTTAACCTCTTGTGTTTTGTTTATTGTTTTTATTGTTTTAATGTTTTTATTTTGCGACTTATATTTTTATTTATTTACAATGTACAGCACTTTGTTTCAGCTGCGGCTGCTGAAAAGCGCTTTATAAATAAAGTTGATTGATTGATTGATTGAAAAAAAAAATCCCTTTTTATTTGCTTATTTTTGGGCTTTGCTTTGCTCTATTATGTATATTTTTCTTGTTACTTTTTATTTATTTACTTACTATTTTCATGAAAGGACACTCAAAATTTAAAAAGTAAAATTTAAAACTAGTACCATTAATTTCGCTTAATATGTTTTAACATGTTAAATATGATCTATCTTCAAGCCAGAATCACCCCCCCCCCCCCCCCCCCCACACACACACACACACACACACACACACACACACACACCTGTCCGACATTGCTGCGTTATGCAACATGGACTTATTTGTAGTCGATGACAACAAGACAAAGAGAGAACATAGCTTGAAGTGTGGTCTTGCTTTTATTTCTGAGAGAAATTAAATTCAAGGTGTTCATGTGTTAGTGGCACAAGGTGAAAGCAAATGGCTTCTTAAAGAAGACAGATTTCAGTACAGGGAGATAAACCAACATTTGATGGAGTCTTTTTTTTTTTTACATTGGCTGTGAAATCAAAACATCCTGTCCCTTCGAACCTTTTTCCAGCATGGTCTGTGTTTTTATTTACATTCGTATATTCTACTCATCTTGTGTTTGTTATTTAATCTTCTAACTATTTGTTGTTGTTTTTTTTAATTGCCTCTTTGTGTTAACATTAACAAACAGATGTTTGGGAAATATTATGAATACACTAATTAAATAAAATCTGTTAAAAAAAAGTACATTTGTGAACTAAACTGAAATTGTTAACAGTCTGATAAATATTACAATATTTTCATGAAGTTATGAACACATTAATTCTTTTTAAAATGCTTTTTTCTCCATAAACACAATTGATCACATGTCTTACATACTGAGTAAAGATTGAAACTCACAGAAAACCAGGGCGCTGAGAATTTGCTCTTTCAAGCTGATCCCTCTTTTTGAGTTATTAAACTGCAGAGCATTGATTTCCCCTTTGAGCATGTGCAGTATTTAGTACCCTGAGAAAGGAGGGATTGAGTTCCTGACACTAGTAACAAATGTGCATTGTGCCCACGAACTGACTGATAAATCGTTCTCTGACAGGTTCATTTTATTTAACATGAAGCGTCGGAGGCAGGGATGAGGTGGGTTGGTGGGTGGTGGTAGTGGTGGGGGGTGGGGGGCTATATCACTTAAAACTTGACCCAAATTTGAACTATTTACAATTCTGAATCAGGGCCAAGTTATTCACCGAGTGCGATGAATGTAAAAAAGGTCTCGCTGACTCTCGAGCGAGATGTAACTACAACTCACTGAGGGACAGAAATACATGTTGGCACAAGGTCAGCAGGATTTATTCATAAATATTCCAGGGATAAAACATTTTCCACTGGCTTTTGAGCATTCGGCGAGAAGTTCGGGGACACTGGAACAGTAAAGAGCGACTCTGAGCTCCACTGTTTCCGTACGTGCATAGCAGCATCTTCAAGGTGACACATTGTGAACTTGTTTCCACAGGGAAAGTTAAATTTTTATCTTTATTTTTCAATTTTGACTTGCATTGAGATTTTCATTTTTTTTTTCTATCCCCAGCTGCTTAGGAGACATCAGAAAGAAGGTTTAAACATGGCACACTGTCACCTATTTATGCCGATAGAGAAAATCTAACATTCATCTGGGGTTGTGTTTGTGTGTGCTCGTAAAAAATGCATCCATCCTTCGGCTCTGTTTTTACTCTTTGCCAACCCGCGAGAATGAAAAAAATGTCTCTTCAGCTGCTAAATACTGCACCAGCTCGCTAGTTTGGGGGAGTATGTCTTTGTCTACTGCTGCGCAGGTAGTTTAGAGAGTGAAGAGTATCTGAGCTTTCTGGCTGAAAACAGCCGCCTGCATGCTGTGCTCTGAAATGTGATGCTGCTGGGAACGGTGAGAGTGAACCAAAACATTAAGGTTACAGCCAGTAAATGGAAATATTTAGCTGAAAGATGCTATTAGACAAGGCTTTTTCTGAGTGAGGATGAGCCCTTCCTCTGGGATCGCAGATACAACTCTTTTACTCCTGGAGCAGTAAAAGAAAGAAGAAAAAAAAAAGTACAGTTTGTGAAATGTCCTAACCTGTAAAAATTCATTTTTAAATAAATACACAGAATGCTTTTCTTGAAGTGTCTTGCAGCTTTTGGGCAAGCCATGTGCACATACATTTATGCACACGCACAGATCATAACTGAGTTTGCATCACACTTTTGAGTCGGAAAGTGGATATTTCTTAAATGAAAACTTTATCAAACATGATCAATTCCTTTTAATTCTTGTTTTGAAGTCTATAAATTCAACTCATATTGGTGTAATCTGATCACTTTACACGTCTGCAGCTACAGGTTGGATAAGTGTTTCTCTTTCACTGTGACTCAGTCGCGTCTTTATACAGGAGTGTCAAACACTCAGGTAATGGGATGATCATAAAGATCATTCTTTAATAGCTAAGATGGTTTCAGAAACTTGTTGGTCATAATGTTTTTTTTAATAAAAAAAGTTGATTGAATTTGACATTTTTTCATGACGTTCTCCTGTAATGTTTTTTTTTTGTCACACTGACAAAGGAAAAACAGAAAAATGACTAGTATATATTAGAAATGCACTGACACCAATATCAAGCTGAAAGTAAAGCAAATATATGGCATAGAAGTAAAGTGTAAAAATACATAGCTAATAGGCACAGAAACCTTAAAGATCTACTTGAATTCAGTAATAAAGTAGACGTAATGCATTACTTAACACTTCTGCACTCTCACGCCTTAATAGCCAGTGTATGTGGACGCCATTCATCCATTTGAGTCTTAATAATAACATTATTTAACTCACATTTCTGCATCATCATTGCTCTTTATGGTATAAAAAAATTCAAAAAAATTTTCCCCATAAAATTAGCTAAACTTTAGGCTGGTGGGCTTTGTTTTCCATCACTTCTTATCCACTCTCCACTGGTATTATTGTTTGAATTTATATGCAAATCAACTGCTATCATAAAGCGCCCTCAAAGCAAATTTTGTGCAGATCGCTGTGGTGTTAACAAAAAGCAGAAAAGAAACTGAATAACAGGATCTTGGGAAATATGAGAGCAGCCGGTAATTGAAACGATGAATCAAATTGTGACTGAGTGACAAGTGCTTTACTGCAGTGTGGCACAGGAGGATAAATCCCCTACAATGTCAGAGACAAATATGATGCAGTTAATAATGACCTTATTATTATTCAGTGTTTGTATAATTAATAACACAGAATCTGCCTGAAAAAAATATTTGGATTTAATTGTGGTTAAGGTGAGAGAGTGATTAACTCACAGTATTACAGACTCGTGTTTTGCTTAACAGATTACAATTTATTTCCCAAAACTTTGAGAAATGTGTTTTAAGGGATGCCGTAATGTGAAAATCTTTGCAATAATGTATCTAGCAACCAATTATATAAAAATGGCCAACAACCTCACATAATGTAATCTGCATATATTTTAATATTTCACTAATTGTCAAATGTAATTAAGCCAATACTTTAATAACTGTAATATTGGTGTACTAAAATATTTTTAACCAATATCCTAACATTTTACCAACGGTTTAATCAATTGTTACATTATTGAAGAAAATAATTTGCTGATGTAAAAAGTCCAGATAATAGCGTAATGAAATATAACGTTTTTTGGTTTCAAAAATAATTATAATTGATGTTAAATTCATCATATTCATTAAATGAGAATACATACTATGTAACACTCTTGTGTAATTTTATTTACATTACTGGCTTTGTTCCATTTAAAATTCTGTAAAGGAATTACAAATATTCTGTTAATGGCCATTATTACATTATTGGTTGCTCCAATGTAGACAATATATCACATGTCACAAGTGCAGCATTTTAGTACTCCATAAAATATATCATATTATTGTGAATTGCAGTTGGACATCACATCTCCAAAAAGTTGGGACACTATGGTGTCACTAAACTGTGTCCCACTTTATTTTCTTATGCAATAAAGGATGTCTTTTGGTAAAAAGTCTGGATTTTGTTCAGCACTTAGACTTTTCTCTTGTTAAGTCTTACTGTTGTAATGGATGCAGCATGTGGTTGAGCATCATCCTCCTGAAATATTCAAGTCTTTTCCTGAAAAAGATGTTGAATTGGAGCCTCGCCATATGTAAGACCTGCTGCCACCCAGAGCACAGGAGCAGCCTCCTACTATCACAGATGTTGAGCTGTTTGTTGATAGCAAGTCCAATGGAATGGTTTCCAATTATGTGTCCAGAGAACAGTTTTTCATTTTGCCTCAGACCATTTTAAATGAGCTCCTACAATATGGCCATCGCTTTGGAATGGGCTCGCATATGGCGTCTTCTTCGCATGATGCAGCTTTGACTTGCATTTGTCCATTGCACGGTGAGTTATGTTACACGACAATGGCTTTTGGCAGAGTTCCTGAACTATTTAATGGTTTTTCATGCAGAATCATGCCAGATTCATAATGGATCACAAAGGGAGATCACCAACATTGAGTATTGACCTCTGGATCCATGCCCTGTGGATTCTTTAAAGTTGTTGTATATTGTTTTTTCCCCAATGATTTTCCCCCAATTTTTAGATATTTCCACTTTGATGCCTTTGGCCCAATTTATTTTGATATTTTTTTTGTTATCAAATTTAATAACTAATATATTTAATCAATAAACAGTCCGATTAGAAAATAATTGCGTCCTGTGTTTATTTACGCCAAACACATCGTCACAACCTTTCTGAAATTGAGGTTGTCAATGTCTTGTTCTTCAGTGTGTTAATCCCACTCCTTTATTCTTCTTACTTTGTAGTGACTCGTTCTCTGTAGTATGCTAATGCTGCGTAACGGTCCTCTCTCTCGAGTTGCTGGGGGATGGCGATAAAGAAACGCCGCTGTATGAAGGGTGCTTGGGTTTTTCTGCTCTGTTGACTAACCAGAGAGACGTTCTGTTAACTAACTTTGAGTAAATGGCAAGTGTTCCTCTTGTGCCTTCCGTCGCCGTGCTCTCTCACTGAGAATAATCCGCTATTATACATCTGTAGAAAATGTGAGCTGCGCGCCAGGCCGCGGGCTCTCGGAGACGACTGTCTTCATATCCCACTTGATCTAAAGGGGAGTAATTCTCTGCAATGTGCAGTTTCCGTTGGCAAACAGCCTTGCTGATTGGTAGTTAGAAGTCTTTTGCTCGAGACAAACTATTTTGAAGTCCCATTTGGTCAAACATTTAGATTATGGAACTCAATGACTCCATTTCACAGTGTCAGGAATTTTTTTTTGCAGAGTTTATGGACTATTTGTTAAATCCTAATGGAGGACCAAATGACTTAGAAGCTATTTTGCTCTAACTAAATATTCCTTTGTCAGATTTGCAAAGTTTTAGTTTAGCGCTTCCAACCCAAGCTGCACTCAAATATTGTCATATATATAGATCAAATGAATATGTTCTTCAAAATGATATAATATTGTGCAGAAATACATTGAGAAAGGTCACCTGGCTGCATTTTACCTCAATACTAGTTGAAGCACTATTCCAGCAGGTGTGCTGCTCGACTATAGAAAGACAAAAGAGCACCTGGAGGAAACCCATGCAGGCACAGGGAGGCAATGCAACCTCCACATAGAAAGGATTGATCAGTCTTCAGGATGCTGCCTCATCCCCCTCACCTTTATTCCTCTAGTACTTTTAAAACAACCACAGCTGAAGCAAAGTGTTGAACACAAATAATCATAAAAACACCTTAAAGCTGAAAGAGTGGTAAAAGCATGAACAATGAAAGACAATTAAAAGAAGACAAAAAGAAAAACAAGCATAACTGTAACACATTTTTACTCATCGCCTTTTGAGTCAAAGGAGCCTGTCTAATATGCGATGGTAAGTCTGGATAAAGTGAGCTGAGGAGATGGATGCAGGGTGGAATATGAATGGATTTGTTTAAATACATATTGAATTGACCAGAATTCGGATTGTCGAATGTAGAGAACGTGCAAACCTTTCACAGAAAGGTTCTGTCAACCATCAGGTTTGAACAGGAGAAACTTTTTTACTGGGCAGCCAAAATTATTACCAATAAATTACCATGTGGAGTAACCTGAGTCTGGATAAGTGAGTAAAAAAATGGTAGAACAGAAGGATGAATGAACAGAGAGCTTATGGCCCCATTTACATGATGTGTGTCGTTTCTGCATTTTCGTTTTGCGTTTACACAAGCAACTTTTTGAAAATGATGCTTGATTACATGGAAACAGCTGAAAAGCTCAAACTGATGTAGTCGGCATGCCAGACTAGAGTTGGAGTTGTTTGTCTTTGTAAATTAAACTAAACACACATGCTCACAGAGAACAATACGGATTGTTATTCTCAACTAAAAATCTACCAGGTCCCAGGAGGATACAGACTGGGAGTCATGACATTCTGGAGGCAAACATCGATGTTCATCTATTCATGCATGAGCAGAAGAACTGTTTACTACAAGTATGGTGCGCATGAGTAGTAGCAGCATTTAAGAAAAGTTGCATTTTCAGCGACTCGAAGCAATATTGTCCTCGAAACAGACCGCCACGATGCAAGAGATTTTGCATGTTCACATGAAAATGTTGTGTAAATGGGGCCTAAAAGCGTTTTGAAGACAACCCCAAACCAGGTTCTTGGTATGTCAGACAGTGAGCAAGACCCCCCCCCCCCCAGCTCCCCCAAGCGCCACTCTGTGTGGTTGCTACCGATGGGGCAATTCGGAAAGGAATTTCCCTCTGGGGATTAATACGGTGCAATAAATAAAAAAAATTTAAAAAATGCATTGCTTTAATTTTAAATTTAATCAAATACATTTAACACATTGCAATCAGTTGTTTTCTGTTGTTCATTCTTTACACAAGAGAAATAAATCTCCGTGGCCTGATGAGGGTTGCAATCACTCATTTTGAGGCCTTGCTTTCCTTTTTCACTGGCCTCTTGAAGAATGATTAATTCGGCAGCAAATCATTTGGATTCAGCTGGCGGCTGTCTGCTGTCCATTCCAGCCACTCGGAGAAGTGGCTGACGATTGAGGATAGAAACTGACCCCTGATTACTTGATTTGCCGTGCTTCAGTGAGAAAAGCAGTGTCCTCATTACTCCTAAGTTGTCAGAAACATCAAAGAAGCTTTCCAGACTCTTCTTTTAAAACAGGAAAATACTGCAGTCTGGGTTATGAGAGTTTGTACGTTTACGAGACAAAATTAAAATGAAAACCTCCTGCGAAAGCCTTTATTTCTTCTGCTTGGAGGTAAATTCATCTTCAGATTATGCACGTATCGCATCTTCCTCTGTCATTACCAACTGTTGAGACATTCTTTTTGTCTTCATCTCGCTCAGGCGTCGTTTGTTCTTGATAGATAGTCACTTCCTCCCCCCAAAAATGTATGCCTTTTGGTTTAGTGGTCTCATTTCGATGCAAATCTCTGTACGGATTTGAAAAGCTTTGAATCAGCTGTATGATTTTCTGTTTTCACAGCAGCTCAGGTGCAGCTTTGGTGTCCTCCGCCGAGGCCTGTGAGACTCCACCGAGCCGGAGTTAGTGTCAAAACTCAACAGCTGCACGAATTTGTGAGCTTTTACTTGCCACTGAACCATCCTCTGGAACTACTGTTCCTCTCAGCAGGGGGCCAGAGGTAAAAAGAGGAAAACACGAGGTGGTAGTGCAAGGGGGGGGGGGGGGACAATCCCCTCAAGCATGGAAGTTGACATTTGCCCATTGTAATGTTGCACAGTTGCACAGTGTCCTGTTTTGACCCTCTTGCTTTCTGTCAAAGCCTGTATTAGAATGAAAAGTCCTGCTTGTCATCTGAAAACTTTTTTTTTTTTTTGTTGGATGATTTTACTGCCCCGTAGCACACAATGACCATATTAAATCTGTAGGGGTTTGATGGGGTTGTTGATCACTGACCATGAGGTAATGTTTATTTCACCAGCCTTTCTTTCACTTGGACTCACAAACACTCCCTATTCAAAACTATTTTCTGCAAAGGCACGAGTTAACAAAGGAAATATAACAGATGCATCTTTGAGGTAGGCTACGTATATTGTCTCATCAATAGGCATTTTTGTTGACATTTCACACTAATGAGCTCACTATTAGTTGTCGTTTTCAAAGTGTAATTTACATCAGGTTTCCCATTCTCTTCCCTTTTCTCTTTGATTCCACTACTGCTAAATTTATTTTACTCTGATAGCTGTTTCACCAACAGACAACAAAACATATCAGACAAATATATATTAATCTCTGTGTGAGTCTGAGTCTTGACAGCTCTGCTTTTATCAAATTACCTTTCACACACTGCACATTTTCGATATCACACTGAATCGGGAAGATCCTGCAAAAAGCGTGCTAAAATGCATGCTCACACAAAAATATAGTAGTTTCAGTTTGTAAGGCACCATTTACATAACATTTGAAGTGAATATAAATCATTTTCACGTTTTGAAAAGTTCTACATTTGTAAGGCAATGACTTGAAAACAAATGGCACAGACACTGAAAATGATGTGATTAGCATGTAGGGCCACTTGTGGGTGCTGTTCACAGATGGAAAAAAAACATTGAATCATTCATAAAAATATCAGAGCATCAATTCTCTGACTTATGAAAACAAATAGGAGCATTGCAAGGACAACAGACATCACCAGTAGGCCAATTGATGATCATCAATTCAACTCAAGCATATTCAATTTTATTTACTGTGTCAAGTAATGTAAACAATATTGAACAGACAGCACTGTTATCCAGCTTTGTGAACTAAGGACTGGTTGAACTCATATCTGAAGGGCTAAACACAGAGACAGGACATTTGTGAGGCTGTTGTGAATTGTCTAAAAGCCAAATGAATAAAACCCACTCACCTGCTCTCTATCGAAAGTTTGTGAATTTAAATAAAAAATTTTGTGGATTGAGAGCTCATGACATTTCATTGCAACTTGTGAAGAAGTATGGACGTGACAAAGCTTGTTATAAAGATATTGAACAAAATCACCAACAGTTTTGTTTAGCGCATGCTCAAATCCAAGTCCAGTGGCTGTCAAGGAGAGAAAAGTGAAACACTTTGCTGCTTGTCTGGAACATATAAAAACCTCCTTGGAAAGCAAAGGCCCCAGCTATCTCGTACTGGATTGGCTGCAATATAGTGGATATGACAAATCACTTAAAGACACTGAATACAAATTTTCCGTGGAAGCGAAGCATGGCCCTGCATGCTGGAGGGTGTTTTGGCGTTTCAGCACAAAATGACAGTGTTTGCCAGAGATGTACAGAGACGTACGCTCTCTCACTTCTCCTCCTTCAGAGTTCAAAGAAGAGAACAATCGCATAAATTGTGATTATTTACATCATGCTATTTTTGCAATACAAGCTGTATTTGGAGAAAAAAATCAGCAAATTCAGAAAACAATTTCTCCGTCCCTGTCACACCCCTTGACCTCAACCCACCCCCACTGAACATAAACACATTCACAGGAGTAAGTAAGCCTGATCTTGAAATCGAACAGGCCCAACATATCGTATAAAGATTTATGTGTCTGAGTTCCAAAGCCTGACAGCGAATCATGAAGAAGTTGCCCGTCAGAAGGCCACTCTCGCGAAAGAGCACAAATGGAGTGATATTGAAAACCTCCCCCAAACCCGACAAAGTATGCATTTGAAGTCCTGTCCATCTTACCTCAGCGAGCAACTTACTTTTTCTCGATGATAAAGTCCAAATATTGCCGCTGCCTCACCACTGAGGGCCGACAGTCCTGTGTGAAGATCAAAGTCACATCCTCCAGGGAAGATCTGCAACCAGCTTCACAAACAGAAGTCACATTTAACAGGTGAGAACAAAACTATTTAATAGGCTATTATTTTCAGCGAAAAAACATTTATTTTTGTTGTTGCTGAACAAGAAACCTGAAGAGGATGAAAACACAATGAATTGGACTTGAAACAAAAGTTCCTTTTTTTTTGTAACAAACATTTCTCATTTCTCAAATTTTTTTTGTTTGTTTTTTAAAGCTATAGCTAAATAATTTATTTGCTTTAAAGTGGACTCAGTGTACAATATTATGTAAATATGGGAATGGTTCAAATAGGCCTGCATAGTTCACTGTTTAATTAATCAACAGAAATCAAATTAAACATTTTTTTGTCCATACTACAAAGTTTGCGTCGTAATGCTTTCACAGTTACGTCACTGTCTTTAATGGTTCCTTGTTTAGCAACATGGCTTCTCTCCCCTGTGTCCACGAGGCCATTAAATAAAACCCCACAGGATTTTACTCAAGTGTTGTTGTTAGCTGTGTTTGTCTTACGCCCCTCCGGGGAATAAAACTGCGATGCAAAGAGAGCTGTCGACCTGCATCTGTGCCACTGTCGCTGAGCTGCGGGGTGAGGTGGAAACGGGAACAAAAGTCGGAGGTTACCAAACAAAAAGGTCAAAATGAGTTTGTTTCATACTGAAGGCAGACTGTGCTGGCACTCGGTGCCCCCGAGGAGTTTATTTAGGCTGAATTAAAGATCTGTCATAACACAAGGACCAAAGAACTTGACGTATCTTCAGATCTTGCAGCCCGAGCGCCACGCATCCATAATGACGCAGCCATGTAATCGTGCACTTTGTTGTTTAAATTAGTAGCATAAACACATTTCTTAGTTATATCAAACCGCACCGTGTGATCTGTGTTTATTACCGAGACCTCTAAATGTTTAATCAAAAGAACTTTTTTTTTTCTTTTCTTTTCTCGCCACTATTTGTTAAAAGCTCCAGTTTGGTTGGTGAAAGGAAACAGGTGACCCAGCAAAGGGCAGAGGAAACAAGCGTTGCACATCATGTTTCCATCCCTCTCAAAAGAAACCAGAGGCGATAATACTCCGGGCTCTTGCGATTTCATCTCCTTTCAAAATAAAATGTCTATTTCAAATAAAGGGTGAACTATTCTTAAGACTTCAGATGTCAGAGATGTAGATGGTGTCAGGAGGTGAACGCTTCTTCCTTTCAATTTTAGCTTTTATGTGGAAAAAATGCACCAATAACCCTATAACCGGGTTAACACCAGCGAGGGCCTCGTGGATGGGTGAAATTTTCCACCAACTGAGAATTTAAGTGCAGTTTATAGATAGAGAAATTGCAGCTGTTTCGAAGTCTTTTGTGCAAACAACATGAAGACTGAAATGTTCAAAACTCCCGTACACTTTATGAACTAAGACATCTAATCTTTGGAGAAATATCACAACAATATAAAAAGAGAATATAAGAAAATGTATTGAATACATTTATTGATCAAAATGGTAATAGTGTCTGATACAGTCCTTTCAATTAACGTTAACAAATATTGAATAAAATTAGCATTTAAAAAAAACAATTCTAAACAGTGCATGGATAAATGAAAAAGTTCTTCATCCATCACTGCGCCAAAATGACAACCAGGTCCCGTTTACATTGTTTAAACTGAAAACACCTTGTTTTTGCATTTTCATTTTAGAAACATTTTGCATTTACAATGCGACATTTTGAAAATGATGTCCGTTTACATGGGAACGGCAGAAACACTGAAAACTATGGAGTTAGCATACCACAGAAGGTTGAGCTCCAGCAAGAAAGGAGAAATCCAACCTCACAAAGTTATTCTCACAGAATTTGTTGTGTGTGGTTTACCTGAGTTGTTCATTTCCCCCAGGGACTCATGCATTTGGGTGTCACCTTGTTTTATCAACAGTTCAAGTCTCATCGAGCTATATGCAATCACTGAGGCTTAGCCTGCTGCTGCTGAGTGGTCAATAAATCCCTCAAAATGTTGTGGGCTGCTTATTTGTGAAAATTTACAGGCTTGTTTTTAGTGTGCCGTCATCTGTTGTCCTGTATTTAGTTCTGACATTTTGACAGAAAACCTCAAACAGCTGTTGGTATTCTTAATAATAAAAGTGATGTTTATATATATAATCACGGTGAAATCCGGGCATGCTTAAGGAAAAACTGATGCCGTGGTGAAGGTTTGCATTTTCAGGTTGTACTATAAAACACAGTGACACTTGCACTTCAAACCTTGCTTTGCGCTCTCAGAGTTGAGAGGCTCACATTGTGGAATTGCCTCCTCCTTGGGGAACTATTCAATCACTCCAGGCTCCAGCCCACAACAAAAAGGGCCGTCCACCCGGGGAGAAAACTAATGTGCGATCCTGCCTATTTGCCATGGAGGTCATGCAAAGAAAAATCTCCCTTTCGGAGACAATAAATGGGCTCCTTCCCAGGTTATGGGTCCTCCAATGAGTTGATTAACTTCACAAGGACAAAATGAAACTTTTCGCTGACCAATTTATGTGATTGGTGGTGAGCCAAATGACACGCTGGACGAGCGATGGGTTTTGGGGCACCGCTCATCTCTTTAAACGAGTCTTGGAAATGAAATGAAATTGAGAACATGCATAGGAATAACAGACTACCACTTTAGGTTGCCGTCTACACAGACAACCAGACTTAGTGTCTTCATTAGATGGGGCTGTCTGAAAAACACAGCTGATTGGCCATGTGTGCTCTTGCATAGTGGCCCTGATATTAATTATGTATACACTTTGCTGGTGGTGCCGCACCGTGTCCGATTGACCAGAGCTGAGATAATGACAAGTGAGGTCGGAACTGAGTGCTACCTGTCCACATTTGTATTCTGGTCACTAACCCCAAGGCCAGGCAGACAAGCATGAGGGTGGACTAATAAATGTAGAGAGCAGAATGTTATTTATCCAGCACCTGCTTTGTGTCTGTGTATGTCCATTGTGTGTCTTTCCAAAGCCTTGCTGAATATTACAACATTTGTGATGGGAAGAATTAAATGTTTCTTTGTGTTTTCTTTTAAACCGTAGTCTACTATAATAGTTAAAATAGAGAGTTAATTAATTATAAAAACAAAACACAATATTTTACCTATCTGCCAGACAAATATATGAAAACAGTAGAAGACAGAAGATCTCAATTCAATTTAATGTTGCAGCAATTTGAGGAGTTTTGAAGCTCAAGCAGACCTGTACTTATGTACTTGTGTACATGTACTATGTGAAAACTTTGTAATCCAACGGTTCGTTTTTGGCCTTTGATTAAAACTTTCAGAAGCCTCACAATAAAAAGCGTGGAAGTCTCATACCTGTTTTTGGCTTCCGTTTGACACTCAACAGCCAAACAAATCAATCCACGGCACTAAATAACAGTCAACAGGCACCTCATGGGCTTGAGGGAGATGTAAAAGTAATTCATTCCAAGTCCTACTTGTGTTTTTGAATGCTTATTACGCTGCCTTGACGGCGCGGTAGCAGCCAAGGTAAGTGGCAGCTGTGATCTTAAATACAAAATGAATGATGACTCACAGTCTGGCTCTTTCTCGATGTGCCAGTTAATGGAAAAAGCGCAATTAGTGTGACCCTACATGCATGCAAATAGCATTGAAGCATTGAGCTTATTGTAGCAACTTCTACTCCCCCCCCCCCCCCCCCCCCCTCTAAGTGGCTCCAGAAGTAAAGCCCCCAGTGAGCGTATTAATTTTGTAGTGGAGACAATTCAGTGTTTTCAGTATTCATGTCAGGTCGGTTCCACCTTACCCACTCCTCGCTGGGCAACTTCAGTTCATTCGCAATTTGTCCATGTTGATCCAATACCCAGATGTGGCCATGTGTATCAAGTCTATACTGGCAGTCTGGAAAGACAGCAGATAAGTTTCTTTGGAACTACAGTGCAGAGTTTCTGTAAAAATGACTGTCCCTCTGGACTATTACACTGTTGACATTGGGGACTTGCTCCAAAACAGAAAAAAGTTACACAAAAAACATCAAGAATCACTCTGGTCATCACGACTGGAGTGGCATCAAAACGAAACAACATTCCTTAACATAATTTGTGTTCTGCTTGACTTCCATAATGGGCACTACCTTACTATAGCACAAGAGGGGAAGATGTCCCCTCTTTTAAAGGTCACAATTATAGAGTCCTGCTCTTCTCTGCCTGAGCCAAACTGGTCTGTTGGACATAAACACCTTGGTCGACTGGCCTCCTGCTCTTCGTAGCAGGTAGGAAAGTGACTGAAAGATTACCAGTGACTTTGTGGTAAAAGGTAAGTGGTACTGAAAATACAACCCGACATGCTTTTATTTCTCCCAGGGTCTGTATACAGCACCAGGAGATAATGAGGTATCTGACTGTCAATTCTCACATTACTTAGTTTTACATTGTACAGCTGAGTTAAAACAGCCTAAAATCCAACCCAAAAGCATTGCATTTTAGTTTAAAAATTAATTCAATGATTTCTTTTTTTTACAACTCTATTTGTGTGTGTTTAATGCTTTCAAGACATTAAATTGAATAATTGTCATGTTTGAAAATGTTTTATGGCAGTATTTAATATTGTAGAACACATGAACTCAGTAATGTATACAATTTAATTAAGAGTTACTTTACTTTAGCTACTGATGTTGAAAACTAAACCTGAGAAAAAACTAATGAAATCATAATTTGTAGTGAGTTATGTAAAGAGTGTTGTCTCTCGTGTCAACATTAGGTGTTTAAGTAATTTCCCACATCCTTAACCAATATTGGGCAGCAGCTTGCGGTCATCTCTTATAATATGATGTGCTCACAGATACCTTTTATTAGCCAGCTGCGCAACATGATCATCAGCCTGTTAACGAAGATAAACAAATTGAGTATATTAGTCACGGACTTCTATTCTGCTGACCTATGACAGAAACGATAAGGCCCGGCATGTTGTTAGCGTGGTTAACTCGGACAGCACACACTCCTCTTCTACTCTGAAAATAGATATTGATTAATACACCAGGTATGCAGAGAGTACAATTTGTTGTACATGCAGACACCACTAAAGAGATTGGCTAAGCTTGTTTTCACATTTAGGTACTGGCATGGTTCCAGGGAGTTTCAGGCTGAAGAGCTGCCCATTTTGTTTACCGTGGTGAAAATTAGATCTGACGAAAATTTGACGAAAAGAAAGCCCTAATGTGGGAGGTGATTGGACAAATAGGTCAACACTGTGTGGAGAAAAGAGCAAGAGGAACTCAGAAAATATTGCAAGGTTTAGGGTTGGAGCAAGGGACCTGGCAAGAGACCTGAGAAGGAGAACGACTCTTATACTAAAGTCCTGAAATAAAAGTACTGGATGACCAGTTAAATGTCACATTTATAGCAGATGCAATCATAAACAACACAAACATTTTCAAACATTGTAAATAACATTGTGCATTCCTCTCAGACTCGATCTTCTTAGATCAGCTTACATTGTTTTTATACAGGCAAAGCTTAAGTCTATCAGGTCCATTGTAACTCAATGTGCCTGTAATATAGTTGACTGTCAAACATCAGCCAATTTTTTTATAGCCACTGTATCAAGCATTCACTCATGATAGCTTAATCATCATAAAGTCTCCAGTTGGGATGATTTCTTTTTCTACAGCTGTGCAAAGAAAGATAAATCTAAACATCTTTTTTTTTAATGAGAAAACATTAGCATGGATAGCATCTAGGTTAGATTTGCATTGGATGCTAATTATATCATGAAGATTTTTCATCGGCTTAATAGATTCCATTGCGCTCGATCTATAATCTCTCACAGCTTTTGGCTCATGATACTCACCAGGTTTCTTACATTGTTTCTGTTGTCTGAAAAACTAAGTAATCTAATACAACTGAATAGCAGAAGATGAAATGTTGAACTTTTCCTGGTCTTGTCACCACCTCATCAACTTCAGGTCAATGACAAAGTCTCTTCATCATTTCTATCAGCCATCCACCACATCCGACCCACTCCAGCAGCAGAAGTGCCGATACTCCAGGGAACGATATTTAACTACCAACCTTCATCTGGGTCATTGCTCTGTGATGTTCCTTCACGCTGCCGGGGTCTAATCACCAACACTTGAACATTAGCTTTGCACCGCATCAGTAAATATTGTCTTTCCTTTCTTCATAATGATCGTTCTCTCTGTTTGAATTGATTTCATAGCTTTGAGTCCATTTTAACAAATCCAGCTTTCATTATTTATTACAGATAGCAAAATAATAATTGCTGTCCATTGAAGTCTGGATGAGCTATCTGTAATTGATATCAACTAGCAATTTACAAACACAGTGTTCTCTTTATCCCAAGAGTCGTTTTGGATGTGACGGCTCTGTTTGGAGTCAGATATTGTATTCATGGTTTAATTCAGTGATTGAGACGAAAGAAATGCAACATATAAATAAGAGACACCAAGGCCCGCAGTCATCTCACTGCAAGCATAAACTTTTGGCAACCCTATAAGCTTGTTGTTGTTCTCTCGCCTGAAATGTTTAAATAGGGAGTGTGTGTACAGAGAGCGAGAGGGAGCGAGAGAAAGAGAGAGAGAGAGAGAGAGAGAGAGAGAGAGAGGATTGCCTAATTCGCCTCAGCGACTTTGGGACAGGCTTGGTTCTCCTTCAGGGTGGTGAACATGGCTGAGAGCTGCCGGCGTGCATGCACAAAGACAGACCGATCCCATATGAGTAGGAGAGACAAAACCAGAGAAAAACCCGGGGAGGCAGCAGTGGCAGTGTAGTACAGCACCATATCCGATCCGAAAGGTCACGCAAGCGTTGTAGGTCCTCTTGTGTAAGTTGTTATGCAAAACAGTTGAGGCTTCAAATGGATCGGTTCACAAAGAACAGTAAGAGTGTGTGATTTGCCAAAGAGGGTTTGGTTGGGAAGGTCGATGTCTCTGTTTTGCTTGTTTGTACCATAGGGAAGTGATGTCCAACTCCTTCTCACAGTGTTGATAGAATTGGACCAGCAGACTGGACAAAGCAAAATGAATGTATTTCAAAATGCTACCATGAGTAAGGGGTGGCCTCAACAGGCACGATATGGCAGGTAACAAAACAATATTTCTCTTTATTGTAGAGCAGGGTAAAAGGGAGATGGAGTTTGTATTGTGTACTCATGCAAACGAAGGTCAGAATTCATTAATCACTCAGAATAATCAGGGTCGGGGGGAATGGCAGGGCGGAAACATCGAACTCGGAATAGACAACTGTCCTGTCTGGGGGCCCGCTCCCCCGAGGAGGGACTGCTCGCTCCCCGTGTAAGGAAAATGAAAAACCACAGTGAGTTGAAACCACCAAACATGAAACTTGAGAATGAAATCAACACATGAGTTTTATTACAAAGCAATCTACCAAAAAACACTTACAGAAATATTTCTGGGTTTTCAGAGCCTTCCATCACACAGGTGGATCTTGCTTCTCAGAACCAAAAACTGGGCCGAAGCGAATACAGAGGAAAAGAATCAAGAAGAGCCCCGGCTCAGCCTTACTGCTCCCTTTTCTATCTCCTCCAAGGTCTCCCTCCTCGCTGTCCCCGTCCGTGCTTTTCCAGTCACGGGACATCAAGATAGAGGAACAGGGAGTAAACTGGTTTGCACCTGTTCTTATCAATTTTAACAGGCCCCAGCCAAGACAACTACAGCCCAAAATCAAACCAATTTTAACACAACACAGATGAACTGGCAACATGACACAGAATTGAAACCCAATACATTCTGCCATCTTACCACTGTGACAAATGTTAAGCAGAGCTTTCACACAAAGTCATTCTGTTTTCTCTAAAGTGTGGTGAAGGAAATTCACACATTTATGTGACAACGTTTTCAAGTGAAAATGGAAAGCGCAGCGTCTGGGTGTTTCCACGACAATGAAAATACTTTTTTTTTTTTTAATGGCTCTCAGGGAGAGAGTCACTCGCAATAGCAACCAACATTGTCATCCGTTTATACTTGCCATGTACTCACCATTGTTACTATTTGTACCGTATTGTTCTCTGAGTGCACGTGTGACCTGGCATGCTGACTACATAATTATCAGCATTTCTGCTGTTGCCTTGTCAAGGAAAATAGTTTTCAAAATGTTGCCATGTAAATGCAGAACTTTACTGAAGCGAAAAATGATACCTTTTCACTTGAATCACTGCTATGTAAATGGGGCCTAAACGAGAGCATAGTAACCGGCATGCTGGGATCCGTTTGCAAAGAAGAGCTTTATCAGAACAGTGGGAGCTACAGATGTAAAAGCACATGTCACATAGGTAGGTAATTATATATTGGCAATAATCATAACATTCACAGTTATGCTTGTTGTTTCATTTTATCATTTTCATTTGTCTTCCTTAAATCCTCATTAAATCAGTTTTTGATTGGGTTTCTTTGAAATATTTCAATGAAATAAGGCCCACTGGGAATAGAACCCTCTCTCTTCAGATTCTTCATAAATCACATTTTAAGTACTGTATGTGTGGATGATCATTTTTGTTTTCTCAACATACTGCATTAAAACCTGCCGATAGTGTCTAAGTGTTTGCAGCATGATTTCAGCTAACACACTGTAAAAGCCTAAATAGCACTGATCGTGTTTTTGCATTTAAGGAGCTTTATTCTTCATGCAACACAACTCACTAGCTCTTCTAAAAAGCAGCAAACATCTTAGGCACATCTCAAAAAGCCTCAGAACATCCCATCTAAGGAGGAGCCTTCACAGCTGGAGCCTCGGGAGCAAACTTTTTAGTCACAGCCGCTGCTTTTACTTCAACTTGTGCTTATTAGTAATCGTCTTAACATGTTTGGTAGAATCTGTTTTGGCGAAGAGGTTTTTTTTTCTTTCTTTTTTTTTTGTAAAATGGCATACTTTTCCTCAGGGTCCCATGAGTTGTTTCTTAGCCACAGGCTGTCAGTTAAAGTCAAAATACCAACCACACCAAAACACAGCATGGACTTCTTGTCAGTTACAGTAGACGCTGAGAATGAATCTTTCATGTGAAAAGCCTTAACATAAGCCTTTAGAGAATGTGCGAAATTGCAAGTCATTAACTTATAAGCAGAAGGTCAGGAGTTTTATCAATGCATTTTCAAAGAAGTTGAAGGACAGTGCTGCCGACCAGAAAAAGAAAATTGTAATTGAATGTTTTTAGATTTGAATTCATCAACCGCAGGGAAAACAAAACCCCCATCATTAATGGATTTGAATGGACAAACAATCCATGAGTCTCATTTCACTTTAGTTTCACAAATCATCCATAAATTTTTTTTTTTTTTCAATAATGCCTTTCAAGTTCAGTCACAAATGCATTGAATATCTTATGCTCGGTAATTACTTGCATGTCATATACCACGTGCACTATGGCTATATAAGAAAATTTCAAAGCACAAAGACAATTGGATTTAGCAGCATTGTGATCTAGATGAGCCTGGATTAATCCCCCAGGTCAACATAAACATAGTGGATGAATCCGGGCAGAAGGAAATGAGCGAGGGAGAGAGAGAGAGGGGGGGAGAGAGAGAGCAAGAGAGAGAGTGTTTGCCTGTGAACTCATGCATGAAACGAGATTAAAAAACAAAGAAACAGGTGCTATCAGATTAGCAACCATCCACATATTATTCAGTCATCAATTTGCAGCATCGGGTAATTATTCACACAATTACCCCGGTGAGAAATTCCACTTAGAGTTCAACTGTGTTTTCCTCGCACCTGAATACTCCTTTTCTATGAGTCTTACTCATTGTTATTGGTCATATTCTGCATATTCATCTCACTGCAACCTTGCAACATCTTTCTCATCATATCCACTGTGCTGTGACATGGAAACGTATGTAAACCTGCATCACAGTGCATGTATTCCACACGTTTTGCTTTGTCATTCTAACCGTTCACATTTTGCCTGCATGTTGCTTTTGATTGGTTTTGGATACACAGCCAAACACAACACTGGTATCTCCTTGTACCGTCTGCACATGTATGGGTGAGTGTTGGTGTGTGAGTGGGTTGTTGCACTGTATGTGTGCGTTCATTCACGCAGGCGTACACATGCCATCTGTTTGGGCTAGATACGCCACCTTTCGCGGCTCCTGTGTGTGAACAGCCCCTCAGTGTTGAATCCAGCCAGGGCTCAGCGCTGACGAGCGTGGAGGACTGTGGCTATCTTAGCAAACAAAATCCTAATTGCCGGTCTTATCTCATTTTTTTTTTTTAAAGGAAAAAAAAAATCAAGCAGAGGATAGATTCTGGTTTATGATTATGGGATTATAAATTCCAAATCACTGACGTTCAAGTAGCCAGGAGATGAAAACGAATAAGTTGTGACATCGTTTGGCAGAAATATGCGGTGAATTTAGCAACAGCTCAAAGTAAATTGTTCATTACTCTGAATGCCCAAATGCTGGATTTGGACAGCAGGGTTTTAGATTGTGGTTGGGTTATTAGCTCTCTCATGTCATAGCCTTACAGCCAGGATATCTCTGGACTTGAGGCCTTTTTATGTTGAGTTTGCATGATCTTTCAATGTGGGGGTGGATTTTTTTTTTTCCGGGTAGTGTGGTTCGTGTTTGATATATGTTTTTTATGGGAACACCAACCAAAAATAAGCTTCAACCACTATTGGAGGATGTAATAGGACACTGTGAGGCCTCATCCATC
Source organism: Blennius ocellaris (assembly GCF_963422515.1). Taxonomy (NCBI): domain Eukaryota; kingdom Metazoa; phylum Chordata; class Actinopteri; order Blenniiformes; family Blenniidae; genus Blennius; species Blennius ocellaris. The sequence goes on from NC_137656.1 coordinate 6,544,955, forward strand.
AATGTCTGAAGTGAAATTTCATAATTTGTGTGTCAGAAAAGTTTATACAGAGATGATTTTAAAAGAATATCCGTGGAGTTACCATGCCAGGACAATTGTTGGCACTGTTGGTTGTTTATGTAATGAAACCACATACACACATCACAGAGAACAATACGCTATATAACCATTAACTATAGGAGTACAGGGACATTCGAATTGACAGATGATGAACTCTAAAATTACCAAGTCGCAGGAGAATATGAACCGGGAGTCATAACACCCTGGAGGCCGCCATTGTTGTTATTGTCCATCTACTTGCACATGTGCAGAAGAGCTGTTTATCACATCTGTGGTGTGCATGCGCAGTAGCAGTGTGTCAGAGTGTTTTCAAAACATTTAGTTTTTCCCCGTTTTCCCTAAAATGGAGTTAAAGGATTATAAACAAAGTTTCACCATTTGGGAGCTGCTTAGAAAATGTTTTTTTTTATGAAGGCTTTTATGTAGGGTTACAATACTATAATCGTTTAAAATATATGTTTTTATCATATTTCTGTATACACACACTGTAATGTATATATTGTTAACTCATAAATGCTGACCATTGAAACAAATGGCATTACCTTCTAATTAACCTTGTGCTAAATCCTCGATATTTACAGTAGCCTTGTGAAGAGATGTCTTATACATTAATATGCACTGTCCCATTCAAATGAACTAATGAATTAAATGGGAAAATGACCTTTATAAGGCATGAAATACAACATTTGTTTTTTCATAAAATTTAAAAATAGGAATGTACATAGGTGTATGATTTCGTAGCCTCAAAGCTTTTAATATGAACTGATATGAGGAGAAGTAATATTAATGTTTTATTTCTTCTTCTGTTCAGACTTTTATATCAAGGATGTGTCGTATCTCTGCTCATATATACATTACATCTGAGGGTTTTTGTACATCTGCATATGCATCTAGTTAAAGTTGCAGTATATTTGTGTATTTGTAAGTACCAAATACATCATTCTTTCAATTTATGTCTGTAAAGGTCTGAATCTATTAAATCAGAAAAATGAAATTCTTGACTTTGTTGTATTCAAAGACCTTTTACATCATGTAATCCATCATGGGGAGAGCTAAAATGCTAACTCAGTATAGTTTTAAGACTTAATTCTGAGGCATTCAGGGAAAAACAACAGCTAGGTCAGTCTCATTTGGCTTAGCGAGATACTAAATTAAACAACAGTGGGTCGTTTTAACCGGGGGGCTTTTCGGAGTGCATGTTTCCTGTTGCTTGAGGGTAATAAACCTGAATCTGTATCTCTTTTCCAAGGGGAGCTTTACTTGCTGCCTTGTGTGCTTTCCATGTGCTTTCTATACAGCTTTGCAATAGCGTCTCAGCACACAGCTGCCTATTATCTGAATTAATTCACACTTGCCCAAGAGATGAGGTTATATGCTTGAGTCTGAGGGATTTTTCTGCACCTGTATACTTAACTTTCAGCATGCTGGGAGAACAGATCAGCTTGTTGTCTGTATGGTGGGGGTGGGGGGACAGGGGGTTGAGAGGACAGTGGGGTGGGGGGGGTCATTTGTCTGGCAGAGTATGTCCTTAAATGTGCCTTTACAGCTCTTGATACAATCTAGAAAAGTCAAGTATTACTATTACAGCTATACAAATCATGTGGTTGTGTGTGTGTGTGTGTGTGTGTGTGTGTGTGTGTGTGTGTGTGTGTGTGTGTGTGTGTGTGAGACACAGTATAAGATTAAAGTAACACAAACAGACTTCTCTTTTGACGCAGAACGGAGGAGTACTCTGCTCTCCCACTCCCTCTCCCCTCTTCTTCTTCAGCTGCTAGTGTCAACGTTCTGGATCAGTGAGCGGTCCAGATGGCTGCAGAACACAGCCACCCCCCACCCTCAACCCCTCTCCCCCCTTCCCTTTCCTCTTCTCCTCACCAAGCCTCCCTCTAAACCCACACCCATCTTTCTTTTTCATGCCCCCCCCCCCCCCCCCCCCTCTATCTGTTCTCGCTCTCCTCTGTCGCCCCCATGGATACTCTCCTCTCAGTCGCCCAGGGCTCTGCTGTCAAGCCTTTCCCGGGCTCAGTTCCCCGAGACCTGACGGCTGTGTGTCTCCAACGTCGATTCCCTGAGAAATGAAAGGAGCCTATACTAATGCATCACTCGGCTCCGGCTCCTCATCTGCCTCCTCATCCTCCTCCTTGATATGCCATACAGCCAGACACATATGCATTTGCATTTATTAAAAAATAAAGAGGGGCATCAGAAGGGCTACCAAATAGCCAGAACCAGCAGCAATCCAACCTCCCCCCCCACACCCCTCCACTGCTTTTATCTCGTGTGTAGCACCTCCTATGGAGTGCTCATAACAAGCGTGCTTCGAGGGGTTTATTCGAGTCCTCAGACGGACTCACTGGAGACGCTAAAAACAAGTTTATTTTACCTTGGCTGTGCATCAAATAATCACAATGACACCAGCTGAACTCACGCATTCCAGCATCCTTTCAAGCCTGCTGCAGTACTTTGTGGCCCATTAAAGGAACCAGAAGATTCTGACGGTTTCTCGGTGCTTGGGGAGTGTAACCTAAAAAGGAAATTAGTTTGAGTTGAGATCAGCTGAAAGTCTTATTTGTGGCGAGCAAGTTGGTGATGTTACAGATTGCATCAAAGTTGTGAGTCTGGAGTTTTTTTTGCGAAGAAATGATTGCCAACATGTCTGTTGGAAAAGATTTGAGCCAGTGTTTCCCTTTGTTCACAAATGTGTGTTTGCTCATGTTTGTTTTTACCGTGCATCAAACAGCAAATGTGAATCAAAGGAAGTTTTTGCAATTTTTGGACACTAATTAAACAGCTCTGACAAATATCAGTGCTCGAGATAGAAACTGAATCAGTCCAACAATATATGGAACAACAACAAGAGTGCAAAAGAAAAGGAGATGTTGAGCCTTTTTCTCAAGAGACGTGTTACATTTACAGTTACAAGGATGGCATTTCAAAGTTGTGTAAAAACTGGAATTATAATGAATAAACGTCCACCATGCTGACCTTTAAGCTTGGCATAAGCAAACATAGTTCCAGTTGGGACAGAGAATTATCTGAATTTATGTCTTGATATACATGGCTGTGATTGGTTTTATCTTGATTCCGTCTGTACTATTTTATTGTTTTTTATGCCTCTGTGAAGCACCTTGTGATTTTTTCTGTGAAAGGTGCTATACAAATAAAGTTTCTTCTTCTTCTTCTTCTTCTTCTTCTTCTTCTTCTTCTTCTTCTTCTTCTTCTTCTTCTTCTTCTTCTTCTTCTTCTTCTTCTTCTTCTTCTTCTTCTTCTTCTTCTTCTTCTTCTTCTTCTTCTTCTGCATGAATGAATGACCAAATGGAAATTAAGAGATTTGAACCATGAACAAAACTTGTGTTGTGCAGAAGAAATTAGTAATTTACAAAACTACACTGGACAAAAGTAAAAAAAAAACAAAAAACAAACTTGGCTTGATTATTAGAAATGGTGGGATGGACATTGTAGAATTATTGATGATGTTACATTGTGAGCAGTTTTCAAAAGAATGAAGAAAGATTAGACACACAAGGGAATAGACAGAGTGCTTTACAAACACAAACAACATGGACATAGGACAGAAACACACTTCCAGATACTTCTCAGCCAAACCTCTCAGGTCAACTCCCTCTCGACAATAATGTTTCCTCCTGGTCCCACAAGGCTGAGAATCCAGTCACCAAATCCTGATTCAAGGCTGGGAAATGACACGAGTTCTAACAAAACACAGGCCACACAGTTACAGGTCACAAAGATACAGGTCATTAAAGATGCCATAAAAGGTCAGATCGATCAACTTATATAGGTCAGGGGTTACAGGAAAAATACTTTCAACACAAAGAAATTTCCCAAAGTGAACTTCTTAAAGCCTTAAAATTGAAAATTTCTACTACAGGAGACAATACAACTTTTCTGAAATGCTGCTACTGCAGATGAGCACCATGGCCGTAAGAAATATTTCTTCTGTACATGCCTGAGTAGATGGACAATAACATCACTGTTTCCCAGAGTGTCATGACTCCCGGTACGCAAAAATGTGTTTTTATCTGAAACCTTGCCATGTAAGTGGGGCCTCGCTTACTCTCACTTAATGATCTCCTGGTGTTATATAGTGAATGTCCACTGCAGTGATTGAAGCGACATGAACATGCTGCAATTGCCTGTAAAATCTCTCTCAAGACACACACTGATGTGTTACCTCCTCTTAAATGAAAATAACTTATCTGGGCTCAACTCAAAACAGCATACAACATACGAATGTGAAAATAAGATGAATTTAAGGCTTAAGCTATATTGCATAGGGGGTCAACTCAGGTAAAACACCTTTCATTAAACTTCCTGCTCGGAAAATAGCAATAGCCGATTTTAGAAATAGGCTTAAAACTAAAGACGATCTACCTACATCTTATAACTTTATCTGTCCTTTCATTTGGCATTTAAGACATCTACACTGCTCTTTTTTTATCAGATATCACACCCTGAATCGCTAGAACTTGCACCTTGAACTTAAGAATTAATTCTGCACTCATAGTTTGGAGAATCTCGTATTTTTGAAATGGAAACCGGAAGTCTTGGCATTCACTTGTTCTTTATGTAACTTTGTGACTTAAATCAGCCAACTTTAGCATCTTGATGTGACTGCTACTGTCAGGGCTGATGTGTGATTTTTAATATAACAACAGAACAAAAGGGTGAATAACATTGTTTTCTATGCAGTTGTGCAACTCATCTTGCTGAGCATGAAGGACTCTTTATGGGACATTCTGTTATATTGATTCAATACAGCCTGTCTGTGGTTAACTTTCCTTCTCTGTGTTGTTACATCTCATACAAGTACAAGTCATCCTTAGCGTTTTGAGCAAGTGCTAACCCAGTTTTGATAATGTAATGTTGACTATGTTCATTTGCAGAATAAGAGTAAAGATTTGCCACAAAGAAAAAGTACAGTTACCCTAAATTCCTTCTTTCTGAACTTTTTTAGTTGTTGACCTTTCATGGGGACTTGTCACTGTGTTACTTGCCCCGGTCCATAGAAAGCAATAAAAAGCAATTGCATTACCCATTACAAGGAGCGCAATCAATAAATCATACCTGATCATGTAGCACACGGCGTGGCACAATGAATTCTCGCAATCATTCTGCACCCAATCAACATGATTCATGTGTTGTTTGTTTTTGCCTGTAATTATCTCAATTATTACCCCCCCAACACACACACACACACACACACACACACACACACACACACACACACACACACACACACACACACACACACACACACACACACACACACACACACACACACACACACACACACACACACACAAGGTCACAGTTGGGATATCGGAATAAATTGTGACTGTGGCCTCAGAGGGGTTTATCATCAGGGACATTGTGCGGGTAGTGCTACATAATGCATCAAATCAATAGTCATCATTTAGCGGAACACACATGTGAAAGGTGAGAATTGTAATTTTCACCTCTGTTTAACAGTCCCAATAGTTGCCAAAACCACATAGAGTGTAGCAATTAAAGCCATTCTTCCTGCAGCCTATGTGAGAATGGTGTAAATATGAAGCTCTGCTTGCTGTCTTTTGATCTCAATCTCCTCCAAGAACAGTGAGAGTGTGTGTTGGTGTGCGCAGTATATACAGACATTTTCTTCTCATGTCTTAAAAGGATGTGGGTGTATATGAGAGAGCCAATTACAGTGTCACAGTTCTGACACCATGACAGCTTTTCCACCATGACACACACACACACACACCAAAAAAAAATAACAGGGTGAAGCCAGTGTTTGGTGGAGACGCTTCATTCAGATCAATACCTTTTTGAGGTGTTACAGCAAATGCCCTGAATCCACGATGAAATATGTGTGTACATGTGCAGTTACTGAATCCGAGGAGTGTATCCCTGAGGCCTATCTCTCTGGAGCTAATTACAACATAACCATTAGGTACAAGGCCTGCTAGTCTCAGCTGGAATTGGGTTTTAATTGGGCCACCCCAATAGCGTTATTGCGCTTGGACCCGGGATCGAACATAGCAGAAAGCCTTTTGCTGTGTGGTGGCAAATTGGGATGTGAAATGCAACAGCGACTGATCATTTGTGGAAGCTTTCAGTTCACCTCAGCCTCATGGTTAGCTGGTGTTATAAATGAGCTCAGACACACACACACACACGCAAACACAAACACACACACCCTTCCATTTCCTGTGTGCCGAGACTCAGATTATTACTATATTGGTGCAAAGAGCCAAAGCTGTAATTTGTTAAATGGAGGCTAATAGTAGGGGTGTGTTCCCATCTGACTGGGTTCACACTCAAGTTAAGTAGGTAATTTAGACCATTTTCTCAGAAAGCAATGGTTAACGCGGCATCATAAACCCAGCTGTTCTTTCACCAGCGACATTTGACCTTTTCATTAACCATTAAAATGAGGTTTCTGACAAACTAACCTCAGCAACCGATCCTGTTTCACTTGCTAATGTCTTATTACCTTTTGGTCATTAATGATGGTCAGAGATCATATCAATAGAACAACTAAGAGACCTGTCATTTGAAATGGAGTCATTAAAACAGTGTTTAAATATTTTTCTCTCTCTCTCTTGTTGGGGCCCCGCATACGCGACAATGTTTTCAAGTGAAAACCAAATGCCTAAACTTTCATTGTGTTTTTGGAGTCTGTTTACACAGTCACAGAAAAGACAACTTTTTGAAAACAGCTCCAAAGGTGGAACTTTTCGAAGATGCTCCGACCCGAGTCTCTATGTAAATGGAGAAAATGCAACTTTTCTGAAACGCTGCTACTGCGCATGCACACCACGGCCATAGTAACTAGTTCCTCTGCACATGTGCGAGTAGATGGACAATAAAAACAATGGCATCCTCCTGCGTGTCATGACTCCCAGTCCATATCCTCCTGGGTTTTGACAGTTTTATCATTGAATCACATGTAATAACATTCCAAATACATTGTCTGTCCATTCAAATGTGTGTGTACTCGTCATTTTTTTTTTCAATGATTCTGCTATTTCTGTGTAAATGGTACATGGTGTCAATGTTGTAAATTTTTAAAAGTGCAAACCCAAATCTTTTCTCAAACAAAAACACAAAAACAAGAATAATTTTTAATTAGCGTAAAATTAGTATGACTGAAGCTCTTGGTAACAACTAACAAGAATACAACAATGGTCCCAAAGCACAAGAGTAGCATTATATAACTCTAATGTATTTTATCTTTCATTAGATTAATGTAACTTGTACAGGGTTGTTATTAAGTTTGACCAAGCCATGCTAATTACAAACATATCCTACATTTATATTTACATTCATATCTTGTTTCCTCTGATTTAATAGGTGTACATTTGAATTTAAAAACTTCAAGAAAGCAGAGAAATGGTGCTTATTACACACTGATTACAGATTTGTGACAATTCTACAGCGACACAATTTAAATAAATCCAGTCATGACAGGGTTTAATATGCACATGACAGTGTAAATGCCAACACGTCACATCAAATATGAACTGATTACGTTTTGATGATCAAATGTCAGGGTCACTGTGACTTCAATGTGCCATTTCCATGAAAGGGTTATAAATGTTTTTTTTATTGGTTATACATTCTACATTATTTCCAGTCTGTACAGTTTGCTATTGCAACAAAAATTCCTTTGTAACTGTATATTCCTCCATATTAAACTAAGATATACGGGAAACTTGCGTTCCTTACTCATGCTATATCATTTGAAAAACATCAGACTCTATGAGAGTGAACTGTTTCTCTGTTCTCCCATTAAAGAAAAAAAAAAAAAACACAGATGGGTAAAACAGTCCCCCGGTGTTTTTGCACAATGTGGGATAAAACTGTTTTTGCACTTTGTGCAACATTGTGGTGGCGCACAAGAAATGTTCCCCAGATAGACACGTTCCCACCCCGAAGCCTGAGATGGCGGTCTCATCGGCCCAGCTTGAACGGTAACAAATAGCTACGACAGAAGCAGCGTCTTCAGAAGATGCAGCTGGTCCTTTGGAGTCACATAGTCTCTTTTGAGAGCTGCAGTTTTTACTCGGAATGGTTTGCAGCATTACTGGATGCTATGTTTAGAAGCTCATCAAAGCCAAATGAGGAGATATGATATGTTTGCAGATATTTTGCATTGTGCAATATTCTTTATGATCTTAGTTTTACTTTTGCTACTCTCAAACTGTCTTTTCACTTTATAATTCATGAATACATTTTGCTCAATGAAATGACCACAAAAAGGCTGCCAGACAACAATGCAAGAACTGAAGAGCTGAATTCATCAAGTTACCTTCTACCTCATAGATTGTTTTGGATCATGATGCAATTAGGATCGGCAAAATAAGCCACAGGCGCATTCAGTTGCTGGATGGTAAATTTTTTGTGATAATCTTCTTGTTTACTGCTTTGTATGAATGCACTAACTAACAATTCATTCATCATGCATCTTTAAAAGGATGGCATTGAATTATGTTCTGCTGCAGCAGAATTTGAAGAAAGAAACCTACAGTATATGTTGCTGCAGATGTGAGAAGTTGAATAAAGACATGAAGATTAAAAAAAAAAAAAACATTCAAATCCTTGAAAACACCCTATGAAAGGAAAAAGATATTTTTATGAGTTCCGATTATTTCCCTCTTTCTGGAAAAGATCGTATTTCCTTGAAAGTACATTATATAATACTTGCTTCTCATGTGGCAGGTTTCAACCTGCTTTATATCTCCATATAACACCAGTTGGAATCATAGATACCAGCTTGAAATTAACTAGATTAGACATATATTTTCATTGGTTGTGATGGCTGGAGGTCACACACAATTTAAGACTATGTCGTCGCATTTCTCCATGAAGACAGTTTTGCTTTTATTGTTTTCTTCTGAGGTTGTTTTGTCCAGATCACTGGACCTTTTCCAAGAATAAAGTTTGGGCCTCCAAGAATGAATAAGTTCCTTTATCATCAGCTATAAATTGTATATGGCAGGTTCTTACCATGAATCAGTGGACCCACCCAATCCACTCCTCGACATAAGTGGTTGTTTCTTTGCAGACATTTGAGCAAGAATGTTCGATTCACTTGATTTCGTGCACGCAGTATCTTATTTGAGCTCTGGAAAGCATTGATTTGTGCTCCAATCTGTTGTGCTCACAGGTGATTCCTGAACTTGTCAACTCTGACAAACCTAAGCTCTGCAACACAGGAAAAAAAGGTTTATTTTGGCAGTCTTTGCAGTTTGAATAAGCTCAGTTACTGAAATATACAACATTATTTTTAAGATGTAACATTAGTTTTAAGATGCATTAAATGTGCAATATGTATGTTAAGAAAATCAAGAAAACAACATCAGTGTGACACTGCTGCTATATCCACCAGTAAACGTCCCAGGGCCACATTCAATTTCAAGTGAATGCCATTTTTATTATGGTTTGTTTTACTGATGATTCTGTCTTCAGTCCAACAAAGGAAAAAATGTGACACTTATCAATTAAGGAGTGAGAACAATAGTATGTAGTCACCAAAATCTAGAATAACAAGAAGAAACTGTGGGGCTGATGGATTATTATTATAGCTTCTCATCATTGCCACAAAGAGCTCAAAGTAGCATTAGTCAAAGCTTATGTATTTACACAGCGCTAACATTGAAATTCTAGAATGTATAAAGTTTCAAATGATTGATGAGCTTTTTAAATCAGGTTACCATAATGTTTATACTGTGAAATGTTTGATGGAATTTCAAATATTTCAGCATATTTTCAGAATGCTTTGTAGTGAAACATAATGGAATACTTTAAGTAACTAAAAAAATACTGTATTGGCAGACTTTTTGTGCTGGTCTTTTTTCATATATATATATGAAAACCTGAATCACGACCTACGGGAATACCACTAACGTATGACAGCTGCTTGAATTCATTAATTGGTTCATTTCTTTCGTTCTACATGACACCGACTTGGCACACCAATATTGGCAATGTAATTCTCAGTGTGATGGGAGCATGGGTATAATTGGCTGGAGCAGCTGCTTGAATTCCATTTTTTTTCTTCCTTCAATAATATTTTTTCTGTCAGCAATTCAGTTATAACTAATCTTTGGAACTGGATTGTCTGCACAGGGCTGAGGTTGTCACAGGAAAAGTGACAGCAGCTCATTTTGAGCTTGTTACGCCATGTTTTTACTGCACTTAATGAGCTAATTCTCTAAATGCTACAAATTTGTGTCAAATATGACAACTTAGGCAATGCAACTTTTCATATCAAAACAAGGATTTTGTAATTTGTTGCCACCTATTCATTGCTAAATATATTGCATAAAGCTTGTATTTGAGGTGCTTGAATTCTTTCAGTGTGTTGGCTGCATACCTTGCTTTTCAAGGTCTACCATGGTTGACCACATTTCTTTTTTGGTTGCATTATATTTTACGACCTTGTATCACAATGGTAAGAGGAACATTAGTTATATGGCACACAATTATTGCTCTAGCAGTCTTGGTGAACTTCATATTAGTAACATTGACCATTCACTCCCACACGGCCATGCACAATCACACACCCAGTGGAAGTAAGGAAGTCAGTGTTTTGCCGAAGGCCACACATGGACATTGTGGGAATAAAGAATAGCCAATCTTGGGATTGGGAGAGAAACTACTCAACTCACTCAATCTTACAAAATCTTATGACAAACAGACTTAACATATATCTATTGTTTTTTATCAATTTGACCATGCTGGATCAGTAATTTAGTACTCCTGTTTATACTCTATATCCATACTCTCTTTATATTTATACATGCTCTTTCTTTCCATTTGGGGACATTTTAATGACTTACATTATTTAATTTGATAGAGATTCACTCAAACAACTGCAACTTCACAGCTTATTTAACCGTTCATTTCATAGGGACTTGTTGTTTGTCTCACAATGATTATATACAAAGATGAAGGTCCCACAACAGGAATAAATAGCCTTCCTGTTCTCTTACCAACTGTAATGAAGTTGCCATGCAATTTGTTCACCCTCCATTAGGGGCAAATTGGTATTGCCTAAGGAAACGCCAGCACAAGAGAGGGGTAAATGGCAAATGGACTTCCCTTATATAATGCATTTTCGCAGTTTTAGCACTCTCAAAGCGTTTGACTGTGTCACTAGCGGTGAGCAATTCATTTCCTTTTGAATTGCAGCTAATAAAAATACTCATACTGTGCTCTTGCTTATTCTTTCTCAGTCATTTTGTTCTTTGAACTCTGTTATTCATGATGACATAATGAATGTGCCAGATTAATGTATATTCTCACATCAAAGTAAATGTCATGAAGAATGCATAAATATCTATACTTTAATATGGTGAAACCAGCACAAATAATTCAACAAACATCACTGGGTGCTCAGAGGTCATCATCTCTGTATTATGTAAAGTATTGAGATTCACTTTAAATTCATTCACTCAGTTACTAAATTACGTACATACACATATAATTTAAATATCAATTTTAACATCTACAACAGGGGCATCAAATACATTTTAGTTTCGGAGCTACGTACAGGTCAATTTCATCTTGAGTGGAACAGTAAAATAGTGTCATAATAACCTTTGTATTTAAACTTTAAATATCTTATTTGTTGTGACGTAGAGTATACATGATGAAAATGACAACATTTTCACAAAACCAAACAATTGCCACCGGGAATGATCTGGCTCCTCTGAGGCCGGTGGTCTGACTACATAACTGAATAGCAAATGTTGTTTATATGGCCGTGCTTATCCCCTGTTGCTTTGGTTCTGTGTTTGTTTCTCACACCATAATTCTTTCCTCTTAGAAATGTGGGCTGATCGGAATAATTAAAAGTTAATAAATTTTTTTTTTTTTTTAAGTTTCCATGGAAAAAAATTGCTGCTGCCGCCAACTGAGATAAATAAATAAATAAATACATAGATAAATGAATACATACATACATATTTCTTAAGGACAGCAGACACAACTGTGTTTGATGTAGAGTACTGTGAGACACGGAAGGGCAACATTGACACTGGTGTAAGACGAGGTGTACTGGGTGTACAGTAGAATTAAATAATAGTAATTAATTCCAATATTTCTTTTAATACACACAGTACAACAGAGATTGATGAAGTGTGGCATCTTCCCTACATCCAGTCAACATGTCCAGTTACTTTGTAAAACTGGAGCATTTCAGAATTATTTCATTTCACATCACACACGGACCTGTATCCCCCTCGGATCTGCCTCTATTTTTTCTTCCCCTCTCGCTCTTATTTGAACACATCAGGTACTGTAACTGCGCTGTATCCAGACCTGATGCTTCTTATAGAACATCTGCATCTCTTTCCCTGGGTATTTTAGCACATTATAATGAGCCGCAGTGCACCCCGGCATTTCTGCACGCAGGCATACTACTGCAGCAAATACCTGTATGACAGGACCTAAAAAGGAAAGAGTGTGTGTGTGTGTGTGTGTGTGTGTGTGTGTGTGTGTGTGTGTGTGTGTGTGTGTGTGTGTGTGTGTGTGTGTGTGTGTGTGTGTGTGTGTGTGTTGGGGAGAGCATCAACCAATTAGATATATTTCCATGTTAAGCTGGTAAGACAGTAGACTGGTTTGCCATATTACCATCTTTGTTTGATGATTTGTCATAATGCACACAAAAAAAGATCTATGCGAGCAGAAATGACTTAATTTGAACAATATGATACCTGAAATGTTACAGTGGCAATCCGGATGTTCAGAGTCTTCTGGGAGATGTTAAATACAGCCGGATCACAAAATGTGACAGCACACCAGAAATTTATATCATAAATCAAGCAACGAGAAGTCATAGGTGTTCAGAAACCAACCCATGAATCAGAATTTTACCAGATTTTACGTTTGAACAAAAACAACAACAAAAAAAAACAGTTCTGCAGCGGATCATCATAGTGACTCATACAGATATGTGGGAGGTGCTCTAAAAAAAAAAGATTCTTTTTTAAATCCATTTGTAACATTCGTGAACAACCCTGTGCCCTTGAAGGGGTTGCAACAAAAGACAGGGAGAAAAACAGAAAACCAGTGTCACTCAACTTTTTAATGGAAAACCAATCCCTTTGGCTTTGAGGGTGATTCCAGCTGTATTTTGAATTTCTCAGTACATAGACGACAAGGTCGTGCATCAGCTTGTGAATAGACCGCTAAGTTGTTTTTCTCAGGGATGCTGTGGACAGCAAATCGGCACCTCCTCTCTCTTCTTAGTGTTTCAGATGCATGTCAAGGCTAACCGGCTTCAGTGAATACACAGACAAATTGAGAGGCGACATATTGCTGTGAAGAGATTCCCATCACAAATACACCCCTCAGATTCAGTACATGTTCAAATGTTCTGGGCTTTTATGCAAAATGTAAAAATCTCAGCCTCTGGCTTTACATGTGGTATCTTTGTTTATCAAGATGGAATGTGAAAACCGGAACACCTGAGATCCAGGCAATTCCAAGGGAATTGCATTGACACAATATTGGTTGACATCAAATTAAACAATAAATTATCACTAACAATCAGCACTAAAACTGGCATTTAAAAATTGACTTAATAACTCAGATGATGCGAGCAAACAAAGTTTATTGACAGACATGGCTGGCTACACAAATGCATAGAAAGAAACCAGTGACTTTCGAGGTCAATATCAGACCAACAAAACAAGATTATAGAGATGCTGGAATGAAAAATTTGCACTGAAATGGAAAAGGTAACCACAGAGAACGTCACTTTATAGACACGGATAAGGTGCAGGAGTGAAACAAGAACAAACAGTGAGAGCAAAGAATACACTGAAGAAGGTCTGAGACTGAAAGGCAATCAGGAACCAGAGTAGACTGCCCAGAAATATGTCAGGATGTTTAATGCGATGGACAGGAAGATAATATTCAGAGATAGAAATTTGGGTAGAAACTTTCCATACATTCAAATCAAAACAATTAAGACACAAGACAGACAAAAAAGCCAGTAAATGCACAAGACAACACGTGACTATAAAAAAACTGGCTAGTTGCTTTATAATCTTCATGATATGACTGTAACTTAGAATAGGAAACATACAAATTATAAAATCCTAAAAAAAAAAAAAAACAACTTTAAATTTAAATGACAAATTGAAACAAGAGAAGAAAAGCGACTGATCTAATTCTGGATCCCCGACCGATGGATTATAATAGGAATTGCCTTCTTCGAGCTTCAGTCAGTCGCTTTGATTGATACACTTTGACTGAAGACTATAGACATGTACAAGGCCTATTCAGGCAAAAAATCAATGGTTCAGTATAGTCTAATATATTAAAATAAACAGATATCCAGGTCTTGGACTCCCTTTGGTAGAAGGGTAAGCGTTTCAGGCCCTTGGATAAGCCATAGAAGGGTTGATTTTATCACATGTGTCATGTCATCAGAAACAAACCATTTTTCTTTTATACATAGGTTAATATCAACTGCAACATTGCTATTCATGAGCAGGAAAACAACCACAAGGAGGTAATATTGACAAATTGGGTATTTTATCCCAATTTTAACTCTCTCTCTCTCTCTCGCTTTAAAAAGTCTTTGCTCGAACACAAAACAGATTTGTCAATTTGAGGAGTGAGTGTGATTGTTTGCGATATCCGAAACAATTTCTTCATAGCTCCTTCTACAGGCACGCATTGAAGCTTTGTGGCATCAACTTCCACAATAGTTTCCTTGCATTGTGTTTCATTTTGCTATAATCTGGTTTTACAGATAAGAGTTTGAGGAAAAAGTCCTCTATTATCTGTCTTTAAAGTGTAGAAGTGAAGTGGTGAGCAGGCTCTGCAATTTCATAATGAGAAGTGTGACTGCTGGCTCCGCTGAGAGATCATTAGAGCCTTGCTGCCTGGTGAAGGACACGCTCCCTGCTGAATAAGAGAAAATGCCTGTTCAAACTGAAGGCATAACCAAAGGAATAACATTAGCTTTTACACGAGAACAGCTGTCCTGTCACCAATTGTGGCAGCCAACTTAATTTATCTTTTTGCTGTCAGATGAGCAGGACTGACAATCAGCTGCTGAAGACAAATGATCACAGACAGGAACCTTTTCTTTTTTTGTGTGTGCAAACTCAAATTTGTAATTGCTAATTTATCTGTATCTGGTGAAACCATCGTATTTTTACCTTTATCATCTCATCTCATTTGCGTGAGCTTTCGTTTGTATACTAGTAAAACCTGCACGCAAGGACAAACTTGTTCTTTGTATTACAGTTTGCATGCTTCAGAAACAGAATCAGTCAGAATCTATAAATAGATTCTACTATTTATCTTGAGGCCAATGTCTCTATTATGTTGTTTATATATAATTAGCTATAATAGTGAGTATATTACCTTTCAGTGCAGTGGTAAATACCCAGAGCTCCTATTAAAAAAAACACAGTTTTTCTATTTAACAAACAGTCTCAATCTGGAGCAGATGTAATGTTCCTCTTGATGACCCCTGTGGGAGTTTGGGGTTAATTGTGGGGATGCTTTTCTTAATGAGTACCAGAATTAACTGGAACCAAAGCAAGCATTTGGTGCCGAGCATTAAAAACTGCAGGGCTATTGATCTGTGCCTCCTCTTTGTGACAGCTGCAGCAATACTTAACAACAGTGTCAGGAAGAAAATACATTCACTTGAAACACTTTGAGGATTTATGAGAGAAGCTGCCCAGCTTCGTGTGTTGGGTGAGAAATTTGATTTATTTGACTTATTCATCCAAGTAGCATGATGTTCCAGGTGATCACAGCAAACACTGATACGAAACACTACACAAACAATTCATGATGCCATAATATATTCACAAAAACACAGTAACTTTTTACCCAGAGAAACACGACTGAATTCAACCTTGTTTATTTTAACACTGCTAAGTGCCATGTTGGAAATTGAATCGGGGCCCTTGAAGCTCCCCCGAGTTTACCCTCAGGTATACGGGAAGCTGGTCTCGTGTTATTTCCTTTCCGCAACACTAAGAATAGATAGAAATCTTGAGCTGAATACACATATATAAGTACTGGTTGGATTTGATTAAAATGATTAACCCAATTAATTATAGGCTTCGTAATTATTAATTGCAATTCACTGCATTTCCATTATTTTATATCAGGAGCAACATTTTTTTTTTTTATTCAAAAGGACTTTTACTGCATGGATGAATCAATAAATAGGCTTACTGTACGCCACTCAACATAGGCAATTTTATTTCTTCATTGGAAAGTCAACAATTGTTTGCTGCTTTGTCAAATTTAAATTTGTAGTCTTGTGCATCGTCGTTGTCGCTGGAAACAAGGACGAAGAATTGACTGCCTACCTGCTAACTTCCTCCATGTTCTGCGGCTGTTGCTCTCTCACCATGCTTCCTTCACTGAAACAAACCCCGTCTTGGCCTGACCTCTGCCTCATCGACGTCTTAGCCAAACACTTTGGAAACAACATTCAACAATACATTTAGATTAAAAACATATAACCCTGAACACATTGTTCATTATAAGGTGGCTACAGTGTGACTGCTATGTGAGGAACCTTTCCCAGGTGCAGTTAGAAGTATTTTGGCTTCTTGGCTTCCCCTCCTCACGTGTGATTGCTGCTCCATGCCCTGATGTCTTTCACCTGTGCCTGGGTGTGCGATTGTCTTCACTTGGTGACTGCTCTTTACACTGAGCTTCAGTTCTGTGTCTCGTTGCCAGTTGGTCTGTGTTGTTTCACCAGTCACTCCAGCCTGTTCCCCGGTTTCTAGTATTATAGTGTTTTTTTGATCAGTTTTCTGTCTGTCCAAGATTCCAGTCCAGTCCTTCTCTGACTTTCAAGATTTGTGACCCTTGCCTGCACGACCTCGGCTCAGCTTCAGCATTATTCACCTCCCATTTTCCCTTATTGTCTAATAAAAAGACAGCATCTCACAACCAGCTGTGTCCGGCATTTGAGTCCACACTTTACCCGTAACAGTTTGAGGCTACACAAGATATTTATGTGAAAATGGAAAACTTGTGTTACATTTTAGGAGTCTATTTACATGACAACTGTGCTCAGAGCCACTGGAAATGCAACTTTTGGAATATGACTCCCAAGGTGGAACTTTTTGGAAAAAACAGGGGAAAATACAACATTTTGATGCCGCGACTAGGCTATAGTTGAGAATCACCCATAATAGACGTAAGAGTAAGTTTGTTATTGCCTGTCTCTCTGTGTGAGCCGTTTGATGACCTGGTGACCTCTCCAGCTCTGGATGAAGTAGATGTTACAGATAGAAGTCGGGATCTTTATCGAACGTCTTTCATCAGTAATGATGAGAAAGGGTTCACCAAATAAGTCAAAGTCAGCACATGCAATTAAAAAAAATCCCTTTGCTTGGTATAATATTTTGCCTAACTTAAGAGTTCCATCATCTTGAGAGACATGATGTGTCTGAAAGTCTGGAGAAATCTCTTTACACAAAGGAGACGACAGCATAACCATATTGTATAGCTGGGATCTTCAAGCCCTCAGGCGGTTAAAAAAAAGACATAATTGTGAGGTGGAAATCACTGCATGGGCATGAGACATGGGCATGGGTTTGAGAAGGCAGCACATCACTATGTCTCCCAATCAACACTAGCTTCCAAAGAAGAAAGCATACACATGATAATACAGAAATATCGCCAACTCTTCGCACCTAGGCTTATTTAAAAGGGGTTCAGGTGACAAAGAAAAGTGTCCGGTCGTCTTATGAATGACACATTTTAATTGTCTTTGAACTCATGGATGCCATGTCCTCAAGGCAAAAAATGAATAAAAAATGCCCCATCAACACACATTTGCTGCAGTAGATGTGCAATAACACACATTGCATAGACACACCTCTGTCAAAGCCTCATTATAGCAGAATAATACACGTTAGTGTGACAAGCCAATGCTCACACATTCGACCCATATTATAACGGCATTGCTCCGAAGACTGAAATGCCAACACATCACCCCTGAAACTGTCATTGTGCAGATTTTGATTCTTGTGTCATTTTATGATTCTGACACTGTCTTCTCTTTTCAGGCTCCTTGACTTCCAAACTTGGTGTCTGACGATGTGCTTGCTGCCCTGATGTGTTTCTCCTGTGCGTGTGATTCTCTTCACCTGGTAGTTGTGGTACATGTCGAGCTTTTTCTGTGTGTCCTGGTCTTTGGTTCTTCTGTCAAAAAGGCCGTTTTATGCTTGACACGTCTGCGACCCACGCACGGCTTGGTGCGGCCGAATTACATCATTTCAGCTGCCACGCCAACAATAAATGATGATAAAATGTACAATCAAATACAGAAATCTGAAAGCAAATTAAATAACTATGTAAAAATGAGTAACTGTTGAATTAAATCGCATCAAATGGGATCGTTCTGCTTTATTACATAACATCCTTGCTCCTCTCGGTTATAAAATGCTAGAAAATATAACTCACAAGAATTCTTTTGTACAAGCATGCGCTCACAACTTTCCCGCTTTGTAAGGTTAGTGTCTCCTTATTAATTTAATGATGAAGCACCAAAACAAAAAACAAAAAAAAACCAACCCAAAAAAACCTCCTGATCATGACCTACTCATTTAAACTAGACAAGAGGTATTTGGAGTGGCAAACATTATCAGAAATAAGTGCCACTTCAAAGTGAATACTACCCTCTTTTATGAAGCTTTTTAACCCAGTGCATTTTGAGGATCAAAGTGCAGACTTGCTGTCTGATAGATAAACACGCACACACACACACACACACACACACACACACACACACACACACACACACACACACACACACACACACACACACACACACACACACACACACACACACACACACACACACACACACACACACACACACACACACACACACAAGCGATGTACTTTTAGGGTTGGAAAAACTTTACTGGGTGAATTTAGGACTCAACAGCAAGGGGATTGCAATGTCAGGCTGTATTGGCCAAGCAATACATTATACTGTCGTTTTCTCTCAAAGTTGTGGGTTTGAAAAATATAAATGTCACACAGTTTTCTGTGAAAGGATTACTGGAAAAAATGGATGTTTTTAGACACCGATGACACTTAATCGTTTCTCTGGACTATAAAATAAATGGACTCCATTTAAAGAAACACATTGTGTAGCATGTCCTCTGTGGTTTGGTTTTCTAGGTGGATTTTCAATTTGTTTTCAAATTTTCCTCATGCCCATTTTAACTTGTGAAATCGGAGTTTAGCTTGTACAGTCATGGTGATCTTGGGCAGGATCTGATATACTGTGAGTAAGAGCACTGATAGATGATTCATGGTCTTCATTTCTCTGTATTTCTTGCAAAAGGAAACTGTAGATTTTTCCAATGATTCAGAACTTGTGTATTACTGGATTTTGCCTGGACAAAGATGAGGCCAAAAAGCTTTGCAGCGTTGTTTGTCCACGCTTGACTGTAGGTGGTGATAATGCCTAGTAATGTTAGTTGGGAGCAACAATTTCACATAAAAGAACTCACTCACTCACTCACTCACTCACTCACTCACTCACTCACTCACTCACTCACCTTCTTCACCCCATCAGAGACATAGTGTTACAAAAATGTTGTTGTGTTTGTTGCTCCAAGGAATTAACATGTGAACGAAGTGTGATGCAAACCTGCATTTTGAAACTAAATATCTTAGCTGAACAAAATGCTAACAGTGAATAGATGTAATGTGCAGCAGGAAAATGAAATGAGCAGCAAAAATGAGTTCGTGGTTTTGAACGACAGCAGAGAAACTGTTACTGCAATGAAGAAAACAAAGAAGAGTTCTTGAACATCCAATACAATTATGGCTGGCCAAAAAACGAGTCTCACACACCTGTGTGAACTGAAGAATAGAGTGCGCACACACACACACACACGCACGCACGCACGCACGCACGCACGCACGCACGCACGCACGCACGCACGCACGCACGCACGCACGCACGCACGCACGCACACACACAGGTTTGACAATCAACAAATGACCAATAAATGGGGGTGTACAGAGGGAAAGACTTCTTTACGCTCAATTCACTTGATGCATGTTTGGCCTCAGGTGTGGTACTTACAGGGAACATTATGTAAATAGTTAAATAAATACTGAACTTTTCTAATGGACTCTCAGGCATTTAAACTGCTTGAATTTGATTCAACAAAATAATGAATAGTTTCCTTGATTTGGAACAGGCTTCTCATGAAGGGATGACCGTGGCTCCTGATGTAAGGCCAGTTGAGAATGACTGGTTGAAGCCAATTACAAACATATTCTAAACATTTACCCCAGTTTCACACCATCACCAGCAAACAAGGTGACAAAAAACAAATCAACAATGCTGGATAAGTTTCTAGCAAGAAAGAAAAGAAAGCCTTCTCTGAGTAATTTAAGGCCTCTATCCTAGAAGTGTGAGATTGGATATATGATGTCGATTACGCAAACTGAGACCCTTTTATGTGACCCTCATACAGCCGGTGAGGCATCACTTTATCATCATGCAGCATGCATGGGGCTGGTAGGCACTGCTGGTAAATTTACAGCCAGCGCCTGCGTATGCCTCGCTATTTCATTAAACTAATATATTCAGCAACGCTTGGGAGGAGCGACACCACGAGAGCTGCCGGCCCTGAGCCCTTGTTTCGCTTCTGTGCAGACGTCCTGACCTGGCTGTCTGGCACATTCATTACCCCTTCTCCAGCTCGTCCGGCCATTAGCACCAGCAGCATATGGGCCCGTGTGCATCACGCCTTTGTTTACATAAAGGCGCCTCTGCGATGGTGGTGGTGTTACACAGTAGGGAGACATTTACAATCTGGAGCCTGCCCGGATTAGCTGTTAATTTATGTACAATGTTTCACAGGAAAGAATCAGTTGTCATCAACAATTATTTCGAATGGGAGGGACTGCCGAGTGTAAGGCGGCTCAAAATGGCTTTATTGATTTGGGGCAGAGCTTGCAAAACAAGTTCGCCACGTTGTTTAGTCTCTGGGTGAAATGATTTTCTTTCATAGTTTTCCTCACACTGTTTTTCAGAATTCTCTTGTGGTTTCCACCCCCCAGTGTCTTCTCACCTATTATTTATGAATCTGGATTTATCATGGATTCTTGTGTGACAGCTCTCAGTCGGATCCCCACGGAGATATGAATGAGGCGGTTTACAGGAGGGTCATATACATCACGGATAACCTTTGGCATTGGCTCGGACAACCCAGAGACACAGAAAGTGGTCCTGGTAAAGTTCAATCCTTGGAAACAGGCTGTGCCGCTTTCAATTGCTGACTGACGCTCGGTATTACTGCAGATTATGATGCTTCTTACATAACGTCCTCAGAGGTATTGAATAATATGCTGCAAAAATCTATAAGTGCAGATTTAAGCTCATAAGAAGTGTTGGTGATTCACGTCAAAGATGCAGCGCTCACGATACGATTGCTCTTTGGAACCATTAACAATCTGGTGGGCGCATAAGTCACCAGAATCATGTTTTCATATAGAGGGGATTTGCTGCTGTCTTGTGAATTGTGTGTTTGTATGAAAGAAGGGGGGCTTAGTGTAACTGATATTATCACAATATGCCTGTTGCAATACATCAGAGTACCATTATGCAAGGCGTGTGGTGTATATATATTCTGAATGTCTCTGGTTAGAGTCCTTACATCTGCTTGTAACTCTACCGTATTGAGAAAAAAGAAAAGAAAACCTCTTTAATCGGACAGAATTAAAAATTGTCTTATGTTTATAAGAAGCTTCCTTCACTTTAACACTCCTGCGTTTGACAATGCAGCTTTGACAGCTTCGCACCGTGCTGCGCTGAATTAACATGATTAATTTTATAAAATTACAAATGCAAATGAGGTTTATCAACAGGGTTTCTTTCTTACATTACCCTTTTTAACATATGGCTTGTGCACAGCAGGTTCCTAAGTGTTTGAACCCACACAAGCGCACACCATGTTTATTTTATAAGATGCGCAGTTAAAGGATCTGGATGGCGATGTTTAAATGTGTTTGTTTACCATTTAGTGAGAGTGATGATGGGAATTTTACAGAGCCAAGTCAACTCCACAAAACAAAGTCTTATTAGTTCAGGGTTATTGTTAAGAAAACTGTCAGCAGGCAAACTTGAAAGCTGTGAAAAGCACTTATTAACAGGGCGGTTTCTTGCATACTAAAACGTTTTTGTTTTTTGGGTCATTGCAGCAATGGGTTCATAACATTTCTTGTGTCATTTTGCCAGGCAAGTATAGTCATTCTCTGCCATAGCCAAGTACCACAAATAAGGATGGTGCTTGCCAAAATGGGGAATCATAGCAACTTGTATATTTATTCTCATATATTCATTTAAACATTTTTTGAATATAGATTACTGAAACGGGTTGAATAAAACATTTGTGAACAAATAAACTAGTAACACTACATGAATCGTCCCCACCAGCCCAGACTGGCTTTAAACTCAGTATCAGGGATTTTGAGCTTTTTGGAGACTTTCCATACCTTCAGTTGAATAACAGTTGTTGTAAAGTTCATTCTGTCATTATGTTTGTCACTAAGTACATAATAATTCTTTATCCACTAAACCACTGTTAATACTGCAGTCCAATCTCCTCTCACACTTTCAGTTCTTTCCATCTTCATACTTTCCATTAAGTGATTGTTGATTTTTCAGCATTTCAACAGTTAATATAAGCATCAGCTGCATGGATCACCGTCAGATTAAAATTACTGTCATAACTCCTCCTGTGTAGCTGATTAATCTGACCTTCTTTAGAGCCACTTTTCTCCATGTGATCGCTGTATTGCTCAATTTTTAGGTATATATTACCATTATCTGGATGATGATGAGACTTTTACTTTGATGTAAAATACAAGGCGAAGAGCACTTCTGTATGTTTTTCCTTAGATCCTGCGTATATTATGACCTCACTTTTTTCAGACATACTTCCTGAAAAATAATTGTCTTACATCTGGATCAATATGGTAAAACAGGTCTTATAACTCTCGGTTGGTTTGAGAATCTGTCCCGAACAGAAATGTTTGGTATTATTTTCTCAACAATCAGCCACTGTGATTGAATGGATGGATGGATGTTGTCACAGTAAGTCACTGAGCAACCATAAAATTAAAGACAACAAAAGTTTTAGCAAGAACAAAATAGTACCCAGCTCTTAATTCTTGTTTCAAAATGACACCTTCTTTTCTGACCAAACACTCCCATTTTATCTCCAAATATTGGGCAGTATGAAAATATTGCATAGAAATACATATGCATACACATGTTTTAATAATCCCACATTTAGTTTTTTGTCCATGAGTCTGTTCCATGTATTACAATTTAATTGTGATGACTCTTTAAGCAAGACAACTTGTATCTAAATGTATTTTTAAGTCAAGTATATACTATGCTAACATAAAACAATAACGCCCTGTACCAGTCTGAAATGAAATCTGACAATTCTCAGAAACTCAGAAAATTCCCATGCTGTGTATTTTCTGTACTCTTGGCAACATGCTGTTTGCCTTGCAGTGAAGTTCTGTCTTTAGTTAGAAGCGCTCACATTTATATGTACGAGCAGAACACGGGGAAAATAGGCATGGAAAAACATGTGCCAAGATGTTGATGATGATACAGTGGAACTTAGAGGAATCTTTGGCACCGGTTGACCTATTTACTCACAGCCCATGTGGCCCCGTCAAATAGAATTCTAAATGAATGTCATGAAATGGTACACTAGTCAGTTCAAAGAGGCACATCAAATTTGCTCCTTTTTATATACTGTGTTGCTTGTCCACATCCATATCCTCACTGCACAAGTCAGTGTTTGGCAACCAGCTACATTTCTGTTCTTGCTGCAGAGCAACCTAATCATTTGTGCTCCCATAATTGAAATGCAAAGCCAGACCTCCAGCATAATCAGACACTCCCTGATTTGTTTTTAGATTAAGTTCAGGAGTCATATGGTGTTTGTGCACCAGCTCTGTTGTTCTGATTTGAGTGCAGTCAAGCTGGTGATTAGGTTTCCTCCAATACTGTGTTGCTCAATATGTTTATTTCAAATAACATTATGCTTATTATTTTGACACACTATATAAAATGTGCTGCTCTTGCTGTGAAGCAGCAAAAAATGACTGTGAAAAAGTAAAAAAAAAACAACTGAAAATGAGACGTGCTTCTAAAAAGTGTATATCACGGAGCTCTTTGTTGCTTTTGTTATTGGGTTTATATTTCAGATTGCCTCCATGCAGATGTGTCTTGATTTTTTTTTCACTACTTGTTCATACTCACAAGTGATTCCCAATCTTTCTTTTTCTCAAAGTTGATTCAGAAAAATGCTCTCGGTCAGGCTTCCCCAATTCCTGGCCTCGAGGTTTGATGTCCTGCATGTTTTAGGTTTCTCCCAGTTGCAACACACCTGAATGCAATAAGGGCCTCATTACCTGGCTTGTCTACAAGCTTGATGATGAGGTCAACATCAGATTGAGGTGTGCTGAAGCTGGGAGAGAGCGAAAACCTGCAGGACACTGAACCTCGAGGCCTGGAATTGGGGAAGCCTGCTCTCGACATTCTTCAAGTTGCCAAAATTTTAGAGTGAACTCAAACACTACATACTGTCAATTCTTACAGACATACCACTGTAACAACATGGTGATACCCTCACCGACTTCCTCCTCCTGTCCTGATGGCGAGCACTTTGATTGGAGGATGACTGTTGATTGGCTCAGCTCCGCCCACCAGCTGAGGCCATTTAAACAGCTCCAGCAGACTCCTCAGGGAGGCTGATGTGGGAGGTATCTATTCAGTCTGCCTTGAGAACCTTGGTGTGTGTTCAAACCAGTTTGTGATCTTTTGAATTTGGCACCACTCCGATATTTTGGAAGTGTGAATTTTAGTTAAGCTTTAATCCAGAACCTGAACCTTTGTCCAGCAGTTTGGTGAAGGTACCAGCTGTTTTGTATTGAGTTAATTATGTGTTTTGTTGGTTTCCTTTTTGCCACTTGTTTAGTAAATTTGCATTAGTTGAAACTTTAGTTAGCAGCCTTTTAGAGTAGAAGCTGTCTTTGTTTTCGTTAATGGCCTTCTAGAGTAGAAGCTGTCTTTTTTTTTTTTTTTTTAATCAGTCATTGTACAGTTAGTATTGGGCATTACCTATTTGACCCTCCTTTTATCTTGGCCTTGGTTGTAGTGTTATTGGGTCTTGGGTCTGTTTTGATTATTGTAAACCTGAGAACTACTATTAAAACCCTCACTTCACCCAAACTCACCCGGTGGTTGTTACTTGCAAAAAACCTACACCCTTCCCCTCGCACAGCCGGCTCATAACACCTTTAATAAACTTTCTCAACTTTAGCTTCAAGTCTGCTTCTGGGTTCACCCAAGATCCATGACAATTATATACATCACTTCAACTGAAAGCCCTCTGTAAACAATATCATGAGTAGATAGATGATAACGTTTGCCTCCAGAACCATCACTTTAAAATTAGTTTGCTTGTCAATATTTGTTTCTTCATATTGTCCTGCTAATTCATGTCAAAAATCCACATTTTTTTTCTCTATAAAGACATCTCCTGTGGTATTTGGATTCACAACAGAGATTTATGCAAAAAGCATGACACCAGTGAGTGCATAAACTCAGTTGTTCACAACCTTCTTCACTCTTCTCTTTTCTCCTTTGGAAAAAAAAGGCTTTTTCACATCTGACTAAGGTTGCATATAAACATTGGATAGACCAACAAAACAGCAACATATTATTTTGTAACACTTTTGGAGAAGTGTGAAATGTACCACAGCATAATATTTTTACTGATGAGTTTCTGAAAGCCAACAAAACAAAAGAAAAAAAGACATCTGAGCAAAGCCCAGGAAAATGATATTGTGTGACACAATCTTTTTTCCCTACTTGTTAGTCTTTTAGAGACCATGAATTCCTGTTGATAACAAACAATGTGATGCTCATTCACAATCCTACTTTTACGCTACAGCTTGCAGACAACATGTTTGAACCTTGGAGATTCTACTGTGAAGGATTTATGTGTTCCTAGTGAAAACACTGCACTTGTTTTTTTTGTTGGTTTGTTCTCATAGGAGCTCAAAGAAGATGCGTTATGCTCATTTCAAGGGTTTGGGGAGTTTTATTTTCAGTGATTCAAACAAAATGGCCCTTCATGATTCATGATTTGTAAAAGAAAATGTATACAAGCCCCTTTTCCAGTTCATCAGTTCACTTTTTTTCCCTCTAAAAAAATGTTTTACAATCTCTTCAATACTCCTCCTCCCTACAATCTCAATTTTACTTAAGCCTCAACAGCAGTTGGATTTTCCGAATTTAGCTCTGGATATGTGTAAGTTAACACCAGCTACATCATCTTGCAGGGGGTTGGTGTGTGGTGTGTGATTAGCAGACTTCCAATTAACTATTTCATGTTAACAGACAGTATTTCACTTCAATTACCAAATAATGCATTATCATTCTTTTCAAGTGAATCTGCAATGCAATGACAGTGAATATTGTACATAAACCATTTCTAAAGTAAATCTAAGAATGGCAATTGCATGATTATAATACCAATACCCATGTCTACATACTGTAAAAAAACAAAGTGTCATCAGTTCATCCTCAAAGAAAAGTTGGCATGAAAGGTGAACAATATCAGACAGTGAATTCAGAAAGTTTTGCTTTGCTGTCACTATGGATCTGTAACCCAAACAAGGTCACGCTGATTGATTGCTCAGGGAATGTACTGAATGTCTGTGTCATGAGTAGGTGGGCTGATCAGCAGCCTTGGTGCTCCACATGACATAAGAGACAATTATTCATCCGGCAAAGTCATATTTCCCATTGAAGACCTTCATTCTTTTACCTTGCCGGTGCTTCAAAAGAAAACAAGCTGGAGAGCAGAGAGCTGTTTTGAAGACTCTCTGAAATGCTTTGTGCACCCTGACATTTCCACTGAATGGACTTGCACAGAGGCCACTTGTGCTGACTGTAGGAATATGCCAAGAGTGTTAGAACCTATAGATGTATGAGCACAGTGCACACTGCGTATGTGTCTGTGTATGTTCTGACTTTATTGCTTGCCCATGGTAAGAAGTGGTATGTAGATAAATCAATATTACTTGAAACCCAACATGTCTTTCAAGGGGCAGTTTCATTCAAATGGTCATTACTGAGCTTCAGTTTATAACAGTCATTACCTAATAATGGCATCAAAGAAACAGAAAAAAAACAACATTTTTACCTGCATTGTTTTGCTCCATACAAAGAGGTCAGAATCACATCCTGAGCCACACCGCTGTGGCGAGTGCTTCTTCTAGCTTTTGCCATAAGGTCTTGAGTTATTATGACTTGTCTGAAATGCTAAACGGAGGTGACAGTTAGTTGGATGTTTGCCGTTCTGAGTGCAGCCTGTGAGCACTATGTCTCCTCCAGGTGAAGGTTATATTCTTCTCCGAAGGGATCAGCGGGGGAGGCTGGGCACAGCAGGTAACGGCGCCAGGCCAGTTGATGCCAGTCTGAGCTGTGCTCCCTAATTAGTGCACAGCTGTGATGCTCCTGGGAAACCACACATCCATTTCCTGGATCTCTTCCTGCAGACTTCCACTGAGAGACCATTAGGGTGGATTGCAGCGATACGCCCGACCGACCCCCTTCTGTAGCCATTACCATAGGAGTTGGGACTAATGTGATTAGCCTACTTTTTGTTATAAAGAATACCGTGCTCTTTTACAAACAGTCGTTTGCTGTTATGGTGCTGTTTAATGTTGCTCCCATTATGTGTGAATGAGTAACAACGTCGTGAAGTTGTGACCAATGATTAGAGATTCATCAGATGAAGATCCCACAGGCAGGCCTTTAAAAAAAAGAAGCAGCAAATCCCCGTAGCTTGGCAAATTTAGCAAAATAGAAGAGGAATTAACTTCAAGCATGAATGGTGGGGCTTAATGATTTTCAGGCACCGAGGACATCTTGCTTGGTGTGATAAGTGAAAGCTGTTATTTGACTTTGTCAAAGGAAAACTAAAGCTGCGTATCTACACAGTTTTCATTATCCTTGTGTGTTCACAAGACAATTCTATCAGGTAATTCTTTGAAGGAAAGCAGAGCATCGTCAACATAAAAGGCTCCATTGGGGGTTGAAAGAAGGTCTTTCTCACATCAAAGCATTTCTTTTTATATTTTGAAGGAGCAGCTTATATGCTGCAGAGGTCAAGTTACTAATGTAGTATAGTGTTTAAAAATACAATATGCAAGATTTAAGTACTGCCACTTGTTTGAGTTAGATGGTGGTGAGATATTATAATATCCAGTCAGTTTCAAAATCTCTAAAATTCAACTCAGGAGCTACAAGAAGTCATCATATCGGGAACTTTAAAGAGTTATGTTCCCATTAAAACTATAGAAATATGTGCTTCCAATCAGATTTTCTTTGGGTTTTGTCTAAACTATGTGTTTTAATATTCCCTTCAACCCATATCCTGCTTATTTTAAACATTTAAACACAAATTTTACAGAACTCCCTGCAGCAGTTTACACTGTGATTTTACTCATCAGTGAGAGAAACAATGGAAAAGCTGAGCATCTGTTTTGAATATGAGGACACACCTGACCTTCTTCGACCTATCCGTGGAAAAGGCAGAATAAGCCGGGCTGTCAGTATCTCCGTTAAGGACAGTCAGCTGGTGTGCGGGAACCCCCGTTGAGCAGGAAGCCTCCTGGATGCCCTCCAGGGATATTTGTCTCATATACACTGCTTAAAGGTGAAAATACTACATCCCATGGATAAATGTCGATATGGGAAGTCCAGAGGTCCTGCTTTCAAACACTTTGTTCCTTCTTCACCTACATTTAACGCTCTGTCAAACGCACATTCACTTTGCCATTGCAGCCTATTTACAGTCCATGTTCATGAAAACGTACGGTAAGTGCATGATGGTTCCACTATACAAGCATCTTTTACATCCCTGTAGCCCTGAGTGATCATCTACAACAGCAGCTTTTTGTAGTTTAGGGGTGCAGTGCACATTGGCATGCTGTAGATACTCTGCCTAATCTATAGGGACCACCTTCTGAAACAGGCTTCGGGGACTGTACTCATCATCAACCTTTTCACACTCTTATAAAAGATTCATGGGGCTGCTTGTTTTGCTGTGGCAACGCAACAGGAGTCAGAGCTGCAGATGAGCCACCACTGAGAGGCAAACAGTGGCCTGAATAATACAAATACTGAGACAGCCTTCTGTCGCTAAATAATGAAGGAGGATTACACTGGATGCACGGAACGTGTACATTTGGATGCTCAGATGATAGAATAATAGGTGATCTAATACCCATACTTGGCAAGCATTCATTCTACAGTTGCTTTGTGAATTATCTTCTGATGATATGAGGCTTCCCACCTGCACATGCTGGCCTGACATTGATTCATCATTTATTGCTGTCAGCTGATTCTTTATTGACTTTGATTTCAATGGCACATGACTACAGATTGAGAGTATTACACGGCCAGGTCAAAGTAATGAAAACATGACTTTACAATATGGTAATGATAGCCTCAACTGGGAGCAAAATGAAACATTTTTATTTATGGGAGTTTGAATCTCGAAAACAAAACATGAACCACATTATGGCCAAACGTCGCAACTCCCAACAACATTCACGCCCCGTTTACATGACCATATTTTCAAGTGAAAATAGAAAACTCTTTTGGGTGTCTGTTTACACATCAAAAGTGTTCAGAGTGCTGAAATTGCACCTACTCAATCCCTGTGAAGATGATAGAAAATGCTACTTTTTGAAAATGTTCTGACTCTGTCTCATTGTAAATGGGAGAAACACAGCTTTTTGGGTGCAGTTACACACATAGTTTGCAGCTATCATACCTGTTGTAATTTTTTTTCACTTATCATTATTATTATTATTATTATTGTTATTATTATACACATTTTAACCACTTACACTTTCCCTTTACATTTCAAGTACATTCTTAAAAAAGAGATAGGATAAGATATGGGGGTTCAGGTGATAATATTTCATTTTCAAAAGTCATCCACTGGACTCCCAGATTGCTTTTCTGGGGCTCCCTGACCCATTCTGGCTTTAAACACCATTTCTTGAGAGTATAAAGAGTGTTCAATTTATAATAAATTCTATATTTCCAAATTTATATCAACAAGACAGAAAAGAACCTCAAATGTCATTCAAACATTTTAAAATCATTTGTGTAAAATGGACCAAATTGAAATATGGTTTCCAGCTTAAAAATGCATACATTTGGGAATAAATGGGAATCCAGTGAAAAAAGTAATCTTGTACTTCTTCTGCACAACTGACTACTACTGTACAACAATGTTTTATTTAGTATTTCCCCCTCTCAAGTATAGTACTCTCAACATGACTTACCAGTAGCACCTTGTGTGTTTTTAATAATTGATATACTGTCACTAGCAGTAGAAGTGCGGTAGATATGAAGAAATTTGGTGCCAGTATTTTTCAAATTTTTAAGAATATTTTGATGTTAAATGCATCTTCTATTAACTGAATAGAAAATGCCAGATAAATAGCACATCTATTTAATTGTGGATGTTTTTCTACCTAACAGGGATGGAAGTTGCTTGGTGTAGTCACTTCAGTCTGACAATGTCAATTATCAGAAGTGGGTATTTTGCAGTGTGTGCTTTAATTCCCCACTTAGATATCTTCACATTCAACCCTATACAGCACTGACTTCTAAGTACTATGGATGAAGACGATGTGGAAGTAGAAAATACGTAATTTTTATTTGCGATTTGTAATGTTAACAGTGTTGCTGACCACTCTTCCTGTCACACAGTCCTGCAGGTACATGTTCTGCAGCCTGCCAGTCTGTTAATAAACAATCCAGGACATGAGGGGGGGGGGGGGGGGTATTCTCCTGAATCAACATCAGCCTCTCACCCAGCAGAGCCTGATGGTCTTGAAGGCACTGGAGGAGTCAGAGAACACGACTCTCACGCTGGTCTGTCCAGGTGGGTGGCGATGCGGTTGAGTATGGAGATGATGGAGTCCTCTATCCTGAGTCTTGGCTGGTAGGCAAACTGGTGGGGGTTCAGGTGAGGCTTGACAAGAAGATGGAACTTCTAATGGTTGAGTCAAGCAAGGTCTTCATGATGCGGAATGTCAGTGCCACCAGTCAGCAGTCCTTAGATCCACAGGGATATTGTGTCAGCAGAGGAATGATGCAGAACATCTTCCACAGTGAGTCTCATGTTTTCTGTAGACTCAGGCTCATGTTGAAGAAATCCTGAATGACTCCACAGCGGGTCAAGTCCAGGCCATGAGGACCCTGGGGCTCACACCATCAGGGCCTGCTGCCTTTGTGTAGTGGACTCTCCTCAGCTGTCTTCTCACATCTGCTGCTGTGATGGTCAGTCTGCTCAGCAGGGGTGCAAAAAAAGGGAGTGAAGTCAGTGGGGGGTCCGTGGGAGGAAAAGGTGATTTCTTGACAGGAGGGCTTGAGGTTATAAGAAGGGAGGGAGTGAGAGAGTGAAAGGTGGCATGTGAAGGCAGGCAGCAACAACTTCCTGAGTTTACAGTTCGAATAGATGGACTTCCTGAGTTTTAATCTATGAAGCTAGATTTGAAAAGATCAAGGTGTTTAAGCTACCCTCAAGGTGAATGGTCGAAGACGGCATCTACTTCAAAAATATTGTTAATCCTGTTTTGTGCTTTTCTCATTCTCATGTTTTACAGTCATGTCCTCCTCTCCTCGTCTCGTCTCGTCTCGTCTCGTCTCCCTGATGACCCTTGATTGTTGTCAGCTGTGTATCATTTCTCTGTGTGTATTTAGGCTTGTACAGGCTTGTTGTCCATTTGTTTCCAAATCCTGTTTAGCATCCTAGAGTGTGTTACGTTACACCTCATCTGCTTTAAGTTAACGAGTTGGAACTGTTTTGTCAAAAGCCTTTTTTTTCTTATTTAGATCTTCCCGTCTTTCATTGAAAAATCTCTTATGTTTGCAAACCAGGGCCAAACTTTTGTTCTTAGAGTAGTTGTCTTACCTGCTTACACTTACAGTTTATATGATAGCTAAATCACTTTTACCAAATATATGTATCTTACTTTCAAATGAAAAGCATCATTTGAAAAGCATCAGTGATTCACAAAGTCACACTCCTCCAGCCTCCATTTTCACAGAGACAGAGTATTTTGAAAAGTTCAGGACTGGAAGCAATTTTCAAAAAGTTGCATTTTCAGTGGCTTGGATTGTAGCACTGACACCACAACAAAAGTTTTTAAAATGTTGCGTAAACAGGTTTAATGAGTCTGTGCTCTCATACGTTTATGTAAATTAAACAGTTGACTGAGTATTATATGTTTCTTTTTACATTGGTTGATCAACTTCTACCATCATCAGACGATGTTTTGCTATTCAAAGACGGTATAAAATGTCTTTCACACACGGGCCTGATTTTAAGTTAATGAGACAGTGTTTTCTATTTTAAGGCTGCAGAATACTGTCTATCTACATCATAAACGAGAGGCTCACGGAGTACCTACTGTACACTCTGTGAGCCTCACACGACTGGGATGTCGTACATTCCACTTGCACAGACCTGTTTTGAACAGCTGGAGTTGTGTTTGGAGTATTTGTGGGCGTCAGTTCTCTTAGTTTAATTCCATACCTGCAGCAGAGCACCATATGTCTTCAAATCAGTACGCTGCACAATTATGCATATAGCACAGAAATTCTGAAGTATTAAACATGACGTTCTTTTTTTTCTGGCTAAATGATTTTGACATGAGGGACAGGATGGGTCAGGATCTAACAATAGAAGATGTTGTTCTCATCTTCACTTCCGACAGGTGAGCTGCCTCAGAGTCACAGTTTGTTTGTTACACAGCAGTCTTTCTCCATCTCAAAATCCATCACTGCTGTCATGTTCGCTTTGCCCAGCCATGTGACTAAAACAACAGCAGTCTGGTTCCAGTAGACAGAGATTTACTTAAGCCAAACTTTAATCGTAAAGTTTGTATAGTACTGTAAATGTTTTTTGTTTGTTTTGTCAAGGGGCCATTTCTCAAATCTTTTTTTAAGTGCTTGGAAAACACCCATCACAGTTGCAATTATGGAAGTGCTTTACATATCACCATATAATGTAAAATATGCATATATTTGTGTTTGAATGTAAGTAAAGTACATATATGTGAAATACTAACTGAATTAAAGTGGAAATGATGATGATGATGGCATTTTTTTTAATGTTACATCCAGACATCCACCCAGGAGAAGTGGAACCACGGCACCACGAGCAAAAGAAGAAATTTTCAGAATCACCAATAAATGTGGAAAGACACTGGAGTTAAAGACACAATCTCCAAATAGGGAATTGAAAATGAGTCATTGCTGCTAACCAACAAAATGAGGGACTTTTTTTTTTTTTTTTTTTTCTCTGAGCAATTTAGATTCGGGAAATAAACAAAGCAAGTGTCAAGTGAATCATATAATGCATGAGATGATTCCAACAATCAGTTTTACCTCATATGAATTATTGATCAACAAGTATAGAAACAAGAACACAGGCAATCTCGAGTCAATATTTAATCAAGGATCCAGCCTTTCTCTACTGATGAGGGGACAACGTCGTCATTATTATTGCACAGTGGCCTGCCTTTTCGTTTGGGTTGAGCTTCATCACACAGCAAATGACAAAAGGCGAAGTTTGTCTTAATATACAGTTTTTGAATTATATATGTGGTTCAGAGTCCCTGGACAGATGTCATCCTGTCTCCTCCAAACCGCCATGGTCTTTTGCCATTTCTGTTTTCCTCATGGGGAGTTGGTGAGTCAGTCCTCTGAGAAGTCTTGTACCAGAAATCAGAGATCTTAGACATGGATCTGCCCTCATGGGGCGCCGAATGACAATTCCAAAGTCTTTTTTTTTTCATTTTAATTGTGGCAGTCACACATGAAACTGACAGTTTGCTGAATTTTCTGTTTCATTTTGAAAAGCAGTGAAAGAGTCATTCTCTTGAATCCAAAGATGTCATTTGAAAATAACACCTTATGAGACGAAGGACACAACTTTCTCTTCCAGCAAATAACAAGGCATGGCACATATTTAAGTTGGCCTGTGGCTTTAGTTGAGCAGTCCACCATTCAAAATGTTTAATACGGAGCGCATGCAGGAGGGTGATTGCACAAGCAGCCAAGAGGAATAAGAAGTACAGCCAAGATGTGCCTGCCTGCTTCACTACCCTAAGAGCAAGGCATACCAGACCTTCCTCAATCTGCCTGCAGATGCATTGTGGCCTCAGTAAAAGCTGCAGGAGATTCGATTTGAATTAGCAGTCCACAGGCAGGGAGTAAGAGTGTATCTGTGCAGTTCACGGTTCATCGGGTGACCTTTGCCATCTGTGAAAAACAAGAACAAACAGATGCACAGCAATGTGCACTTCCTACCTCAGACAGTGCTGATCTTGTTTCATCCCTTTCACAAATAACCATTATATCATACAGTCTAACATATTCAACAGTTGAAGAAACACACACAAAAAAACTTGAAATGAAATAGAGCACTTTCCTTCAAATGCCAGTAAAAAAAAAAGGCATGTGACAGATTTTTTAATTCCATGTTTACGCAAGAGTGATGTTTGGAGACACAGATCTGTATATATGAATGTCTGTGTTCTGACTGTTGTTAATGATTAGAGAATGTTGTTCTCAGCAGGTATATCTTTGTGTGGTTTCATTACAAACACAAAAAACAGTAGAAGCCAAACATGCGAATGACATGATTTTCACTGTTTCTGCCAATTCTGTGTGAATGGACATCATTTTTAAAACATTGCTAGGTAAACACATGACTTTTCTTAAACAAAAACACAAAGACGGTGTGTTTTAACCCAAACCGTTGTCTTGTAAATGGGCCCGAAAACTTATTTCAAATTAAATTTGAATATTTTTAATTTTATGCTTTTGAAGACCAGAAAGGGTTAACATAGATTAATTGAAATACATTAATAT
The DNA here is from genome assembly GCF_963422515.1 of Blennius ocellaris. Classification (NCBI taxonomy): domain Eukaryota; kingdom Metazoa; phylum Chordata; class Actinopteri; order Blenniiformes; family Blenniidae; genus Blennius; species Blennius ocellaris. The sequence continues at coordinate 6,580,053 of NC_137656.1, forward strand.
ACATGACCAATGTTCATTTCATGAAAAATAATACAATGACCAATTTATGCATGATTCGTTCTGATCTTGATATCTGTTTAATAGCTTTGAATATTGAACTTATTTAGCTTAAGTTACCTGCTGATTTAAAATTACAGCAAAAAGCTGCCCTATAATAAAAGTGTAACATCTTCGTTTCATTAATTTAACTTCATTAATGTAACTAGTAAATAAAGTAACACAATATTTGATACTGTAATGTATTTGTTCAATATTTAAAAAACTAAATCTGATTTTTAATGGCAACATAGGTACGTTCTAAATATACCAGATTTATTTTAAAATTGTATGTATTTTTTTTTTTTTTTTTACAGTGAAACACATTTAATTATTAAGTAATTATTAAGCTCAACAAGGCCACATCACCAAGGTTTCATAAGAAAATTTCAACAAACACTGCCTTGCAGAGGATGTTTATTCCAACTTGATGATGCCAAACAAGGATTAAATAAAGCATTTAAATCATTATTAAATGAGTGAGTCAATGATTTGTTTTGGCTTGGTCTCTTGGTTTCCAAATAAATCCAGTTATATCAGCTGCATTGTCATTATGAACATTTGTCATAAAGGCTCTTTTATCTGAACCCTCATGAAATTCAATGTTTACAATGTTTTGTCAAAAATAGATACATGGCATAAGGTTTAAATGATTTGTGCATCTGTTGTTGACATTTAACAACTTCCAAACTTCTCCAAAAGGACTCGAGGGAAATATGTGAAGTTGGATGCAGATGGAAGAGAACAAGTAAAGCTGTTTCTTCATTGTGTGTTATCATTACAGCACATTACCAAATAAATGTGCCTCTGGTCAACTTTGTCTTTGTCTTTTGATTGAAAAATTGTTGACGGATTTTAATTTCCTCTTTAATGTGGAGGCTTATACCTACGAGAAACAAACAGAAGTCGACTTGGAAAGCAAGTGATGGCTCACAGCTGGTAAAGTTTGTGCAGTTTCTCCCGCAGGGAGACACGCCGGCCTTTTATGCATTCCTGTAGTCAGAATAACACACAGATTTTGAAGCAGTGTTTGAGGCTGATTCAAGTTCTGTTCTTACAATTTACATTCAACTCACTCACTCTGGGTTTCTCACTCTGTTTTGTGTATTTTGAGGAGGCTGAAATAACACTACCACAGAGTGCCAGGAGGACTCACAAATACCACAGCTTTTTTTTTTTTTTTTGCAGCATTATATAAAATATGGTGTTCCATTGTGGCACTGTGACACAGGAAGGAGTGTGTTTTTTGACAATACACGCACTGCAGGGTATTTGTCCCAGCACTGTGATTTCCTACAGCTTGCAGTCAGAGGCAGTCACGACAGCGAGTCCAGCTCGCAGAGCGCTCATCCCGTTTTCTGGTCTTGTATTCGGTCCACATGAATAATAAAGCTCCTGGCAAGGCTGACTGGGGTTACATTTGCGGCTGTGAGCAGGAGGGGTTGTGAGCCAGCACTGAGCGACAGCCGCTATTGATCAGAGACAGACAGGAGACGGCGCTGAATACAATCGAGACGGGCCCTGTGCTCGTTCTCGCCCCTCGTCTGTCTCACCACCCACTGTCTGTTAGCTTTTCCACTTCCATTCAAGCCCTTTACTCTCCTATAATTTTCCACACTTTGCAAACACTCACATCCACACGCACTCACGCTCCCCGTTTCTCTCCAATTCTCTTTACTGCCTCTCTCGCTCCGCGCCTCTTTCCATCTGTCTGCCGTCCTCCCTTCATCTCCACTCTGCTGCGCCCTTGTCTTTTTTCTTTCCTCTCTTCCAAGTTTCAATCTCTGTATTTATTTTACCATCTTGTTGATTCAAAACCAACACCTACTGCTTTCTTTTGCACACACACAAACATCTGCACAGACTATATTTAAACATCGTCTTATAACATCTGTGCCACTAGGGGGAAGAGGGAAAGGTAAAAGTAGGCCATATTTGGGCCTGCAGCAGATACGCACATAAAACAAGAAAGATGCCCTGTTTTCATATAACATGCTGTCTCAACAGAAACAAAAAAAAAACATCAATGCTTTTGAGATTAATGTCTTTTCAACTCCACCTGAAATATTCAAAAATTCCTCTTTTCATTTACTTCAAATAGCTGAAGCACCGGTTTAAACCACTTTGTGGGTTTTATTAGTTGCCATGATGCATTAAGGTGCAACATGTAAACAACACTTCATACATATTAGACAATTACTGATGCATGCATAACTAGCTTCCCTGCATTATGTAGATTAATAACTCCATTTAAGGGCCATATGTTCCAGAAAAACAACCTCCACCTCTCATTTGGGACCCTGCTGTCATAATTAAAATACCAAATAGATTTGTGGCAGCAGCAGTATTAAAACAAATCCCCTTCATGAATGTCGAACAATAGGGGTGCGGTCAGACAAAATACTGGGAGGAGTTTTTGCTTAAAATTAATTTACCATGCAGCTATTGATTTGAAGATTTTGCATTGTTTTTTGTTTGTATGTTTTATAAGGATTTGAAAAGTAGGTGCAGACTATCTCAGCCTTTAGTAAAGAATCTGCTGTCACTATGGTGAGAGGCATTTCCTCAGCTGGCTTCCCACAACTTATATTTGCAGACTTTATTATAAGATGTTTTCTATGTTGTATCCCTTCTTCTTGCAATCTTTCCGGGATCTCTTTTATTGCCCACCCCACCGCTTTAACTTGATTATCTTCCTGTATTTGCCTAATTGTGGTTTATTTGCTGTCCCACTCCAGTACATTTGACAACTACCTCCACAAAATCATCCAACTCCCTGATATCGAGTTTAATTTTCTGCCTTTGGGGGCTCAGTGCTAAATCCAATTCCTCCCTTCGTGAACATAAACAAACAGACACAGAAACAATACTGTTTCCTTTGTAAACAGGCCTATTGTCCACAAAACCCCGATTGTTGTTAATGCTTGATGTCACCCGTAATGTTGCTCACCCACCAAACAAAAATATATTTGCGATGTTGCATGCTTTATACAGGATGGATATCAGTAAAGCAAGCTTATAGTCTCTAATTGTCCATGCGGGAAATTTTAAGAGGTATAGTTTTTAACAGTTGTTTGTATCCATTGGCAATATAAATCATTTTTGGGGGAGTTTGGCTTTTCCTCTGAAAGTGGACTTCGGTTGGGTAGGTCGGTAGGTAGGCAGGCAAGTACATTCGTCCCCAGTCAGCACAGTGCAATTTGTGATGATACCATGGGCACAAGTCACACCATGCACATTTTTGTTTTGGAGTGCATTTCTTGACTTTGTCACATTTTTTTTTTCTTGTCTGATGAGTATGCAGCAATACTCACATGCTAACTGAAACTATGGAATTCAAGTATTTTGTAGCAAGAAACTCCCTTAGGCTCGTCCCTCGGAATAGCTCTCAGGCAACAGCGCTGCTCTCCTTTGTGAGCCTCGGTCTATTGATGCTAATGAGATGGTAATCTGAGCGAGGGTCAGCTGTGCTAAATGCCACTCACAGACATCAATCACGTCCCCTGAGTAACTGGCAGGCGCAGTGCCACATTTTCAAAACTCTGTTCTTCTGCTAATTGAATTCCCTCAACCGTTTAGGAGTCCATCAAATGACACAGCGCTTAGAGGGCAGTGTTCATAAATTTAGGAATTCACTCTGTTTTCTTTGTGATCCGAGCGGAACGAGTAATGACGGCGATCCTGTGAAGCTGTTGTTGTGGTACAAATGGACAAAGCTGCACGGCCTGTAGTCATGGAGGATGCTCTCTATCCACAATGATAAACTTTCCCTGCCACCAAGAACCCAGGATACAAGAGGAAGTATCCAACAGCGGTGTCACCCAAGATTGATCCCGTCTCCCGGTGGGGCAGACAGTGGTAATTACACTGCAGAGAGCCAACGACGCATCCGCTCCCCGCAAGCAACTTGAAACAATGCAGCCTACAGTTTAATTACAAGGGGCTTCATTTATTAGCTTAGAAAAACAGATGCTGCTAATTAACTGTGTCAATTAATAATTACAAATGAGGAATCGTGAAAATATAGAAGGCTGTGCGAAGCAGTGGATTCCAATCAGGACAAAGTTGTGGTGGCGCCACCAAAGATCGTAGAGGTGGCCTGATGTTGTGAATGCCCTGAAATTGACACAGTAGATTTGTATCTGTCAAAGAACTCCAGAATAAAATATTTTCTGCAATCTGGAGCAGGACTGGCAATGTGCCTATTGAATTTATTTGAAAAACATTTGTCTGCATGGGTAAGCATGAGTGTCTGCTTCATACAAATATTACAGTGAAGCCACATGTTGACAGAGACTGGAAGGGGGGTGTCAGTCATTCTTGCAAGTGATGTTAGGTCTGAAAATAAGGTGCAGAGCCAATGACAAAGTTGCAAAAGGCATGAAAAAAGGATTTATGTCTCCCTGAAAAACTGAGAAAACTTTTTCAGACTTTGTTGTACTGCTTCAGAATAACAGTGAAAAAGCAAATGGTGTAACATAATGAAACAACCAGTCTTTCAAGCCAATTGCCAATACCATTTTCTTAAAATCTACAAAGACCTTTTATCTGATAATCTTTGTAACAATTGGAAACCATCCAAAATACATGAAAAGAAAAATTAAAAAATTCTAACATTGCAACCTTGCTGTCTGGAGAACCAACAATATGCCACAAAAACCTTTAATGAAATGTTTGTTCTGAAAACAAAGCTCTTTCAAAGGTAGATGGACGCTCAGCTAAAATTCAAACCAAGTAAAAACACAACATATGGTCTGATGCCGAGATAATATGAAAGACAGATATTCACACAAGAGGAGGGCAAACAAAGAATGGCTGGGATATTCAGGGGTGAGGCAAATAGGAGCAGAAGACCGCAAAAGATGCATGAGAGTAGAGACAAAACTATGGTGAGACTCAAAAAAGCAGATAGAATCTCAACGGAAAGATACTGAGAGAGGGAAGAGTGAAAATACAGGCCATGTCAAGACATCAGCACAAAAAATACAAAGGGAACAGGGAAGTGACAAGACCTGACAAAAAGCACAAGAACACTGGGTACAGGTGGAAAGACAGACACCAGGAGAATACACAGTCTTGATTTGGTACAGTGCTGTACAGATTGTGCTCCTAATTTGCTTGTGTTCAGCAGGTGATCAAATAAGAAAAACACTATCAGTGATGTCACATGCAAAGATGAGTATTCAAAATAGGGTTTTGCGTATTTTAAGACCAGTCAGTCAGTCAGAAAACCCTGATAATCATGTGCGCAATTACAGTAAAAGTCATGGTGAGCCACTTGAGGAAATGCCTCCGAGCACAATCGCAGAAGCACCTCTGTGGAACGCAGAGAGAAAGATTAAATCATAGACAAATAGTCAATGAAGTTGAAATTGAACAGAATAATTCAAAGAGGTTTTATATGGTCAGTAAATTATAAATTTTTGAGTTAAGATGCTGATTTTTAATTTTTAATTTTTAGTGAGACAACCAAGAAAGTCCTCCATGAAGTAAAAAGAAGTTTGCTCGAGGACAATTCCCACAAATATATCCATAATTGATGGATGAATTATTATGGGGGAAGTCACATGGGGAATGGGTTTTGTACTTATTGAGATTATAGTTGTTTTTTTATGATCAAGATAAAGACTGGAGTTTAATTCACAAACAAAAATTGAGACAGCGTATTCCCTGTAAATTACAGCAGCATATTCTTATGTAATCAAATATTCTATGTGCTGAGAACACACCGACTTGTGACTTCTTAAGCAGTTCTCAGTATTTCCCATCTCTCTGGTCTTTCACTGTAATGAGGATGTTTTTGGTGAGCAACTTCTCTGTGTTGCCTCTCGGAATACTGACTGGCTTTTGACGGGGATTAGAGTTCATTGCACAAGATGTGCCAACTGACAGTGTCCATGGATTTGGCAAAAATGCGCAATACATGATGTCCTTTGTCAGAGCTGCAAACACAGAGCTCTGATTTGAACTGCGGCTGTTTGGAAAGAGCAGCTTGCGAAAGCTTGATAAATCCTATAAGTATCCGATCACATCTAAATCCAGAGCAATCCATTGCTCGTCCCATGAAGGATCAAAAAAAAAAAAAAAAAAGTAGGCATCCTGGAACCCCTTGATACATAGGGGGGGGGGAGGATTTTAAATGGGGTTAGTGATGCATTTGAGTGTATTTTACCTGGGCCTCAGTGACAGAACAGAAGTGATTGAGTGTCGAGATGGCAACACAGTTGGGTGTTTTCTTGCTATAGTGACTTCCTCAACTACTGTGCTGGAGCTTTTACTTTGTAGCTGAGATATCCCAAAGCAAGCACAGCATCTAGTCATTCCCTTAGCCAGCGCGCCGAGAGTCGCTGCAGAGCCTGAAAACATCAAGGCCCCAGATGCTTTTCTCCAACTATAAGAAGAATTTCAAATGAGAGAATTGATTCGTCAAAGTTGCAAGAGAAAGAGTGAGCGACTCCAAAGAGGGGGCCACACAGGACTTTGTGTGTGGACTCCAGCATGGAGAACAAACACGCACACAAAGGAATTTGCAAGCTGCAGATGCTATTTTTCATGTGGCTCTTTGGACAAAGCCAAATTCTCAAGAGGGAACAGAGAAAGAGAGATAAAAATGCGAGGCGTGATGCTGAAAACATGCCAAGAAGAAGAAGAGCCCATTAACCAGAAGTCAGCCCGCGCCCTGTCTCAGCACTCCATTTTTGTGCTGTAGCATCTCCGGAGAGGTACAACTTGATCAAGGCCCCCTTCACTGAAACATCTTTTACCCTCACAGGAGGTCACAGACTTCATATTCTTTCTTTTTTTTTCCCAGTGCCCTTTAAAGTACATACACTGAGTGTCCATTAATCTCAAACTACTGTACTGCCATGTCAAATGTTTTGCAACTGCCGCCTTGTCACAGCCGCCAGGCCTAAGGAGGACTGGTATCCTTCACATTGGCTGTGACTTTGCTCATGATTGATTGCACGTCTATTTCTTGACAGCCAATATTCTGCGGGACTGCGAATGGGGATTGGTGATGCCCCCCCCCTCCTTTCGTTTTCCCCCTTGTGGATGTTCACCACTGACTGCTGAGGCGCGAGCGTCTAGGGGGTGTAATTCAACCTTCTCAAAGTCGGGCTGAATTATTGTTAAATCACCCCATGTGGATTTGCACAGTGTAGCTATTTTGTTCAAATCTGCAAACATGTATTCCATTGTGACTTGTGCCGGACTCATCCCGCATACATTAAAAAGAGAACGTATAGCTACGATAAGAGGGAGAAGAGAAGCCGCATCAACAAACATGGATGGAAAATTAAGATATTAAAATAGAACATTTTGTCGCAGTAATTAAGAGACAAATAGGAGATTGATTCTGAGGACATGTGGCCCATGAGCTATAGACAACAGCTGGTGAGCAGCATATGTCAGAAAAAGAAAAATACCTTTTCAGGTACAGGTTTGAAGAAAGCATGTATATTAGGTTCTAATTATTGTCAACACTCTTGTTAATCCTCTAATCAAACAAGCCCCTGCTGGAACACATCAGTGCTTTGTTATCAAATCCTCCTGATCTTATTTGCCTTTATTAGTTTTCTCTGTTTGAACCTTTTAGCACGAGTCCTGAATGAAAACTAGCTCCCACTGTGGTGTTATTCCACTGTATTAACTGGTATAGTAACGCATGATCTAGTTTTAAAAGTCAGTATGTGTTAACAGCTTGTAAAATCTACTCCGGCACCTGAGCACAGTTAAACACAGTGAATGAGCAAATGTTTGTGATGTGGAGGCCTATAAATACATGATGTGGAGGGCAATAAAATGCAACACAAGATTTATTTTACCTCTTCTATCACAAACAAATAATATCAAGGTGTGTTCTCTAAAACTGGGGTCCTCTAACTTTGGAGCATGTTCACCCCGTGTGTGTTTGGATTTTCTGCCGGTACTCCAACAGCCCAAAATCATGAGGTTGAATAGTTTTGGAACTCAATTGAAAAGATTGATCTAATTCATTAGGGGCTTTGTAATCAATTTCATTCTGCAGTTTTGTAAACTGAAATCCTTCTGTAGAAGAAAATGTGAGAAAAAAAAAGTACTTTAAAAGCATCTTTTCGCTGATTTGCTACATGCTTATACGGCTGATGACAAAATTATATTTAACTGCAGATTCTGAGAGGACTAACTTGTTAGAGCACCATGTGAATGCTACCAACTCAGTTGTTTCATGCATCGCTTAGTCTAGTACAGTTCTGTTTTGAATGTTACGTAAAGTCCCCCACTGCTGTAACACCCTCCAGGAAACTCTGAAAAGAATGACCAAGTATTTCTTGCACACTGCTAAATAGAGAAGGTGGCTGCCACGCAAGACGTTCAATTCACTTATTGAGAGCAGTTTGGGGTTCAGTACCTTGCTCAAGGACACTTCGACAATCTGCAGATTTCTTTTTTAGAGAAGACCCCTCTACCAAGTGAGCCGTAGTGAACCCAAAGTGAACAAATACTATTCATTGTGACCGTGCTGGAAGAAAACAACCAAGCTGCCTAGTGACTAACGCTCACTCGCCCCTTGCCACACTCCAGCTCCTTCAAACACTTTCCTTTGAGATGGATTATGACTCGAGAAAAAAAAAAAGAAACCTGAATTCTTCCAGAAGTTTGTGAAAGTTTTAGAAAAGTTTTTCGTTTACAGGGCAGCATTTTGAAACAATGTCTGTTTAATTGGAAGCAGCAGAAATACTGACTATGATGAGCATGCCATGAGTTGGCGCTGTTGTTTTTGTAAAAAAAAAAAAAAAAAAATCACACACACACGCTCACAGAGAACAATACGCAATAAACATTAACAATGAGAGTACATGGAGATTCATATGGGCAGACGATGAAGTTGGATTGGTAATACAATGACTCTCAACTATAAAAGTCCCAGGAGAATATTGACTGGGAGTGATGACATTGTCAAAGCTGCCATTGTTGTTTTTGTCCATCTTCTCACACACCAAAGCTAGCCTTGGTATCCTTACCATTGATTCTAAATGTTTGTTTTTTTTCCCTTGGACAATCGTTAGATTTCTAGTGAGAAAGAACGTGTAGTTTCTGCAAACAAGGTTTGTTAAAGAGTGTTGTAACTTTTTCCCATTATGATAAACAACCTTCATCTAAAATCACAAAGTAGAGTACATATTGATTCGTTGACACAAGAAAAGATACCTCTGTTATCTTTTAAGCATGGATATTTTTATATCGACCTGCACATCACTAATCATCATTCACAATATAAATTGGGTGCTTTGTGTGGCTGTTCGGCAGCGCAAGAAAAAAGAATTCCTGAAGTCGAGGAAGCTTTAAGGGTTTGTATCTTATGACCACAAATCCGTAACACAACACAAGCTGATGGAATGTGTGCTCTCATGACAGCTTGTCCTTACTGAGAGTGAAATCTGCCTTTTGCAATTGATGTTGACCTTCAAGCACCTTTATATAGATGCCTCCAGCATGCGCCGGATCAGTTTGTAGCTCTGCATATAACAGTTGTTATATATGTCGCCACCTCCATATCTGACTCAAAAGGTCTCTTACAAACAAAGCTTTGAGCTGAGCGTTTACTGCTCACGTTAAAATGTAAACAAAACTAAACGTATACCTACAATAATGCAGTGGTAGTTAATTTTGCCCATATCCCACAATCGTAAGTTTCTACAAAGTTTATGATATTAGTTTTCTTTATTTACCAAAACTGTTACTTATAAAATTTAAAGTCATGTGAGTTTCATAGCTGGTCACTTTTGGCATTTTTTGTGGTTTCGTGTTATCATTTTAGCACTTTTCTTTTTAAGATGCCTTCAACTTAAAATACTAGTTTTAGCTATTTAACTTTAAACTGTTTAAGTCGTTTTAGAAGTTTCACTTCTTTAGGTGATTTTTTTAGCTATTGTGCTATGTTAACTTTTGTAACCGTTTTAATTTCAATAACTATTATAGCTATTTTTTTAATTAAAATTGACATTTTTCTCTAGCAATTTTAGATGTTTTACCTACTTTTGCTTTATTTAGACATTTTTGCACTGTCACTCATTTTAACTGTTGAACTTTTCAATTTCATCAGAACTTTGTTAATGTTATAAACAATGATGTCTCTTTCTTTGATAGCAGAGGTGTGAAACAAATGGCCCAGAGCTCAAAACAAGCAGGTCCTATCTGCTTGGCTGAATGACATTACAGAAGTTAAAAATTAAAATGAAGACACAAAGTTAAATTATTTAATAGAGGAACCTGCTTTGTACTGACTTCAATATGCACTGTTTACTCAATGTTTCAAGTGAAAATATATTTTTTTGTTTTAGAAAGGTTTAGCATTTCCATGGCAACGTTTTGAAAACGATGTCCATTTACATGGTCTGGCCCGCTTGAAATCAAATTGAGGTGGATGGGGACCACGAGACTAAAATCCCTTTGACGCCCCTGCTTCAAAACACAGGATATTCGAAGCAGTGAACAGTTCGTTCACTGCCTCATCAACAGACTGTACACTTTGTAGTTTTAGAACATTGTCAGGGTTTGCATGATGAAGTTATGCATTGATTGATGGCTTGAACATGTCAGCAACTATCGAGGAGCAGGGACCTAGTAGATTTGTGAATGACTCTAATTCCCTGAGAACCACACAACTATGGTTTGCAAGTGACTATCCTTGAGTTAGCAAAGCACTCTCAATATCGGATCTTTGGACCCACTCGCCGAGTGTCACTTAGCTTTGGTGCAGCGGTCTGTTACACCGCAGTTCTCTCTATCTGATAGCTCTTACAGATAGCTACTGTGAGTGCTTTAAGTCGTACAGCCTGTATGGAGAACTGTCGCCCCGAGAGAGCAGTTTGTGGGACAACGATGCCACAATCAGCTTCCTGTTCCCACTAACACTTTAGTATCTGCACAGGAGCCGATCTGAATCACAATGGGCTGGATTTTCACAGATAAACAGTTTTCTGTTGAAATCAGATTTAATTGGGGTGTTACAGAGCAGTGGTCCCCAACCTTTATAGCACCACTAACCCGTCTTTTGCAACATAACTTTTCCGCAAATCGACCGGACAGTGTGTGAAAAGGCCTCAACGAGGGCTTAATGATATTTTTTTTAAATAGAAAATTCAATGCAGACTCACAGAAATTTAAATGTGCACTTTCAAAATAAAACGTTATTCTCTCTTTGCGGCCCAAATGACCCACAGATCCACCAGCGCTGCTTCACCGGCCTCCCCTGACCGCATGTCACTGAGGAAAATTGTATTATACATCATATTGTTACAACCATAAACTTATTTTCAGTTAAAACTTTGACATAGGTATATTGTAGCAGGACGAAGGATGAGTCGGAGCTGAAGGTAAGAACTCGTCTTTATTTAGCAACTGCCAAAACTCAACGGAGCAGTACGGCAACAGCCCAGGCGCGGGAGCGCTAAAACCACATCCCTTTTCCCGTCATCCTGCTGGGTGAGAGGCCTGAGTCCTAACAGCCGCCACAATATCATGTCAAACAAGCCATACGGACAGTATTGGAGGAAAAAAGAAGCTTTGATTTACAACACACTACATCACCATCATTTTTATTATCCAGACAATTTCAGTCATCCAGACACAAAAAGCCCAACATTGTCTGGATAACAGAGGTAGTACTGTGGCTTCTGCATCTGGGCAGGATGCCCCATGGCGGACTTTCTATGAGGTCTGCTAAGCACAGCCAACTGTGACAAGATGCCAATGTTGGCCACGGACCTGTTGGAGAGATTATATCTCCCAGCAGATCTCAGAGTGACATGGTATCCCCAGAGGATGGACTGGATAAAGTTATAGGGAATGGGACGTCTGAGCTTTCCCTAATGTTTAAGGACTACAAACACAGTTTCTTTTAAGGTTTTTAAGTGAGTTTGATTGTAAAATCCAAACACTGGACAGCAACATTATATTGAAGTATGATCCATATTGAGTTATTTAAATAATACTCCCAATGCCATTTTGAATATTATCAATTTATTTACTTGCTCAGTAGAAAAAAAGTTATATGGTCCCATATCACAGCCGCAACCTTGAAAAAAGATCTGAGTTTTAGTGTAATAATATAATGGCACGCTTTTTACTAAAGGACACGTATACACTACCAGGGTTGTCAGATAAGTGCCTGCAAACCCTGGTAAAGCGAGTCCATCACAGGAGAATTACAGATAGATGGACAGTTACACACATGCAACTTCATGCCTCCAAGCAGTTTAGAGTTATCAATCAACCCTAAAAGCACATTATTGGTCTATTGGGTGGAAACCGTAGGACTCCTGAGAAAGACTACACAGAGGGAGAACATGCAAACTCTGCACATAAAGGCTCCCAAGCATGCTCTCAAACTGGATATTCTTCTTGTGAGCTAACATTGCAAACCACTACACCTCATTATACCTAAACTAGTACTTTACATTTACATTTTATACATTTTCTAATGTTATACACCACATATTTAATATTGAGTTGTACAAACACTAGAATAACACAAACTAAAAAGAAAAATTTATATTGAAGAATGACTGTTGCATGTGGCTTTGTGCGACTGTACAATAATATTGTTTTTGTCTTTTTATCGGGGAGAACCATATGGAGTTTGCCTCCATATAGAAAGGTCCAATTTCAGTCAATAAAGATAACCATAAGCCAGGGGTATCAAACATGAGTCATGGGTCATTCTAACATTTTATAATGTAATTTTTCCTTTTTGTATCAAAACAAAACATTTGGCATTATCCAAAAATTCATGTATTAAAGTTGTATTGCCATCATTTACTGGCTCGACCAACTGCAAGTTACGTGGACCACAGTGACTCTGACACACCTGCAATAGATAGAGGAAAATGATAAATGGATTTCCTTTATCTTGCCCTTTTTTCCCAGTGCTTCAGAATTCCCAGAGTTCTTTACATTGTTACTCAGATTCACCCATTCACGCACACTCACAAAGATCAATGGTGACTGTGGGTATACCAGGTGTGTTCGGAAAGTAAAATAAGGCTGTGAATTACATTCAAGATCCACTAATAAACACCATTAAAAGCATCAATGTAGTTTGGTCACAACAGCAAGGCATTGTCATTAAATCCCTTTTATTCACAAGTTAAATGTCTTTCATTTTCTTTTCATCAATGACTATTTTAAAATCCAAGCAGCATTGTGACGACTGAGTCTCGTATTGATCAGCCACCTAACAAGCTCTTGAGAGAGATATTCTGAAGTCAATGTTTGCAATGAAGCGGGTAAAAGTAGGCCTCTTACTTCACAGATTAATCCACTTTATTAGTGGGAGAATGAAGGGCGCTGTGCCGACTCTGTATTCTCCCGTTCATTGCTGAGTCTTCCTCCATCAACACATCCTCTGCAGTAGGGGGCAGAAGAGACGAAGCTGTCAGCGCTCCTCACAACACAACAACTCTTACCCTGATAGCTAGTGCTTTCCTCAAGAGATTACAGACGGGAGCGGTGGGTGGGAAGCTTTGGCAAGCTGCATTCCCACTTTCTTTTTCCACCTCCTCCTCCCTTTTCCATCTTCTGCTCTCTCTCTGTCTGCCTCTCTCTCTCTCTCTCACTCTCTTCCTGCATTCTTATTTCCATCCTCTCACATATCAACTCCCCGGAGGGAACCGGCTCTACTGAGGGGACATCCCTTTAAGTTCCCATACTGGCCCTAGTAGCGGTTAATTGCAGCGAGAAGACATATTATGTGCAGACACATGAAGTGATCACACTAACAAGCAGGGGGTGGAGATGGTGGGAACATTGGCATCCTCCTGTAACTACCTATCCACACTTTTTAGCACCTTGCAGAAATGAGAGGAAAATGCAAGGAGCTTGTTATGGAACTTTCTGAAAGAATTCTTTCAAGGGACAGACAGTGAGACAGAGTTGGTCTCTCAAAATTGCAGCCAAGTTTACCGAGTGGTGCATTGCTCTTAAGAGAGAGCACCTCCTGCTTTTGTGCAGTCCCCTTAAAGGTGCCCTGCTTCACTCAGCACTCTCCATTGCCAACACATTTTTTTTTTTTTTATCTACTCCACTTATCTACCTATCTCCCTCCATCTTCCTTTTCTAGCTCTGGCCCTCCCTCCCTATCCCCTTACTGTAAAACACTGCTCCCTCCCTCTCGCTTGCTCGCTCTCACGTGTGCCTGGCTCATGTTGTGCAGTGGAGAAACGGCTGAAATGCTGTGGCTGTTGACTCAACATCTGCTGCCAGACTCCTGCTCTGAGCCGGATCCTGCTCCTCATGGCCTGCCCAAGAGGGAGGGCGGGCGGGCAGCTGGGGGGGGGGCTACGTTGAGGGTTGAGATCGCTAGGCTGTCAAGGAGGCCTTTGGCTTGTCCTGATTGTAGAGTGGGCAGACCTGTGTACAGAGGGCTATCAATTGGCAGGTGAAAGCACCACTTCCCTGCCAGCACTCCAGTCACCTCTCTGCTCCGCTCGCTGATTGTAATTAAAGAGGGATATGGCACAAGGATGACAGTAAATACCATTCTGTCCGAGAGGGGTCCCTATTCCCTTTGTGTGTGTGTGTCTCTGGGATTCATGGCTTGAATTGATATATTGGTTAAGGACCCTGCATTTTAATTTACTTACTTCTCGTACGACTTTGCGAGCATGAGGATGCCATAAAAACATAATGTTTTAGATTTGATTATTTTAATTTATGTGGTCAAACAAACTGTACTCAAGATTTTAATGAAGTGATACTTGTGCCATATTTCAGAAGACGGTCATTACGGATAGCTAACCTTGACTTTATATTGCATTGATTTTGGATGCTAGGCTTTTTCACATGCATGAGCACATACTCAAATGTACAACCGCACAGGCTCAGTGGTTCTATAAAACCACCTGTCGGGCCATTAGGCACATGGCAGGGTAAAGCGATCCAGTAGAAGTCCATTGATCCAATCCTGGTTCATTCATCCTGATGAAGACTGAAGCCCAGTGATAGTGTTTCATAGATGGGCTGCAGCTCCGAGGCAGTACACGGCTGAAGAGACGATAAGAAGCTGATTAATCAGATTAGTCCAATAAAAACATCAGATCATGATCTGATTGAGTCAAACATACAGAAATAAACTGAAGAGAGCTTCAATCGAGTGTTTAAAAAAAAAATGTTTCAGGGATGTAAATCTACTGTTTCTGTGAGATATGATTATGTGCTTAGCTGCATGGTGGGGTACATTAAGCCACGCAAAATGGAAATCTCAGCATCTCTTGATATATCGAAGAAAACACTGGATTTCAAGGGGTGCAAGACCATGAGATTGAAAATGGTGCCAATACTCAGCGAAGGTGTCTGGAGGCGAGGCCCGAGTAAATCCGGATGATGTTTGCCTTTTATCAAAGCTGACTTTTTAGTAATACCACAGGGAGGTGGCTACATCAAAATGCTTAGGGGAAATGAGCAATGAAGCTGCCTGGCAGCTCACCATAGGAACTTATGCTGCCCTTTGAAAGAGCCACATTTATATATATATATATATTCTTTTTCTTTTTAAAAAGAAAAACCCACGGTGAAGAAGATGTAAATAGCCAAGCAGAACATAGCTGCTATCACACTGCCCTTGAATGAAGAATGTCTGTCTGGCAGACAGTGGCCCATGGGTGAAACTGGCATTTGATGCAATTTGTTTGGTCCCAGGGCTGAATACACAAGAATGGCATTCTGCATCGTGGTCAGCTTTCTGTCCGAGTGGCAGATTTTTATTCTTCAGTAATTCAATGTGTTTGTTGGTCCACACTAATGCTTTGACCGTGCTTTGATTTAAAAGGCTTCCCACGTTTCATATAAGTCTCAAGTATACTGGCTTCCAAAGCATGTTTAAATTTTTTTTAGAAACACAAAGGTCATGAATTTGCAAGATCTATATGAATGAATGTAACGTCCTGTCAAGAATCTTCTGCATCAGGCTGCAGAGGAGTTTACCTTAAAGCCCAGGAACTCGCTCTATCTGTGGTGCATGCTGGACTTTGCAGTCTGTTCAGCTGCACACACACGACAACATGCAGAAAACGTACAGCTTGAACAGAATTAAGGAAATTACATTAAAGAAGAAGAGAGTTCACATCAACCCACATTGAAAATGTTCTGTGTTTTAATGAAAACACAGCAAAAAGATAACTCAAGCAATGTGAAAGTTAGATTTCCATGGACTGGTTGTGAGTTCATTTCCATACTTTTTGGAAGAAGAATCTAAATCAACTGTAGTCTGACAATTCAAACTTGTAGCACTTAAAAATACTAATGCAATAAAAGTTTAATCCCTTACATTGGTTAAGCTTTACTCTTTTGTGTAGCTATAACATCAGTTTGCTTATGGCGCTATGAGCAATCTCAACTCAATGATTGATAAAGTGGCACCACAGATAATAGTGGTGAACTATCAAGTGAATTTTAAATTAAGAAATTAAATCCATATGAACATGTAAACACAGATTGACCTCAGATGCTTGCTCGACACACATTTAGATCACTCTCTCATCAGGAGAGTACAGGCCATTAAAACACAGAGTGTATTGAGCAGGTAAACCATCTTCAGCTAAAAAGGTAAAAATTAAGTTGTGTTGTGTATAAGTTGTTGGTTTTGGGTCTAGACAGGGGAATAACAGTTAGTTATTCCCCTGTTTAGACAGGGGAATAACTGTTTATAACAGTTAGTGCTCTCTTTCAGTCTCAGGGGGTTATAAAACTGGTGAAAAATCCAGAATTCTTTGTGCGATCATGGACTCTGACCTGAGTCTTACCAGTCATATTAAAACAATGACAAAGACAGTTTTTTATCCTGATAAAAATATTGTGATGGATAAAGGACTGATGCCTCAGCAGGATTTAAAGATGTTAGTCCATGCTTTTGACTGCTTTGAGGCTGTTTTCACTGGTTTTCTCTGTTCTTTGCACTGGATTTCTGTCATAGTTTTCAAACTATTATTACTGGGAATAGAAGACTTATAGCATAGGAGAATATCTGAGATATTTAATTCATGTATGAGTCATAACCAAACAGGCAGAAGCTGCCTTGAGTTTTTTATGAACCAACTCTGAGTTTATTTGAAACTAGGCTGGAGATCTTTGTATTTGCTGCTGCCTTTCTGTAAAGACATGATATATTTTGTGTTGCACTGTATCTTTAACTGTTACTGTATGTTGTGCTTACTGTTCTTATTTAAATTGCTTTGATACTTTAGACTACATTGTGGGTTTGTTTTTAACCTTTGTGTTTTGACAAATGTTTTTTTTTTATTTTCAGCTTTGCATGTTTGTTAATGTGAAGTACTTTGAATTGTAAAGCTGATGAAATGTAGTATGCAAATAAATCTGCTTTACCTAAATCTTTAGACATTGTGCTTTTTACTCAATATGGAGAGCATACATCATTTGCGATGGAGGAAATCTTCAATTCAAAACAAAAGTTAAATACATCCTTGGACTTCTCTTTTCTCATAGCAATCACAGCAGGCTGAGCACATGCATCAAAAGCTACAGTTTTGATATAACTTCCTCGCCTCATTTTAATGGTCTAATAATACTTCTTCTTTCCTTTCTCATTTGTCAGAACTTTCCTGTGACATTATTCCCCTGTGATCAAAGGGGCTTTGTCAGCAGTGGAGACAGGTGACACAGGGTCACTACGTATCAGAGTATGAAGGTAGCAATAATACATAACCCATGTCTCAGAAGACATCTTTTCCCCCAAAGTTCCTGCACGCCAATTAGATTAAAGCTGTATATTACTTGTGGAAGGAGCACAGGGAGGAAATCAATAGCAAGTCTCCAAGCAGGAACCCTGAAAACAACAACCACTGTCAGCTGGAGACTTATGTTTTGCAGGCCCTGGTAAAGTGTCCATATGGCTATTCCAGCTGGTCTATGATTTTAAGGAATCAATGACATCGGGACTGTGAGGGCAGAGTCATATATGTGACTGTTTGCTTTTCAACTAGTTTTCAGTGGCACCCATGTTTCCAAAGGCAAATTGAAAATTTTGATTAATCTGAATAGTTGGGTTTTTTTTGTTTTGTTTTGTTTTTTTACTTTAGTTAATTTTAAAGTAACTTTGGCTCTGTGCATTTAATTCACATAAAGTTTATTCTTTACATTAACCAGCTGTGTTTTTATAGTATCTGCAAGTGCTCCTGAGCCTATGCAGTGGTTCGCTGTGTCGAAATGTGCTATTTCCCAAAGCTGTGATATAATGTTTTGTTTTGGGTTTTTTTCTTGGAGCTTTCTGCACAGGGCTTTTTGCCTGTGCATAATACTCAAAGTTTTTGCAGAATAGAAAAAGGAAATGTACATTACACAATTCGTAGACTTTAATTTTCTCACCTTTACTGAGAAACTTAGTAAAGCTGAAAGCACCTTTTGACCTAATTGGTTACAAACAAACCCCCCTTTGTTGCCTTTTAAATGATCGATAAAGTGGAATCTATGGCTGTCACACCACATATAACTGTGGTAATGACTAAACCAATTTTGAATAACCAATTAAAAAAGAGCATCTGTCTCCAAAATATGCTAATATGTATGAAGTCATTCAAATTAACATAACAAAGCAGAAGTACCTTTTTTTAAACTGAAAGCAGATAATGTTTCAACACAACATTCATTGAAAACAAGCACTGACACAGTGCAATTGAACAAGTATGTATAATGCAAAGTTTTCGAAAGAAAAATAAATTTCTGAGATGTTACTCTAAGCTACCTTGCTCTGTATATAGCTGACATTAACTTTATGGTAGGGATTTGGTTCAGAAGAAGAACTTGAACATGGCAGAGGTCAGTAAGCTACCTGTTGGACTTTTAATACGTCGGCTGAAAATTATGCGGATACATGGCTACTGTCAGAATAAACAGTGTAAGTATCTGATTAATAAAGGTATATAGAGTAACAAGATTAATAACGTGAGCATTATGCCATCACTCACCCTACGTTTGCTGCTTCTGGAGCATGTGACACGTTATCAACTACAAGGTCAATGCAGAGCTCAGGTCAGGAAGTAGCATGGCCATAATAGGTCTTTTATACACAGAGATTAATCAGAAACAAAGATGTCGTGACACTTCTTTATGAGTACGCCCATAGAGCAGTGCCGAAGCACATCTGCAACCCTCAAAGGTCGGCCACAGTTTAAGGAATGTTTCAGCGCCGCTCATAAATTATCTGGATGAGCCCTGAGATTGTCCGGGCCAAAGGGGTGGCTCCAGAAACCTTATCAAATCCATTATGCTCAACAAAACAGTTAGCGGGCCTTGTAAATATTCTTGCTGATTCATGCTGTAAAAAAATTTTGATTAAGGAAGGAAAGACCAAAAACCAGAAGGTGAAATGTTTCAAAGCAGGATCTACTTAAATCTCCATGTGAAAAATGTCACATTTCCACATTTTGACTGGAACTGAAATTGTTTAGCCCAATCACATTGTCCTTAAATATATAGACTCTTGCTGACATTAAAAAAAAACCCAAAACAAATGGAGTGTTCAGTGGGTGCTGTGGATGATCATTTCTACAAAGTAGAGTAGCCTGCTTACTTGAGGGATTGCACAAGAGTTGATTTGTCTCTATAATCTATAATGAATAAGGCAGACAATTAGCGTGCTAAAGATAAGGACAGGAAATGAATGGGTCAGTGAACACACAAGGAAGCAGATATAGGGAGAGGATGTTATGGAGACAGTGGCAGTAAATTGCGGTGGGGGAGGATTGAGTGGTGTCTGGAAGTTTGCACCTCCTAAGCTTTTTGAGAACAAGAATACAAGATGCCATGCAGCACTTGGATTAGTGGCATCAAATGGTTAAATTATCAATAAACTCAGCTTAATAGGAGGAAATCAAACATTTCTCTCTTCCTGTTTCCCAAAAACTCATTACAAGTTAGGCCTAGTGGCATCCCTTACTTGAAAGTGAAAAATCTCAATTATACAAGTGAAGAGGCGTTTAGCACTCTGCTGGGTGAAATAAACTCCCTTCTCTTTGACTGAATCCTCTTTTATTGGATTTTGCCTAAAGAACAAAAACAATCTTGTGCAAAAAAAGGGGAGTGTGAGTCTTGTACACTGGCTCAGAGCAATAGCTGTGGCTGCACCTAAATGACTGATCGCGGGTCGTGTATCCAACAAAAGACTGTCCCAAAGGGGTGGAGGTGTTAGTAGTCATAGGGTTGTATTTGTGGGGGGGGGGGGGGGGGGGTCTCTGTATAGCTTTGTAAGATCTGCCCTGGGTATACAAACAACTGACAGATCCATGAAAGACAACTCTGCATGTGACAACAATTTTCCTCTTCAAAGAGATCCATGGAACAAATTGATTTTCACCATTAACCCTTTGAAAGCCGAATAAAATTAATGAATGTAATCTAAAAACTCAAAGTTCCACACAGGAACTAGTAAATACCACCAAGCTCTATTGAGACACTGGAGGCATTTGGCTTTCCAGCTGTTGCCAAAATAATCCTTTGTCCATACGATTCAATACAAATGAAATATACTCTAATGTAGAGTTCAGATATAAAGCCAATCCTGCTGGAACCATCATGAAGAAAACCACCGGGAAAGAGGAAGAGGATAAGATGCAGGTGTGATATGAGCTGGTCAAATACATGTGGCAGACACAGTATACAGGGTAAAAAGAAAACAAATACCAGACAGCACAAATATCAGGATGCAAAGTAATTATAACTTGAGAACGAAGAAAAAAACAGAATGAATTTCCAGGGATGTATCGAAAGATGAAGGTTGACATCTTGACCTCACAAGTGGACTTATTTACTGGGATCATGGAAAAAAAAGGTGCTGAAATCGCATGCACGTGCAAATATATTGTGCCTTTGATGTGTGTAGTTTTATTAAGGTCAGGTCATTGAAGTGGCACTGGGTCAGTTCCTGATGCTCAATCACCTCACATTTCAGTGATTGACAGAGAGCAGATCGATTTTTAAGTTGACTGTTTTGATCATGACATTAGCATTAGCATGATTTACTCATATAGCCTCCTATTAGTATCTAAAGCACTGTTTACATAACAATATTTTTCATACGAAAAACTTTCTTTGCCTTTTGGGTGTCTGTTTACACGACAATGGTGCTTGGATCCACCAAAAACAAATCTTTTTGAAAACTGCTCCAAAGGTGCAACCTTTTAAAATTCCTACAACTCATTTTGGAAAAAGCTGCTTATGCACGCGTTCATAGTAAATAGTTATTTTGCTCATGCGCCAGTAGATGGACAATAACAACAATGGCCGCTTCCAGAGTGACTCCCGGTCAATATTCTCCTGGGACCTAATAGGTTTATAGGTGACAATCACCTGTAATAGCAAACCAACGTTATTGTCCGTTCATACAAATGTCTGTGTTTTCACTATTGTAAATGGGTGCATGCGTTTGTAGTTTCATTCCAAAAACAACTTACAGCAGTAACTTATGACCTGGCACGCTATCTACATCATTTTTAGTCTTTTCTGCTCGTTCTATATAAACAGACATCCTTTTGATAAAGTTGAAATCTGAAATGGATATGCGAAAACAATGCGTTTTGCTAGTCTCCTGGTGCATTTTCTGTATGGTGTAACATGATACATTATTATTTCGGTGTAAAAATAGAGGTGCCTTAATATTCTACCTTTAGTTCTTCTCAAAAGTAGGGAAAATCTCTATCTCCCTTCCATGTGCACTAAAAGTAAGTATATCCCAGTTTGATAAATGCTATATCTAATCAAAACCTACATTTGCTGCATTTAATTACACTCTTTTAACAATTAATTTAAAGAGACCTCCATTTCACCTTTAACTTTGCTTATTGGCAGAGGCATTAAATCAAGGAGCAGTGAGTGTAGCTCGTCTTGTCACTTCAGGATTTCCTTCTGTGATTTGCATTCAGTGGTGATCAACGTATTGATATGCAAATGAAAGGTATGAAGAAATAATTTTTTTCATTTAGAGACTGGAGATGCATTTGCATTAAATCAGTTAGTTCTTTCAGCACTATCTGCCTGCAACACGTCCCCTTCTCTGTGATTTCTCACACTCTCCTCTCTCATAACATCCTTTGACCTCCATCAGCTGTCTGTGAGCTTCGGCTGACATCGATGACGGAGCAGTCACACAACTCGCGACTCGCCTTAACCTTCATGCAGCTGCCGCCGTATCTCAGGTTGTACTTTCTGTCTGGGGCAGACACAAACTCGGATACAGCCTCCAGACATCGGAGTTCTTTTCAGCTCATTTTCATCTCATGTGCTGTGAAATCAGCTACTTTCTATGCAGTGAATCAACAGCATACAAGGACACGAGTCTGGTGGTGAAACAAAAATCCAGCCAGCCATCCCATGTGACAATGAGGTAGATCAAAGCTGCTGCAAACAATGGTACTTTAGAAAATTGCTAGTGTAGGCTAATGAAACTTTAAAGATCGAAGGTCCATCAGCGCCCCCTGACCCTGATTATATGCGGAATGCACTACATCCAGGTGGATCTCAATGCTCTGGCGTGGTTGAAAATTTATATGCAGAGAGGAACAGAAAGGATATTCCCAGCAGCGTGTCTGGAGCCCTAAATTTATTTCAGATCCACCAGAACTGTAATGTGCTTCGATGGGATTACAAGTGATTTGCAGCCATGAAATATTTCTGTGTGGCATTCTTAAACTCTCGAGGCGGTGTCGAAACAAATGTTAACAATTCTCTTTTGCCACAAACATGACAGGAGGCTTTACATGTCTCCCCCCCCCCCCCCCCCCCCCCCCCCCCCCACACACACACACACACACACACACACACTTTAAACAGTGAATGATACAAGGAGACATTAAGGACAAAAGTGAGGATGTAAGGACTACATTTATTATGGAGGGAGGTAAGAAATTACCTGGTTGTAATCAGATCTACTATTGCACAAGTGCAGGGTACATTTAGTACGGGCTGCCAGTCCATCATGACACAGAGAGACAGAAACATCTCATTTACATTTACAGTCAGGTTATAGACATCAGTTCATCTAAAAGGCTGGAATCAAACCAATGTTTTTGGTGTAGGGTGATAGTGCTAATCACTACACCACCAAGCAGCCCAAGTCAAATCTTCAAGGACAGATATTATTTCATGAGCTTTGGACTTGAAACTGTGTGCTCATTGAGGAAACTGCCAGAATGTAAATCGATAGATTGAAACAATTTTGAACAATTCAGTTGTAACAATAACAATACGGTTATTGGTCTGTCAGCTGGTAAATCCTCATGTACAACTGGTGTAACTATTACATCGTCATAATATGAACCTACTTTTTAACCCAAAAATGCTTTGGTTTCAGTAAATGACTATACACAAAAGTTTATGGATCAATTTAATCTTCATTCTACGTTAATAATTGGAAGGAATGATTGTAGAAAAGAGACCATAAACTGAGCTTCAATGCTAACTATAACCCCAGATTTGCTTTTGTCCATCAACTGGTTATGTGAAAATGCAGTGGTCATATTCTGGGAGAAATGGTACTAAAATATCTATGAGGTGGATAGGGAAGGTCCAACCTGGCCTTTCAAGATCAGCCTGGGATGGAGCATCAATAATTTATTATCTGCCATCAACGATGCATATTATATGGAGAATCGGAGACAGGCTACAATGCTGAGGTGATTACCATCCGTAACCCTTCCTATGCTATTTAACTGGACCTTGAATGGAGATATGATTTCTATAAGCAGGGCACCATGCTGTCGGGAAAGGCTTCGGCAGGTTTAATGTTGGAAAAGGTTTGACTTGATTTTGGTAGTGTGGAAAAGGAAATGGAACTGAAGATAATGTGTTCACCAGTAGTCTAATCAATATGTCAATAAGTATTACTTATCATTACAAATATAGGAAATCTGAAAAAGAGCAGGTTTCACAAAATGTAATTATTTTTTGGTATATTTTACGTAAATGAAAATAAACTATTAATCCTTGGAGGTTTGCCATTAGGGCCATCGGGTAAAGAGGAGGATATTCTGGGGACATGAGTACGGACACAATCTTTTAGATCCACTCTCACTCTCAGGGGAGATTTAGATTCAGAAATTATACAAAAAGAGTTGTCAAAAATATAAGAAGAATAAAACATGTAAATCCAGAATGGGACTTGACCAGGGGTGTCACACATAAAGCCCGCAAGAGGCTCCAGTCTTTTTTTGACACTGAGAGCCTAGCTGAGATATTGATGATGCTGCCATAAAAGCTATCTTCCTTGTTGCTATCAAACTAGCCTCAAAAACCATGCTATCAGGGTGAATTTGTAAAAAAAAACAACAACAAAAAACCACATGCATTATGTAATGGCGACACATTGTGTTTTGCACTAGAAGGTTTCAATAAAATTGGCTACTTCATATATTAAAATCCCCCCAGTTAATTATTGAATGGAAAATAGAATATAATAGATATGAATGAATAAATCAAGATGAGTACAATGCTTTTTATAAAGTATAAAGCAAATTAAGTATCTGTACCATTTAGATTTAGGTTTAGTAATTGAGCAGAATCCACCCAGATATTTTCCATCACTGCTGTAAAGTTCATATCAATGAACAGAAACTTTGCTTTCAATTGCTGAAATATTGATGTTTCTCTGTAGGAAGCCTGAATTTGTACAAAGCCTTGTCTGAAGTTTTGCTCACAATCCAACTTTACACCACAAGTACAGTCTGATTTGAAAAGAATGTTTCATGCTCTTCATTACTCAAATAAGTATATTTTCTTCAATCGTATACATTCACATTTTCATATTTGCCGACAAGGAGAGGTAGTTAATGTGCATCTCGCATGGATTTCACACAGATTTCCTTAGCAACCTTTGAATAATTAAAAGTGCTTAAGTAGCCTGTAACCCACTTGACATAAAGAAGTAGTGAAATGTTGCCCTTAAACGTGAGATTTTATTAGGGCTCATTTAGACACAACATTAATATCTGAAAGCTCGAGGTGTTGAATTTACTGTGAGGATGCGGGAGGTGAATGTCTATTTATGAGGGCGGACAGTGACATTAACAATCAGACACATGTGGGAGTCCTCGCAAAAGCTTTGAAATCAGACATAAAAGAGAAAAGTTGATGTAAGAAACGCAGGAGAAGTTGTTTGATCTTGTGATTTATTCACCCTGTTGGTGAGATTTATTGTGGAAATTGAAGAGGATCCCTCATTCAAGGTTTGAAATATTCTTGCAATTGTGTCTTTAGGTTATATAAGTTGCTCGTTTTCTGAAATGTGAGCACAATCGATGAGGCTGCTGCACATCTGCACCGATGCACCAGTCAGTCAGTCAACTTTATTTATAAAGCACTTTTAAGACACCATAGTGGAGCAAGGTGCTATACAAATGAATGAATAAAATATGAAAGTGCACAGTTTACACACTTAAGTGAAATAGATAAAAGATAAAGACAAAATAATAAAAAAATACACAGTTGAAATCAAAATATAAGGGAATAAAAAAATGCGTAATATAAAGTAAAAACTGTTTAGAATAAATAGTCAATAGCTTACATGGTGTCAAAGGCCAAAGAGAAAAGGAGGGCTTTTAGCTGTGTTTTTATAAACAGACAGGGTAGGGGCCAGTCTAATCAGCAGAAGCAAGTCATTCCAAAATAATATAATCATCATGTGCACCAGAAACATCATTTTGGGTATGTTGGGTGTTTTCTGCGTAACTTGCTACAGTTGAACTTGCCCTCACAGGAAAGAATTAAGCACCATGGCTGCTGCTTACACAATGGGCTACACGTGGGCTGACTCCTCGGTTAAACAGACACCCTGTCAGCTGAGCCTCACGTTTAAATGTTTACGGCAATGGGAGATTGAGGAAGGATATGAGGAACTCGTCATGAGTTGTCCTCACAGATGCCCTCAGTTGAAACCTCTTTGGCAAATAGCGTAATGGATGAATGCTTATCCATATTCCAGAGAGGTGAGCGGCGCGATTTCACTGTTGATTAACTTGTGCTGATAGGTGTGATTGGTTTAGTGTTAGATAAATACACGGGGGCCACTGAAGGGAATGATAAATACACACGGACCGAGCACCATCTCAAGTCAAACAAAGATTATGACGGAAAGAACCAGCGGATAAACCAAGAGGCTGATTTTAATAATCCTGATGAACTCTCAGACAACTTTTGCTTAAGTACCCTGCAAGGTCAGCGTGTGACATTAATTGAAGCTAATCTCAAGTTACTTTGGTGTAAAGTTTGACCTCAGCTGATGGGTTATTTGGAGCATGTAATCTTTCAGGATTAACATGATACCAATCTCTCGCCTTTAATCGCCCAGTAATTTAAACCCAAAATTGATCCACGTGCCTAAATGGACTTTTTTCCCCCCCTTTTTTTTGATCTACGTTCACCCTATCAGATGTATTACCTCAGTGAAGCACTTCATCAGAACAAGTCACAGTCAAAGTGACATCTTGGGAGTGCATTGCGTTTCTATTCCTGCCCTGAACGGCCCCTGTTATGCTTCTCAGTGTTTCAGAGGGACTGACAGGACAGCCCTCCTTCTGCGAGGCTGGCGGCCAGTAGAGCTGTGATACATAAAGCATCAGATTGCACATGAGCACCAATCCAAACAACTTGTCACGGAAAAGATATTTACTCCCCGGTTTCGACATTATTCACACACAACTACGCCCTTGGTGGATAAGGGATCTGTCTTGGGCTGAAAGAGGAGTCGCCTCATTCACCTCATCTGTCCGAGAGAGAGGCAGAGACAGACAAAGGTGAGGGAGCGGTGAGTGGAGTGAGAATATAATGCTGGAGCGGACAGAGGAGACGAGTGTGGGTGGATATAGAGGCTGACAGGCTGAGATGAAAAAGTTGAGTGAAATGAGGAAGTGAAGAAGTGGAGGTCGATGGATGAAGATGATACTGAGTTCAAGGAAAAAGTCTATAATTTTAGGCATTCTTACTTTTCCTGCACTGACAACCGATACCTCACAAGAGAATACAAACATTACCATAACCTACCATTATAAAGGAGAACTAACTATTTCCTTTGCATTAAATGTCATTTAATTGAATAGGAATATTGCTTGTGTAACATGACATTGCACAAGACCATATTACAGTACAATTTCTTTCATTCGCTATGTGATAAAGCAATTTTCTATTCACAAGAGTTCTCTTGACCCAGTTGAGCTTTTGAGGGAATGTATCAGTCGTATAGACTTGAGCATTGAACTATAAATGTAATGTGAAAACTCCACTTTGTGCACGTGTCACATTGCCCAACACACCTGAGCTAAAACTGCTCCTGTAGTTCAAAGGGTTATGGATTGTGATTTATTCCATGAACATTTCACATAATTATGATCAAACACAGTGAAGGAAAATGCCCACAGTCACAACAAAACCCTGGAGCCAGATTTAATGACTCCTTCATATTTCACATCTTAACTTCATAAACATGGAACTATCAACAACTCGTAAGATCATTGATGTGTATGGTGTGTTTAATTCCCCCCACAAAAAATTCATAAATGTGCAACAGCACAGCATGAGATCCCCCAAATTGGGATGGAAAATGAAATGGTGATCCAGAAAAGGAAGATGTGGTTCAATGTAGCGCAGTAAAGGAAACTTTGGTTGGAGCTATTGAAACGTGATACTCCCCATGTTGTCATACCCAGAAGTCATGGGAACATGATGCTCTGCCACTTGGTGCTGCATTTAGACCCAGAAGGCCAAAGACAATCAGTCTCCTTTAAATGATCAACCCTATGAGACCAGGGCCACCTTTCAGTGGGTCCGCTGAGATCATTAATGGTTTAACTTTACCACATAGGCAGTTCTTGATGCTCTCCTCTGAGGGATAGCTTGTCTCTCTTTGTCCACTCTGTTCATGCAGTAGTCGCAGTCAGACTAATCAAAGTGGAGCACAATTTGTTATCCTCGTCTCCCATTGCAAGCAACAAGGTGATAAGCTAAATCTGCGATGACATGTTGGCATTTGTAACTCTAAGTCCAATATAAACAGATCGGGCTTCCTTTTCATTAATTACATTAGATATTTATTAATTGCTGTGTACAAAGTAATAATAAAAAATCAGTAATAGGGTAGCTCATATTTACATAATTTAT
The DNA here is from genome assembly GCF_963422515.1 of Blennius ocellaris. Lineage (NCBI taxonomy): Eukaryota > Metazoa > Chordata > Actinopteri > Blenniiformes > Blenniidae > Blennius > Blennius ocellaris. The sequence continues at coordinate 6,608,226 of NC_137656.1, forward strand.
TAATAAAATATTTTCTATGATGCTTGCAAAAACTACAAACTGAACATGAAAATTGGACCAAGACTCATGACAAGGATACTCAACTTAGTAGTAAACACACTTACCGTATGTACTTTTAGCCTGTTTTTCTTCCTCCTAAGTTTCCAATAAATAAATTAAACAACTGAGGATTAAAGTGAAAGCGAAATATCATTCATAATAAATTCACCTCTCAGTTGGAATCTTTGTATATCTCACTGCATATTTATTATGCTTGGACCCACTGTGTTGTGGTAGCCACTGCCTCCTCAGACTCAATAAGAGCATCCTTTTTTTTTTCTTCGATAGATCGAAAGGAATATTATACCAGACAATAATGTAAAGTCTATTCTTGTGTGAAGTTGGAATTTCCTGTTGAGGTTGAGAGATCATGGATCTACCAGCACATCCAGGGGAAATGACTTAGAGTGGTTTAAACCTCACTGATGAAACAAGAGAGATACTCATTTATGTTAAAACCCCCTTTTAACACTCAACCGACCATTCAGAAGTGGTCAGTTTGCTCTCAGACTGTGAACATGTGTAGACTGCAGAACTAAAACTGCGCATGTGTGCTCTCTGCCTGTCTGCCTGCCGCCGAGTCAAAATTTTCCTCCCAGCTGACTGTCCATCCTGATGCCGTAAATCATCTTTGTCATTCACCAGCCATCCCTCTATGCAGGGCCTCATTAGTTTAACCACACAAAAGCTCACTTGCGCATACAGCCGGTCTTCGGGGCAATCCGTGATGCACGACTCCAAGCAGATGCTGCTGGTTTTCATCCAGCACGGAGAGTAAAATACAAGCTCATCCATGAAGCACTTAAACAGTTGCGCATGCATCCTGCAGTACTATAATCACCAAATATGAAAAGCTCTTGTAATATGCACCTTGCGGGGGAAAAAAAAAAACAGCAACACAACAAACATAGTTAGTGGGGCACTGGGATGGAAAACTAGACACATCTTCACTTGTGTTTCTGCCCAAGAACTGTTGTAAGAGGCTCGAGAAAGCAAAGTCCAGCACAGGATGCCCTCACCTAATGTGGATGTAATGGGGCGCATTAAATCTATTTAAAATGGTCTGGGACATGGAAAAACAATTTAGCAATGTAGATGATCTGACTGTTTGTTGATTTTGAAGCATTTGTGGGTCAATAGGCTGCCTGGCCTACACACAGTCCCATATTTTCAGTGTACTGTTTAAACCTCCACACAGTGGCCTTGTCACCATCAGAAGTCTCTGCTGTGCTTTGAGAGACACGAACATTCACATGCATTTAGTAGATGGTTAAAAGAGCAGAATGTGTTTAAGCCAGAGAGCTTTGTCAAACTGCCCAGGAAGCTAAAGTGAGCCAGTTACTCTATTTAGCATCAATTGTCGCTGCCTAACAGGCCAGCTCTAAGTTTAGATATGAGTTGTCTTTTCATTTGGTGTTGGTGGTTCTGAAAATACTGTAGCTGCAAGAGCCAGCAAAGACCTGCTGTGGGACTAGTCTGGAGGACTTGGGCACAGCAACCAAAGACTAGTTGGACTTCCACATCATTGAAAAATGTGCTCTCGGAACAGATTGCAGATCATGATTTCTACGTGAAATAAATTAATAGGCTATAATGAGCAAAATCATCATATATCACCTCCTAAACTTCAGTTAGAGGCACAAGTTTCTTCTATTGGTGTGCTCAGAGTATGATTTGCCAGGGGGGGTGGCAAGGTTGCCAGTTCTGACTGACAGGTTCCACCCAAAACTAAAGCTGAAACTTGCCCGACCACGTCTCTAGAAGCTCATATTAAAATCATAAAATTAACACATGCAAAATATAGGAACATTTCATGGAAACACAAAGCTTCTTTTTTTTGTTTTTGTTCTCACATGAAAATATCTCAGATCTGGAGTGAAATCATACACACTGCATGTACGTTGTTGCACACTTATTAGCCATTTTGAACAATGTTGGAGCTCACTTATTTAGTATAAATATAACCTGTGATTCCGGTTATTCCTTTTTTTCAGTCATATATCCCATATCAAAAGGCATACTGCGAGAAACCACAAAAGACTGAAAGTACCCAAATTAGGCTGAGTGAAATAAAATGGAAGAAAGATTTCAGAAAAATAACATTACAGGAAAATCATGCCCAGCATTGCTAATGCATTTTGAAAAGCTGTAATGTCACATTAGCACAGTAATGGAAAGCTGCACAAAAGCCTATATGGTTTAAAGTTTTTGGTACATGTTTACAACTGAAGGGAGCTGATTGCACGAGATAATAATATTGGTGATTAGTGTTCAATATATAAAAATAAGCACTTTGTATTTGGAATAATCTTGTCATGTCCATGATTGTTCTCTAAATGCAAGTACTCTTTTTCATATAGAAGTAAAGATTGGACCTGAACACATAAGTAAACATTAAAAATCAATATGTATCAAGAAAATAAGAGCATACTATTGATTAAAAAAAAAAAATGAATGGGAACTTGTTTGCATATGTCTTCCAGTATACCATTTTTTAATTGTAATTGACATTTTAATGTCTTATTTATATATGTGTTGATTCTGTGTTGATTCTGAGGAATGTTGATATCTGAATTCTCGGCATCTGCAGGTGTCAAAATCTGCACACATTTCAACTCATTAGTTTGCATTTATTCATTCATTTATGCCTGCCTGTCTGTGTGTATTTTTCTACATCTGCCCTCAGACATGCGGCAAAGCTGAGGGAAACTCCCATTTCACCAGCTCTGCTATTCCCCGCAGCCTCCGTGCGGCAGACAACGTGAGAAGGAGACATGACTCATCTTGGGATGAAGCCTCCTCTCGCATCCCACCCCCCCACTTTCTCTCCCTTTTCCTTCTTTCTCTGTACACCAGTTATCTGTTTGTGTGCCTGGTTCTCCAGCATTGACTGGCTGACTTGAGAGTCACAGTGGCACCGTCGCCCTCAGGCCAAAACAAGGCTTGATGAGCAAAGACACACTTTCCTCCTTCTTTCCCTTCGCAGATGGTTTCCACCTCCCTGTGTGTGGTCATATCTCGGCCTACCAATCACTGGAGATGCTGACGAGGTGTCTTTAGCGGAAGATTGTTTATATAGTCAGATCATGCAAAAGGCACAGCTATAACCTTTATGCATTTTTTTGTTGTCGTTGTTTTTTTGTTTTTCAAATGCTCTAAAACCCACCTGAGATTTAGTTTTTCATTTCAAAGAAACTTCTGGGTGAAGACACTGGCAAAATTGCATATCAGCTTGTGTTTTGTGATGTTTGCTTTGGAAATATTTAAATTGTCTTTTTCAGTCTGCATCTTATTTATTGCTGTTTACCTATGTTGTGCTTGGTGAATTTCTGCATTTACAGAATTGTATGCAACAATCACAGTATGACAATGATGATGATGATGATGATGATGATGATGATGATGATGATGATGATGATGATGATGATGATGATAGTTGGGTTTTCTCTGTAAAACTTCCTTGAAATGACTGCATTTTTGGCTCTATATGAATAAAGTTGAATTAAATTGAATAATACATTTTATTGATAGCATTTCAAAACCCTCAAGGTCAACTTACCTTAGCAGCTTATCAAAACAGTAAGCACACAGAATAGATAAAACAGGATACATACAATAGAATAAATATAATGAAAACAGTCAGAATAAAATCAGGCATAGTAAAGGCTTGTAAAAAAAAAAAGAATCTCAATTAAATGAAAAGGACATTGTGCTCGCTTGCCTTAGGCCCCCTTTTCAATTGAAAACAAAAAACTTTCATTGTGTTTTTGGTGTCTGTTTATCTGACTCGAAGCTGTTCTCAAAAACTCCCCTCAAGCTCCGCATAGTAAAACTTTTCTGCAACTCTGTCTCTGAGAAAACGGACAAAAAACTGCAACTTTTGTGAAACTCTGCTGCACAACATGTGTCCCACCATGTTGCTGTGTTCAGAACGTTTTTGAAACAAAATCGCAAAAATTATACATTTTCAATTGAACCTTTGTAGTGTAAATACTGTATTAATTTACTAACTTACCACATACTTTTGCTTCATTATGATCTGATCTGTGAGCCTTTCCTACACTCTGCTGGTGTGTTGGTTCAATTTGAAACGAGTGAATGTTGGATTAATTTGCATCACTCAGCCATGCATGACTGCAGTATGAAAACATGTTTGTTTGTTTGTTTGTTTTTATTAAATTGGAGCCAACCTTCACTTGGTTCTCCTGCATGTTGATGTGTCTTTGGCTGGCATCCACCTGTGGGCAAGTTGAGCCAAACTGAAAATAGTGCAGAAAAAGGTGTATTTGTGTATCAAGGTCCCACAGCCCACATTACGTGTCAGCACTGAGATCAAACCAAGAAGCACAAAATATTCTCTGGATAACACTGTGACAAAATTGTAGTGAGGCATAAGATGAGGGCATGAGGGTATGAAACCATTTCTAAAGCTTTGAGAGTTCTCAGGAGTGCAGTGGCCTTAATGGTAAAAATAAAACCACTAGAATTCTTCCTCGAGTTTGCTGTTGAGCACAAAAGAAAAAAAAAAGAAGAATAGAAGTGTCCAAGACCCAAAGTAACTCTAATAGAGCTCCAGAAAGCCTCAGCAAAGACTGAAAAAACTTGCTGTAAGGGCAAATAACTCAAGAGCACTGCATCAGTCAGGCCTTTATGGAAGAGTGGCTGGAGGAAAGTCATTCTGGGTAAAAGGTACACAGCAGCCGGAGTTTGCCAGAAGACATTTGAAGGATTCCCAGAGTACCAGGGAAAAATATTATCTGGTCTGATGAGTCAAACACTTGGAACTAGTTGGGGAGAACCTTTTGCTCTCCTCGTCATCTTGCTAATACACTGCCCACAGTGAAGCATGATGGCGCCCGCGTCACCCTGCAGAGGTGCTTCCCAGCAGCAGGGACAGTGAGGGCAGTCAGACTGGAGAGAAGGGTGAATGAGGCCAAATACAGAGAGGCTGCTTGCTCCTGGGCACAGTGACCACAGACGAGGTTCAACTTTCAGGGAGTCACTGACTTGAAGCAGCTCGGGGCGTGGCTAAAGGACAGGTCGCTGACTGTCCCTGTACGACCCGGCCATGATCCACTGACATAAGCCCCGTGGAACAATCTGTGAACAAACCTGAAGATGGCAGTGATCAGATGCTTCCCATCCAATGAGATTTAGGTTGAGAGGATTTGGCGGGAAGAATGGGATAGATTTCCCAAATCCAAGTGTGAAAAGCCTGTTGAGATTTACCCAAGAACACTGGACACAGTACTGGTTGCCAAAAGGCCCCCACCAAAAATACTACACTGAACATGTTAATAGTTCTGGAAAGTTTTTTTTGGAAAAAGTAAACTTTTACATTGTGTGTAATTAATAAGAAAAATAGTCTCCAATAGATGGATAGATAGAAATATAGAGAGTTAATGTAGATAGTATTTATGCGCGGCTACCTAAAATTGGCCAGACTGCTACTTAAAGTGCCAACTGATACAGGCAATGTAATGAGTTTCTAAATATATTCAAGTTGCACCACTGAACTCTTTAATGTCTTGCTCATGATAACAGGAACTGAATATGGGATCGATCACATAGTCTCCAGTTGCTTTCTTCACTAGTGTGTACTGATACCGTTATGGAGATTCAGTCAATTCTCTAATTACCTTCACAACCAATATTTTTTCCCTTGAACTATGAACCAAATCAGATAACGTTCATCTTGATGACACAAAAAGTTCTCCCAAACTATGGCTAATTACTCAAAGACAGACTGACTAAAACAGCAATTTAGGGGGCTCAAAACCATAAAGGCTCAATTGTGACAAAAAAGGAAACTCTCATTTTTTGTTTATTAGAAACAGACTTTCAAATAAAGGATCTAGATGGAGGGCACTATTTAATTTTTTCTATTACTGGCCTCTGGCGTTGACAAGATGGCATCAGAATCGGGAGCAATGGGTTTAAGATGGTTTCCCATGTCCATACCAAGATCCTTGATGACACTTTTTGAAAAGAAAAAAAACAAAACAAGAGGAGTCGCCTCTTTAACTATTCAGGATGCAGAACGAGCTACTAATAGATAATCAATAGATGGATAATGAATTCTTGTTCATCCATTTGTCAATTCTTAATGTGGACATTGTAAAAGCTCAAAAGAGCGCTCGTAACAGGGAGTCGTTACCAGCTTTGAAGCAACTGGCAATAAGAAAAAGGCAAAACCTGCAGCATCATCTTTCACTCATCACTGAAATGAAAAACTTTCTCCCTCAAATTTCTCAGTTTAGAATTTGCTAATTTTGCCATAGGACCATTCATATACAAGTAAAATCAATTCAAATTGTATTTTATTTACAAAGCATATATTACAACATGTTAAAAAAAAAAAATCCTTCTGAAGAAAAAACTGAACGATTTCACATAGGTATAAAACTGTGGCCCTTAGACTATAGAACAACTTGCTCCTGTCCCTTGACACGCCTCACTCCACGGAATCTTAAAAAAAAAAACACTTAAAGACTTTTTTTGGTTTAGAAAAGCTTTGGTTGATGGGTTTTTACCTTTTTGCTTCTATTCTATGAAACTATTCTTATATAATGTTTTTGTGCTACCAATGTATGTACAGCACAGCGAAATGCGCTTCATGAATAAACTTTACTTATTTAGCCGAATCTGATGGAAACGAGCCCCAAATTATGGCTTCCCAACTAGAGATGCCTTCAATAAGAGCACATCTTAGCTTAATTGCACACAAGAGACACATTTGATGGAACTCATGGAATTATTCTCACTTGATCACTTGTAAAATGCTCACAAACCAAAACCACAATCTGTTGCTTGAGCATGCACTTCAGCTTGTTTTATACAGGGTCTTGATAAATCAGACATTTTGAGACCATATTTTTTTTTTTTTTTTCAGGAGTCAAGCAACAACTTTGTGTATCTCTGTGAGTCACGCAATTTGCGGACCCCTGTAAATGTTTGGATGTATTTTGGAAAATCCTCTGCAAATTCTGTTTGCAATTTTCTTGCAGCCCAGTAAGACGGGGAGTTCACTCAGTTTAGCCGGAATGAGACACTGCGCAGACACCAACACCAACCCAAAACAAAAAGTCAAAGGCAATCATCTAAGGAATTACGTTCACTCTGGGGGAACTCAAAAATAAAAACAGTACAAGTCAAAACAAAACATCTCTCTGGGAAGTCTGTGATCTCCATTGTTAAGATATGAGAATATCCAAACACATGTTCGATGCATCAGATACATCAGGAGCTATAATTAGAAACATGAGGTCGCAGAGGTCTGAAAGCTGTCACATCAGCAGTGCTCCTCGAGCCTCATTGAATTCTCCCATGGAGGCGCTTGAACGGCAGGCCATTACACATCATTGACTATGTAATGTCAGGGAAGGTAATTGGACTTTAAAGACACAGGAGTGACACTTTAATTGTTTAATGGTCAGTCAATGAGGCCTCTAGCATGTTCGTATCGCGCGAAGAACAATTCGGTCTTTTGTGGCATGACATGGGTGGCGAGATCGTTATCCGCATTCAAGCCGGTCACATATAGGGCCCGGCACCTCCGTGTGCTGTGAAGAGCCTCGTGCAGCACGACTCTCTTCACCGCTAATTCTCTCCATTAAGAGCCTCAAGCACACTGCTGCTCTTTGTACACAAATCCCCTTTAATTATGGGATTTATACACCAGCGGAGTGCGAACATGAATAAATAACTATAGAGCAGCGGAAGCAAACACAGCCAGTTAATGCTTCTTTGGTGCGTGAGATTCTTCAAGGTCACCACAGATAAGGTGCACAGTTTATGACATGCATCTCAAGTGGAGCACAATATTTTCTCCCAAGAGGCAGTAAAGAGTATAGGGTATCCTCTTGCTTGGAAAAACAGATGCATATGCAAAATGGCTTATATTTTCACACAAAAAACGTCTTTTACACACAGAGAGATTGAACATGGTGCAACCGGGGTTGAGTATCTTTTGGAGAATAGCAACTGTGATGCAGTACAGTGCAAAGTAGCACATGGAGGTAAAAATAAATCCATTGTTATGTGTGATAAGAGCAGCTTCAGGTAATCAGACGATGAAGGACACTGGCTGTACTGTACTGTCTGTGAGCCACATTACTTGCTTCCCTGTGCATTGTGCCACAGGGGAGGACTATTTAAGATTCAAGCTGTGTGTTAGACAGAGAATAGGAAAAGCCTTTTTGTGTCCATGAATACCCAGGCAATCAAGGCATCAATTATTCAGGCCGCATGCAGAGAGAAACCATCGCAAGCTGTCCATCGGAGTTTCATCCCAAGACTCCTAATGTTGCTCAGACAGCAGTGCCACAATACAAATGCAACTGAGCCATTAGGACCAAAGCAGCCATGCAAAAGGAGACTGCTGTAAAAATCCAGATAAGAAGCCGCAAACATGGTAATGAGTTAATCAATTATAACAAGGTGTAATCACAGCTTGAGAGCCGATCGAAATTAAATAAGCATGAGAAAAAAATTCATGCTGTATTGACCCCCATGCACATATGTGAAGGACCAGCTGGAATATAGTGCAATTAGTCAATAAATCCCTCCACTGTCATTAAAATGGCTCAGGACTTATGAGTGTAAATACTTTGGTCCAAATCACCACAGCCTGCCTTCTAACATTTTCTTTTTTTTTTAAAAAGAGGACAACAAAATAATAAGAAACAAAAAAGTTGAAAACATTTCGACTGTGTGTCTGTTTTGAATATTATGCTGGTTTTTGATGAGCAGCAGCAGAGAAAGGGAGTTTTATAACTCGGTTTTTGAAAGCCGACATCGAACTTGGGTTGCATTCTTTTACATTAATGAGGTGACTGCAGAGGGAAGAGTGCTAACATCTCATTCTTGATCTTCGAGGAGCGTGACAGTGACTGACATGGTTATTTGTAAAGTTAAGCTCTCGTACCAGTCGAGCTTATGAATACAAGCGAAAAGGGAAAACTGTTGGTACTCGTAAACAAATCAATATTACCCATAGTTCCTTATTAGTATTTACATGTACATTAACCAGCCACCATAATAAGTACACATATATTGTGTAATGTGATCCACTACAGCAGCTGCCATTGATTAATGCCTGGTTTCACTTGAAAACATCATTAAGTTGCTGCGGTGGCTTTAATATGACAGTACTTTTAACAAGCGGCAATTTTAACTTCTGTTAGCGACGTGGAAATTGCGATGGCTTTTGTTTTTATAGTGTAAGATTTGTATTTGTGTTGTGGGCTTTTATATATGTGGTTGGATTTTTATATTCGGCTCCATTTACATAACATTTTCAAATGAAAACAGAAAAACCTTCATTGTGTTTTGGGTGTCTGTTTACATGAACACCCTCTTTAAAAATGTTCCGGCTCCGTCTTTGTGGAAACATGGAGATTAACCCGTAATCACAATCCAACTTTATTGTCTGTCCGTACAAATGTTCGTGGACTCACCATTGTTAATGTTTATAGTGGTTTATGCTCTAAGTGCATGTGAGTGTGGTTTTATTACAAAAACAAACAACGGCACCCACTTGTGGCCCAATGTGAAAACTACATTGTTTTCAGTGTTCCTGCCATTTAAATGTAATTGGCCATAATCTCCAAAACATCACCGTGTAAATGCAAAAGGTTTTCTGGAACTAAAACACAAAATCCACAGATTTTCACTTAATATATTTAAGCAGGATGTTGTCGTGTAATTGGCTTCTTGGTCTAGGTCCTGTGGACTTCTGTACTTGTGTTCTGACTTTTGTGTTTATGTTGTGGCCTTTTGCATTACATTTTTTATGTGATATTTACATTGCAGTGCAGGTTTACAATTTGTATTTTATGCTTTTGTCCTCTTCTTGCATCGAGCCTTGGCCCATGACCGTGGTAAGAATGCAACAGTAACAGCATTATTCCAATTCAAAAGCCTAACCGGACCACATTCGCCCTCATCAACATCTCTCAAGGTCACTGGTGATTATCACCCTGGCTGTGAGGCCCGACTTTTTGTTCCTGTCTCCCTTGGTTACTAACATTACGACCCTATCTGATAAGTGTCCTCTGGACTTAAGAAAAAGAAAAAAAGATCCTTTCTGGATTCTTATTTCTTATTCGTCCATAAACCGTAATTATAGTGGTGAGCAAAAATCCCTTTGGATGAGCACAGTAAGGCACCGTTGCTACCACGTGACTGAGTGATCTTGTAGCTACATTCACAAGCAGTTGAACAGGTGTTATTGTGTTTTTGCTGATGACAGCATATGCGGTCCCGATGCACTGGACTCTCAGGTTTTTTTTCTTTCCTCCCTCTCTGGAAGAGGTAAATATTCAGCATGAACAGAGAGGACACAAATCAAACTCCCGTGAAGAGAGACAATCTAAGGCACACAAAGAGGGAATGCACTCCTACAGAAGGCAAACAAAACAGGGTGTAGGTGACAGACAAGGTTTATTTCATACAACAACGATAATATTTTAAAGGAAAGTAAAAGAAAAAACACACATGGCACAGGACAACCACTGCCTTTGTCATGATACCATCCAAGAACTGACCTCCCGTGATGGATTATTATATTGTATTTAGCTCAAACCACAAGTTTTCTAAGAAACAGTGTGTGATGAATGTTTAATCTTCCTGTGTTTACCACATGATGCAACTCTGAAACATCAGGTACCCTCCGGAACTACGCACCGAGATTGACCTCGCATGCTGCCCGAACTATTCTGCTCTGCTGTACTGAATGTACTGTACATGTTCACATCACACAGATAATTTATTTATAACACAATGTCACAGTTTTTGATGCTGCTTTCAGGATAAACAACATGCGAGATGGACCTCCAGAGAGCCACACCCACACCATCTCTGTGTGGAGCTTGGTTAGGAAAAATGTCGACATTAATTTGTATCCATGTGATACGGTCAAATTTACTGTGAGTACAGCATGCTGTCATTTGTCATTGATTCATCATCGCGATGCCATGCAGCTCTTTTAAATATTTACAATGAAAAGAAGTCACATACTGGAAAATGCAGGCAGTTCTGGCCTGGGTGTTAGAGAAGTGGACTTAGGATTGGGAGATCGCCAGTTTGAATCTCACAGCTGATGTGTCACCACTGTGGTTTCTTGAGCAAGACCCTTAATCCCCCCCCCCCCCCCCCCCCCCCCATTTGCTCCCTGCAGCACCGTAATGTGGCTGAATCTCAATATCCTTGAAATGGGATGGTTCAATGCAAAAAAAAGGAATTTCCCCAAGGAGATTAATAAAATGTGATTAGTTTAGTTGGTTATATTAGTTTCTACTGCAGACTGTCATCACCCAGCTGGTGCCAAATAGCCTCGAGGCTGGGAATTTCGAGACGATTCATGCTAATAGGGTATGGAGGTGCTTGTGTTTGCTTCATGGCCTATATAAAATAGACATTGCTCAGTCTGGGTTGTATTTTTCTGTTATTGCTATGCCGTGTAATGATTTGTGTTGAGGAAATACAAAAAATGTTTTTGGTACATTACTGTAACCGCTTCACCACAGACATCACCAAGCCAGTGACCGATAACTATCCTATTTCAAACATAATAAATACAAACAACATAATGAGTATATTGAATACAATGAAAATGAAACCTAAGATGCTGGAACAAGATTAGGAAGCAGTAGCTTAATAAATATATATATATATATATATATATATATGCACCTGCTGATATATATATATCAGCAGGTGCTGGGACCTTGAGGGTACCTATGGCAAAATACATTAATGTGTATATATATATACACAATGTATTTTGCCATAGGTTCCTTGTATTCTATAAGCAGATAATGAATGTTGATTTATTTTCAAATGGATAAACCATAAGTACATTTGACATGAAGTGGTAATGTTATTTGCTACAGTTTTGATCATGCATCGGCTTAATACAGCTTACTGTGTGTCTAAGACTCTATAATTGCTCTCCAGGTTTTGCACAGTGGATCCACAAAGCTCCCAGGGGAATTGGTCAGACGCACAAAACAAGTAGAACCAAGACAAATTACATGTGTGTGAATGGGAGAGGCAGGCAGAAGGGTCAAGTAGCAAGGATTAGAGGTCGCAGAGGTGGATGAGCTCAAGGAGAATGTGGGGTCGACCATCCAGAGCAATGGACAGTAGACAAAGAAATGAATAAGAGAGTTCAGGCAGGAATGAAATGGGTGGAGATAGGTGCCAGGCCTGATGTGTGACAGGAGGAGAGCAGCAAGAGTGAAAGGGAAGGTTTACAAGCCAATACTGAAACCTGCTATGATGTATGGTTAGGAAACCGTCTACAAGACACGAAATTGAGCTGCATGTGGAAAAGATGAAGATGGGCGGGTTTCACTGGGAGTAACCAGGATGAACAAGATTAGAAATGACCACATCAGAAGTACAACAGGAGCTGGGCAGTTATAAGAAGAAGCCAGAAAGACTAGGTTGAGAAGGGTTGGAGATATAGGGGGAGACAGTAGAGGTGGTCTCTGAGGGAAGCAGCCCAAACACAGAAATTAAGATAGAACAGATAGAATGCTTTTATGTTTTGTACTTTCCTCCATTCATAATCTCTTTCTCTAAACTTTGCCTGTTGTAATTCAATATTTGCAGCATCCGAAACTGCTTCTACTCTTGCATCACTCACAAAGCAAAGACTTTTACTGAGTTGTGAGAAAATAGAGATACAGCATTTTTAACTCTGCCATATTTACTATGTAACTTTAGTTGCTTTTTTTCCTCCTTCTTCTTACAAACTGAATTTGCATATAAGTGTATGAAAAATAGTAGGAACTTGCTGTACCTCATCCACCTACAGTAGTAAAACGCTGCCTCTTCATGTATTCAGTTATATAGTGTAGCACACAGGGGAAACTTTCTGATTCACCAGTTATTTTGAGTGCATTTTGTCGACATCTTTAATACACAGCTGGTGTGGCAGGTTGCTGATTTTGCTTGAAAGGAGGCGCTGCCTTAAAGTGTCGGTGAAAAAGTGTCTGCCTGTAGTAAACAGTACAGATTATATTATGAACTGGAATGTGATTGACGGCAGTTTGACTGTATGATGCCGATACATATCTGTGGCTCATTTTTTTTTATTTTATTTTTTTTAGGCAATTTCCCCAGCTTTAGAAGCGGGCATGTGGTATACACCTACAACATCTTTGCCTTTGAGTGCTACGCCACGGTAAATAAAAACTGCCCAAGTAATTTTCTCTTTTCGATTTATCGCTGATGCTGTGATTCAGTCAGCCGGCGCTCCGACTTGATATCTTTGGTCAGCCCCAAATCTATCTGGCATGCAAACAAATCTGTAAAATGAACATTTTGAGTCGAATGAAGGGAGCTTTGTTGTTTGTGGCCTAAAGTCACCCTCCACAGTTCAGTCAGAAATCACAAAGACAAAGCACACAGCCACATAATTTTACGAGCTATGAAATATTGAATCATAAGCATAAATTTCAGGTCACAAGCAACCAGAAACAGAATGTACTGTCCATTCTGGTTGCTGCATTAACTTGGCATGCATTAATAATCCCAATTATTTTACTTTTCTTATCAAAAAGACTGACAATTATAATCCTCAGTGTGTTTCTGTTAGCTGTGGATGTCGATATATGCAGCATCAACATATAACATAAGATTATCTATTATTCTTCGATATTCCCCTTGGGGAAATCATTCCTCTGCATTTCACTCACTCACTCGAGTCATCGTTAACTTTAACTACACATTAACTTCAGTCCACTAGGAGCAGTGGACTTGGGGTCAATGGCCCTGTGTATGGGCCTGTCAGCCTTGGGATTTGAACATGTGAATCCTTTAAACGAGAACCTGCTCCTCTAACCTCTAGGCCACCACTGGTGATAATTGTTTGCTCATATCATACAACTATTTCATTGCACTATTCCACCTCCTAAATCCCTGGATTTAATAACTGGTCCAACCTCCATCCATTCATCTTTTCTTTCCCATTCAGTCCACATCAGCTGCAGTGGCATGATGAAAAGCAGAAAACCCAGATAGCTGCTTTTCTGGTGTCCTTTGGAAGTAAATACCTTAACCAGGCACTCCTTGTAGCTGCTTTAGCTCTCACCTTCCCACGATTTCTGCTGTGAATGTGTCACGGAGAAATTTTACAGCATCACCTTTGATTCACATCCGGGCTCTGACTGGCTCCATTCAGCAGGGGAAGTTTTTTTTCTACCTTATTTTGTGTGTGCAGTTATTCTGTTGTCGATTGACTTCAGTGTTTAGGCTTGTTGTCCTGCTACACCGGCCAACCTCTGCTAAGCTTCAGCTGGTGGGCAGCCATTCATTTTCCCTCCCATCATGTGAACCATCCAAGCTCTAAGGCAGTAAAGGAGCCCTTATTTATGCTCTTTGGCCAACATTCAGCGATGGCTTGGGTTTTCTTTTACTTTCTTTCTTTTTTTTTCTTTTTTTGAACAGAGCCTCTTTTTCTGGTGCCCTGCTTTCAACACCACAACTAATGAATACATTGAATATGATGCACCTTTGAACAACAGTCCTAACCTATTCCATTGAGTTGTTATTATTTCAGGGTTTTATCTTACCTCACTGTGAATTCAGTAATGTTCTGTTGTAGTGACGCATGAAGGGATATTGTAATATTTTATCGAAATCAACTATTCTTTAAAGAGCATTTTTAAAGATAGCTTTTTTTTTTTGCACAGACAAGGCTCATATTTGCAGATATTTCTTTTGAGTTTCATTTGAGGGTCAAAAACTTTGAATCTGGTTTATTGATTGGACTTCAGGTTTAGTACCTTAAGGTCCAAATTCAATACGATCTTGTATGATGGAAGCTTTTTACGGGAATAATACCGTGAGTGACATCATACACAGTATTAAACTTAGGGTTTTAAGTGTATTAGGCCTTGATAACTCAAGAACGATGTGTTGGGAATGGTATTGTCTCCACGTTTACTTGCTTGTATTCTCCATTGAGTCACTGGATAAACGTGACACTTTGAAATTATTGGACATGTTGAGGGAGGAAGTTTTGGAGATGAGCTGTCACAAGTTCGTAGTAAATAGAGCAACAGAAGTGGTCCAGAAAAGGTTCCAGGTCCTAAATAGTGGCACAAGACATGTATGTGGAACATTTTGAAGATGAACCAACTCTGTCTCCAAGCAAAATGAGGGAAAAATGACTTTTTTGAAATGTCGCTACTGCATTTGATCATATCTTTTAAGGACTTGAGTATCCTCTAAAGAATTGTAAAGGTAATTTCAGGAGTTGTAAGGACTTTCTTGCAATTAGTGACATTGTGTCAAGCAGTAAAGTTCACAGGTGTAAATTTCTGTCTTGAATGAAACGCAGAGTTGGTGTGGGTGGACCCACCAGCACCAGACGTGACTCATCACTTCACTCTGTTGAAAAAGACGTTGTCTGAAGAAGCAATATTGGATTTAAATGTGATTTTCTTAAACTGGCAGACTCTCGTAATGTTTGACAAATTTTCACTGAAGCAATTTGAGAGCACATCTGTTTCATTAGAGGGGCTCATATCTATCCATCTTATCTGTCAATCTTGTCTTTTAGGACCTCCGTGCACCTCGTCAGATGTCTTCATGCTTGTGTGGCCATGCAGATGATTTGAGCCATTTTTACCTCAAATAGGGAAGAGAAGCACCACATGCTGGATTTTTTAAGTAGATATCTTAAAGGCATATATCTACCAATACTAAAATTATATTTAATTATGGGCATAATAAAATGGGAGCAATGATCTGCTTCAATAGGTTCCTGGCAAGTCCAAAAAGTATTGCTTCCTTTCAATAGGAAATGCTGCAAAAGTGCCTTTTAAATTTAAATATACAGCATAAAAATGAACCACAAATTAGTATGCTAACCTATGCAGAAAAAGTGGTATTCATGGTAAATAAAACTTGATGTTTTTCTTAATCTGAAGTGAGTGTTGATATAAAACAGTGGTGCTTTGAGGGCATGCAAACATAATATATTGGATGTTCCTTACCTTCATGACTCAAAGGTGCCATTTGTTTTAAATTGGATTGTGTCAGTCCAGAGGTTTACATAATAACGGATTATGAAACCATCATCTGGGCATTGTTTCTGTGTATTTTTGTTAGCAAACTGACAGGGGTGTAAGGAAATTGCCAGCTGTCAAGTCTCAGGTGGGCACAGTTCTTCTACCCCTGCAGATGAACTGCAAGGTGTTTATTCAGCCTGGCTTTATTTTAATGTGAACATTAAATCAGTCATGCTAATAAAAGATAGAATCCAAAGTCAAAGGAGCTCCTTGCAGTATTAATTGCTCGACTCTACAATCAAGGATTGCTGTCCAAGGCCATTTTAGAAATGGCTATGAATCATTATTCATGTTTCATGCAGACAGCTTTTTGAACTACTGTGACGCCAAAAAGTGTATTTTTTGTCTAAAGTGGACTGTCCTTCCACAAACCTTTTGATGCCATGTTATTATGAAAATCTTGAAAAGATGCATACTTGATATAATTGCACTCTCTTCTGCAGGTGCTGGGTTAAAGCTAGTTTTTGGGGCCCATGGGACACATGTGCTAACCGGCCAATGGTCATACCTCCAGCTGTGAATCCAGTGAGCCTCGACCTGACAGACCACAAGTGATCATGCTATACAATCAAATAGTGTATTTTCCAGACTATGAGTCAGACTCGAGTTAAAATTAAGTTAAAATTCAGTCAAACATCAACTCAGAAATAGGACACTTTAAAAGATTGACATACACAGTATATTTGTTACGCCACGAGTCTCCATCAGCTGTTGTTCCAGAACCATCTGTGAATTTGGCGCTGGTTTGGTCCCCTCTCTGATTGCTGAAGTGCCTTTGAGCTGGAAACGGAACCCCAAATCACTCAAATTGGATGCACTGACCAGCTTTGAATGCATGAATGGTTGAATGTTAGTCGAAAAAGTAGAAAAATAATCATCATTTATTATTCCCCTTGGAGATATTTCTTCACTGAACTGACCGGGAGAGCTGATGGGGTGCAAGCATCTTTCGCAGGCCTCCTGATGCATGTTTGTTTCGACTGTGGAAGAAAAGTGGAGTACCACACACAGAAAGGCCCTTTACCAGGACTTTCTCGCTGTGAGGCAAGAGCGCTAATCACCATGCGGCCACAATACTGTAACACTGTAAAGTGCTGGGAAAAGAAATCTAGAAATTTCTCCAGTTGATCACAAGAGTTCTCTCACACTCTGGACACTTCTACCATGGAGCTGTGCATTTAAATACAGTCATAATTTAGGTTTTGGTGGTACTCACACAGTGACACCGAGTGACACCAGCTATTGCTTCTCAATATCACATGATCAGCTAAACAACAACAAAATAAGCTGTGAGTTATTGTGCAGAAAATCTTTTATTTTTTTATGGGAAAAAACAAAACAAAAAACAACTTCAAACTGAATCTGTTTATTTGATCAAAGTAACCAAACTTTCGCAACTGATTTCAGTCTATCAATCATTGATGGTTCTATGGTGTCACAACAACATGAAAGAAGCCAAAACATCTTTAGTGAAGGCTAAAACGCAAGTATGTGTTGTGCTTGTTTTGAAACGCATTTTAAATCCATCCAGTAATTTTCCCATTTTGTCTTCAGAATAGGACTGTCACCAACAACAGCCTGGAAAGCATTCCATTTGACTCAGATTACCTTGTGCCAAAATAATTCCAAACTGCGTTTCAAAATACAGACATGTACAAAAAGAAAATAGGTTGTGAAGAAATCCCACTGAGTGCTGGGAAAATCCATTGGATGCTTGTATCCATACTGCAAAGTGCCCTCTTTTTTTTCCCCTCTCCCACATTTTATCAGTCAGGAGAAAAATGCTTAGATTATAACAGCCTGTGTCACTGTTGTTCTTTTGTTTCTGGTGCTTGACAGTCTCAGAGCAGCTGTGCATTGAAGTTTCTCTGAAACAATATTTTTGGCAACTGTCAGCCAAAGATGACTTTTTACACCCTGATATTGTTTTGCGTACTATTTAACTCCACTTCATGGTCAAAGTCAGAAAGTTGAAATAACCTGGGAACATTTGAGCTGTGGCAAACCTTTCAAAAGTCACTTATGAAGGCAGAAGTGAAACAAGAGTAATGACAACACATTGAGTAAAGCAACATTCTGAGCTATTTGTAGATATTGATCAGTGTTTGTTGGGCTGCTTATGTATTCATTATGTAGCTCTGGTGCACTTGGATCCATCATTCACACCATCATTAGAGAAATACCATTGATTAGTCCAAGATGAAAAGAATCTGCTCAGAAATGTAGAACCATTGTCCTCCCCGACAATCAAAGGCCAAGGCCAAGGAAAACGCTCTTTGAATGAACTCTCTGTTCTTGCCTTGCTGCATGTATTCATATGCAAAAATGTTGCACATAGCGGCAGGCTTGCATTCAATTACTCATATCACACTGCATGTAGAAATGTACAGCTTCTATAGAAGGATAAAAAAAACACTGATAGATTGCGCTCCACTGTTCGTATTGTGTGATGAATGCTGTGAAGCTTAGATGCGGTTACAGTGAGGACTGATTTATCAGCCCTGTTTCTTGCAATTGAAGTTATCCAAACAGTTATCTTGAAGAAATACAGACATTTCACTTGGTATGACAAAACCTATTTCAAAACATGTATAAACATGAACATTTTGATTTACTTATCAATGTATGTACAGTTTCAAACCAATTTCTCTTTTACCTTTAATCTGCATCATGTGGATCAGAAAATAGCTCAGTATAAAAGGCTTTGGACTTTGTTTTAGTAAATTCAATTTTTTTTTTACCTGGCCTTACATTGTCTAACATTTTAACCACACTACATTATTAAAACAGGTAAAGTAAAAAACTTTAGATGGATATATTGTACATTTGGACCGTTTTTGCTGTCATTAGCGGCACTGGAGTGTGACGTAAATGTCTCGTCTCGGTCATATAGAGTTTGTATTCAACATAGATTTGTTTGTAGGTTTGTTCCTGTTTAAACGGGAGTATTTTCCTTCACCGTCTCCTACTCTCTTATATAAAACTGTTGGATTTTCCTCCGCAAAGGGGGGTTGCAGTGATTGTTGTAGTTGGCACAATAGCAACAAAATTGAATGGAATTGATCAATGGCTAACGGAGCTAACCAGCCACTAGATTTAAAAAATAAGCTGCTTCAGCATTAAGAGCGGTGCTCTGGTCAGTCCACAGGAATCTTAGCTATTTCAGGACCAATACTTACTGACTTTATTTGTGAACTGCTGTACCCAGTAGTACAAAACAATATTGACCCGTGCTTTGTTCCTGCTTCCTGACATGGTTCAGAGAGAAGACCCGAAAGAAAGGCTGAGAGCCTGCACTGATTGAAACGGTTTATTCAGAATCCAAAAGGCGAGCAGGGTTCAGTGCACACAATAACGTGTCAGCAATTCAAAGGTACAGACAGGGGAAATCCAAAATAAGGTCACAGATGGGGGAGGATCAAAAAAAGGTGAGTAGACAAAACTGGACAGACTTGAGCTAAACAAATGGTTGGGTTATATACTGCCCAAAGACTTGCAATGTAGTAAGACGAACTGGCCACCAACAGACAATCATAAAATGATTAATAATAAAATATTTATTTCGAGAGCACATTTTAAACACAGTATTTAAAGAATTAAGGGCATGGAAAACAGATGGTATAATAACACTGTAAAAAACCATCAAGAATAAATGGAACCACTGAGATGAAGAAACAGACTATGATATAAACATAGCACGTGCTTGCAAAACTTTATTTCAACACGATATTAAAACAATGGTATGCCATCACATGAATACATGTCAATAAAAGTGTAGTACTGATGATGCCATAAGTAAATGCTGTCACTGATCCCACAACCATTAATTCAACAATAAGACAATTACGAATTTGGCCCAGACAATAAAAGCAATATTCCAGAGTTCCAGCTCTCGCCTGAGGATCTGAGGCTGCACACCACACACTTGTATCTATAAACAAACGATGAGTTGAAAACAAATTGCTGAGTTTCAAAGGTGTCACTTCAGCACAATTCACAAATGTCAGGACTGATATTTTTTCACACGTTATTCATTGTGAAACACTAGGTTATTCAAGTTATCACAAGACCAATTATTCCTTACATCCTGTATAACTGATTCACCAATGCCAATTTCCTTAATACGTTGATGAAAAGTACATGTTGTGAGGTTGTGCACACTAAGCATTGCCTGTTGAGATATGGCACCTCCATTTAACCAGGAACACATTGTAAACATACTGATCTGGATGGTAAAAGTACATGTAGTAGTAACCAGATGCTTTTTCTAAAATGTCATAAAATGTCACTCCTTCAGAAATGTTCCTCCAGCAAGTGCGCAACCATTGCATCTGTCAGATTTGATGGATGGCACCGTACAACTGTTTACAAAGAGCAGCACATAAATATAAAAATGTTAACTGCTGTTAATAGCAGCTTTCTATCTTTTTGGTGACATTTAAATATAGCATGTTGTTTTTATCGTCCACACACTTAAAGCCAATGTAAGAATGTTAGAAAATGATGTAAAGCATTTCTCAGAAGTCTAAATTTGATGTGCGTGTGATCCGTTCATTGACCTGATCTCCAGTTTCAAAGTGTCCGGCACAATGAACAAGTCTAACACTGCTATTTGACTGTAATTCACATTGAGCCTAGATCCTCTTTGAGAAAGCCATTATGATGCAGTCCAGTGGTGTCTGTTTCTCCACACTGGGACCAGTGCTGGTTTCTGTTCTCATTTTATCATTGAAATCTCCTCGAGAAGGAAATCCAAGAATGTCGAATTTGAAAACATCTTGATGGAGTCTTGTTTCTGCTGGTGATTCACTGAAAAACTGAAGTGGCCTTGTTAGTAAGACTCCCCTGGAGTCCAAATTTAGCCCAGTCTTGACTGGAATGAAGAGAAGTAGAAGATCATTAGACATCGAGATGACCTTGTTTTTTCCAGAACAAAATCTTTAAGGGTAGTGTATACCAGATACATTATTAGAAAAATCTGCTGATAAATGACATTTCTGTGTAACATGTGAAGGGGATACTGCCATTTATCATCCATATTATTGTCTCTTTCTCTCTCGCCACACAAGGATAGAGCTAATATCGTTTATAGTTACTTAGTAGTGGCAATGTGGAGGGGTTCTTATTCGGCAATGAATGGCAGGCACACACACGCTTTTAAATACTACCAGAGACACAAATACTTGTTTAAGCAGTTTTGAGGTTGTTTCAGCGACGTTTGGATTAGAAACTTTGCCTTACAATTCAAGGACATTCATATTCACAATTCAAGGACATTAGATGTACTGCTTAACAACCATGCCAATCATGAGGGACGCATTGGAGCATGACAGCAGTGACTCATGACAGCATTAGAAATGTATGTAGCGACCCAAGTGTGTAAAAGGCAGCATATTTGGTCCTTCAATCTTCTTGCTGTGAGGCGAATCACTATTCCACTTTTGTGTGTACGGGGGTGAGGGGGGAGACGTATTTGTGTGCCTTTGTATTTTTGCTTTTATTGACATTTTGAACATGTAAAGCACTATGTTCTGCATCACAGTGTATGAAAAGTGCCTAATTCATTTTCTCACCCTGCAGTGAAATGTTAGTCAACCATGAAAAAAAGTTTTGGTTTAGTTTCCTGGATGAATGCAACACACTATGGGAAAGATTATCAAATTGATTTTAGGACTCATGGAGTCGCATGCTGTCATCACCAGACCATGTACTGGATCGATAGACAAGCAGAAGTCTTGAATCTTTCACTATGACACATACGCTCTTGATAAATTGCTTTAAGTGGTCTTATCTTTTACAAATATGGCTTTCTGCTATGTCTTTTCTTATAGTTTTTATGATTTCTTTTTCTCCAAAATTATCCAAAAAAGGCTCAAAACCATTTGTGATTGAAAGAAAAAAATACCAATTTTTGCAAAACATTAAACAGATGTTGCATGAAGGTCAAGTATGTGTTTGTCACTTAACTATGGAAGAAAAATGAAGAGAAATGTAGATATGTGAACAGTGAAAACTCCAAAGGTGGTGTTTACTCTTCAGTGCCAATAAATCAAACTCAGGCTAAGAAACAGAGCAAACATTTTCCTGCAGGGCCTAAGCATTTAGCGGACAGTTACAAAGTGGGCAGTGTGTTTTTAATCGCTTCATGCCACACTCCTCCCTTTGGAGGCGGAGAACAAGCTTGTCGATCTGTTCCAGTGAACATCAGGGGAGAACACCTTGAAGCCTGGAGCCGCTATCTGCTATGGCGCAGTGGTGGTAATGATTAAGTATCAGTCCAGCACGCTCCGCTCATTTCCAAACTATCGGTTTCACCTTCTCCACTACATCACATTTGTGGAGCAGAAGGTAATGATCCACTTGGGTGACTTCCAAGTAATTTTCTTCCCCGTGCTCTCTCACTCTGCATCTCACTCTGTCTTTTCTGTCTCACCACCGTCTCCTATTCTTCTTCACTCTTTCAATTTTGATATTTGATAGTCAACCTAGCGAACAATCTCAGGGGGGGGTCATGGAGACCAGCACTTATATACTTCTTTATGGCTGACACAGAGCCTCCAAAAGATGCAGAATGGTGAGGGAGCTTATGCATGCTGCTGTTATTGGTTGCGCACTTCAGCTTCCTGTTTAGGTTTGGATCTGAACCAATTTCTCGGGCAGCAGAATTGACTGAAGCAATAGGCTGGTGGATTGCTGACATTCAGATTGTGTCCCTGATATAGATTTATACTATGACAGACTGAAATGTATTATTTTCGTCTGTTCTTACTACAGATGCATTGATACTGATGCTAGCTTTGAGTATCAAGTAAAAGTGCTCCAATACCTACAAGTAAAACTGACTACACATTATACACTGACTTAAGCTTCCTCTTCTTGCTGAGCTTATTGTACAATAGTGATTGAAGCATGTCTGATTTTTTTCTTTGCAAGGTCAACAGTTAATTGAACTTTTCATGTACTTGCAGCAGTCTACTGTTAAGCCAACTCTGAGAAATCATTAGCTGGATTTTCTCTCCTTCTCAACATTGACATATTTTATGATATTTTTACCCTTACGCAGTTGTAATATAAACGCCTTTGCTAACATGACTGATGTATTTTTTTCCGTCATTATGGCAGTCAAGTTCCAACAGAGTGAAAGAAATAATTCTATAATTTTTGTATTTGGTGGTTTGAAGGGGAGAGAAGTGGATGGGCAATCAGAAGTGGTAATCAGGTTTAGAACTACTGTTAACTGGTCACCACTATGGGTCCCCAAATAAGACCTTAGACCCCATGTGGACATCGTGCTATGAGAGGCCACTGCTCGTAGTATGTAGAAATATCACTATGATTAGGACGAGTTAAATCCAGATCAATAATTTCCCCAAGACAGATTAATGAAGCACATTTGGTTTCTTTTCTTTTCTTTCTTCATCTATCACCATTGTCACGTGTCTTATCTTTGTGAATCGAAGATCAATACATCATATTGTGGTATGGAGTGGTATTACAGGATTGCATGTACAGGGGGTAGTTAGTCAGTAGAAATTCCTACAGCACAATACAGTCATGTTTTTGAGTATCATACCATATTACTAATTTGACAAATTAGATCATTTGAAATAATTAGAGTGACTGACTTGCTATTTTTTTTTTTTATTGATCCAGTGGTCTTTCTTTCATGAGTGAAATCCTATTAGGTGGAAGTGAAACTATCAAAGCTGTTATAGTTTGCACTTTTACTTTGATGATTGGTGCTGCATTCATGATATTGGAGCGTGAATGTGTGTGCATGGATATCTTAGATCCATGATGTAAGATATGCAGCAACAGTTGATCCAACTTCAACTCATTTGTTCCATATCCTTAATGTTGGAAGATCACTGAGTCAGTGCTTTGCTGTATTTGAAATGAATAATTAGGTAGAACATCAGGGGATAGTAATATACATTTTACTAATTGGTGGGATGAAAGCAGCACACAACCACATTTTACTCTCTGAAGTTTTTACTTACCGGCACAATTTGGATGATCATCCAAACATAATTTGTGCAACAGATGTGACCATTAATCATAAAATGATGCACCGTTTTTTAATGTTTTTATTTTCATTCACCTGCCCGATATTACATCAGAATTCTCCATGAGTGATGATGTTCTGCCATGATGCACAGATACTAACCTTCCTTGACAAGAGTTCAACCAATTCTCTTCTGGAAATATGAAAGACCTCAAGGCTTCGAACAGGGTCAAAAGAGCTGGACCATTCCAGTGCACACTGCATCGCCTCCACAGAAACAACCTGCAGAAATTGAAGTCCTGAGTGAATCTCCGACAGTACGTGGAGTGAATATAAAGATGATTTGATGATCCGATGTGCTGACGTGGGGGGGAAACCTGCACAGCAGTGGAAACTGAATCTGTGCCCTGAGATTCGCACAATCAAGAGGAGGTCTTTTGCAATGTTTGGCGCGGGCAATTATCTCCCACAACGCTCGCTGGCCACGTCTTCCTGACTTAGCACACTGTGCTTCAAAAAAAAAAAAAAATCTATATGGTGTATATAGTCTGGGAGTCGGGGAGGTCTTATCATGCATTATTAGAGTGCACATCAAAAAGGAAGGGCAGGTTTCCTACAAAGATTAAAGGAATTCAGGGGATTACATTTTCCATCCAGGACAACATTTCCACCCAGTGCAATTACCCTTTCAGACGCTAGCCCATGCATTTCAATCAAGAATGACGAGATGATTTCATAACCAAGGTGAAACTATGCTTTTAAAAGACAGGTGGTAAAGTACATGGATTGAATACATTTCACGTTGCTGCAGATAAGCTCCCCACATCCCTCCAGCCTTGTCTTGTTTATCTTCTCTGTGCTGATAATCCTCTTAAAATGGTAATATGTGAAACACCTCGCCAGGTTGTCTTTAAGTCATCTGCTCTGTGTTCACATTACAGAGGCTTAGATTAATTTTCCTTTCAACAGAAACTTGAGACTGATTTCAAACATGATTTGAGGTTTTCTTTAATTCCTCTCAGCTAGTTGACATTTAGGACAATGGCACAGAATAATGGCAACAACACATTTCTCTCCGTTATTACATGACAGTGCATCGGTACCGTGGCTATTTTTCAGCACGCACCAGTGCTGCATCCAAGGCCCCAAAACACAAAAGAACTGAGGAGAATCACAAACAGGTTGGATAATGAGACCGAGATAATTATCTTGGAGCTCCAGCACAGTATGCAACTGTGTCATGCGTCTCTGTGCAATTACTCCATTTAAGACCCATTAACGCCAAAAGTCCCAACATCATTGTGGCAAGGGTTGGTTTGATTGTGTTCTTTATTAATCAAAACGTATCTGTGACCTGTGTTAATTACTCAATCAGATAATGTGTGGGTTTCATTACGAATCAGACAGAAAAAAAAGGGGATTTGCTGCAGACAAACGTTGCGCCAAATCAACCAGTTTTTAAAACCATTCTTGGTGTTATTCCAGTGAATTGTTTAACTTTGCTTCTGTTTTCACAGTAAAGTGGGCTAATTACACACCTCTAATAACCTTTCACTGGTGTCTGTTTGGACCACGAACACTGCCTGTGACCGAATCGGAGAGAATGGTGGTTTATTCACTTAGCAACAAAGACGTATTGATGTGTCATGGTTGAGGCTGCTTCAATTTTCACCTGTGAAATGCTAATCTGACCAGGGCAGGGTCCAACATGGTCAGCATGCAAATGAACATATCGAACGGCCACGGGGCACACATCACGTCTGACCTGCTGCTGCATCTGCAATGCCTCCACATGGTTGAATTCCTCTGGTTCCTGGGCTCAAAGTGTTCAGCAGTAAGTACAAAGGGTAATACAACATAGAGAGCCTTAGAGCTATACCTATTGTGAACAGTGGTGTGTTTGGCAAAGAGGCAACTGAGTAGATAGATGCCTTGACCTTGAAATTAAAATCAAAATACGTTTACATGTGTAGAATATCTATGTATTCCAATGGTATGTCTAATTTTCCCCAGCAGACAATAATCACTGTGTAACCAGTACAGCAAGACCACATTTTAATATTTTTTAATGAGTAGAGATTAAAAGTGAGATTTTAGGCTGCGTAAGCTGGACAAGGAGGATTACTCATGCATTATGTCCACGACAGCTCCCCTGGACAGTCATGTTTGAAACCCTGAAATTCATCTTTGCTTTGATCATTTACCCTTCTTCTCATTGCTTTTAAGCTCTGCCATTACTATTTAGCTTTGTTTACTCTCTGCATTTATTCATCTACCCACCCATTTATCATTTACGATAGGTAATAGGCTTAAAACCAGCAAATATATGATGTTGCATTTTAGTTTTTCAAATTTGCATAATCTTACAATAGTACAGATTTTATGACATTCATCTCAGAAATCCTCCAACGAGTCTTCAGAGTTTTACAATATACAAACACAAATATACAGCGAGAAAAAACAATACAGAAGGAAAGACGTTGGTCTATTCTTTGTGTAGTTGACAAGTCTCTGCATGTGATGCTGCAGTGAACTATTTACTGGACCTCATTTATTTCCTGGGTTCACCGTTGGCCATGCATGACCTTTCTCTGACCATAATATTTAAAGAAGATACAGATGTTTAAAACATATTTGCCAATAAAGCAATTCTGCTCAGTCCATTTTCACCCCTACATTGGTGACAGCCACGGGGCACACATCATGTCTGACCTTACAACTACATTGGTGTAGTTCCAATTTTTTTTCTGTTGCAAATAACTCCTTTAAATAAACAATCGGATCAATAAAGCACAGTTGATGTTTTCAGTTGGCTTGCTGCAAAGGCTTTCAAAACAATATAGTTTTCATGTTGGGCCACTAGTGTGTGCTGTTGTTTGTTTTTGTAATAAAAACCACACAAGCACATGTGCACAGAGAACAATATGCTATAAGCATTAACAATGGTGAGTACACAGACATTTGTATGTACAGATGACAGGTGTTGGATTGCTATTACGGGCGACTGAACTATAAAACAATCAAGTCCCAGGAGAATATCGACTGCGAGTTCTGATACTCTCTATCGGCAATTTGTTTGAAGTAAGCATTTCGTAACTGACAAATTTGTAATTGTCATTACTTTTGCCCAACCCCTGCAAAGTATGGATGAATACTTTCCCTGGTTAATAGGAGTCATTTGCAAAAGGGATTTTCATAGTTAATAACTTGTTTGTTATGCGAATACAAACGACAAGATGTGGGATCGGAAAGGCGAGATGGGAGCTAGATATGTGTGCAGTCACGATATAATTGACCATTTTTCAAGCATGACCTGCTAATCTTTTCTTTCTCAAATGGCACATCTGCAGTTTACCATAATAATGGTGCCACAGTCAACACATGAGATATTGTGAAATAGGTTTTGAAATAATGGATCATTAATTTCAGACAAGAGGGGGCATTAAACGGCAACTTGTCTCAATTTGCAGACATGCGTAGAGATGACAATGTTGTAAAAGGGGTCTCGTCCTTTTCACCTCTGAGGTCGATCCGATGGGACTGAGCTCAATCTGCCATTAAGAAGCTATTGCCACTTTCCATAGCTGCCAAGTGTGGCACATTCAGTGAAGTCGACCCATATTATTGTAAAATGGATGTGGCATTGTTCTGACATTTCAGAGAAGTGCAGCTGGGAGTTTTTAAGCACAGATTAGATAATGTACGTGTTTAGTTTTTTTAGGCTTTTATTTACTCTCAAATGTGGAGTTTTGATTGTAAGAATGTAGACATGTACTTTTTCAGTGTCAAAATATGTGTCAACATATATATGTTTTCATATTCATTTATCCTCAAAGTTAATTGAAGGAAATTAACTTATTGCTGAATTTGTGATTTTCCACAACGCTATTTGGTCATGTTGTTCGAAAATTGCAGTACACAAACATTTTGTCAGAAATAGCTCCTTTTGCACTTACTTCACACTTGGTCATAGGTTTCACCTCTCGCTTTCCATTTCACAAAGGATAACATTTACACAAATATGACATCAGGTATAATTATAAGCATTGTTTGCTAGATTGTAAAAGAAAAAAAAAGTCAGTAAAAAAAGCATTAAAAGGGTCCAGAAACCCCTTCAAGGACAGAGAACACTAAATTAGCTTAAGTTTTATTTTGACATAATGTGTAACTGAACAGAAATTAATGGGGAAGAAAAAAACTCAATACAAAGCTTATTGCTGAATAAAAACTTTGGGTTTCATGGTTTTCAGGGTGACAGGGTGCGGGATCCAGCCTAAGCCAACAAAGAGTAAATGATTTGCCAATCATTTTCAGTACAAACACAAAGAGAAAATGTCACACACAGTAACACACATTTATGGCAACCATTTAACCTCATAAACAAGTATTTGAATTTGGGAAGAAACCAGAGTACACAGAGAAAACCTCCAGGGAGACAATCAGCCTGGATTCAAATCAACCTTCCTGCCATAAGGCAAGAGTGCGAATCACCACTACTGCAGTCCACAAAATAACATGATAGGACTGTTTCAATATCAGTGACAATGATGTATGTTAAATTTATGGTTTCAGTACATTCAGTGCCTAAGACCAATAAGTCATTTAAAGACTGCACTTGAGAAGTGGCACAGAGATGTTGAGTTCAGCACTTTTCCCTTGATAACAAACTGAAGACCAAAGGTCATGTCCAGGCTTTCTGTGTGGATGTTTCTGTTCCCATCTGCCTTTTGTATAGTGGATTCTTTCTAAAATCAAAAGTCTGACTATATTTTGTCACTCTTTGTGTCTGAAAGTGCCCCACTCCCAATCTTGGCTCTTATAGACAATAAGGCCTCACCACCTAACCTTGGATAATC
The DNA here is from genome assembly GCF_963422515.1 of Blennius ocellaris. Lineage (NCBI taxonomy): Eukaryota > Metazoa > Chordata > Actinopteri > Blenniiformes > Blenniidae > Blennius > Blennius ocellaris. The sequence goes on from NC_137656.1 coordinate 6,637,211, forward strand.
AAAACTGATAAATGGATGGATTTTCCATAAATTAACTTTGATTGATGTCACGTTGATGTTGAAATTAAATTTCAACATCAACGGGACATAATAAAACGTCACCTGTTTGAAAGTCATAGGCTTTGGCCCCATTTACACAATAAGGTTGTCAAGTGATAACAGGATACTTATGTTGCACTTCAGTGGTCTCTTTACACAACAATACTGCTCAAAGCCACACAAAACCCTCTGAATCCATTTCTGGGAAAAGAGGAAAACACAGCTTTTCTGCCAAATTTCATAGAATTCACAGAATTACAAAGTCAGCACAAGAAGTTAGATACTATTCTTGACTTCTACTGGTTAGATTAGAGGATAACCAAAGAACTAATTGTTGGTGAAGATACTTCACGAGCTATTCTGCCTTAAGCATTTTGCACAGGTGACTTGTATGATGTGATGTTACCAGAAAACAGTCTGAGTTTGCAAGTAATGTTTGTCTGTTTTTGTTCTTTTCTGACTGACTTCAGAAAAGGGATTTACAGAAATTAGCTGGTCTGTTTGTCTATTTTGCCACTGAAAACAACATGTGGATAAAGCTCTCTGTTTTTTCATGGACACATCTCTTTACTTAAAAAATATTTGAACTTCATTAAACCCTCCATAGCCACTGACTTTCAGTGTTATCATTTGTAAGAGAAGGTATGACGGCTTTCAAAGTGATGTTTCTCATTTTGGATTCTCAGCTGTAGCTTTTTAATTCCCCTCATGCCGGTGTCTCATATCTATATTGTTCCACTTTGTTTTTGTTAGAGAAAGAAGTCTCTTCACTTATCACCCTGTTGACTGAAGTCGATTGGAATGAATCTCATGTAAAGAATATTAGATTCCAGCTGCCACTGTGAAACTGTGCAGTTGCTACTTTGCAGATATTGGAATGCAATATGCAATATAGATAATTCTTTTTTTGTGACCCTAACAGTAAACACAATAACCATACAGTTGTCATATTTCAAACATTTTATTTACAATGGTTGGTGCGGTGTATTGACAACCACTTGAGCAGAGATGAAGGGTCACATGTCCTGATTGTTGAGATCCAAGTCTCTGCACCATCTGATGTCGTCTTTAGATTCGATCGACCGGGGATAGTGAAGCGTGGCTGCTGACTTCTTTCCTCCCCGAATTTGCCGGATGCTCTAAAACGACAATGAGAGATATCTGTCTGAAAGCCATTTTAACTCCAATATCACAGAACCCGACGACACATTGTCAGTAAGCTGTGCGGCACACCGCATGCTCCATTTTTTACCACTGTGGCTCATGTGTAATTGTTTGATATAAAAGGCACTTGAAGAAAGAGAAAGGAGCAATATCTGTTTGAGGACGTTTACCCTTTCACAGTGCAGATTTAGTCTTTCTCCTGTACAGGGAGAGGTCCTGCACAACATCTGACAAGTTCTGCAAGTGGATCTAGGTATATTGTTTGAAAATTGAGGGAGGAGACTTTACAGCTCAGGGCTTGTTGCTCAGGGCTGATAATATGTATGCATTTTTAAATAAAGCACTGCCTAAGGCCAGAAGTCCACTAGACATGGTTGCATCAGAAGACACAATGTTTCCTGACAGTATATCCTGCCCTCAGGTGTGCATACGCAAAGAAGAGTCAATGGGAGCAATGTGAGGTAACTGGAAAAAACTGCATTTTTGGCAATAATTGACATGTTACTGAGAAATCCAGGAAAATGGTCCAAAAATTTTGTCAGCGACTAGGCTTTCAATAAATAGCACCAATCCCTAAAATGTATCGCAATCCTGTCATCTAATGAAACTTTGATATGGCAAAAGTTTGAACCCGACAGCCGTCTGTTCAATGTGCAGACACATGCTCAACACTGTCTGACGGTGTTGATATTTGCCAAAAGAATCAAATCCATATTCGGTCCACACTGCAAACGCTCCGTGGTGTAGGGCTGAGCATGTTTGCTGTGATATGGTGCTGCAGTCAGCACCTACAGACATCTGAGCAACAAGGGCTGCTGCTGGATGCAGGATTTAGACAGAATCTGTACAAGTCTACTCATCTCATGCATGTTTAATGTTGCTGTACCAGAGGAACTTTTGGGTCTATTTTGTTAACAGTTACTGAATGTATATGTTCCAAATGCTCACAAAGCTGCCATTGGTGCTGACTTGCACAACTAAAAGTTTCAGTTCATGACCCCTGATCAGTGAAATAACCAAGTTTGCAACTTGCCATACAAGTTAAATTTATATTTGATTACAGTTAGTAGGTACATCAAAGTCACGAGTAACTTACCCAAATGCCCCTTTCCTAAAGGATTGCAAGTCAAATGGTGGCACACGTACTGGTTTTCTGGAGTGTATCAACCACTATTAAAGTTAAGTATTTGTAGCTGTGAGAAGTTGTTTCAATAGGGATATAACTTTTAGAAACCACAAAAACTTTGGCATATCACCTGTTCTTGACAGAAATAAATGTATGAGCCAATATAAACAATAAAACAACAGCACAACAGCTGAAATAGAGTAGCAACATGCAGACAGTAGCAGACTATTCTTATGAATGTAAGCCACTGTTTTTGTGCACCACATATACTGAAGAAGCACGAGAGTGAGAGCAGTGAGACAGCAGCAGAAACTTAAGCAATCTAAGTTGCACAACTGATATAAAAGTGATCAGTTATTAAACATTGAAGCCAACAGTATTGCTAATAAAGTAATGCATTACCTTGTGATGCCGTTTCCTCAACACTGGAAATAACTTTTGCTGCAGCAATTCCTCATAGACTTTTACCTCCCGGCTCACCTGCCTCTTACCAATGTCTAATTCACAGCTCCGCTCCACATTTGTTTACAAACTGACAGAGATGTCACAAACATGAGCTCTGGAAACAAACTAGGCCGCATGCGCCACTTTTCCTGATTTAAAATGCATGTCACTGCAGCCACGTAAGACCACCATCATGTGTCTTATCAAACATTCATGCTCTATTTGCCTGGTCAACGTCCCTGGGCACAAAACGTCTAGACGATACACTTCATCTTCTGGTGTTCTACCATATCATTAATTATTACGGCAGCCTTTGAGGATGCTCTCATTTTTCTCTTCCCTTTCTAAATCGACGTAAAATTTGGGATAAACAGACGAGATTAGCTTCTTGTGTAAGCAAAAATAGATTTTCACCGATGTGCAAATCCACACCTATGGCCAATTTATAGCAACTCTTAGTTTGGATTGAAACCAGAGTACCGAGAAAAGAAATTGTGTGCATGCAAATGGAGAACACGCAGACTCTACACAGGAAAACCATTGATAATTCATCCATCCATCCCCTTTATCTGCTTTATCCAACATAGTCAATCAGAGAAGATTATGGACTCTGGACAGATTGCCAATCTCATAAAACACAGACAGAGGGAGACAATCACACACATCCATCCACTCATCTTCTATAGCACCTTTATCCTTTTCAGGGTCGTGGGGTGCTGGAACCAATCCCAGCTAACTGTGGGTGAGGGCAGTATACACCCTCGAAGGGTCACCAGTCCATCACCCATATATGTACATATATGTACATAAAATATAGGAAAATGGCCAATTTTATATATGTCACATATATTCAAAACCTATATTAAAACATATATGTTTATATAGGTTCTTTCCATGTGGGCAATTACATGTGATACCAATTTCACGTGTTCGCACATACATAAGTTCTTCTTGCATAATTGTTGTTTAGTTAGTTCTTAGTTATTGCCTTGATATGACAGTTGCCAAAGTGAGATATGGGCTATATATATATGTGGAAATAAAGAAGCAGTACAGGAGACCTATATGGCCTGTATATTCACATATATGCACCTCAATTTTGCCTATTTGTGGCATATATATGCATAGATGCAGCATACATGTGCATATATGCAGCATTTATGTGCATATATGCAGCATATATATTGTCATATATGTGCATATATTTGCAAACATGTCTGCACATATTGGCTGTACGAGAACAAGCTGAAACAAGTGTGTTTATCAAGCTGAGCTTTTCACATCATTCATGGTAATTGAAGACAGTTGTAGTTTAAAATGAAAGAATTAATGTTTTTGTTCAACAGGCTCCTCATTTACTTGAACAAACGAGCACTGATGGAAATATGTTTACATTTGGATGTTTTTACATAACCATGTCCAAATAAGCATTTTTGATCCAGATCAAAGTTTTGGATCTACATCCTGTCATGAGGAACCTTGTTTACATGTTGCCATATGTCTCTGGTATGACAGAGTGTGGAGTCGTAGCAGCAGAATGTAGTGATGATCCAAAAGCTTATAAGCTTGGCTGTGGCTCAGTTGGTGGAGTGGTTGGTCTGCCAATCACACTGTGGGTGGTTAAATCCCCTATCTCACCATATTCATGTGTAGAAGTGTCCTTGATTCTCCGAATTGTTCCCAATGGAGGTCAAGCACCTTCTATATCAGCTACCACTGGCATTGGTGTGTGTGTTTGTGAATGTGACTAACAGTGGAAAGTACTTTGGGATTGTTGGCTCAGTGAAAATGCACTATAGAAGTGAAGTCCATTAAAAATAACGGAAAAACCTATATATTCCATTCAGGTGGGCTCGTTCTCCAAACTGATGATTCAAACCACTTTTTCTGTAAATCCCTTTTTTGCTGCCGAGAGGGTGAGTTTATTCTCACAACCACACCGTTTATTCATCCCAATACCCCCTTTCCTTTGTTGCTTTAAGCATTTATCTGGATGCTTAGTTTTAAGAGAGGTTTTTAAAGGTTGGCATTATGGACACTACAAGTGGTTTCCATTCTTGCAGTTTCAGAAGACGATGATTTCACACCAACTTTAGAAGAAAGCTGCGCTAGTTATCAAACATTTCAGATCTGATTAATACTTTACTACTTATCTATTTAACTTCCATGATCGTCAATGAGCACAAGCCAAAAGAGTGTGTTCTTTTTTACAATGAACAGTGTTCTTTGTCACAATTTTGTGCCTTTGTCACAATGCAGTGTTTCCTAAGAGCTCAAAGGTCAATAACAGGCATTCATAGTTTTTGGTCATGTTTTATATAACATGATCCTCGTACTTCCAATCAGAGTGTCATCATTGCTACACTAAATGTCATGATGCTATGCTGAGCTGACTTCCGCCCAAATTCTATTATAGGAAGTCCAATGCAATCAACTTTGGCTCCCAGACTCTGTCACGGAAAGCGACATTCTATTTTCTTCAAGGGGAACGAAGGCGAGTACTTCAATTTCAAAGAAGTTGTTATTTGCCCTCTGACAGTGTCTTGTCCTTGAACCAAAACATCATTCCTCAAAAGCTGTTGGCCTACCTGGGTCATTGCCTTCTTTCTCATACTTCACCGTGTTTCATTAACCCGTATAACCAGATTCTGCACTCACAAATACAGACGGAGCTGAGAAGTGTTTGGGGCTCTGTTTGAGGAGAGATTTACGAGTTCTACTGCAGCATGAAAAGGATCCAAAAGCTTGACATTGGGCATGAATGAAGGACATTCAAAGAGAAATATGCATTCAACACTTCCAGATTGACAGTATTTGCTGTGGTTTGATACAGTGACGTTGTGGCAAACGTAAAACCAACTGAACAAATAGCCATTAATAGGCAAAAGGAAAAAAAGACAGTTTCAGTCTTGGCCTGTAACTTTCTTTCATTCTACCAAGATCATTTTCTGTTAAATGAGCTAATATCTCCTCAATCATCTGGTGACTTTCTATTATAGGCCTTTTTTTTTCTATGAATGAGGTCTTACTTGAAGGGGAACAAATTACTTGAAAAAACGTGAAGATAAAAGTCAACGAGCTTGAAGGGCCACCTGAAGATAATGCTCTGTGTCAAGGGGAACATATTGTTTCACTGCAGACCTGGAAGTCATTCCACTCATCGGTTAGGCAGGTAAAAAGTAGATAAAAGAACAAAAGCACTTTCAGAGAAGTGCTCATGTCTGTCATCTGTGAGGAATCTCATTAATAGCACCGGACACCGCCCGTACCGTGTCAGCGCCGCCTTTGGCCTGACTCTTAATCAAAATTCATCAGTAAATATTCATGACAGTATGAGCAAACAGAAGGTCTTGATTACTCCAATATGGGAGTGACCTCTATCAATATGGAAATCGTTTAAATGGGGGAATTTTCTATGGAGTTCTTTCAGGAGTTGTGTAGCATTTGAGCTTGCAGGCCAGCTGATCCAGTCTCCCCCATTTCCATGTCTCCTCTGCTACAGTGAGCCCTCTCAGCCAGCGCGCCTTGCATTATTTACGTGTTTATGATTAGTAAAGCCTCACATGGAGCCGCCATCTGCTGGAAAGTAGAATTGGACAGCCATTAGGCCTGTTTCTATTTTACTGGAGGAAGAAGAATAAAAATAAGGAGGAACAGCCAGGTGGCCCCCAATTTACAGTCTAAACATCCATTGCCATGAGAACCCTAAAGTCATAAAATGTGGAATTTATGCCTCATTAGGTGTCCTATTGCTCAAGATTAGTGTTCAAAAATTAACTGGAAACTAGAATAAACCATACAGATGGTGTCCTATCCAGTGTATACCAACACAACACTCGAAACAGCCGACAGAGTAGATTCAGATAGTAAGTAGATAAATATTAAACTTGATCAACTTTGAATTGAATTGAAAAAAAAATGCGGACATGTGGGCACAAATTAAATTATTCAAACAATAACAAAAGTACCTAAAAACAAATAAACCTAACAAGCCAAAAATAAGTAATTGAACGTGAATACAGCTTGTAGAAACAAAAACATTATATGTGCTTACTGATGTCAATTTCTTATTCAATGATTCAATTGTACTTTCAATTATTTTCCACCTCCATTTATTCTACAAAAATCAAGAGCTGTTTTTTTAGTCAGATAAGCTCGAATGTTGTATCGTCAGGAAGTTTAAAGATGTTCATGTAATTATTAAGGCATCCAAGCAAAAAGGAAATGTGGCATTAAGGGTTTATTTTTAATATAAATGCGGAATATCTAAGGTGTCCTCAGCACAGACCCCTAGTCCATCCTCAGTATGGTACTTTGATTTTAGTAGTATACAAAAGATCCATCCTATGCTGTTTTCATTCATTAAATGATAAGGACCATTTATTCATTTAATCCCAAGATTAAAATTTTAAAAATGCTACTAATGCTACTAAATCTGCTGTTCTGTTGAATGCTTTACATAACACATGATGCACTGGTTACAACCAGTTAAGCGTTTTTTGGTACTTAATTTAAATTTTCACATTCAGGATACAAGTGATGAGCATTATTATGTTTTTTTAAAAATTGACTGTATCCATAAAAATTTTACAAAGTTTGTAGTGCTGTGAAAATAGTTTGACCTCTGCCACTGACATGACCACACACCAACACGTTAGATGTGCAGACAGTAAATGCAATAATATTTGATAATGTGCACAACAAACATGGACATTGTTACATTTGCTTCTCACATTCAAATGAGCCAGTATCGCTATGAAGAACTTTTTTTTTTTTTTCAGGCAACTGATGCTCAGCACGATGCAACCCAGCAAGATCCTTTTCCACAGCAGCCAGCCTGTCCTGGACTGCCTGGTTGCATTGTGGCATGCCTCGCTGACAGGAGCTGACAGGTGCAATGGGCTGGCAGCTTTAGTGCCCAGCCGACCACCAGCACCAGCAGAAAGCAAGTGATTTATAAGCTTCATTTTATTTAGGCTTTCATTTTTATTTTCCAAAACCAGCATATGTGAGTTGCTGTGTCCTACAATGGTAAAAAGAGACTTAATGTTTCCCAATTTATTTATGTTTGCATATTTATTTGCACTATATATATATATATATATATATATATATATATATGTGTGTGTGTGTGTGTGTGTGTGTGTGTGTGTGTGTGTGTGTAGGTCATGCTACTCTGGAGGCTCCGAGCACCCTGGTTAGGTAAACTCAACAAAATCATGGGTTTTCACTTAAAAACATTGTGTTAATGGAACCTTAGGAGGCTTCATCCCAGCTGACGGTGAAGGGTGAAATCAAGGTACAACATCAACAGGTCCCCAGCCCATCATGACCAGAAGTTACAACCCCCAAAAACCCATCAACCACTCAGTTAGATGGAGCACTTTATTGCCTCCCAGGTTGTTTTTTTGTTGTTGTTTACCGCTCAATTCTTATTTCTGCACAACTGTTGTTTTCACTGCAAATACATAATGTTAACAACGTTGAGCTGTGAAAGATTGATGGATTGAAATAGAGTTTGTGGAAAAGATTTATGCATTCTGCCTTTGGGTTTATGAGTTTTTGCTGGTATGAAATGTATCCACGGTTTATTAATCAAGTCAATGCTGTTTTGGCAATTGATCAAGTTTGTGTGGTTTTTCTGTGACTTTTAACAGTTGGTGTTTGCATCCACTGGTGGAAGTGTGAAAGCGATCATTGCAAGCAACTGCCAATTTAAAAAAAAAAATTAAAAAATTAAACCATAGCTAACCCTGCATTTTTGTCAGTTATTGTGGGTTTCTTCATATACTGTTTCTCACAACAGTTGTCCAGCATGTTTACTCATTTTGGATGATAGTCCAAAGTCATGGGTGCAAGCACTTTTCTTGTGATTGGCTTACAGTTTCATCTTTTGCTTTTTGCTGTCAGGATGCAACATGGTCCTTGGCAATCGCTCCTCTCCACATTGTGACATTGTGCGCCTCCTATAAGTGCATCCGATCAGATTGTTCCAGCACTTTGTCTTCTCATTGCGGGAGGTGGAGATGGTCCTGTCAGACACAGGTGCACCAGCAGTATGATGTAATCAGCGGCAGACAACATGCTTCACTCACCCACAGAAGCAGATAACCCCAATAATACATTTGTTCAGTCCTTGTGTTTTTGACAAGATGGAGCAATAACACCAAAATGAAAGAGTAGATGGAAACCAAGAGAAGACAGATTGCACTCGCATGCTATCTTGAAGAAGGATGTGTTCTGTTGTCAGGTGCTGCTCTTCACACGCTGCCAGTAAAACTGGAAACAGCGGGACACTTGTAGAAGAGACTGAGATGAACAAAGATGGACGGGGTAAGACTCAAGTTAAACAAAATAAATCATCTTGACACAAATAAAGGAGATATGTGTTATGTGGAATTTCTTGATTTGGAATCCCTCCGACATGGGGGAGGGAAAGCAAACTAAAGGCTCCAGTAAACTACTGTGACTACATAAAGTAAAGGGCAGTGCATAGCCTCGGTGCAGGTCCTTCAAAGTAGTTTAACGCCATAACTCACAGGGCTCAGAAGGATCCGTTTAAAAACTGCATGAGACTTGTTGGTAGTGTTCATTTTCTAGCCATAATGAGCAATCTGGCACAAAGATTGACAGTGAGGCTGCACATTTTAGATATGGGATTAACCCAACAGGCAGTAGCAGCAGGCTACAAGCTAGCTTCCGGAGGTGTGCTAAAAATTGCAGATGGTTCTGCTACAGGGATTTTCTGTCCCGCCCCTGGGAGGTGTGAGTTAATCACTCTTCATTTTAACAGCACCACTCCCGTCTGGAGCTTTGTAAACATGCCCAATGACATTGACCAATCACAGCCCTCACAGTCTTCATACGTTCCCTTAAGATCTGTGCCATGTTGAACACGTAGGACTGTTCTTGACTACCGAAATAATTAGAGTCTTTTTTTAAGTTTCATCCATACATGCCCCACTTATATATACACTTGCGTCATCCTTTCATGACTGTATAATACATTTGGCCATTTTGGGAGAAATTTGAAGGTCTTTTGATGCTGTTTTTTTGTTCTGATCTTTTTCACAATTGTGTGATTATTCTCATGGAATCTATAGTTTTGTCCTGAGACTGTAGTCTCAATTTGTACGTTTCATTGTCCCTCTATGGTCAGTCCAGACCGATCCATTAGAAGGTAACCATCCACTCAACGTCTCCAGGAAGAACAATTCCTTCAGTTAGATGAGGGTGAAATGTGACGCAGCCTCACCAACACTCCTTTGGGTGCCACCAGGGACCTGTACACATTGATTACTAATTGTCCTTCGCCACTCCTGAGAGGCTGTTTGTTCCGATGGGAGGTGGCTGTTACACTACAACTGGCCACAGGGACCATTCAAGGGCAATTGGAATAAAAACAAACTCAAGATATCCACTCAGAAGGAAGCAAGAAGAGTTGCAGGCTCGATCGAGTGGCTTCTGTGGGAGAATGTGGTGGCGCTTGACAGAGTGGATTTTTTTTCTTTAAAGGAAAAAGCTTTCAGTACAGCCCGTGTGTAATAGCCACCAAATGATTCCAAGTACTGAGATTGCCTTGGCCCAAAGCTTGGACAACTATCTTCATTGCTGGAGTCAATTTTATGATGGATCCTAAGAAAGCCAGAAGACAAAAAAGACTTTTTGAGGTTGTATTGAAAGACTAAAACAGAGGTCTGCAAAGAACCCCAGTATTTGTTTAGAGCCACAAAACAAACATAACTTCTATGATGAGGATAGCACACCTTGTATATAAAGTTGTATATAAAGCTTTGTCATACATACAAACATTATAACTGAGGTTGGAATTTTGAAGTTTTAAGATGAATCAAACTCTTTATTTAGTATGCGGATGTGACACATTTTATTTGAGCCATTCTTTATGAAATGCCAAGTTTTGAACCTTGAACTGCAAGTTAAGTGTCCCTTTGATGGGTAGCTTGGTCTGCAGATGAAATGGAAATAGTGTCAAAAAATGTTGGTTTACTGATGATTTTCTTACAGCTTCAGGGAGACCCTCCAGAGGCTGGTGGCGCCAGCGCTGCGGGTTGGAGACTGCTAAGAAGTAAAAATGTACCTTTAACTTCCTTAATAAAAAGATGATGTAAAATGTGCAACAATCGGGCATCTCGTCAATGATGTATGCTTAGAAATGCATTTCTATCATGATCTATGTTGTAAAATGCATTTTCTCCTTTCGGGTACAAATTAACTTTTAAAGAGATAGGATCATCCAATGATAATAAGTGAGCTGAAGGTTACTTTAAGCCCCATTTACATAACAATTCTATTCAAAACAGATATGTTTTATGCTCACTCAGCAACAATTTGAAACATATGTCACGCAGAAACAGCAGAAATGCTGGAAACAATATAGTTTTCATATAGGGCCACTCGTAGATGCTGTTGCTTGAAACAGTGGCCCCAAGCACTGTAGGCATGTAATCAGACACCTACAATCCAACTACAGTTTTCTATTTCCACTGGAAAACATTGTGTGAACAGGGCCTAAAAGTGCTGTACATTGTACATCCCTGGGAGCGGTTTGGGATTCAGGGTCTTTCTCAAAAACACATCGACATAAGAGGGAATCTGCAAACTTCTAACAAGTGAACATTGGTTAAACTCTGTGATGGGAAGGTGCTCACCCCGGTGTGACACTAATGTGTGTCTGTCGTGACCAAGTGTCTCGCCCACCCTCTTCATAAGGAAGCACAGCACAGATGTGCTCGTTAACAACATCAGCTGGCCATTCAGCCAATCATGCTCATTGTTCTGAGACAAACCTCGCTTGTATCTCATGCTCAACAGAGCACGATCAGTTGGAAACATGTCACTTGGGAACAGATGCCTTCAGGGTCCATTAAAAAAAAAAAAAAAAAGAAGTCGGACAGACAGCAGCAGCCTGATAATAACCACACACATTCACAAAATGGTAAAATTTAAGTACATTCTGCTTCTGATTATCGATAATCTATCATACAGATGGGTGAGTTCTCGCCACAATACAATCATTATTATTATAAACAACCACTTACAATACTGTGTTTTTGCTTGCATTATTACTGAAGCATTCACCAAAGTTGAAAAATATGCACATATTTTGGGATGAAAAGACTAAAAATGTACTAAATATTTGAGATTTTACTGTAATACCAAGATGCCTTTTAAGAACTTTTTCATATTTTTTCCTAATAAGTCAAAATTGTTTCAGGATTCAACATTTTGAAGAATTGCTTGATTTTCTCATAGTGGGCTTTAATATGTTTGAGTTGAATAATTTATATCCATGGAGCTTGCAGCACTGGCTCATTTGATCCTGGACAAATACTGCAATATTCAAGAGGCAGGACTTCATACACCTGAACAACCATTGAGTCCGGAGGTGCCGTTATTGTTACACATTGACAGGAGTTGATTTCATTATTTAAACCAAAGAAAAACAAAACTGGATTAAATTAAGTCAATGTTTTATTCCACATCAATGGGCTCATGTTTATTTAGAAAAACAGATAGCAAAAAAAATCAATTTGTGAATACTTGTCTTGTACAGAGAACAAAAAAAATCTACACTTTTCTTTTTCATATGCGAATGTAATACCCTTTTGTAAATCACAGCTGAAGTTTCAACATTTATTGAATAGAAGTCATTACATTTATTGGAGAAGAGTGTTTCTCAATCCCCTGTTTACAAATGGTCTTTATTCCTGCTTCATTCTAATTAATATCCAAGAGTTTGAGGAAATGTTTTATAAATTATAGAAACATATTTATAACACATTTTTAATTACGTACGTTTCGAGGCCTCACAGACAAAATAGGGATGCTTCAGAGCGGAAAGAGACAAGGTGCTGATTAATGCTTGATTAAAAGTGTGCTGTTAATCAAGCCAGCTGTACTGCACGCATATTCCATTCGCTCCAGAGTGAACTTCACACTTTCATCCCCTGCACTTCTTTGTAGAACTGCTGAAGTGCTTCCACGTCCTCTTCAACACTTGCAGTCGCTCTGCCTGAAAATAATGCTATGTGACAAGTTCTGCTCTAAAGCAGCTCATCAGTTCATTAGCATATGAGTGCTTTGGGACTCTGGCTGTTTGGTTGTGTTTACTCATTTTTTCATTCCGATGCACTATTTTAATCAACAACTTTTACATATGTGGCAAAAGAGCAGGGACTAAGGTCCCATTCATGCATTGTGAAGTGAACTGGGGGGAAACTTTTCTTTGGAAGTCCATTTAAATGATGATGGTGCTCGGAGCCACTGAAAAGCACACCTTTTGAAAACGCCCACACCCACAAGAAAATGTTCAATGACAATTTGCTCACACCCCTGCATGAGACACATTCAAAGCCCATTGCTTTTGGCTATCTTTGGTTAATAAACAGTTGAACTTAAGTAAGTGATCTATCTATCTATCTATCTATCTATCTATCTATCTATCTATCTATCTATCTATCTATCTATCTATCTATCTATCTATCTATCTATCTATCTATCTATCTATCTATCTATCTATCTATCTATCTATCTATCTATCTATCTATCTATCTATCTATCTATCTCCAGCCAGCCAGCCATCTGGGGCGCCACCGGTAGAATTTCCGGAATTTCCTGGCTTTTCATTGTGATTGACACCTCCAAGGAGTAAAAGTAAACATTTGTCCCCCCCTGGAGACGAGCGCATCTTACAGAGGTAAGCAGACTGTCTTCTAGAACTTTTACTCTGGGCTATGAAAGCAACCTTCTCATTTTGAACTCTCAACAGTCATACGGTAAAAAAAAAACAATTTTCTGCCTGCTAATCCATGAAAACAAATTCGATGCAGCAGATATAATAGTATTTTTTAATCTGCCACAAACAGTAAATGGGATTGTGAGATCTTTTTTTCAAAATAGAAACTTGTGAGTTTAAAATTTTCCTCTTTTCATTTTTACATAAATACTTTTACAAGTGAATTACTGATAGTGATCTTTATTTGGTTTTTATGAGCACTGCTGGAGGGACGTGCCACTGAGATTTTCAATGAGACGTAGATGCTGCTGCTGGTTGACATGAAAGCCTGTTTTGCCTGAAGTGTGTTGTCTATGTGTTTCTCCTTGTGTCTCTCCCCAGGTACTGCCCACCCCCCTCCTCTTTACCGTTACAGTGAGTGATTGAGAGCGCTGGTACTGAATTGATTATGAAGACCTGGAGGATGAAAAGTAGAAAAGAAATGTATAGATGCACTGGGTTCAGTTGGCTGGATGGTGGAAACCTATGCAGCAGTCTAGCTGCAGGGGTGGAAGCGCTGCTGTTTCCCACTACCCATTTGGAGCATTGCATGCTTTTAATCATCGTTCTCTTCTCAAAAGAGAAGATTTCTTGTAAATTTTTGTTACCCAGAAATGATCCATGCATCTTTTTTGTGGATGTTTTCAAAGATCACTGGGTTTCTAGAAAATTAATGTTTATAACATAAAAAAAAACACAAAAAAAATAGTTTTAAACACATATTTCTACTTCTGAATATAATGAAAACTATTCAAAATTATAGTGTGGTGTAAAAAGAGACCTCAGTTTTCAACATTTTTGCGGTGCATGTTTGTGGCGTAAGTCTCAATCATAAGGGAAGATCCAATTTTCACAGAGATGGAGCATTTTTCAAAAAGTTTTGTTTTTGGTGGCTCTCAGCACCATTGTCATGTAAACAGACACCCAAAACAAAGGTATTCAGTTTTCAGTTGAAAATGTCACGTGATCACAAATAACGAATAACATTACCATTTGAAATTCCTCCTGAAGTCTGACTTAAATATTAGCTATTTTGATTTAAAAGTACAACCCGTGTTACCTATGATAAGATAGTATCAGTTTAAGACTGAAAACTACATGCACGGGGAAAACATGGAATGTCCACACAGGTAGACGCTTTTGGTAATTGTGATGGCATCCTCTATTTATGCCCTCATCCCTCCATTGGGTCTGAATCCACTCCCAGCTTTCTATGACCCGGCCCAGAAAAAAGTAATAACCACTTTACCACCATTTCTTTTTACTTCAATTCTGGGCCTTTCTTCCATTTGGGTTAGTTTTCTGATTTTGCTAAGCAGTGTCACAAAACCCATCAAATGGTATAAGCCAACATCTGCACAAGACTCTCTCCAGCAGTCAGAGGACCCACAGTCAGTTCATCCAAAACCAGTCTGCCACTCCAAGCATGACTCCCACTGCCAGTGTGTCTGTGCCAAGTCCCTAACCAGACATCCTTGTCTGTGCTTTACCCTCATTTACCAGGGACTTACTCTAATAGAATGAGGCATTTTGCAGACACTGTTCGGTATGAGAGCAGGCACGGGCCAGAGGTGGTCCCATCTGAACGGGGGCCTGAATCTTTCACCGTTCCAGGCCCATCAGAGCTGGGTGAGAAGGCTGAACTGGATTGGGGTAAATGGAAGCCAGGAAATTCAAGCGGAGAAACCATTTCTATGACTCACATATTCCAAAACCTGTCGAGAGAGAGGAGAAGCACAGGATCAGCACCAGAAAAAAATGAGGGATTTGGGAGCTACAATATGGTAATGTTAGGAATGTGTAAATGTATGCTTCAGAATGTCAATGTATGGATATGCAGTGCCAACAGAAGGGCGCAGAAGAAGACAGCAATTTCTATGCATTATTTTACTTTTACTTTTTGCATCTACACTGCTGGGGGAACATTATACAGTAAAGCCACTTAATTACACTCTTACATAAAATTCATCGGACTACTCCCAGATATCTCCTTTGCAAAAGATGAAAAATGCAGCACATGAATTTCTGAAGTGATTCCTTCAGGCATGGAGCCGAAAAGTAAATTGTGCATTAAATGTTCTTTAACATCCATGTGTGAATTGATAAAATGTTGCATTTGGAATTTTTTTTTATTTTTTTATTTTTTTATCCTTTCACAAGAAGTGTTTTCTCTGGAACTGAAACAATTAGAGGTTTGTTGAACCACACTGATCCCAGTTGAAGGACTACAGAGCCAGCAAGGACATCTAGAAATGTGAGGGCAAATTGAAAAAAAGAAAAGGATTTTATTCATGATAAAAATCCATTAGTTTTGTTAAATAAAATTTGTGTAGGTCATGCTCGGAGTGAATGTTTTCAAGGTGTTTATGACCTCCATTGTTTGATAAGTGTGTTAATATTAGAAAAATATTGAAGCCCTGCCTGCATTTGATGCTCATGTTCTCCCTTCATTTGAAAAACACAAGCTGTAGCTAAACCATCTGGTTCTCACTGTCAACAAAGTTAGTTTATTGGAGTAGCACAGTAGTAATACATTGGAATCCATTGAATTTGAGTCAGAGATTGATGAAATGAATGCTATTTTAACATTTCACTGTTTTTGCATCGATAAGAATAAATACAAATGGGATAATAGCATATGGGCATGATTTCCCTTCCAGCATTTGGATTTTGGATTCTAACTCTAGTTTCAGGCTGCTTGATTTCTCTCCTTGTGTCTGATTGCCACTCTTTAGCCTGATTTCTTTCACCTGTGGCTGAGTTGTTGGTTCATCTGTGTTTCTGTGGCGGGAGCACTCCAGTGTCTCAGTCTGTTTGGACTTTCCGGCGTCTATTGGTTACATCCTGCTCTGAGCAAATCATTTTAGTGTTCCATCCTACTATAGAACAAATTAAGCCTTTTGTGACATCTGAAATTAAATGTAATGACTTTGACACCGCAGCTATAACACATTCTAGATTTCTATTTCTGTCTGCATCAGTGAACAAATATCATAACATAGGTAGCCCACACAAATTCAGTGAATGCATGTTCTAAATGTGGGTTTGCAAACCTTTCGCAAACATGAACAGTCTGGAAGCCAGCATTGTCATCATTGTTCACCTACTCGTGAATGTGCATATGAAAGGGGTAAAACGACGAGTTTCAAACTTAACACACAGAAATACTGAGGAAAAAAACAACTGCTACAATGAAAGCACTTATTTGAAATACATATAGTGACCTTTGCTTTGTAGATAAGTGTTGTCTGGAGATAAGAAAGCAATACATTTGCAATTACTACTTGTAAGTCGTTCAATCTTTCCATTCCTTCCTTCCATTGGGGCCAATATTCTATACTGACTGACTGCAGGTCATTTGCTCACCCTGGAGGAGTGCAATGAGCTGAGAACTTCCCTCTCAACAAATCCAACGTGAAATTATCATCAAATTGAAGGGTCAGGACCAGGTGCAAGCGTGTGTGAGTAAAATGAACCCAGTTTGTCACTTCTGACTCATTATTATTCTCCATTTTGGGGCGCTGCTGCAGTAAACTAATTTCATCTGTAGAGAGAGGATCTCAAAAGTCTTGTCGTGACTGAAAATGTTGAAAAACTGCTACAGCACTGTAGAGTTGTGGGAAGCATGGGGGGGAAAAAAAGAAAAGAAAGAGCCCTGCTTGAGCAGTATATTGATCATCCTCCTGCAAAGTGCCGACACACCACATAACTCCACAGAGCGGGTTCACCTGCTCTGCACCAAACCGAATCGTCGGAGACTCTTTGTGTTTACTACCCCTCGGCAACAAAACAATGAGACAACAATGCACCGGTGGGAAGGGGAGAGTATGTATGCGTGTGTGTGTGTGTGTGTGTCTGTGTATGTTTGGGAATATCGTGACGATTTATTTTAAACGAAGCACAATGGCTTCATTTGCTTTCACTCGTAGCCTGGAAAACTGACACATCTAGCCTCTTTAGATTTCCCTCGGTATGCCGCCGCAGATGAAAGTGGAGCAGGAATCACGCAGCTTCAACGTTCTCACTTGCAAATTCAGGGATGACAGGGTTCCTCCGCCAGCTTCAATTATGAATGACAGCCTTTTATCTCCTACTTGCTAATTAGGTGAGCTACTATATGCTACCACATTCCTTCTTCTTTTTTTTGTTCTCTTAGACACCTGAATTCAGTCTCCCCAGCAGAATGGATGAGTGAGAGGAGATATGGGTCAGCAGGAATTATCTTGGAGTTTAGAAGAGTGGAATTTATTGAACAATGCGGGTAAAGCTAAAATTAAACTCATTCTGGTTTAATTTTAGCTTTACCCGCATTGTGTGCGTATTAAAAAAACAGTGCAGCTCCTATGAAAAGCAGGCAGCCGCTGAAACATTTAAAGCAAAGCGTTTTAATAATTTGTTTTTATAATGAATATATTAATACAGAGCAAGTTTCCAGTTGCCTTGATCTTTTCCACGTCTGCTGCTTCCTGTGCATGTAACTGTGCTGAGACCTTTGTCTGATGTTGCACAGACAGACCCCAACTTTAACAAGTCTTTTTTTTTTTTTTTTAATTCTGTTCATGTGCAGCATTTAAATACAAGCCAAAGGGGGCCTCACTCCGAAGGATTAGGTCATACTTGCAATGGAGAAAAGATCTGGGGTCAATCCAACTGGATCCAATTAGCAGCCTTTGACGGGAGACTGTGACAAGCACACGGCTCTTCAGCGACATCCTATTTTTTTTCCTTTTTTGTCCGAGCAGGGGTCCACACTAGTGAAAAGATAGAGGGATGGAGGACTCTGGGAATAACAGAAGAACAAACAAGTCACGACTTCAGGAGAACACCCACCCGATACTCATTAGAAAAGAATCCGTGTCTCCTTCCTCCCCCTCCCTCGCTCCCTCACCCTCCCTTCCTCTGAGTATGAGCTCCTGAGATTGGACGAGATAAGAAAGAAATATTCTTCTTTTTTTTCTGGGCTCTTGGACACTGACAGCAATTTCTTCCACTTTGCAGAATACACAGTGAGCAGTATTGACAGCACTTTTGATAGCATTCAATTAAAGTTTTTTGAAATCTGCCTGAGGTGACAGTATTTCCACTTTCAAAGGAGAGCAGTCTTTTTTTTTATTCTGAAGAAGAATCACTTCCACTCGCGCTTCGTTTTTCCTTCTTCTTTTAAAAGTGGTGTCAATTATTCATTTTAAACTTTAAATGTTGTCTATTTGATGTGGGTCATTAAGAGAGGAAAACATTGTAAAAGCTTAATGATTGGTGCCACTGCTGCCAAAGATCTTACAAGATTACAAAACTTAGTGAAATAAGGCAGTGAGTTTTTTTTGGGGGGGGGATACAACTCACCTCCAGGTGAGAAAAAGTGTCATTTTTATTTATGAAATCCCTTTTTTTTTTTTGTTAAACTTGCACTTAAACCAATCAGCTATAACATTATTACAACAAAGGGAGGAAGTGATCTGGATAACCTGTCCTCAAAGTTGTATTTGTAGCAGATAAAGGAAAGCATGAGGATTTGAGAAATCTTCATGAAATTGACAGGGCCAGAGCCCTGCACTTCTTATGGGGAGGTTCTCTCTCTGAAGTGTTCTATATCAAGTAGTCTATGAAGGAAAAAAGTTGAACTGTGGACTGGAATATTGACTGACAAGTCTCACTGATGCATGTGGAGATTAAAAAATGGCCTACGGGCAGATCAATCATTGGCTGTGAGTGCCAGAAAGGGACCATGGAGTAATGGAAGAAGGTTAGCCAGGTGTTGGTGTGTTGTTTGCTCGCGGAACACATGGTATCAGGATGCATTGTGGGACTAACAAAAGTTGGCAGAGCTCATGTGAAGCTTTGGCAGCATTTCATTGTTCTGGAGGAAACCTTGGATCTTGCCTCAGACACTTACCACCTATCTGTACAAAGCAATTTCCTGGAAAGGATCGATAAAGTTGTATTCCATTGTGAACATTACAACCATTCATTCAAAACGTCTGATGGGCTCATTCACCTGGATAAAAGAACAAAGCAAGCTGTTCATCATATTGATCATCTGAGGGACGTGCTGGTCTAATACATGATGGTCTCATGGATCAGCTGCTAAGATTGTGGTGTCATATGTCACACTATAACTTCAGAGATCTCCTGTAGTCCATGCAAAAAGGGGGGACTCACAGAGTATCAGGCAATGGGGTTAAATTGATATTTCTACATGGTTATGTATATGCTTCACATTCTCCTAAATTAGATAAAGCTTGCTGTGCATAGCAGTTTAAGCCCTCTTAAAACCTAAATAGTTAATTTACAATGTATGGAACGAAATCTCAAATGGAACAAAGGTGATCACAAGGCACTGTTTTCTGTATGGCATCTTCATTATTGAGTGAAAAAAGTAACCATTTCCAACAGATAGAACTAATTATTTGCGCTGAACACTGCTCTGGGGGACTACACTCCATTTAGTTGTCACGACAGTAAACAAGTGGTAGAAATGGGGTATAAAGGTATCAGTGGTCCTTTGAAGTGTTGTGTAAAATAAGCACAGTGGCTCTCCTATTCCACTCCACAGCAGTGGGTGTGGGAGCAGCGACTCAGGCAGGAAGCGCTTTGGGCTTGGCACCCCCATCGGGGGGAGACCCTGGACAGTGGCCTCAAAGCAGGAAGTGCCGGGTGATGGACTAATCGTATTCAGGTCCCTGAACAAGTGCCTTGTAGGCCAAGTCCTGCACAGCTGTGAGTGCCTCTGAACCAGCACCAGCTGGCCTGAACAGGCCATCCAGAGAAGGTTATACGAGGGGCAGGTGGGGAGCAGCCAAGACCCAGGCCCAAACACCTAGGGTGTTATAAATTGAGGAAAATGCCACTGGTACCACTACTAATTCTATCTCTGCTCCATCTATAATACTTATATAATTACTTCTACTACTACGAGTACTTCAATTACTTTTACTATTTATATTATGACCACTAACAGTACTATAACAGCTAGCAACACAACAACTACTACTATTACAAACATTTTCTAAATATTGATGTTGCTTCCAACATTAATGTTCCTATAAAATGACATTTATGAAGGTGACTATTGACATGATATTCTATAACAGGCATTTTTGAGCACAAATAAATCAATTTCCCATCAAAGCTATAATTTTTACAATTACCACTACTGCTGTGAGGACTACAGCTACTGCTAGTATGTGTGCTACAGAAGAAGTATTTACAACAGCCAAGGTGTGCAGTAGTAATGTTTCTGAAAAGTTTTCCCCCCATTTGCACATTGTTGTCTAAATGCTGTCTACTTAAAATTACAGTCACTCACATAAGCTTTACTGTTGCTATTAATGCAACTATTTTTAATTTAATTTAATTAATTGCTTCTGTGCATTATAAAAGTGACCAAAAAATATATTCCTGGAAACTTAAAACAGAAGCAACCTGCTTCCTTTGAGTCAGATATTCACATACATAAATATTGAGTGTAAACACAAGAGAGCAGACACATATTTAAAGTGTTGTTAAGGTACTACACTACAACTTCAAGTGTAGTACTTGTAGTTTTGGTTAATGCTTTTTATTATTATTATTATTTTTAAATCAGATTAATAAAATCAATTATAATAACTGCCAGAGTTTGCGTTGCCCTTGCATTCAGCTATATGGATTGTCATTCAGTCATACAGAATTCAATATGTCCCTTCACAATGCAAAGCTCCCCCATATTTAACCTTGTATATCTGAAAGGTCATATCCAGTTGTTGCTAATCAGGATTTTCCATTCAGATGCATCACTGTCATTGTTGTATGACCTGGAATCATACAATGCTTCAATTAAGGCCTCCTCTGGGTTCAAGCTTGTTGGCCCACATGAAGTATTTTCCTGAGGCACACCATGTGTGATTGTAATTAAAGCTTAAAAGGACTATTTGCTCAACCAGTACTCTGCTTCAGTGTTTTCTTGTGACACAACTTGATTTAAAGCAAATCCTGAGCACATGAAACTATAATATTAGGATTTTAGGTTAAGCAACTGGGGCACAACATTGATGGGAGTCTTCAGAAAGCATTGAAACAGAACCGTGTGAGAGCATTTTAAGTATACACATCTTGAGAAATGACGGATAAACAGCAAAATACGGCTCTCTGCATTCGAACTGCAGAAATGTGTTTTTAAATCATTGAGCGAGCTCTCTAAGTGCTGAAGATAGCCACCTGTATTATGGGCAAGACACCTTTACTTGAATAAATTTCTTTCTAAAAGGTCCTTCATCACAAAACCATACAATCTCCTCTGGAAACTACTCAGGGTCATTGATGTTATATTAAAAAGGAAGTTTTAAAAAAACACAGTACTTCATACAATGTAAAAAAAAATTATAAAAAAAAAATCTACTAAAATTGTCTCATTAGGATGAAGGAGAATCATTCATATATTGTTTAGCAGCCAAATGACTGATTTTCAGATGAAGTTGGAGCTTATTATGCATTGCCAAGTATTTTTCTGAAGCCACCTCAAATATCTTGGGATTCTACTGAATGTTGACCTTTTTTGCAGGAAAGCCATCCAAGTTTTATTTTTATCGTTCTTTTTTAAATGTTAAGCAAACCTGTATGTCAGAGACAGGTGTTGATCTAGCATGTTTTCCATGATTATGATATTAATGTACAGTGTTAAAATTTTTTCCAATTACTGCATTTAAACAATAGTCACACAATAGTGGATCCCAGTTTACCAACTTGAATTTCTAGATTACATTTACCAACAACTATGGATTTAAATGACACAACAATCAAAGCTCAGCATTAGCAAAATAAAGTGGGATTCACTTCCCACATATGGTACATTTAGGTCAATGATATAGTTCCACGTGTCGTACTTATGCATGGAAAAGATTTATAAATCATGTGAATGTGTGCCTGAAACCAGTTTAGTTGCGGCAATTACAAATTTAACGACACAATTAAGCAACATAGAGATGCTGTGATAGATGAAAAGAAAAAAACAGGGGAAAGCACTGAGAAATTGGAGTGAGTTATAACCCGCTTAGCTGCCACTGACAACGGAGCTTCTCCCCATAACAAGCAACAAGGCTGGAGCTTGTTATGCTAATTGTGGTACATACATCCAAGTGAGAAACCAAAAGCTGGAGTTAAAGCAGGAGTTATTCCGTGTGAAGTACCTTTAAATCTTCATTATGCCATTTTGTCAAATTCATTATATTCCACTCCACTGCATTTGAATAGGAGAGGGCTTTCTTGTCTCCAGATAGAGATTACTGGTGACTCCTGGCATGAGACCAATGTATCGGTTTAGAGGTTTGAGAAATCAAAGTTTCATTTGACATCGTGGGGATGGAGGGATGGAGTAGTCATTGAGGATAGACACCATTTTCTGTGTCCAGGCCAAGGATTGCGAAGCCTTCAGAGAAGGAGATTGGAATAGTGTTCTCATCATCCCCAAGCCACTAGGTCATGGTTTAAACACTAATCCCTAAGGATGAGCGAGGTAGAAACATTCACCACAGCATGCTCCAAAGATTGCACCCCTTCTGTCCAATTGCAGGCTCATACAAAAAAAAAGAAAGAAAAAAAAAGTGTAAGGCGCTCATGGGATGAAAAAGGTCAGCTGTGCAGTCAGTCGCACTCAGCTGTGTCGTTCTCAGTGGGGGACCAAATGCAATGATTTATCCAAATATGTGACAGGAGCTGGAAGTGGAATTGAATACTTCCAGGGCATGACTTGGTCTGACATTAGGTCGCAGACCAAAGCAGATTACTTCTGTGTCGTTTCATCTCAGCAATCGATAACTGCCCTCGCAGACTGACCATGGGCGTTGGCCTGACATTCACGGAGCGATGGAACCGTTTGACTCTAAGAAACAAAACCCAACAGGTGGATCTTCCAGTCAATAGTCAGAGGCAACCACCAGCTTTGCCTGCCCGCAGCCTTCCCTGCCAGTTTAATTATTGTTGTGCTGTCACAGAGGTAATTCATTGAAATTGCAGAGCTGTTTGCGACGCATTTGGAGGCTTGCCAGTTTGTCTTGCTGGGCAGAACAAACAGGTACAGTGCTGCTTTGACTAAAAAATATAAGAATAAAACAGAAATCTGTGTCCTCTGTTGTTGATCTTAAACATCCCTTTGGTATTGAATTTACCATTATTACAGAATTGAGATCTAATTAATAGCTCAATTAAGAAACAATCACTTCCGTTGTGTTTAATTGCTGCACAAATTATTAGGTTATATCCCTCCCATAAGGAAAAACCAGATCCCGGATTAAAAAAAATGTGTCTACTCAAGGTGTTAGTTACTGGACTATTGAACTGGTGTTTGCAATCAAACCTCCAGGCAGTGACACAGTTCTGAGACCATTAAAGAGCAATTCATGGAAATAGTTTTCAAGAATTCATCAGTGTTCTATGATGTTGTGCTATATTATATTATATTACATTATCAAAGATATATTGAGCTTAGAGAGGATAAGAAAGAAAAAAACTTTTTTTTAACAAAAATTAAACAAGTTGACCATTTTTTATTGCTTGTGTTATGTGGCAGTGAGGATTTTAATTCATCTAAATAATAGAAAACAAAGTTTGTCAGAATTCTCTTGGGATTTCTGTCTTCGCTGCTTTCAGCACAAAAAGATCAGCCACATCATGCTTCTTCTGGCACAACAGAGCCAATGCATTTTGAGAGATGCTCCAAGTCGAGATTCACCTTGAAGCTGTGAGAAAGGCATGAGTCACCAAGGCTACACTCAGACTGTCACTTAAATCTAATTTTTCTGCATGTCCCCGACAAGGACCTGAAATTCCCTCATCGCACACCTCATATATGATTTATGCATCTGAGTGGCAATCCTCATTTCCGGTCGCGTCCAGAGTTGTTTAAGGATGACATTGAACCCGGCACACGATGTAGTTGACATGAGCAAAGCTAAATGAAGGGTAGTGAAATGGGCTTAGTTATTCAGTCCGTGGCAATGCAGAGCCGTGGTGCAGGTTGTGTATGAAAATAATGAGACGACGTCAGAGACGGAGAAGGCTCGCTTTTGTTTTCATGTGGCTGTCACCACTGGTCTGGCTGACCAGAGAGGAATGTCTACCGAACAAACCGCTCATCAGTGCAACCCACTGCCACCAAGCGAGCATGTTTCTTATATGTAGGATGTAGACCTGGAGCTTCACAAACACATGAATCCAAACAATTCCCATAACTGAGCTCAATAGGGCATGTCCAGCTTTCTATTCAGTGTCTGACTTTATTTTTTTATATTATTTCCAAGTATTACCTAAGGATCCAATTTACAGAACAAAATGTTCCGGTTTACATGATCACTGAAATGATCCACTGAAAATGCAACTTTCTGAAATCGGGCCCCGACTTTTCGAAAAGGCTCTGACTGTGTCCCCATGTGAACAGTGAACAGAGAAAAATACAACTTATTGAATGTTTTTTGAATGTAACTTTTTTGAAACACTACTACACTACTGCGCATGCTCATCAGGGCAGTAATAAATAGTTCTTCTGCACATGCACGAGGAGCTTGGTACATTTATAACCTTGGAATAAATGTAACAAGATGAGCATCTACTTGTTTCCCGAGAATTCTTTCGTCACACAAAAAGCCTCTAAATACAATAACACAATATGACATTAACTTCACCAACTTCAAGCAATAATACTTAAACACAAACTCCCTAGAAAGATGTCGCTGCTGCTGCACCGTTTAATTTTCCAACTTCTGTGAGATGCACTTAATTTTTTTCTTTATAATGCCTGCTATCATTCATGGTTACTTAGTTATTGGTTGCTCTTTAGTTTTGTTTGTAGTATGGTTTGAGTTACAATTTTGAGAGACTTTTTTTGATTTGGTCTATATGAAAGAGTTAATTTTTTTTTTTTAACCTTGAGTCAGTCTGTCTGTCTTGAATTCAGCTGAACACCAATTTGTAACAGACGAATGTTGTGGGACTTTCTATGTTCGATTGATCGGATCCAAGAATATGTCTCACAATCCCAACATTAGCCTTCTCGTCTGTCAGACTCTGTCACATATCCCTGGAGAACCAATTATTCTGTACATTTTCCCCAAAGTCCACCCATGAGGCACATGAATGGAGTGTAAAGTTTGAATAAAATATCAGATGGGAGACAGAAGATATGGCTCATGCTGTGGCTTGGTGGTTGCATCAGCCTGTAGATTGAAACTCTGTGCAATGGTATTGTTCTGTGTAAACAAATGCTTAGAAAATGTTAATAGCTATTAATGATATATAACACAGTCAGTTCAAAAGATAGCCCTGAAGTTAGTGTGTTTTGTCACTGTCAATGTCTGCACAATTAAAACTTAAATGTTCAAACTAATTTAACAAATTAAGCTGGTTTAACTTAATTTTACTGAGTTCATGAGCGGATTAAACTTTAATTTTTTTCTGATTTGATTAACATAGAGTTATGCCCATGAATGCCATCCGGCATGAAGGGCAGCAGCAAAGGATTTCCACTCTTGTCTGTTTAGGGCCAGCTTCTTCAATTAAATTCCATTTTATTTCTTTATAGCCCTAAATACAACATAGTCATTTTAAGACAATTCCACATGAGCATACATAAATGACCTTGGAAATGAAAAACTCCCTTTTAACAGTTGGAACAAATGGAACATTGAGCGAATCAGTTGTTTTAAATGTTTCTTATTTATTCGAATTTCTCATTTTTCAAACTGTAGAGAGCAAGAATATGGTATTTTCCTGTTGCCCAATAATGGGAGATATCACAAGTCAATATGAACTTGCCAGGGACAAAGAGAATTTTATGTTTAATTTTTTTATTTGAAAAATAAACCAACTGATTAAAAAAAAAAGTCTCTGTTTTGAACCTGTGACAAGCAAACAAACAAATTCATATCAAGTAAAGGGTGATAGGCCGTTAGGGTAAAATGGCGAGGCAATCCTCTGGAGTCAGAGCTGTCTGGCCCCTGGCAATCTCACAGGTTTGAAGGTCAGATTCTCAAAGGCAGCTGATACTCCTGACTGCAGCGCTTTTCGCTCATCATCCATTTTGGCAAATGGCAAGACTATGCTGATCAATCAAGTGCCATCAAAAGGCCAGATAGAGGGGAAAAGCAGGCCAAACAGAAGCCGTGATCCTCTGTATCGACTGCTTGGATTACAGAGGATCACCCTCTAGGCTCTCTACGTGATTTGGCCATATCTCCAATGCTATCCTATGACGATAACTGCCAACTTCAGAAATCAAAGCAAGCTCGTTTGTCCTGCTGCTTATCTGCCAATCTGTAAAAAGGTCGATCTGCTTGGACAAAATGTTACATCTGCCCAGAGAGAGACCTGCAAATACTTTTTAAAAGTTATATCGCAGATAAAAATGAATGTATTTCCAACATCAAATACAGAAAAATCTGTTCTGGCGGTGAGAGCTACAGCAGAAGCGCTTTAGCATCTATTCAGTTATACCAAGTCTAAAACTGATAAATTCTTTCATGAAGCAGGATACATCTGACTGAATACTCATTCAGCTACCTCGTGGAAGCTAATCCTGTAAGCAGAGGTTGGGCTTTTGTGCTCACAAAAATCAAACCTTCAGTATGAAAACACTGCCTTTGTTAGTTTGACAGGTTAGTAATTAACAGCGGTGAGTCAACAGTTATACTCTGGGTAAGGTGACATTTGAATCAGGCTCCCAGCATAAATAGATTGCATAAAGGTAACCTGTGGAGGTTCTTGACATATCACTGGGGGGGGGGGGGGGGGGTAAGGTTTTGATGAGCTGGTCCCCAAATTGTGTCCAATTTGTGCACCAGCTCTACTAATATGTACACTGGAATTCACACGCAAGTGTGTGGCAGTTTGACAGCATTTTATTTATATCTAAAGCTCCTACTAAATCATCTTTGTGAACTAAATGTGTCAGTAGATTTCACTACTGTCAAGTGATTAACTAGTAACAATCTCATATCTATCCCACACCTATCAGGTAACAAGGCCAAACTGTACCGACTTGACATAGTAGCTCGACAAATTATGACAGGTCCCTGTAAAAAAGGCAGAATATGAAGTCTAATTAGGTCAAGGTTCTATGTCTGTGGAGAGAAAGACCAAAAGATTTGGCCATAAGACTGAAATAATTGTACGTGAAATTAAATTTAAATACAGTTTGATATCTCAGTAAAGAAACATAGCAATATCTCACTTGCATTTTCAGACTACAAGATATAATTATTATTAAATTCAATGCCAACAATTCAATGTCTCCTAATTTCAGTATTTTTAATTGAATGATTCTACGATTTTTATGCACACAAAAGAATATATAACATTTGGTCTCTGTATATAATCAAAGCAACAGCAGAACAAGTATAAATCTGCGTGCTCAGCACTGTCATCTACAGTGAGGCAGTGGTACTGACACCCTAAAATCACAGCTATTGTAGGAGCCATTCATGCTTATTGTTGGAAGGTTATTTAATATTTCTGGTTGATTTATTTAGATACTTGCTCTGAGTAAATAGACATGTTGCATATGTAGAGAATAGATGACAAGAAGGTGAAGGTACAGGTAGGGGGCGGCACACAGATCTCACCGGACCAGAGAACAGCCCAGCAGATATACCACTCTCGAGTTAGTAGTATGTAGTTTTAGCAGTCTTCCAATAATGTGAATTACATCAGCCACTGGCATGTCGCAGATTATCACTATCGGTAGATAAAAGGAATATGAAAATGTTAGGAATAGTGACTATGAGTATTTTTGGATATTTGTGAGATCTTCTGCCAAACTGTATGATCATCATTACTGTGCTTTCATCCATTATCCTCCTGAGAAGAGGTGTATGTGCCTCTTGTTTGCTCAGCTATCCTATTGTCGTCCCTGTCCCCAAAACGAACTGTCAGCTGAAATTACAGCACACTGTCAGTTAGTTGTCAGCTCAGAGGCCACATCCAACAACTGATAAGCCACGGTGCGAACGCAGGCGCTAAATGCAAAGAGATGTGTGCAATGGTTGCCACTACACTCACATACTTTGGATATCTGTAAGATCAAACGTTTCACTAAGCTTTCAAAGTGTCACTCCTGTCCGCGTCTTTGAGTTGTGTTGTGTTAAGAGTTTTGTGATCAATACAGTCATGAATTCTCCTTGAAAATTGAGAATTTGGCCTCCGTGAATAGATATTTCACACAATTACATCATGGATCAGACTATACACAGAGAAGAACAAGCTGAACTCTCCCAGTAAATGTCTGCATTCATTCTTAGGGCATTTGATACAGCTCATGCGTCGTCCAATTACACTTGAGTGTCACACTGCTGGATTGTAAATGCCTATTTAGCAGCCATCTATTTTGTTTTCTCGAAGGTTTAATGAAGTCATGAATCAACACAGGACTTCATTATTTTCCCACTTACTATAAATCCAGATCTAAATACTACATGCTGTGAACTTTTGGCTCAGATTAAATCATTGAAGCTCAGATGGCTGACTATTCTATTCCATATCAGTAACTTTGAGAGCTATGTGAATATGTAACATTCATTAAAATTAATAAACATAAATGAATCATTCACAAGGCGTGATTAACACTGGTTGATCAAATGAGTTAATACTTTGATAAATACTAGTGGTTCTTTGATATTTTGTTGATATTAATTCAACTGTTCCTCAAATATATTGTTCACTGTAAAAAACCAAACAAAAAAACACATTAATATTAAGAAATAAAAACCTGCCATAGATGTAAAAAATTAAGTAACATGTCCACTCTAGCCGATGTTCATTAAGTCATGAAATGCAAGCTTTTCTCATTATTGCAAAACATATCTCAGTTTTTACAGAAATAAAGTAATAACTATTGCAATATGTTAAATTGTGGCATCAAAGATGTATAGGCTATAGTTAAAACAAGAAAAAAGCTAACTGTACATAAAATGATCATTTGTAATTTTTTTCTTAAAATAAGACATTACTGTAAAAAGGTGATAAAATACAAAATGTATTGTTTCAGGCTGTTCTTTTTAAAAGCATCTTCTTTGACCTAAGATCTCACTTACTGATGATAAGGAAAGCAACATGAATAAAATGAATAACCCCCCCCCCAAAAAAAAGTAACTATAGTATCAGCATATAGAAAACTGCAACGTATAACTAGACTGGGCTTTTATTTTTTAAAGCCACTGGTTCTTTTCTTTATAACACAACAAATAAATCATTTCTATCACATTGCCCAAAGGCAAAGGCAGGTTTTTTGTTTGTTTTTTGTTGTTGTTGTTTAAAAAAAAATATATAATCTTTTTTAATATACCTTGTTAAAAAAATACTGAAATAATTAGATCTGAGCTCAATGTGCTCACACTCGGACTCGTACTAAAAGTCAAAGGGTGCTGCATTATTGATGAAAGTACAAATTCTTGAGATATAAACCGCAAGTGCTCACTTCGCAAAGCCGGGATATTTTCTCGAGGAATGGGTTGCCTTATCGACCCAAACGGTGGATAAATATGTGCAATTTGGGTAATGAAGAACTCCTCCTGCAACAATTTGTAGTGCTACAATCACAACTCTATTCACTGTCATGCTACTTTCTCTCCATCATCTAAACAGCGACTCAGAAGCATGGATATACAACCCCCGCCGCCATCATCCTCTGCACTTTTCCTGTACAGCCTTGAGATTTCTTGGCATTTGCCAAGCCGGCCCTGCCTCGTCTCAGTAAATATTCAATCAATTTCTACCTTCTTGTCTCCTCTCTCCTAATCCACAAACCCCGCTACCTGCTCGATACAGTGCAGATTCAGAGCACTCGATGGTTTTCGCCCTATCAGGCGCACTGCGGATCGAATGTCAGCGCTGGTTGAACAGCTTGGCATTCATCTACAGGAACCGAGACAGACGGCTCCTCCTCATCTTCAACCCCCTTTGTTAGTGGCGATTACCTTTTAAATCGCCAACCTAATCATGCATTAGGGGCCCCATTACATTATTTTTACACTCATTATCTGCGGAATACAAAGGCATATTGGAGGCCTTTAGCCCCTTTATGATTAATCAAATGCAGTTGAGGCTGACAGCTCTATATCTGATACCTTTGAAAGAGTCCGTCCAATTTTCACACTGTAATTTAAATGGCAACAGTGAAGAAGCCTCATCACTGATTGCCTTGCTTTCAATGTAGTCTGCAGAACATTTTCAACACGGGAGCCAGTCCTTTCTTTCTGGCTCTCTTTTCTTCCCCTCTCGAAACCTCCTCAGATGTGATTCAGGCAGTTCACAGTGGGTAGTTAGGGTTTGGCAAACAACACCGTGAATCAACACGACCTCGTCAATCATTAGCAAGCAGATATGTTGGAAAATTTTCATCAATGGCTAAATGAATCACAATATAAAAGGTGTCGTCGTCTTGGCTGCCCGGCTACAGCTTTTATTGATCTGGCCCGCCGCGTGGTGATATACCGTCACAATCTAATTGCACTCAGTGAGGGTTTTTATGGGTGTATACCGGGAAAGGACATTTATGTCGGGTTTGCTTGAGCTCACCTCAAGTCAGGTGGCTTTGTCATCAGGTTTCCGGGGACACAACAGCACCTATCATTAAAAATAATCACTGATGAGGGAGAAAGCTCAAAAACTGAAAGGGCACTGTATGTTTTATTAATAATCCCTACAACACATCACACCATAGCTGCATGCGGTAAAAGAGAGATAGCGGCTTCAAAGTGAGGAATTCAGATGACTCAATTTATGGGTTTGTGCTCATAGTTTCAAACAAAATCACCATTAGTTCAATGATATAAATTCTCAGCTGCTGGGCGAATTCACTTTTTGGGGTTTATCTCTTGAGAGTTTGCTGCACAATAGGAAAGACAAAAAAGATCAATATGTCATCCCAATGGAAAAAATATGGTGAAAATTGATGTTACAATATGAGAAACAGTCTTCTACAGAATAAAAAAAAAAAAAAAGAACAATCCCAGAAGTGATGTCGCAACTTCACAAGGTCGCCTGTACAAAAACTTGATAGCATCTTCAGGGCTGCGATGAAGATGTCAAGCAGCTGTTGGTTAAATGGCTTGCCTCATTTCTACAGCTATTATTTCTCAGTCAATTTCCCACAGAAAACTGAAGCCAACTAGATTTAAAGCAATAACAGCCAACAGCAATAACTATTTTCGGTTTGGAGAATAAAAATTCAATTAAAATAATGAGTTATGAACTTGTGAAGATGTGCAGCAGTATATAAGTAAGAGCTTCGAGACATGCTAAAGTTCTACATGTGAAAGGTGACACTGTGCAGGAGTACAATTTAATGGCAGAGTCTAATCAGCCTTAATTCATGATCTATTACTTTTTTCCTTTAAATTACCCTTTCCATTTTACCCAATTTTTAATCAACTCGAAATGTCTGGCGAGATAGCCCATTTCTGTTCACCTTTTCTCACTGCAAGCAAAGAAAGAGCCCACCCTAACGTGTTAAATTGATACTCTGAATGTGACAAAGTGAACGACTCATCAAGCAATTACTTTCAGGGGTATACTGTAATTACACTGTAACCATCTAACCTTTTACATGGCTTTTCCAAGTTTTAAAACTATTCTGCATCTGCACTTTTCTAGTACACTGTCCTAGGATTTTCATTTTGTTTCCAGCTGTAGACATCCAATTAATGCAGGATACATGTGATGCAAAGGCTGCGTAAAGTCCACTTTAAGGTAACAATGAAGAGAGAATCTTGGCGATATCTTTGTACTTGACTCAAAATTGCTGCAGTGACTACGTCAACTAACCAATAGAAATGCAGTATGAAATGATGTACTTACTGTGGTATACGACATACTTCTATAGATGTGTACCCCAGCTATAGGAGAACGTCTTCTTGAAATTCACTGTATTTTGCATCAGAACGTCTCATTAAAATTGTCTTCATATTGATATTTCAGTTATTTTTGGATATGATTGTTTGGTTTAGTGTAAACACAGACGTATTCATCACATATACTCTGTCACAACAAAGGAAAACGTTAAAGTTCATGTTTAAATGGCATGATTCTACCAGTCCGGCCCACTCAAGATGAAACCACACTGTATGTGACTTCTGAACTAAAATGTGTTTGACACCCCGGAACTAAACTTACTAAAGAAAATTGAGAGGAAGAAAAATGTTGCTGCCGAGGCCAGGGTCTCCCACCAGGAAGAGTGCCAGTCAGAAAGAACGAGCAACAGACCATCCAGTAGTGAAAAGTATAGACGTTCAATCCTGGTGATAGTTAGTTTAATACTACTATATCTTTAACAACGCAGTACAGAATATTCAATTGAATGGAACCAGCACAAATCTGAACTTGGACCCTTCATTGATGTTGTTATTCTGGCTTCACCGCGGGTTTGCGGTCCTTCAACCAAAGGTTGATGGAGCCGCGGCCCGTGTCCAAGTGGCCTACGGCCGCCCCCTTTTCCCCAACTCTCCGGCCAGTGCCATCTGGATGCCCTTTTCTGCTGCCGCTACATTGATTACATGATGGTCCTCTTTCTTCTTTGTGTGAGGATTGGTACGACACCTCCACTGGTTTGCACTGGGTCTTCCACCTTTTCCTGCATCACTCTGGCCTCCCACAGTACAAATCTACTGCTGGCACAGTAAACTGCTGTCGAGTCATGTTGCTGATTCACAGCACTAAGTGCTTTTACTGTTTAAGTATTAATTGTGTTTCTTGGAATGACCGTACATAAAAGAAACCATAACATTTGCATAATGAGACAATAATGTCTTTATTCCTAAACTCCATTTGAGTATCTTTTAATGATTCTGTTTTAAAAACGTCTTTTTTCATCAGTTCAGCAGCTTTTGAAATGATATGTTCAATTCAATTTCATTCAATTAAATTTTTATTTGTGCAGCGCCATAATACAGCGCATCCAATTTCATGGCATTTTTACATAGAAAAGCCCAACAATTTCACATGAGTAAGCAGAGGCAATAGTGGAAAGGAAGAACTTCCTTTTATCAAGAAGAAACGTGCAGTACCAGGCTCATGGGAGGCATTCTGCAATATGGTTTTCGCTATATTAAGAACAACAGATTTCAAAGACGCCAGTGTGTTTTGTGTAGTGAGGTGCTTACACGTGAAAGAGGCCATTCAAACTACATCTTGGTAGGGATCAATTTCAAATATTTGTGAACAAAGCCACAATAAAAAATTGATCGAGTTTTAATTTGAACTGAATTAAACTAAATTACTGAGCATTAAATTTGAATATATTTTCCTCTTTGCATCTCCATTTCTTGTTTCTTTTGATCTTCATTCGTAATTTTAATGATTGTGTGTTTACTACTCTAATAGTCTATTGAAAGGTTGAGGATTTTTCTTGAGTTTGGTTGTTGCTTATTTTTTTAGCAATGCTGATGGGCCCCAGACCAGTTGAGAACTAGATTTCTGTTTTTCTATTACCTGCTTCTATTTTTCCAACATCTAGCATTGAAGATTTGTACCTTGACACCAGCCTCACAAACTGGCTGTGAATTTGTGAAATGAAGTCCAAACTGAAATCTTTATAAGCTGAAAGTCTGAAGTCTTAAAATATTTTCTGAACCTTCCTTGGTTGAATACTGGAATTCATAATATGTCCTCGTAATTTTCTCATTTAATCAAAATAGACTTTTCTGTCTTTTGGGGAGAAGTTGCATTTATTGAATTGGGGTTGTTAGAAGATTTCCTTGTTAAATATACTAGATATTCATCTTGCAACACTCACACCTAATAGTTTGTTTATTTTTAGTAGGAGCTTTTGTTGAAAATGTTCAAGCTTCATCTATTTACAGCAAAATTGATTAAAAAGAAAATGTATTCATATGAAACAGTGCATTTGTAGCAGAAACATGTCTTCAGACTCAAATTATGAAAGACACCAGTCAAACCTACAAAGACTACAAAGTCGATATAAAGCAAAATAACGACTTTGTACATTTCCTTAATAGTGCAGGGTGGACAGTGGGATGTTGACGTTTTAAAGAGTTTGTGTGTCTCCTTCCAGAGAGAAGCAGGTAGAAGAGAATATGTCCAGGGTGGCTGGAGGCCTTACCAATCATAGCAAGTCATTACAAATAATATAGCAATGAATAGCACTGATTAAATTGATTTAACACATGTAATCAGTGTTCTGTTAGCCACAGATGCATTGTGCTCAAAATGCTTATGTAAGGTGTAATCAGCACTCGCTCGCTCACTCGCTCACCGCACAGCTGACCACAGCTCCGGCCAGGAGGTTGGAAAGTTGGTGGATGGCCATCGAACCATAGAGACATCCAGCAATCAGGCGTAATGCAGGAAGTATGAAAGTCACACCATAAATGGGGTTTCCTCCAACACTGTACTTTCATTCATGGCCGGTGGAAAACAGTGCACTTAAAATGGATCTCTATATTAGTCCCTGTTTCAAGCATCCTCTCACACCGTCTCTGCCCATCTCTGCCTCCTCTAGGGATGAGTAGGAGGCTGCCTCTGCCCTACGTCGAGCCCACATATAATGCACTCCTCTTAGTGTTGTTCCATCATCCCATAACATCTTGAGAAATCTGTTGACGTATGAGAAAAAGAACAGAGAAATGCTCCTGGCCAACTTTTTACTAGAAACTGGACAAAATGTGATTTATTTGGCCTCCTCAGAGAGGACACGGTTTTCTTTCTACTCCGCAATCTGAGGTCATGGAAATCTTCAGTTCTCTGTAGCGGTTTTAATATACACACTGTTCATACATACAGTACAGTGGATCAGTTAGGTTGAGGAGATGATGAAGTCGGACTCTTATGTAACGATTGATGAATGGCAATATACTGAAGCTTTATATAACAACTTCACCATTCAGGCAAAATTACTGTTTAATCTGTTTCCTATATTAATAGCTTACAGTACAGATTTCTTCATCCACTTTCAAATGTTACACTTCAAGGTCATCTATGTTTCTTTTCATTCCAATAATAATTTTAGGCTTACAAGAATTTGTCTTTTTAACTTGTTGGAGTAGATTTGTGCGAGGGATACATTTTATTTCCCCTGCTTTACCGCCATACACAATCAAATAAAACTGAATTGAAATTTAATCTTACATACGTTATGAGCTGAACTCATGTGATTAACTCTAAAGTCCCACGGCACAATGTGTAGTCCCCATCAAATAGATTTAATGTTGAAAGCTGTATATCCAGTGTTTTCATATTAGAAGATAATTTGTTCCCTTATTACCCATAATCTGTTAACAAATTACATTTGTCACTGTTTTAATAATAACAATAATTAATATTAACTTTCCTATCAGGGTAAACTGCTTCCTGCAAAACTGTTGCCATGACAGACCCATCAGCTTAATCATTAAAATGTCTGGCATTGTCGAAATGTTACGTTGCCATTATTTTGTGGCTTCAGCCCCACTGAGATCAAAGTTTTGTGCCCCCCTGACTTCGTATAGATAATTTTTGTACTTGACGTCACTGTTTTAATCATGGAATCCCATGCAATAGAGCATTAAGCACCAAAAGAAATAGTATTGTCTTTAAGTCCTGGAAATTGTTATGTGGGGCCTGCATCGAGCATCTCACAGATGTGGGATTGAATGTGGATCCAGAGCCAGTTGAGACCACGTTAACACCGTTAACACTGTGTTGTGTTCCTTAAAGCTCCTGGGCCATTTCTTTAGTATGGAAGGGCTCATTTACCAAGAAGACTGAGGGCACAGCATTTAGTACTGCACCAAATAGAGTGCTTATGGTCTACATGTATACCCTTCATTTTGTGTCTGGGATGTTGCATCAGTCTGTGTAACATCGCAAAGGCTGAATGGATGGGTCAATGTCGTTCCACCCCTATTACGCCTTTCGGTCGGCATTTGAAGTACTAACAGAGGAATGACAAAGGTTGGCTAATGTCTGTGTGAATTCATAAGTGGGCACAGCAGGACTACTCTCTAATGAGTTCCACCTTGCACCTTTAACATGCTTCCATTGTTGGAAGAACATAGTGAGTTTAATTGTATTCTGTGTTAACACTGGTCTAAATATCAGGTTTCAGTTGGGTTATGACATCTCTGTGGGGCCAACATTTATGTAAATGTGATGTGACAAATGACTGCTGCTAAGATTGACCAGAAAAAACACTACACTGTCAACCAGTTTTGACAGTGAATTCTGCTATGGGCACCTTTGTGAAAATGAACAAGGGACTAACTTTATTACCAAAACACATCATTAAGATTGGGCTCCCAGGACTCTCCTATTGTTAATAATAATAATAATAATCTTTATTTCTATAGCACTTTTTATACATTAAGCAACACAAAGTGCTTCCACAAAAATTAAAAACAGTGCAAAGATAAAATAGATGAATAAAAAGCAGGTGAACACACACGCACACATGCAGACACACATCATAGATGAAGACATGCCGAGTGATATGGAGACATGGCAGGACACTGAGGACTAAGGTGAGGAAAGGGACATATTTGGGCCGTCCACACTGGGGGCGGCACAACTTCCGACCACAGGGGGCGCCGCCCCACAGATCCCCCCCCAACCGGGCAGACAAGCCAATCCCACCGCATACGCGGGGGACCTGCCAGGTGCCCGGGCAGGGAAACCCATGGGACGGCTCCACCAGTGGCAAAAACCGGCCACCACCAGTGTAGCGCCCCCTAGAGGAACCACTGGAGATAAAAAAGAAAATTAGATAATTATCTGAAATAAATAAATAGAAGTAGATAAATACATTGATCAAATACATAACTATATACACACATACATGTATAAAATCAGTTAAAAGCCTGATTAAAAAGGTGAGTTTTTAACCCTTTTTTAAAAACCTCAATGGACTCTGCAGCCCTGAGGTTCCCCGGCAGGCTGTTCCACAAACGGGGGCCATAGGAGCTGAACGCAGCCTCCCCGTGAGTCTTGGTCCTCGTTTGAGGGACAATTAAAAGGCCGGTGCCGGAGGACCTCAGGGCCCGCGAGGGTTGATATGATAAAAGTAGTTCGGATAAATAAGAGGGTGCAAAACCATTAAGACACTTAAAAACTAGTAAAAGAACCTTAAAATCGATCCTGAAGCGAACGGGGAGCCAATGCAGCAATTTTAAAATAGGCGTGATGTGGGCCCGCCCTCTGGTCCTCGTCAGCACTCGTGCGGCAGAGTTTTGTAGGAGTTGTAGTGGTGCTAAAGTTTTCTTGGGGAGACCAGAGAGCAGGGCGTTACAATAGTCAATTCGACAAGAGATAAAAGCATGCATTAGCACCTCCGCGTTTGCCTGAGAGAGAAATGGGCGGACTCTGGCTATATTCTTCAGATGATAAAAACCAGTCTTTGTGACATTTTGATGTGTGAGATAAAATTAAGCTCAGAGTCAAAAGTTACGCCCAGGTTCTTTATAAATGAAGATGAGTTAAAATCTAGCAGTTTTGGTAAAAGTTTCTCTCTCTGGTGTTCAGGACCTACAACTAAAATCTCTGTTTTGTCCTGGTTGAGCTGGAGGAAATTTGCTGCCATCCATGACTTGATATCTAAAATACAGTTAAAAAGGGCATCAATCGGCCTTGTGTCATCAGGAGACACGGCCACATACAGCTGTGTGCTGTTGTCCTTCCATGAACCACAGCATGAAGGAACAGCCTGAAAGACTTACTATTTAGGTCTTCTGACACATGAAATGTAGGCTGAAGTAGACAGACAAACAGCATTAAACAGCACAGACTTAATCACTGTCGACAATGAAATGTGTTTATATGTGTTTCTGTACTTTATTTTATTCACAAGCATTCCAGTGACACTAAGAGGCCATTTTCAGAGAGCGAAACTGCACATTTTTTGAAACCAGCTCCCAGGGTGGACGGATCTGGAAACACTTGTACAGCGTCTCAATCTTTACAAGCAAAAACACTTAAAAAGCTCCTATCAAAGCTCCATTTCTCCTAATGTGCAAACTCTGCCATTGTTGTGCAGTTGGTTGGCAGAGTACGGAGTTGTGTTTTTGCTGCAACTGCTACTAAGCATCTTCTTCTGCTCTTCCTCTCACTATGAGGAACAAAGGGACATTGAGAACAGCCGAGATAATGCACTCCTAGATCCGGTGTTATAAGTCTTCTCTATTTTGTGGGTATTTCTGTGGTGGCATTACAGCACCACTGCAGGCCTGGTATGAATACGATAGTGTTTTCTGTGGTTTCTTGCGGACGAACACACTACTTGATATGGTTTCATGTGTGCAGAAAAGTCTTTAAAGTTTTCCTCTATGTGAAGGTTGACGCAAGCCCGAGCATAGAGTAGAGCATCCACAAATATATGCCACTCTGAGCAATCCTGAGCTAATCTGGAGATGTTATGCGAGCCTGACCCAGTTTGACACAATTCCTGTTCCGTTGATTGTTTGCAGCTCAGTTTGGACCCAAGATAGCACTTGTCTTGTCACATAGTCCTGGGGTTTCCTGGGCAAAGGCCCGATCCACCTCCACTTCCTTCAGTCTATTTGATGTGCTATTCTTTCATGGTTGGAATTCCTGGTTGTCAATCTCCCATAGATCTTCATTTTATGATTACCAAAGGCCCTTGGATCCCAAGGATGGATCCCATGTTTTTTTGTTCCCCTTCAGGTCTCAGCAAGACAGCGTTGATGTCAGTCGTGGATCGTGATCAACAAAATCACACACCGGAGAGAGAAAAGACTTGGTGAGGGTGCAGAAACCCTATTGCGAACCAAATACAGGCATGCCAAGAAAACAGTGCAAAAAATGTGAGGTGTGACCTAAGGGAAACAACAAAAGTACAACATTAGAATAACATGGGGAATCTGGAAAAGCTAAAATCTAGAGTTAACTATGTAAAAAAGAAAAAGGTTAGTTTGGGTTGCTCCATGCTGAAATGATCAAAATGCATCCTAATAGCTAGATATTGTAAATAATCTTCCATTGTGAAGGTATCAATGTCAAAATATGGTGCGCTTCCAGCACTCTCAGAGGCGAACAAAGAGATTTTGCAAAGCCTTGTAAATTGCAGAGGAAGCACATTTTGGATTTGTGTCAGAAACCAGGTCATCAAAATATAAACATACCTCGCTAATCACATTGCACACGCTTTGTGATTAACACCGCTCTTGTGAAACAGTTGCAGTTCTCGCATTGCGTCTCAGCCCACTGATTCGATAAAAAAAAGAATGAGGTGGGTATCCAATATTGTAGATTTAACATGGAAAGAGAATAGAAAGGTTCTAATTATGATGAATTGACTTCCTCCAGACTATGAAGTTCTTTGGTTCATTTACACATTGATGTCTGATCAACGTGCTCTGCTGTGTGACTCCATCATCTACTGTGGATGTATTGTCATTAATTTACCTTCATATCATTTAAACTTCTGGAGCACGAGTTAACGTGCAACAAAATCAAAGCCACACTTCCATATTGAAAGAAAATAATATCAACTCAACTATCAACTGCTCTGTGAATGCAGCTGCTTAGGTTTCATGAACTCATAGTCTGAGTTTATATATTCCTACAAAACAAATCCCAAATGTGCTCAAGCGGAGCTAAATAAAACAGAGCACTCTTTATAATACATCTCTGGCACGTTGGGGGAAATGACACATGTGAGTCGGGTTGTCACGTTTGTCATCCTTTTGAGAGACTTGCTGCAAGTGTGACAGTATGACTTCCTAATTCCTTGGAGTGTTTTGCAGACACCCAGATGACAAAACCTTTTTTTTTTTGTCTTCTGCTAAGTCTTTAAAAAAAAGAACCCCAAAGAAATAACACATCTCCTCTAAATGAAGTGCACGATGAATCACTCATGTTATAGAGTGTGATTGTGCACCCAGTAAATTAGGCCACAAGGTCACAGTGAGTGATTGCTGGAGTGTAATCAAGGGCTAATGAGTGATTTCATGCTGGACAAACCTTGAGCTCATATGTTCAAAGTGTTATTTAGTCGAGTTTTCTGACATAAACATTAATATGTACGAACATTTAGAAAACAGAAGTTTCCTTTCTTGATTAAACAAAAACGAAAATTGGTATTTCTGCAAAGGTTAAATGATTGCTTCATCTAAAAATATATAATATTTCCCTTCATACTTCAACATGAACATACAAGTCCTGACTTTGTTCAGATTGCGACGACCTATACATCTGCAAAGTGTATAAGCTACATAATTTCTCGCTACATAATTATAAGATTATAACTTATTACAACTACAAAGAAAAATGATTGGATCCATTTATCAGTATGGTAGAAAATATGAATAACCTTTTATAATCTGAAGCCTACATTATACTCCATATGCAAATTATACGAAGAGGATGTACGTTGCTGTTAGCCACCTCCGCACAGCCTCTGCGTCGACACTATGCGCACCACCAATAGCCTCTATCGACATGTTTAGGGAAGTACCCAGACCCCGAAGGCTGATTGGTCTGCTCTCGTACATCATGTGGCATATGTGCCTGTGATCCATATGCAGGCCAATGGAGAAATGTTGTTAGATTCAAGCCTGAACAAACCACAGTGCACTGGGGCAGGGCAAAAACATAAATTCTGGTTCCAGTTCTGTTCACAACCTTGGATACTATGGACTGTGCAGGAAGCTAGCATTAAGTAGCGTTAAGGTGTTCACAGTTACATTGATAAGTCATAACCCACATGATGATAGTCATAAATACATATATTAGTAAAGATGTCTTTTTTTTTGCATATCGACTCTACATGACACATGGTTTCAGTTGTGTAGTGATAGAGTTACTACAGACATCAGGGCTTAAAAAAAAAAAAACAATGACAGTCCTTAAAAGAAAACATTGGAATATTGTTCTACAATTACTGCCTGACAGTCTGTATTTGACCTGACAAAGTCTGAGCTGTTCCACAGTGAAGAAAGATCAGTAAAATCTTTGTGTGTTGAGTTGTAACAAACTTGTGTAAAAGTAACTGCATACTGAAAATATTCAGATTTTATAAATGTGTTTAATTTAGCAATGTCAAGATTTTTTTTTTAACTGAGGCGTTTAAATGTTGATCTGTAGTTAAATTGCTTTATTGTACGTTCTAAGTAAACTGAGTTTTCCCGCAGGGCCCAACGAATGAAACGAATGAGTCTTGTGTGCCGAGTAGAAACGTATGTGTATTTAAAAAAAAAAAAAAAAAAACCCTACTGAAAACAGATCATAGTAGCAGAAACTATCAACGAAACACGTTGTACTTCAGGGTCCTTTTCAGTGTTTCATTGTGTATTTTTCCTGTTTCTGTGTGTAATTGGTCACACACTAAGGAACAGCATTATTATAGCTTAGCTGACTTAAATTTTCCTCGAAAACTCCACGCATGTTAAATTCCAAGCTTCGTGTTGCAGAGGGAGTTATTTCTTTAGATAAAGAATAACAATAACAAAAAACCCAGCCAATTAAAAGTATAAAATTACTTATAACTTGGATCTGAAACACTTGCCCACAAAGTTGCAGCACATTCATTAAATGTAGTTGTGTAGAGACAGAGAGAAAATTTTTTTTACTTTTATTGCTAAGTGAGTCATTTAAAAAAATATCTCACTTACGAGAAGTGTGTGTATATGGCTCTGTGGCTCAAGTATTGAAGCTATCAGTAAGATTCAGATTTCGATAACCATGTTTCAAGTCAAAATGCACAGTTTTTGCATTTCAGTTTCAGAAAATGTTTGCATTTGCATGGCAAGATTATAAAAAAGATGTCTGTATACACGGACACAGCACAAACACTGAAAACTATGTGCTTATTAGCAGGTTGGGCCATGAGTTGGAATATGGTTCCAGTGGCTCCGATAATCTTTGTTGTGGAAATGAATACCAAAACAACCATGAAACGGCATTTGAAAATGCTGTCTTGTAAACAGGGCCTTAGTTTATTCAGATTTATTTTTAGTATAAATAGGAGTGGACCTGCAACTCTATTGAAATGCAGCAGCTCTTCCAGTCCATCTGAAGTTAATGCCAAGATAGCCGTGCTATTTTATGACTCACTAAACGACTGACATCAGGTGTAAATGAACCCTGGAGGTGATGATGACAGCAACTCTGACGGATGGAAGCCTCTTAAATGAAAATGAAACGTCCTCACGATTAAAGAGCAGCTCATGATGAGACACTGAATAAGATTGTTGGGACGTACACATCGAGGGCAACATGCGTGACTGTAAACCTTGATGTTGTTTCTCTGTCATAGAGAATTACAACATGAGATCAGGGTAAAATACAGCAGCTGAATGGAGCTGGACATTCACAGGAAGCAGATTAAGCACTCGTTTACACAATATTTTCACGTGAAAACGGATACATTTTGTTGCTTTTTGTGTGTCCATTTACATGACAACGGTGCTCGGATCTACTGAAAATGAAACTTTTTGAAACGGCTCCCAAATTGGAGCTTTTTAAAAATGCTCAATCTCCATGTAAATTGGGAAAAACACAACTTTTCATGAAATACTGCCACTGCAAATCAAGTAATTTTTTCTGCGTATGTGCGTTTTGAAACTGTCAAGTATTTGTGTTTTACTAGAGGTGAGAAATAAAAAAAAGACATTTCGTAGCATCTTTGCTCGATTGTCGAGTCCAGAGAAGAAGTGAATGCTGACCTGTGCAGCTGCGATACTTTTAGCAGCGTTCACAGCTGCATGCAGATTGCAGGAATGTGGTCAAAACTGGTGAGGTATGACAGCAGTGGGGTGAGAGATGAAGATCGCCTGTCAAACCGAATATGCACCACCAGACTTTTTGACTGCATGTTGCACAAGACCTTTCCCAGAGGCACACACACACCACAGTGGTCAGAGAGGCTGATAATTATCATTAGCTGTTGAACATTCAGCTTGACTGCAAGTCACAAGGAGTTTTTGACCATATCCAGAGGTGCTTGCAGCCATCAGGTCACAATATACCTTCAGTTTCTTGTTATTAAGCTCTATCTAGTTATGATCTCTTTAATCAGAATGTCTTATTTTCAGTTGTATTTCAGGACTCAAATCAAGGAGTTAATTAAACCAAGTCTTACTTTGTTTTCTTTACACCTATGTTTTCTTGTGACAAACAAGAACATAACAAAGGTTATGCCTAAAGATTGGTTTGAGTAAAGGTCTTTTATAATAAGTATTTTTTTACTAGTTACTAGCAATTAAAAGTGGTAATTTAAAATAAAACGTCGAAACTGATTATGGCTGTTAATCACTATTACTATCACACTTCATTCAGTCTTTAGCAATAACAACAACCCGATATCATGATAACAATATACACTACTGACTATGGATTACAGGTACTGTGGATCCAGGTTAATGCTAGAGTTACTTCAAGTCTCCATCTTTCATACTACTGTACATTAGACTGAAGATCAATAAGCTCATCCTTCAAAGAGGTAATAATAGTGTAATAATAACCAGCAGTACTCAGCATGACAGCAGCGGCGTGGCTTTACAACTGTTTTCACTTAACCTGTGTTCCTCATTTTATGATGGTAATGATTTGCTGAGAACATCCTGAGGTGACATTGTATTGATTGCTTACTTGTGTGTTATTGTCGTGTCGTTCACAACACTAATATCCAGCAATCTTATGTGTTATTTGGAAATTATTCAAGTTTTGAAACACTTCAAGTCTTTATCAACTGCCTTGGAGTCATTCAGCTTGTTTGCGATGCAATC
The DNA here is from genome assembly GCF_963422515.1 of Blennius ocellaris. Taxonomy (NCBI): domain Eukaryota; kingdom Metazoa; phylum Chordata; class Actinopteri; order Blenniiformes; family Blenniidae; genus Blennius; species Blennius ocellaris. The sequence goes on from NC_137656.1 coordinate 6,681,471, forward strand.
GTTTGCACGAGCAGGTGTAAATCACAGCAGCAGAGCAAACCACTTCTCAATGGGCGGCAGCGATCAGCCCACTAAACACCTGATAGTCAATAGGAAGGCAAATAATTACAGGAGCCAGGATGTGTACTCCCACAATCAGGACATGACACAAAATTGATTACCGCTGGCTCCGTCCATGTGAGACACTGTCAAATCTCCCAAACCCTTCCAATAAAATCATGTTTAACACAGATCCAAGCTGCATGTTGCTCTTGAATTCCTCTGTAGTGGATCCCAGAAGCTTTTAGAAAATTATCCAAAAAGCTGTTCGTTTATCGGATTCTTTTCATTTCATATATATGCTTAGATTATTTCTCCACAGGGCAGAGAGAGAAAAAAATAACAACAAAAAAATGTGATTCTGATAAAACAGCTGACTTTGGTTGTAAAGTGTCAAATGAAAAAAAATGTCTTAAATTGCACAACAAAGTTTTCAATTTGTCTTTTTTTCTTTTTTTTGCCTTGCTCGGAAACACGCAGAAAAACACACATTAAAACAAAACAAAACAAAACAAAACAAAAACTATGGCTAAAACTGCTTAAATTGCTTAAACCACTCTAAAATGGAATAAAAAAATTAAAAAAAACTGGCAAAAAAAATAAAAAATGGCCAAAACCACTAAAAGTTACTGAAACTTAAAAACTGAACTCATGAAACTTCATAAATGCAACCTACTACTACATCCACAACTTTATGATCTGTGTTATTCTCATTTTAAAGGTTAAATTTGTTTTGCGGCTCCATACAAATTTTATTTAATGGAAAATGTCCAAAACAGCTCCTTTGGTCATACAGGTTGCTCCCCGTACTAAAGCAATTTCTGTTTTTTTCAGTGTGCATAATTATCCAGTGCAGAAGTCATTTCACTGGGCTGGCATGTATTTTCAAGATTACCTCTGCCCTTTTCGGTGTGAGTCCTTTTCGCTGTGCTTCTCATTGCACTTTCGCTCCTTGTAGCACATCGGATTAAAGACTTCTTTCCAAATCCTGCGAGGCTCCTGCTAATAAAATGTCAAATCGATCTGTCAGCTTCAGGTCTTCTGAATCTGGGACACTTCTTCCTCCTTCCCAAAGGCATGATTAGCACTACATTTGCAGAGCAACCAATAGCTGATCCTCAGAAGAAGAAAAAAAAAAAAAAGTACACTAGGTATCCGGAGGTCAGTGCGTATCGCTGCTGTCAGAGAGTTCCTTAAATAGCAGCTCATTTGCACCATCAAACTTTTCCTGACCTTTTCTTCACATGTAAACTAACAGGTGAGATGTAAAATCCATCCTTCATTCAGGAACAAGGGCTGCTTCTCTTTTAAAATGCATGAATCTGGCAACATTTATGCATTTCAAATCTTTTTTTTCTTCCTTTCTCCCCGCTGGCTATAGCTGCACGGCATTTATGGTGAGTGAGTGTGTTTATCATTTTGATGCAGTTACCCGACGGAGGAAATTGCTGTCTAAAGTGTACGGCAGGCCTCCGACACACAGCCGCTCTGAGCGACCGGTACGTCCGTCAAACGCAACAAAACAACGTTTGGGGGTTTGACAAAGATGTGAATTGAATGGTGCCTTTCAGAAGACTTCCGATTGTGCCGCTTCCATGCGTTTCCACTCGAACAGGACGGAGTGAGTAGCTATAGGACTTTGCGGATCTTCGCAGTGATTGTTGAGAAAGGCAAGAGTGATGGAGTCTGTGACATGCCCTGGCACATTTACGCGCTCTGGGATAGTCGGGTAATGATCTGTAGCATATGGACCATTTCTCTCACGGCAATGATCATTTTGCAATCAGAGCCGTGCCCCCTGAGGTCGTTACGCTTGGTGGATTTCAGCTGAGCAAAGATGCCAAGGGTGAATTACGTCCATGTGCGGGAAATTAAGCTTTTCAAGGTCAAAGATGTTGTGGATTACAGAAAAGTGTATTTGAGCATCTCATGATAAAAGGCATTTAAACAACACTTATAACTTGCTCCAGACAATCAACACATCCACCATCCCGCCGAGATCAAACAAACACATAAATATAACTTCCTGTCACTTCCACCCTTAGCAAGCTCAAAGAACTATGGGTAAATATGATCAATTAAAATGAGACAAGGCCATAATTTTACTAAATTAATGCAAGAGTTTGTCAGTTTTTCTTCAAGGCAAAGCGTGCATGGATCATAAATCATAGGCACACAAAGATTCCCCCGAGGGGAGTCGCACTCATAGAATGGAAAATGACTCTTCAGAGATTTAAAGACATGCCTGCAGGAGAAACAATACACAGCTACAGTACACTTCTCCCACAAAGGAGACGATGGAATTTATACAACATTTATGTGCATATAAACAGATATATAAAAGGGGTTATAGGTTTAAAGAGCTTTTAGAGTTGCTAGTTTATCAATAAAACCACTGGCATCATGCTTACTATAAATATCAACCTCACTACTCTATTATGACTTTGGTTTGCTTTGCTCTTTATGCTCGATAACAGGAACACCGAGTAAAACGATGTCTGAGCCTGACAAGACGAAAACTCTTCAGTGTTGCTGAGTGATTGTGTTTAAAGGGGGAAACAACAGAACTACACAGATTGTTTCAAACAGTTTATCATAATTAGAAACAAACTTTACATGCGTTTTTGAAGATGAATGTGAATGACGTCCCTGCAGTTACAATGTGCTCAGTCAAAATGTAAGTATATAACACCTCATATGTCATACTTTTCTGTGCTTTATTTGTAATTTTTATTGCTGAGGGAAGATTGAGGATTAAAATCAATCCAATATAGTTTAAGATCTTTATTTCTAAAGGGCAAACGGTAAAATATATTTAGTTGTGAGATGTATATTCAACTGACTGTGAAAAAGTATCATGAACATAGCATAAAATCTTTATATATATATATATATATATATATGTGTGTGTGTGTGTGTGTGTGTGTGTGTGTGTGTGTGTGTGTGTGTGTGTGTGTGTGTGTGTGTGTGTGTGTGTGTGTGTATATAAAGGGGTTCCATGGTGTAATTGTGGCAAAAGTTTTCCTTTTTTCACTTGATGACATTCTATAAATGAGGCCTTAGTGAAGAAATAAATGAATACAATTTTCAAAAGTGATTATTTATACTGGTTGTGGTGGTCATTTCATATCTGGGACATTTAGCCTCTGAGTTTCTCATTTCATACTAACGGTTTTGATTTTGTACCTATATTTAAAGCTGTTTCATACCCAATTTGTCTATCTAGATATTGGGCAGGGATTCTGATTTTGAACGGCCACATTGTCTGAGGGATACATTTCACTTTTCACTTTTCAGCAGTCACACTTGGTTGTTTGAATCGCTCTCAGGCACACACACGAGGTATTCTGTTAAAAGGGAAATGGATTAAGCTCAAGATGTCATCGAAAATACACTCAGCATTTCGACAGCTGCCACTGATCACACAATCGCTTGATTAAAACTTCAGACCTGTGAGAAGAGAAACATCCAAGCACCCTGAATCCGGAAGGCATGTGTCAGCTTCAATTCAACTTATAGATTAGTCGTAAAAGAAAAAGCACATACTGTATGTAAGATTGTAGAAAAGTAACTAAAGTTTGGAATGCATGATGCTTGGAAGAAGGGTTTCATTTATATTTCAGCTTCAATTTAATGGGTAACACTCTATTCAAAATGGATACTTTAAATCTGATCTTAATATCTTGGGATTTCTGTCAGATCAAGTATTTTAAAAGCTGTTAAAGTTACAAAATATCCTATATCTGGAATGAGCAGATCCCAGATTTGTCATGTTTGTGCTGGATGATGCCAGTTTATGATGCAATAACTGCTATTGCATCATAAACTGGCATCAAACATTTTACTTCAGAGTAACTCAAATTAATGCTCATCTATGCTGTTTTTTCTACAGGATTCTGATTGGCTATTATAGTGACTGTGTGTTCCTCTGCTTCATTTTAATTTTTGTCTCCTTAAATCAAAAATGTTACATAAAAACAGCTTATTAGAATTTAATCAAGAATTCTTTTTCTTCTATTAACCGGCCCAAATTGGACAAAATTCCATATCCATTGAGTCAATTTTACTCAACATGTTGATCATTGTTCATCATTATTCAATGTGATTATTGTTTTTTGTGTTATTTCTTATTTGCTTCTTAAGCTTGTCCTTCAAGCTCAATTGTCAAAATGTAAGAGGCATTCAGTTGAAAAACAAACAAAAACATAATTCTGCACTGTTTGGCAATGTGCCTGTCCTTTTGACATGTTATAGATCCAATGCCCTCTTTTCTTTTACATATTGACCAAAATTGACATTTTGTCTATAAAATGGCCATGTAAAGGTGATGCAATGTAAGTTTAATCCCTTTTACGTATACATTAAATGCTGATCGAACTCACATAGTGAATGGTGTTGAACATTGAGCTTAACAGTAGATCACACTAAACTGTGGTTTTCAAGCTGCTCATATAATATGCGAAACTATATGAAGTAACACTAATTCAATGAAAACTACCTTCGTCTCATTTTTGGCCAAAAGGTGACTGCTCTCTTGGGGTAAATGTGCTGTATGGTAAATAAATGAAAATAAACTCTATAATAAGCTGAGCTGGGCTGCGTTGCCGATGAGGTAAGCAGCTTATCTGCCGTGCAATTAAAGGGATTTTCTTTTCTTCATGGGACGCATTATTTAACACAGTTAAACTACTTTGCAGTGGGATCGGAGGAGTGATTTTGATTAATGGAAATTGATGAAAAGTCCTACTTAAATGGTTGCAGGGCAGACATTACTTTGTTAGCAAGATGGTGTGGATAATTCAGTGCGATCTGATTTTCAGAGGTCTGGTTCAAGTACTTTAGTGCTTTGAATCAACCCATCTACTGCTCCCCAACCTCACCACCCGCCCTAAATCAATATCGGTCTCATTCAACAAGTTAAAGCCCCTGTTAAAGGATTTAGTGGGTAATGGAACTGGTAACTCCTGACAGATCCTCCTGTGTGCTGGCTTGCAGTATAATGAATCCTGGGAATACAGCAGAAGGGCAAGGTATTTACCCTGGCTGCAAGGCAACTGCTGTCCATCCTGCAAACGGCTCCGCTGCCACACTGAAGCCTCGGTAATGAGCTGACAGGTGCAATGTTTACACTCCGATTGCCACTCAAGTTTGAGAGGCTGACTCTCGCATTTGTTCTCTTTTGACGTTAATGATGCTCACCTTTCCATTGATTGTGACTGATCCCTTAAAAGGGACCTCCTGGCCTTTGCACCACTGGATGATGATATTTTATGCAAAAAATCTTAAATCTTAATGCTCTGCTAGATTTATGTTGTTCCAAACTAGATTTTGAACAGTGTTTCCTGCTGTTGTCAGCCTTTTCTTTTCTTTTTTTTAACTTGTTGACTTGTGTTATAAACATGCTGTATCTGAAGGTTACATCGATAAGTCTTGTACCTTGTTAAGAGCCTACTTTTGACTTTTTGACTTCTCAGTGTTTTACCATCAGTGCAGCAATCTCTAAAGTAAGTCAGTTACACTCTGAAGAAGACTTTGACAGAATAGTCAAGCACATTCATCAGCTGCATTAACTTCTTCCATCATGAACATTTACTTTGAACAGAGCGGACATGGGAAGGAGCACACGACTGCCTTGAAAACCCCTTCATTATGCCTTTTTGCTGCCTTCTCTGAGGTCAGCTCAGTCTGTGGTTAACCCACAAGACAAAATCACCTCCAAAACTCACTTCCTGGAGGCACCTCAAGCTGCCAGCATCGACTTTACTCCGGTGCCACAAAATGGTTCTCAGTTCCTCCGTGGCTTGTGAGTGGGCTAATGCTCCTCATTAGAGAGGTGACCTTTCCTGGAAATTGCCGGCTGTGCGCTCCTTGCCACCCTCTGATTATCTCAGTTACTGCGGCGAAAATCAAATAGGCTGGTCACTCTCATAAGTGAGGAAAACACATTTCATGGATGCTTCTCTTGGCGAGCTTACTGGAAATGGGAGGAGGCAGGGAGGAGGGCAGTCAACATAAAAATGGTATTTGTGTGTTTTTAGTCAGGAAATGGTGGCATATGTGAATATAAAACTGTTTAATACTGTCTTTGCCTCTCTGACATTGACAGTTGTTTTTATCTAATGGCTTTCAGATACTGCAGCTCTCTACAGTGTTTGTGTGGGCTGTACGAAAACATACTGCATGTTCTCAACACAGTATACCATTTGTAGCTCTCCTGTGCATTAAATCTAAAATGTAAATCCTGTGGGTTAAGCAGGATGTTTATCCAAAGCAGCTTTTTTTCCCAACAAATCCATAAAAATAGTGTGTTTGCTTTGAACAGTAATTGTTTTTTCCTTAAGCATAATGAGACATTATTGTTTTGAGCATTGCATCTAATGAGCAAAAAAAGAAAACATTGTACTCCTGTTCAACTACAAAATGCTTATAAGTCAATGGCTTAAGTGATGGGAAAGAGACAAAATTGCTTGAAATGTAAGTGTGAGGCAATGATGTCAAACATGTCAAACCAATCCACAACAAGGTTCAGTTGAGGCCACAAGATACCAAAGAGGATATGAAGGGCAAAGTTTCAATAAAAGTAACTGCTTTTTCAATTTTGTTCAGTGGCATGGTGCTGTTTCAGTAAAAGCAGAGGTCATTAAGATGCCATAACAAAAAGAATTGAACACTGGACTGCAGTGATCATTGCAGTTGCGACGTGTGACAACAGATTACTGAATAGATCACAAAAAAAGCATTGCAAAGCTATGTAATGTGAGTAAGATCATGAAAACTTACTAAACTTCTCGGAAATCTTATGAAACCCAAAGAGAAGCAAAGTAGCACAAAGGGTTTCGGAGTGTAGTTTTTGTTGTTGTTGTCGTTTTAAGAGGAATTCAAATGGTTCATAATACACTCTGTCAAAATTCCTTTAAATGTCCCTTATATCTAATTTGCACATGAAATAAAGGGAAAATTCACTTTTCACACTTCTGATGTTTGGGAACCTTGGTTCTTACAAAAAAAAAATACAGATGCATCGCACTCATATTTAACTTCTATAGCACGTTTCCACAGTGTAAGCAGTCCACAAAGTGCTTTACACTGTTAATCACATAGTTTTTTTCTGACTTAAAAAAAAAAAAAAGAAAAGTGGTCTGAATTGCTCAGCTTCTTCATGACAAAAACGTTTCCTTATTATATGTGCTTGTTAAGTGCCTCAATTGACCAGTGAGAAGGTCGGAAGACTTGACTGAAATAAATATATGTGAAACTATTTAACTCTTAACAATACTGCTGTAAATATGTAGATAATTCCAAACAAAAATGTGCAAATAATTAATTGTACAAACATTGACAATATGTTTTTTAAATCATAAAATGCATTGATTAACTTGTAAATCTTACACTATATAAGCCATATAGAAATAGGAATGAGTCTGAGTCATTGTGATCTTCTGAGCTTATACAGGTGACAAATGAGACATGATTATATTCAACATTTATTGATGCCCTGATAGCAACATCAATACTATGAAACAGACCAAATTTTATCACAGTAATGAAAAGTGTACTAAACTGATGACTCCTGAGGGTAACTGGAGTGATTTAGACGGATAAAACCTGTGGATGGCCTGAAGTGTACTGTGATTGCTGCAGGATTGAAGTATCCGGACTTTAAAAAGAAGAATAAAGGAAAGAGTTTATTTTTCCTCCTGATGGACAGAATCAGCAGATTGTGATCAGATTGTTTTTCACACTTCAGATTTAAGGTCAGCCACCAGTAACATCGCAACTGCTTTTACACAGCAGCAACTCGAAACCAATTTTGACGGAATTGTTTCTGCAAATCAGTGATATGTTGAATCCTGATCATTTGAAAGCTGTTATAACCTATTTCTTTTATTGATCTGTCTGCTAGTAGGCTTGAGGGGAACCTCAAGCAGCCGGAGTAATTATGACAGTAGCGCTGTCAAACTGTGACCTGGGGGAAGTTTGGAGTTTAGAGGAATTGCATAGTCCTGTGGGTTGTGCCAATGATCACCTTGTTGCTGGCCATATTTGATGAGGGTGTCTGTTTAAAATACATTTATGGTTTTTACACTTGCACACAGAGCACCTTAACTGAAAATAACATCAGGTACACCATCAGGTAACATCAGGCACAAATAGAAATATTTCCATGAAGGCTTGAGGCTCATGTTCACACAAGAATGATATGCTGTAAACTGTTATTATTATCTTATACTGATTAGATCGACTGCTCAGTCTACACAAGCACAAAAGGAAATGTGACACCTTAGTGGAGAAATTTATTGAACGTATTAGAACAACACATCAAAAAAAAAGAAAAACCATAAGCAGAAAATGTTCCATAATAAATCCTCAAATCAAAGTCATGGGGAGCCAGCTGAGGAATAATATCAATATATCACAATATCAGCAAGCTCTCTGTTAAAGGCTGAGCTGTTTTGTAGCTCCTTTTCAGATGCACTAAAAACAGACACAATTCTAAATAATGAAAATGTTGCAGGATAATCAATTAGTATAAACCCCTCTCGGTATTTTAAATTGTCTGGATACATGAGGTTCCATATTCATGAAGGCAACGTCCCTAAATCAACCGTGTGACTTTGTTTCATGATTCTCAGTGTGTGCTGCTAATAGACCAGTTCCCAAGTGTCCGTGCAGGAAATATTACGTTCGCACCCATTTTCACACGCGTATACCATTAGCAGATCAGGCCCTCAGTGGGTAATTACCTGTTGGGAGTGCTGATGCTCCTGCTGTACTTTCTTCCCACCATGCATATGCTTTATATATAGTCAGTTCATGAATGTTTTTCAGTCCATGCACGACTCAGGGAGAATTCAGTAGGGATGCCTATTTTACCCTCCATACCAATTTTATCTTGTTTACCCATAGAACATATGTTATCTTATCTGCTTATCAGCATATGTTCAAAAGACTTATGTTTAGTCAGATTCACTGACTGTTTCAGTATTTCAGGTGATGCTGCCAACTTCTGTTAGACTGATGACCTGTCAACCAGTGAATGAAGAGATGAGTTCATAGGTGAATTAAATACAATTGAACATGTTTGCAAATGTGTGGATTTACATATTGTAAATCTATCTTCTTCGAGCAACATTACGAGATAATGATTAATTTGGAGACAATTTTCTGTTTTGTTCACAACTAGTTATGAGTACGTCATCTGAGGATTCAACTCCAGTCATTGAGAATTCTAATAATGTTTTACATGGAAACTTTCAAAATATTGCTTTTGCGCTTTCGTTTCAGAAATGATTCAAGTTTACATGGCAATGTTATGAAAATAGCAGACAAACCGAACAATGTAGTTAGCATGTTGGGCCACATCTTGGTGCTGATGGTTGTTTTTGTAATGAAGGAAAACACATGCACACAGAGAATATACTATAAACATTAACAATAGTGAGTACAAGGACATTCGTATGAACAGAAAATAAAGCTTGATTGCCTATAGAGATCGCTCTAAACTACAAAACTAATACTGCTTGCGCACGTGCAGAAGAACAATACATGACAGCCATTGTGTGCAGAAGCAGCATTTTAGAAAAGTTTTGTTTTCCCCTGTTTTTTTGGATACAGAGTAGCAATGCTTGAGAAAAATTACAAATCGGGAGGAGGCATCAAAAAGTTGGATCAAAAAGTGGATGCTCTCGCTTACGCACGCACACAGGTTGGAGAAACTTCTTTTTGAAACATTTCACAACAATAAGCTCAATGAGATGATATCTGGTAACTTTTCTTTTTCTTCATAATCACATGAGGCTTCCTTTTCCAGGTGGCTTTTCTGGCAACACACATGCATCCCTGAATGAGCCAAAACAAAATGACGGTGAAGATTAACACCATGTTAATCTTTATTTTCTGTGCTACCTTGTTACCACACTAAACACGTATCCTCACAGAGAGAAACCACCATAAAGAGGCATTAAATGTTATCACTGGGCAGCATTGTGACACAGCAGCCACCTATTAGTTTCACCTGTGCTGGTGCGTTCCATATCAATGCTCCATTTGTCAGACGGAAGCTTTCATCATGATCCACCTGGAAAAAAGCATCTTTCAGAGCCTGCAAAATACATCTTCTCAGACATGTAGCAGTAATTATGTTAAATTATGAATACTGTATGGTGGGGGCTGGGGTATGAAATGGTAACAGCCATCTGGGTGAAGCAGAATGATTACAACAGCAAAAAAAATCCAACATGTAAGGTTTTCTAGTATAAAAACTATCTGCAGCTTCCCAATGTTGGTTTTAATAATAATCATAATAATCATAATAATGATAATAATAATGCAGATTTTTGGTAATACTATAATTGAGTTTATAATGTGTCAAAGGGGTTTGTAAATTAAATATTTTCCTAGTTAATCACTAGCTTGTATTTCCCAAAATAAGTCGAAAGTCCGGCCCATCTACGGAGAACAGGACACATCTGACAGACTATATCGTGGATAATAAAGCACTAATTCCCCTCTGACACATTTACAGTGAGACTGGGGGACGACGCGAGAAAGCCAACTGTATTTTAATACAGATACAAACCCTTTACATCAACAAATTTACTTAAGAACAGCTTCTACCCACACAGGCAGCACAAGGAGCCAAATTTGCCTCTGTACCTTTGTTTTGATTTTCGCTTTGAGTTAATAATTCTTTTTGTAGTTATTTTGTAACGTTATTTTCATTCTTGAAACAAATAAATTATAATCTTTTCTGATCCCCGATGTATTTTTATTTTATTTTTATAGCGGTGTAATTTCTTGTCTGTTTTTTTTTTCCTCCATTGCTTATCATCCATCCATTCATCTTCCATAACGCTTTATCCTGTTCAGGGTCACGGAGTGCTGGAGCCGAGGGCAGGATGCACCCTGGATTGGTCACCAGCTCACAGAGCAAATGCACAGAAAGACAAATAACCATGCACACTGCATAGTATCATGCAGCCCATTAAAAATATGAAAATAAAATAAAGAAAAAAGGCATCCTAATTATTGATCCCTTTGGGGCAGTAATGTTTTCTGCTATCAGCCCATCCTATTTGTAGTTGAGCTCTGCTACACATGTTGGGAGCACTGGGCTGCTCTCGCGCCGCATCCAGGGATCTGCTGGGGGGTCAGAGGTCATGCTGAGGGACACAGTTTTGTAAATTGTCAGCAGTGGGATTTAAACCTGAGTCTTTGATATCAATCTCACTCCTCTAACCTCAAAGCCACCACTTCCCCCAGTATATCTTTGCAAACTATATTCATAGAATTAAAAAAAAAATAAACAAAAGCAAAAACTGTACGGCATGTTAAAAAGACATCATAAATTAATTCGGCTTGAACACATTGGGAAATTCCACATCTTCATGAGGCTATAAAGTACTTTAAAATGCAACCATATACCGTACCATACAGTATGTCCAAGTCCTAATTAGTATTCATGAATACGCCCAACAATCTAATCAAGGTAAACACAAAAAACTGTTATTAGAGGAAAGACAGAATGGAGCACAGCCACTGTAAACGAGTTCAGCAGCCACCAACGGAGCAGAAAGCTGCTCTAATATACAGTATATTCTCATGCAGTAAAACCACCGCATCCAATTATGGAAAAATGGTGATGCTCTTGATTAACTTTCATTTGGTGACCAGAAATGCAACTCGACATTAATACAATCTAAATAACACTCCGTACCGGCTGAACATGTTAATGATTCATTTACGGTCATACCGTCATTATAACAACTTAAAATTATGTTCCTAGTTTGCTTCCTGAAGGAAAAAAACCAGCAACAAACCAATTACTGTAACCTTAAAGTAATGTTCAGGTTTCTGATTACATAAAATATGAGGTACTAAACAGGCTAATCCGGACGCCAGGTGGTCCAACACCTTCTGTTCTTCTTTGGATTTTACTGTCGCCTTCTGTTAAGATTTGTTCCTCACTGAGAGGCATGCTTAACCTAAATAATCCTCCACTTGGGGAGAGTATCACAGAGGAATCGGAAGGAGCTGCTAATATTTAGTTCTGTGCTTCTGCTATAACACACATGAAAGGGTCATTCCAGCTTGTTGAACCAGCGTTATCGCATTGCTGTTTAAATGGATGTGTCGTGTTGACTGACAGAAAGCGGCTCCCAGGCAACATGTTACTTGTTGAAGAGATTTCTTTTGTCACCGCCACGTGAAATGGTAACCAATCACAATTGTGCTGACAAGGGGGGATATTTCAGCCGACAACATGAAAATAGAAAATCTGCTCCCCGAGTGGAGGCTCATCCGTCTTTAATGTGTTGTAGTCCGGGAAGTGTTGGTGGGGTGGTTGACTCTCGGATGACCTCCCCGAGCTGATTAATTCCTTCGCGAAAACACCCCACGGTATTGCGACAGTCATATTGAAAAGGCGTGTTCTGCCAGGTGCAAGTTAAGCTATCATCCATTTAGTGTTTTTTTTCCCCCCTCTTTTTTCCCCTCCAAACGACCTCTCTGTCTAGGGTTTAATAGGAATCTGGAACAATAACATAAAGCTTTTTTTTTTTTTGCCTCAGCAATATTGGAGTGTTGATTCTCCCCTGTTCAGCATGAGTGGTATTTAGAGGGGCACAATCATTTACGCTGTGCATCATATGTAGTACTGCCTAGCAAAAAGAAATACTTTCACCCAACCTTTACATAAAACAACCCCTTAATAGACAGCGGATTGGGGTCAGATTCCTTTTTTGAATGTGTATGAAACAGAATTTTCTGATATTCTAATAGACCTGCTGCTGGATGCAAGTCCTTTCATGAAAACTGAGCTAATCTGATGTTGCAGGTATGAGCCATTCAGGTGGTGCATGTGCTTGGTTTTTCTCAGTGCAGCGAGGTGGGAGATGTAGCTTGGCAGGGCGTAATGGATCTCCACTCTCTGCCCCTCATCCCAGGGGTTGAGATCTGTCTGAAACTATTAATAATGACATTCTGCTCCCAGCCAATTAATCAGCAGCTGCAACAGAAAATAGATGTACTTGACAGAAACATGTGAGGTTGAGAAGAGTTGCTTACATTGCACAATGCACTCGGTTCAATATAGAACATGGCAACACAGATGAGGAGAGAAGTAGGACTGTATAGTGTAATTGGAGTGTTATTCAAAAGTTTGAACTAAGAATAGCATTATATTTAAATCGGTACAGCAAATATAACCTACATTTCAGAACTGCAACCTACAGTGTATTTGTCATGCAGTTGATCTGAATGAAATAACTTTGTTTATGTATACCAGCTTCTGCTCAACTAGTTTTACTGCAGAAGGAGATGCAATACATCCTCAATTCACACCCATTCACTTCACAGCAAATCCTGCGATTTAGTTGAGTTTAAAACGCCAATGTAGTCTGATCCATATGAAATAGATATTTTTTACTCATGCTAGTTGGAAGCCATTGCTTTTTTCCTTGTCCTGTTCGGCAACTAAAGCAGACAATAGTATGTGATTGAGAGTGTTTCAGTTCGGCCAACCCCGACCGAGGACAAGTGGAGTCAGGCTCCGACCCCACACAGCAGCCAAAAGTAAACACAGTTTTTTTTTTGTTTTTTTTTAAGGAAAACAGATAACTTTCTAAACATGAAATCCCAAGTAAGTTGCAAAACCTTGTGTATAAAAGACATGACATATCCCTTCTCACACTCAGTTTATCACCAATGTACCCACCACAACACACATTGAACCCCCTCAATATTGTATGTATGCATGTACATAATGAAAAAGTATGAAGCATTTTCAGGGTATTTCAAATCTTGACATAGATGTAGAGCAGAGCCAAAACCACAAAATATGGAGACAGCAGAAGTAATGCTGGAACGTCACAAGCAACAAGTTTTAATCTTTGACTGAATGCATAATATATCAACATGAATCTCAAATTGAAAGAAATTATTGAAGCCATCTTGTATTCACAGACATGGAATAGTTTTTCTTATGTGTGATTATTAAAAGTTTCTTAGTAGAATTCTACCATGAGTTTGGATATGATGCTTATTGTTCTCATTTGAGTCAATGGTTTTGCTTATTGCTTGTTTATAGTTTGAGTTTCCTCTTAAAATTAAAAAAAGAAGAAGAAAAATGTATATGAGGCATGTCAAAGTCATTTTAGTTCAGGGACCACATACAGTCTTATTTCATCTTGAATGGGCCAGACAGACAAAAATAATGCCAAAATCACCTTTAAATTTAAACAGTAAACGTTTTCTTTGTTGTGCAAATGTGAAAATTTTCACAAAGCCAAATTAATACAAAATTTCCACTATCTCAATATCAGCCAATTTTCATGAAACCTTGTGCAAAATACAGTGAAATGTACCAACTTCTCCTATAGCTGTCATCACTGGTATCTTAGCTTGGCTCACAGTGTTCTGTTGTAGCTGCTTTTCTGAAATATGTTTTTTTTTTTTTTTCAAAGCAATGTTTTCTTCTTCTGCTTTCTCTCGATTTCATGTTTTGCTCACTCAACAACTTTTTATATCCATTTATATAATAATGCCATGTATGTAGATGGTGGAGCAATTTGAATTTATGCAAATTCACACTGACATGTCTTCCTGAAAGAATCTGAACATTTTGAACACAGTAATTTCTTTTCTACTCAAAGACTTTACTTTTTAAAATTGTTCTTTCTGTTCTATTGACCTGTAACCAGTGAACCGCATTGTAATTTTTTATCATTCAGTTTCTCCTATCCTAACTTTTTGGAAAGACATTGAGGCCATACAATCACAAAAGACCAAATATATTTCATGAGATGATGAAATGTCTTTTTTTCCCCCAGCTTCTTTTCAGTGCATTTTGGAGTCACATTTTAGTCAGCCTTTGTGGAAATGGGGTTAGAAGTTTAAAATGTTTAACAACAACCGACAGAGATTAATTAGTTTGCTGCTGGTTGCAGTGGCATGCCGTAACAGCTAAGAGCACAGCTGTCTCTATGGTTACCATACGCGAAGCTCAGAGTTGGGATATCCTTTCATGACATTCAGTGCTGTGAAAATACTCCAGAGACACAACCTCACATCCAAAGTTTGGACACATTTTGTAATCGCTATACTATTTGGAGATACACCAATGATGCTGAAGTCCAGCTGATAAGTACAACATGAAAATTTTTTTTTTTTTTTTAAAGATTGTAACCAGCATGTATTTGATATGGTGCCTACTTATGAAGACTCTTTTTTTTTCCATCTCATATCCATTATGAAGTGAAAAACCACAAATGTCACACTGAACAAGTTACACCTTTACAGTTACCACACCTGCAGATCCATCAGAGTAGAATCAGAGGTGCCATATTAGGTGTAAAAGATAAGACTCCGGTTGTGGAGTGACAGGTTGACTGTCCCACTGGGCATCGACTTTGACATTTAGAACAGGATGCTTTTGGTTTTATCAAGGCAAGGGTAGTTCAGTATGTAAAACCATTCAAATCCAATTCACAGTGATGATGCAATTAAACAAGCATGTAAGAAAGCTTTATTGAAATGAAGGGAATCAAATGAGTAAAATATATTATTTATTGTAAAAAATTAGAAATAAAAGATCTGATTTAGAGTGTAAGCAGTCCTCGTATATTCAGAAATTCCCATAGGTGAGGGACACGGTTACGAAAAATTCCTTCACCTTGTCTTCTTCTGACTAACCCTAACTCTTCCTGAAGACCTAAGGACAAGTACCGGTATGTCTGAGGTATATTTTAAAGTCGAATTTTTGCAAAGTCTTACAATTTGTCAGGCCCTCAAGTAGATGATTGTGGATGACTGTCTGGGCTACTTCTTTCTATCCATTCTTCCATCTCCCTTTATCCAGCTTGAGGTCAGTCTGAGCTGGGGACCGGGGGATAGGCCACCAGGTTCATTCACATCCAAGAGCAATATTAGTAGAAAAGATTGCTACTTTATTTCACCTTGTGCAAGTCTATTGAAAATGTTGCCATTTCTCTTTTCTTCACATATAATCCAAAGTGCATGGTTCATATTACTAATCTCACATAACCTGAGAGACACTGTTTCTGTAAACTCTCAAGACTTTCTTGATCCTTCAGGTTTAAAAGATCTCTCTACACAGAGTATTTATCTGAGCAGCGTTCTGTAATTATGCTCATTGAAGTGTTTATTCTGTAATATCCTATATTGGTAATTTACCCTATACTAGGATTAATCCAACTAATTGTATCAGCTTGACTTGTTCCATTCCACAAATATTAAAGTTCTCCACTCATCAACCACAGGATTAGAAGCACCTCCCTAATGTTTTAATTTAATATTTTCAGTATCAATACAAACTGCCAGAATGAAGCCTTGCCTTCTGACTGTAGTGGCCAAGCATGTGTGTTCAATTTGGTTGTTTCCCATCATTGCGAAGCAGAAATTACGGAGTGTTGAATTTTTCACCTATTATTAGGGAACTAGATTAGGTTGGTTAATTTTCACCAATTTAGCCATTGTCAAACTGGATTTAATCTCATAATTTTCAGTTTTCTGCTCCCAATAAGTCAACTGAGAAATGTACACTTGCTGCTTAATATTCCCCATCTACTAACACATGCCATTAACAAGCGATGCTCAGTGTTTTCCCACTCCATCTGGTCATAATGTCATGGCTGGTTGTTGAACATATTTCAGGTGTCATGCCCGTACTTATACCTCCTGAGTCCGCCTCTCCATCTGTGGGAAAATAATCTAAAACTGTGGTAAACTCTGGCTGAGCTTAAGGTGCATCTTATACAACGTATTGACATTGGACCTTTTCATTTATCCATCAACTAGTGAGATTTACTGTAGCACTCTCCTCCTACATGAGTCTCAGCGATAGCATCCTCTGACCCATCGCAGTTGGCTACCATATAAAAAAGTCACATTTTGCTTTATATTGAGGCTTCAGACTGTATCTAAACAAACAGTAAGTGAGTAATGCAGGCAGATGTGTATGTGTGGTGCATGCAGGGATGGTGCCTGTGTGTGTGTGTGAGAAGTTAAAGGAAAGCGGTGGGGAGGTTTGGCAGTTTGTAGAAATCCCACTGGGCATCGACTTTTTATTTCTATTTTGGAAGGCCAGAAATCTCAGCACCTGGTAATTGTTGAGGCATTGGTATTGATCAACAGCCCCATTAAAACCATTCCCCTTTCAACATATATTACAGAAGTTTAGTGCAATGGGGCAGTAAAATTTGTACTCATTGCTACTCAGAATAGTTTCCACTTGTCTTAAAGGGGACTTTTACAGGTGACAAATCTTGCAAATTAAATAACATCTACAAGGCTGTGTCGACAATAAAGATCTCACACATAAGCTTAGTCTTATTGGTGAGGCAGCCGGGTGTTTGTGACGCATACATAATAACACTTTCACCCGCAGAGGATTGTGGTAAAATGTTGTGACTGTAACCTGTCAACACCTCCTGCCTGATATTATTAGAAAAGCCATTTCCTACCCCTACTGAACTCTGGGGTCATAATCAAGGATGGGTATGAAGATGGCGGTGGTATTTTCAGGTCTGCGCTTAATATTTTCAGGAGGTTGCTGTCAGCCATCATCGCTGGCGTTTACGATGAAAAGGGAACACGACAGCTGTTCTTTTCATTCTGGCCGCCGTCGAACTGCTCTGTCACGCGTATCATCTGAGCAGGACTCCAGACATTTCGCCATGATGTCTGCCATGTATCAAGGCTGGAGTGTTTTGTTACAGACGCCTCTGAGTGCCTACTTCAGCGGCATAAAGAAAATCCACTGATCGAGCCACATTTTTCCTACAAAATCCCCTCGATATGAGCTGGGTTTATATTCCCATAGCTGTCTGTGTGTAATAGCGCAGGCACAAAAAGGAGTAATATATGCATGCCTCCGAAACAATCAGCCTTGTTTATCCAGAGCCCTTGAACCTCCAGGATCAGAAAGTTTCTGCAATGAATTCTGATTTGCTAAATCCCTGTCCAATAAATTGCCTCAACTCTGTACAAACATCAAAACAAACTCTCTTCCTTTTTGTGCCACCAGCTGTTAGATTCGGGTGAGAATAACAGAAAAGAAAGCATCGGTAGACAGAGACATGGGGAATTCACAATTTGTTTATTAATGTCTCTTTCCTTCTCACCATGTGTCTGCATCCCTCTTCCCCCTTCATTTCCTCCTTCTGGAGAAATCTTTGCATTTGTACTGCAGAGCCTGCTAACTGTGAGGGGGCAGTGCAATTGTGATCGAGACCTCGCAGGGTGTCCTAGCAGGTGGATTCATCTGAAAGTTTCCTTGGATGAAGTCTCGTTCACACTGAAGAACTACAGTCGGCGTTGACGAATTTCTATTTCCTGAAAGCCTGTGAAGTAGTTACAATGAGATGGAGCAGAGTGGGTTGAGGGCGTGCATATATAACTTGTAGTTCCAGGTGCTCGTAGATATACACTCACTTGGCTGGAGGAGTCACAGCTTCACCCTGAGGTGTGAAAGCTCCACATCTGGAGCAGCTGTCCTTCTCCAGCGTTGATGAAAGTCGACGGTGAACAAAATGAAAAGAGTCACATTTAGCGCTCAGACGGTGATTAATTGCTCAAAGCCACAGTTGCTGTTTGGACATCTGCTTCCTTGTCATTGTCTCTGATTAAAATGATAAACAATTACCGATGTAGAAACATTTCCCTTTAGATTTGGGACAAGCAAAGCAAAACATTTTCTGCTGGACTTGGAGCCTGATCATATTCTGAATGAATTACTGTGCTCACCACAAAAGTTTATTCTTAGTTTCTTTAAAATAATTTAAATTCAGGAAACAATCATTCTATTACATTTCAAACAATCAACAATGTATATATGTATTGATTTTTTTAAAAATATATACATTTGTAACAAGGCAGCTTTTAATGGCCATATAATTCACCATATAGACAATAAAAATCCAATAAACCAGAATGTGTATTCAATTATAAACTGTATGCATGGAATTTTACCTTGAAAAGAGTCAAAGCATATGATTGAATTTGTCTTTTTTTTAACCTTCA
The DNA here is from genome assembly GCF_963422515.1 of Blennius ocellaris. NCBI lineage: Eukaryota > Metazoa > Chordata > Actinopteri > Blenniiformes > Blenniidae > Blennius > Blennius ocellaris. The sequence goes on from NC_137656.1 coordinate 6,700,548, forward strand.
ATTCTAATTTTAACTGAATTCTTCAGGAAATGCTTAAAATGAACTCTGCCTGACCACGAGTGGTAGCGAACCTAAATGACTACATAAACATACTCATGGGCTAAATATTTAATATTTAAGTGAAGAAATAGAAAAGCAGGATATTAGTAATATTTTATTTTTATTCTCTCAGATATATTTTGTAGCAAGCCATGCAAAGGAAACAACAGCGGATATTCTGAAGGGAATCTTTCAAACAAAATGTCTTTTCCATCAAAATAAATAGGATAAGTGTGCACATTCAAAAGAAAACCAAAACATTTAGTAAAATACATAGTGGAAACAGACTGTTTTATAAAAGGTTCACATCTGATTCTGACTGCTGTAAATTTTCTGCACAACTTCGTCTGTTTCTTATTCCCATGCTGTGGTAATAATCACCACCAAGAAACAGTTAAATATATAGACATCGTTAACATGTGCTTTTGCTTTCCTCTCTAAGTGCTGACCAAAGGGTAAGAAGCAGAATTTGCAGCAGCCATCTTTTATACAACTCTTGACAACTCAGGCTAATGAGGGTGCTGTAGCCAAACACAGCTGAGCATCAGCTAAAGGCAGTGCACATCATTTACACTTTCACCCACTCCAGAGACACAAATTAATCTAGGATGCATGTATTGGGATTGTTTGGAGAAAACCCATGCAAGCACAGGAAGAACATGCAAACACAGAATGAAACTCAATGTTCTCAACATCATTTTTTGTAACTGGAATTTTTATGTGTCATATATACAAAGGGTATGGACTTTTTTCTGTGCTCATGTTTTTACGTGTGTTTGCATGTTGTAATTGTAGTACATTGTCAAAGATAGTGTCTGTATGATTTCGGGTTTAAATTCATGGAAAATAATTGCACAACCTAAAAGAAATACAAATTTGTGTTTGATCCTAAAGGCAAATATGTTGGAGAGATGTCAGCTTTCTAATGCAATATCTTGCAATACCCGTTTCAACCACTAGATGAAGTATTGTGTAAATTTTCAACAGATAACGAACATCTCAGTTGGATAAGGGGATGACTATGATCTCGTAAAATTGTAAACAGTCATGATGAAATTCGAAACATTTAGCCATTAACCCCACATCCACCAACTACCAGCAAGATATATTTTCCAGCTTTTGGAAAAGAGCCATAGAGCCTGACGACCCACTGTTCTTTTAAATGTTCATTTCATGCAGTTAAGATTAACTTACAACCTCAAAATGTTAATATTTAGTAGAAGCGATGTGATCTTGACACCCTTCTCTTAAACTTTCCCCAACCCAGCCCCACAAGAATTTTTTAACAAGCTCCAAATCTCCATTTGCTGTGTGGTTTGATCTTTTGCCAAATCCAGTGTGTTAGAAGCTTTGGATGGGATTCAACTGTCATTTTCATCTGAAGATGGTGATGGCTATATAAACTAGAAACTTCAGGATGAACGTGTAACTCTTTCACCGTTTTCATTTTAATTTTCCGGATTATTGTCTTTTCTACATGTTTTTGATTTATATGTATTATTTTCTTCTACTAATACCATCTGCATGAGACATTTGTGACACCTGAGATGCCTTAAAAGCACTGAAGGGCGAAAAAAATGCAGCAAAGAGAAGAAAGTCTGGCCGTAAAAGTGATACACTGCATATCAGTCAATACAAGCCTCTCAGATTACGCTTTTTAATCACATATCCACACCAGCAGGGCATTAGGTGGTGGATCTCATTGCAATGACAAAGCGTTACATTAGGATTTCAATTGCATGGGATGTTCCCTATACCACATTCCCCCACCGCTGCACAGAAGCCATTGCCGTTACCGAGTTTATGTTAACAGCTTGGAGAGTATATGACACACCAGATGTTTGTAATCTCACACCGAGAAGCTTGTGACTGGGGCTACGATCAGATGAGGGAACATGGGAATGGATTATAAATGGTGACAGAGGGGGAAAAGGCTACAGATTCCTCTATAATTGCTGATTGATGCTAAATGTCCTACTTTACCCCCAGTCAGTGGCTTTCCTCTATGTAGGTACACACAGTACAAACCCAATCTATTTATCTGGTAAACTCAGGAAACAGTCTTCTTGGTGTTGGTGGGATAAACGTGGATGAATTTAGACCTCAAAAAGAAGGTACGAACTAATTTCTCTTTGCTCGTTTGTAAGGCCCCATTGAGAGCCCACGGTTGTGTGGGCAGGTTAATGATATCAGTGTGAGAGGAGTTTTTAATCACAAATAGACTAATGAGATAGGTTGGGCTGGAGTTTCTCACTCTTCCTCCATTTCTGGATTCCCTTGTCCTTTTCTTTCAGATTCCCTCACTGTTCTAACCCGAGAATGAAGAGATTTAGGGGGAACCTGAGAAATGCACAAGTGCGCAATGGTGCGGCTTAAAAGGAATCTGTCATATTTACAGGAGTGAACAGCAGGACAGATTCGCCCCATGGCAAAGCACAAGCAGGTTGCTGCCAGTGGAGAAGCAGAGCTGAGATCCAATCCTGAAGGGAAGACTTTACAAACATGTCCTGACTGACAGAACCAGGCCTTTGTTTACCTGTGCTGGAAATTGAAGAAGTGGCTGTGAACTGGTGGAAAGAAATGCAGGAAGCACGGCATTAGCTCAACACCCATTTAACCAGAATTATCAAACTAAACCGACAAAAGCAAACAAGTTCATTTCTGGTCTTTACAGTTTTGTACATTGCAGTGCTGTAGGGAACAGAAGCATTTTTTTTAAACTCCTTAGCACTGAGACATGTTTCACTCCATTAGAGTGAAAATTGGAACCATGGAAGTGTAAAAAATTGGACATCAGTCCCCCAAAGCCCCTGAGGTACATCAAGAAATGCTGGCGAGCCAAGCTCTCCCAGTGAGGAGCATGTTCCTCCCGTGAAGATGGCTCAGCAGCAGAGAGTACATTAATGCAACATGCTACTCCATGCTGCCCCAGTCCTGCGGTTACATTTCATGCTGTAACTCATGAGCACGGAAGGTGGCGGGTCTCCATATGAAACACTCACACGTCACGATTCGGCAGACCTATTTTAGGAGATGATCTGTGGGAGTTTCATATAAATAAATGATCTTTTTTGGTCCTAGCTAGAGCATGTTCAGATAATATTTGGTTTTTCCATCTCTGTGGACATACTGTAACATTTACTTTTAGAAATATTCACTGATTGTGGTTAGGAGCAGACCAATTTTACTGTCTGTGCCAGCATCAATGACAGGGAGTTAATAAACCATGGACTGATGTGATGTGAATGCTGACTAATGGGCATGTTGAATGTTATGACTTTTTGTATGCATTTCTGTACGACACGCAGTGCTGTGCATGGTGAATGAAAAGGAAACATGTCATTGTGATGGTCCTGTAGTTTATAGGTTGTCCCTTTGTATTTGTAACTTTGATAAGTTTTAGTTAGCTCATCACTCTTAAGAGGAACATGGGGCAGCCACAAAAATACACCACTCCAAATAATCTAAAATTCATGTGGTGACATTATGCCAGTCTGACCCAATTTGACACAGCTCCTGTGAATCCCAGCAGTGAGATGATATGCTTTTCAATTTCCTTTGTGATTTGGTGGGTCTTTGCTTTCCATCTGCCAAATCTGCTGGTGCTTAAAACGGAGATATCGACTGAGCTTGTCCTGGTGATTGAGTTTGGCGTCTCTGTGTCATGGTAGTCCTGGGACAAGTGTGAGAAGTTCAGACGAGGAGTAATTGGGTTGCTTTTTCTTTGGTTGAAGGTCTTATGGAGGTAGGTAGTTGGCCTTCTGCCCAACCCCCAACCTGGAGGACCAAGGGATCACACTTTTTTTGGTCATGGTCCTTTGACCTCTTGGGTATCACTTCCAGGAGTACCAGGATCCGGCCAATATAGCTCTTGAGATCATGGAGACACGCAAACTGTCTCACCATAGTAAGGGGGTGGTACCTTCAGGACAGATACTTTTTAAGCCTCGGTGAACAAATTCCAATTATTATCAACACATACACAGCTCTACCTTTAAATCAAAAAGTCACAATTCGCAATAAACCTCGATCCAAGTGTGAGGTTTTATTTTTTTCATTATAGATATTGAGTGAGCACGATTGTGATTGTTTGTTGTTTTTGAGCTTATTCTTATTCAAAATAATATAAATAGATATGTTTAAATAGTATTTTATCAGAAACTTGATTGACTTGGGAACATAGCCTGAAAACAAACAAAAAACAATGTGCTTGGCCTTCATACTTTACATTCATCGAGCAGGCATAAACTTTCCACAATTGCCAGTATTGAGAAGTCATTTGTTTTGTAGTGCAAAACACTTCCAACAATCACTAATTAACCCTGAAGAAACTGCTGTAGGAAATGTCTTTTTTTTAAAAATCCACATACAAAAATACAACCACAAATACAATAACATTTTCTTTTTTGCAGTCATTCTGGCCAGTTTGTGTTTGTGGGCTGTCTCAAAATGGATTGGCCACTCGCAGAGCCGGTGGGTGTTTTGCAGCAGGTATGGTGTGAGTTCTGCCGTCAGACTGTGGACATTTGGTTTGGAGCAGATTATGGAGCTCTGCGTGTGCTGTTGGCCTTGTGAGGATAACCACACATCAGGACAGATCACCACACGAACTGGCATGGAAGTGGGTTATGTGAAAGGCCCTGGGTAATGCACTGTGTGTGAGCGTCTGTGTGAGAGTGAGAGCGATAAACCAAGCAGCAGGGACGAAAAGGGAGCATGTGTATATGGGTGGCTTTATTCTTTTAATCATATTAAGTTGGATCATTAGATGGGCCCATTTACACAGTGCTTTCATGAGGTGTGCAGGACCAAATCCTATTGGACAGTGGCCTAATCTAGCACAAAAGCTCTCTAGCATCCAGTTGCAGCTTTGGTGAGGACTCGATGTCCCTCGGTTGAGGCCCCCAGTATGAACTGAACATACGTGCAGCATTAATTTGGCTGAATTAGGATTGAGAGCAAATTGCCGCTCTACATTCCCAAATCCAGGCGTGATTGAAAAATAATGAGCAGCTCAGCCCACATAAAAGGTTCATGAGATTATCCCTCTCTGAATTACACAGCTCACCTCTGTCCCGGCTAGGAAATCAAATCCTTTCCTAATGTACAGACACATCATGGACGTCACAAATACTGATAAAACCTTGGTGTGAGCCAGACTGACTGGTCATCTGGTTTTATGATGATCTAGCATTCTACACTTCTTGTGTTATTTCAATGGTTTGTCCAACCTTGCATCCATTATATCAAACATTTGGAACCATTTTCAGTGTAGTTTAAGTATCATGGTAGTCTAATAGATCTTGACCATCCCAGGATGGTGCAAGCTTCATTTTCAGTCGACCCCCATCTAAAATGCTCAAAGATTATCCCTCAGCACCATTTCATGCAATGATAGCACTAATGGCAAAAATAGAAATGTGATCCTCATCGTTGAAAAGAGGATCAGAATGAAGGTCTTGCTGAAATGACCTTTTAGAGTGGGTTGTCGGGGCTAAAGCCAATACCCTATATTGAAGTTGGCTCAAGAGGCTGCTGAAGCTGATAAGCAGCAGATGAACCAGAAGGTTCCATTCACAATTTATGTATGGAACACGATGCTCCTCTGAGAAAGCTTCAAATGTCAAAGTTGAAGATAAAAGGATTATACCAGCATTTGCAAATACAATACTTAGTTGAATGGGCATTCCACTAGATATCACCAGACGCCATTCCAGGGAACTACTGAATGACAGATTTTGTTCTGTTCGCATATTATTGGAATTCATCAAGTTATATTTTTGCCACATGTAGAGGGTTGAATTTCCATTGCCTAAAATATTAGGTGTGGTCACAACCTTTTTTGTAGCTTGGGGTTTCTTGGTGCAGCAGCGAGCCATTGTCCTAAACCAACTAAAATATGTAATTTTATTGGTGCCATGGGCCTGGTTTTGATAACATATCAGAAGCTGAACCTGTGTTTCTTGGCTCCCAACTGTTTGTTGCGTCTTTTCTCGAAATGTATTTACATGTTTTACCTATAAAATACCAGGCAGGCCCATTAAGGACATAAATACTGTATACTGTAAGCTTCAGACAGGGTGTGACAAATAAACTGTCTTTGTGGCCATTTACCCGTTTGTTGCTTCTGAACTTTATTACAACTGATTTCACTTCAAGAAATAAAGGCTGACTCATTCAGAAATGATAGTATTGAAATAAAATAAAAAATCAATCCTTTCATAATGACATTCAAATAACTGGAAGTACAGACTGACCGGTTGTGAAAAACGGTGGGCAAAGAGATTTTTTGAGTATTTTTCAAACACAAAAACATATAAAAAGGATTAATGAGCAGCTAAAATTTGCACATTTGCTTGTGCACCATTATAGACAGGCCATTAATAACCCCATGCATTAGCTTTCTTTAGAGGTCAGTTTGATTTGGAGTCTTCCTGGCTGCATTTTTTGCTGTTCATAATTTTTCCGGGGCACTCTGGATTTCTCCTAATGCCCAAAGAGTCCGTAACTTGAATAAAGAATAGGTTGCAGATAGATGGAGGGGTGATGGATGGTTGAGCTTGTACTTTGTTTTTTAATACCTGAGCTAATTCTTCTATCTCATTGTAAGTACATCTATTTCTTTAGTGGAGCTGTGTTGATCTGGGTTGAGATTTACGTGCAGATATTTCTCCAGTAAAATAACAAAAGGTGCACTAAGCACCCTATATATTTTGACTTTGTGCTTTACAACAGTGGATCCCACCCTGTGCACCAGAGGCACACTTAACATCCCAATAGAGACAAACGGTATTTCAAAATCAGACTTGCATATGTGAAAGAAGACAATAATGATAACACACTGTCTCGTAAAGCAGGTTGCTGAGACTGTTGGTGAGAGCTGATGCATAGCCAAGCTTTTGGCTTTATTGTAATAAACAACCACTACTTTCTTTTAAACTGATTTAATAATACAACAATGTGTGATGTGAGTCAGGGTTGGCACTTTGTACCCTCACTCACTCACTCTTGCCCATTATTCTGAGTGCTGTGTATAGTAGCAACGTGATCCCTCCCTTCCGGTTCCTTCGCAATGTCTAAAATGCCACTCCAGATCTTTGACATCTGTTGGATTTCTCTCTCTATCATCTGACGCTATGTGATTTTCAGATGACCTCTCCTTCACTTCCCCTCTGGTATTCAGTGCAAGGTAATCTTGGCAATGGAGGTTTCTTGGTGTTTAACATGCCCAATACACCCCATGTGCCTCCTCATTAGGATGGGAGCCATGTGTTTGACTCTGTACAGTTCAAACAGGTCTTTGTTGAAATGGGTTTCGGACAAAAGATGTGCAGAATTTGATGGAGGCTCTTGGTATGAAATGTGGCTATAGCTTTGTTGAATCCTTCTCAGTCAAATATTCTGAGCCAAATAAGAGAGTCCTGTGGCGTTTCAGCTTGGTCTGAGTGCTCTCAGTGGAGGAGCAGCATACCCTGCTCATCATGATAAGAGAGTTTCTGGCCTTGTTGAGATGCCTCTGGATGTTCAGCACTGCACCCCTCCACTGCTGCTGATACTGTCAAGATAGGTGGACCTATTCCGTATATGGGAGCTTTTCATTCTGAACCTGGACTGGTCTTCTGTTGGTGGCGTTCAGTGCCATAACTTTAGTCTTCTTGCTGCTGATGTTGAGACCGACATGCTTCGTAAAGACCTTTAGTTGTTGAGTCTTCTTGTGGATGAGTAATTATACTGCAAAATCATCAGGGTAATTTTCCAAGTAAGCGAAGGGAGTCCATTTGATGCTCCTGCGACATTGTGCTTTGGAGGACCTGATATAGAACAATAAAAGGTATAGCAGTTTGTAATGTACACATTTAAAGATTTCCTATTGGCATGTTGACCTCTCACTGTGACATTTTTCTTACAGTGAGTGTCACAAACACCTTGTAATGTTGTATTTGTTCCTACCATGTGTCACACTATTCTGCAGCCCAACAAGTAGCCACAAAACAGCAGGGTGCCAATGAAGACAAAGTATTTGAAAACAATGGATGTAAAATCCTTGGAGGATCGTTTTTGCAGGTGTTTAATGAGGGATGGAAGACACTTGGAGGAACATTCTGAAACATAATGTAACTCATTGTAATTAAGTTTTTTTCTTAATTGTTTTATTTGTGTTATGTTTTCAATGATCCATTCAATCTGCTTTAAATATTTTACTTGTGCATGTTAATTAAACTTTTTTGACCTTTTGCCTAATTTAATGCGTCATTGACAAACACAGCAAATGTTTAATGGCTTCAAAAACCATTAAATGCTGTTTTTTGAATGTCTGAATCGGTGATGCTTTAGATAATATTCCCCAAACAGAAATCATAGCAGGTGCGTGCAGGTGGAGAGAAGAGGGAGAAGAAGAGAGTGACAGAAATAAACACATTGCAAAAGAGGGAGAATTGGATTGAGGGTGGATATAGAGTGTGAAAGCGTTGGAGCGTTTAGTATGCAGAACAGAAGGCAAACACTTTTAGCCCCTCTGTAGAAGTCTGGGACTCCTCTGCAGTGAGCGGTCTAAACTTTCTCACATAAGCCTTCGCCTCAAGCCATGAACTCAAATATTTCAGTCACATTCACTGAAGCTGTAAAAAAAGTCTTATTACTCATGATCAAAGGTTGGTGTTTTCTGGAGGAGACGTTGAACGTCTGCTAGAATTTGCATTAGGAGTGAAAGGCAGGACCTTCTGTGTGAATAAAGAGACACCCAGAAACAGGTGGGAATTCATTGTTTTTGTTTCTTTTAAACTCGCCTCCTTTGAAGAAGTTTACACAGACAAACGTTGCGGCAGAAAATCTCAATACAAGCATTTGCAAAGTACTGAATGTTTGCTTCTATTTAGAAAGCACTTTGTGTGTGTAATAAAATAAAGAAATGAGGTTGACCTTTTATTCTTTCAAATTTTTCAAGACATTCTTTGAGTGAAGCCCTTTGCAAAGCTTTCAGGTTTTCAGGGCTTCAATATGTGAAACCATTGCTTGTTTATGTTTTTATCCTTGTCAGTTTGTGTCTCATAACCTTTCCAAAACCCCACTGTCTGCTGGGGTTAGGGGGGGCTTTACCTGTCATGGTGAACAAAGTTTTTATCTCAGCTGAAAACTGCAATCTCTCCACAAGCCTACCCAGAGGACATGGAAATTAAAAAATGTACAGTATTTTTAGACAGTCATTCATCTCTTATACATAGACATAACTGAGCAAAACTTCCCCTCAGCTTGTGAGTTTGACCATTTTACGATACAACTCAGATTCAAACCTCCAAATTTACTTTTTTTTATCCCACCTTGATTCCAGTTATGGATTTAAACATGCTCCGCAACTTCTTTCCCAGTACATTTTTAGTTTTTTGTGTGTGTGAACCAATGCATTATTGAGATAACAGTAGGATCCTGAAAATACCTCCAGTCACTAATAAAGACAGGTACATGATGCAATTTTTGCTTGTCCAAGTAAGAAGATGTTTAAACATGGTGTTATCTTTCATTGTGGCTTACATTTGAGGGTTGTGAGTTAGGTACTGAAAAGACAACCATCCAAACAAAGATAGCCAGACATCATTTTTAAGGGTAAATTCAAGAGCTGACCTTCTTATGTTGCTGCATGAAAAACTGATGAAGTGAAGCGAAGAAAGATCATTACACGGAGATGCTTATTGAAGTCAATAGGAGCTCAACGAAGTAGTCAGAATACAAGTGAAGGCTGATGATGCCAGACGGACTCTGAGGCAACTCTTGGCTCATGGTCTATTTATCCAACAAGATGTCTGCAGGAATTAGCCTTGGTGTGAATGTCAATTGTTGGGGCTATCACTTTGTGTTTGAATCCTATCTAGGGCAATCATCATACTTTCATGGAATATGTAAGACAACCTTTGATTATCTGCAATAGTTATGCGTGCTCGTGAACCCAATAGGACAGAAACCAGCTTGCTTCCAGACCACTAACAGGCAGGTAGGAGAATAATCCTTTGGAATATATGGATGAGAGTAAGGGCTAACAATATTAAGAACAGTAGAATTCCCTGACAGCAGCATCTCACAGTGGGACTGTTGTTAGCACCTACGACTACTTACCAACCAATAGAAATGCACAGCAATGGTACAAATGAATGGTGATCCAAAAATTAGGCCCTTTTTGTGGGTTTTGTTTGTTCTGTGCAGGCTTGTGTTTTCTCTGGGTAATCTGATTTCCTCTCACAGTCCAAAAACAGGCATACGTGTTATTCAATGACCCTGTGTGGTTGTTTGCAATGTGATGTATGGGTGACCTGTCCAGGGTGTACCGTATCTTCACCTTTAGTTGAGCTGGGATTAGTTCCAGCAGCCCATGACCATGACTAGAAGAAGAGTGATATAAAGAATGATTGGATGCCTATAATCTGTATGAGGCATGGGGGTTTACAGTGAGGCAGGGATGAATAAGCTATTGTCCATTGTCAGAGTTGCCTCATGTTGATCTCTTGCGGTGTTAGTTTTGTTCTATTTTAGCTAATACATCAGAAAAAAACAAACAAACAACAAAACAAAACAAAACAAAACATTGCAAAGGCAAAACAGTAGTTCTGGTCCGGAACATTGTTAACCTCTGCTGATAACCAAATGTAATACAGATGAGAATAAACTAAACATGCAACAAAATGTAATTCCCTTTTTTAAAGAGAAAGTGGTTGTTTCTCAGTCACAAGGATAAATCTTACAAAAGAGTTCATTTTAAAGGATGCTGTCATCACTTGACCAAGCACAGAGGCTTTTTTTTCCCAGAGAATTTTCTTTTACAAACATTTCTTTTTATTAGCATAGTCAATATTACACAAGAGAAAAGACAAGGTGCGAACCCCCTTAATGAGGAAGGAGCCCCCTTTAAAACATGATTTGTGGAATGTTGGGGGGTCTCTAAAATATTGCTAAAATGCAGTTTTTTCCTATGCATTTCCTTTTAGTTTTTTGTTTGTTTTGAGTTATGTCATGATCATGTGTAAAATTAGGCTATTTTTATTTATTTTTATTTGTGCATGAGAGACATGTTATATTTTGCACACTGAGAAAAGTGTAACTGTAATAACTGATCAATGTGCAAACAATAAAAAAAAAATACTCTAAAGGAAATGAAATAGTGAAAGAAACAGAATTAAAACACACAGGTCACCCTAAAAGGCATTTAAGTAGTCGTCGAACTGAACAATACCTGTGAATAGTGGACTCCTTTTAAATCCGTCCACACGATCTGTTGACAGCAACTATCACATATTTTTCAAAGAAGTCTCAAGAATGTATCGGGTAAAACTACTGCATCCTCAAAACAACTACAATGCTGTCTGTATCCAAGTGTGGTGCTTCTTCAAAAAAAACAAACACAAAAAAGAAAGAAAGAAACCCACAGGAATGTTTTTCCTCTCGCCCTCTCGCTTTTTGCAGGTATTTCTGGCTTTTCACTGAAGTTTTTGATCTCTGATTCTTGGCCTCATCAGCCTGGCCTGTGTAGGTTGTTCTCTGGCCTGTTCTTTTCTCTTTTTGTTGCCCCATAACCCAAACCAGTCAAAGCAGACTGCCTCCGCCTGTGAGTCTGCTTCTGCTGTAGGTTTCTTCCTCTTAGAGGGAAACTTTTCCTCTGCCTTCATGATCACTCATGTGGGGGTTGTACTTGTTTCCGTTTGATGTTTTTTTTTCTTCCTCAGTTTTGTTGAACTTTTATTTTATCAGCGATATCACAGCAGTGTAACTGATGCAACAGAAAATACACACCTGATAAGCTGTAGTTAAAAGTTGAAAATGACATTATTCCTTCTGTATTTGATAATGTGTTGATAATTTGAATTGAGAACATCAAGTAAAAAGTCCATTTTGAAAAGTATCCAGCATCAGCCACATTCACCGATGCCTGTACACATTCACATATTTCAAAACTGACTTTATTATATATAAGTTGCTCACCAAATTGCAGTCTATGTATAAGAATTTGACTTTCCATAGATCCCAATGGCCACTGGCCATGATATAGTATAACACGAAACATTTACAAAATATTACTGCTTGCTATAAGAAGGTTGTTCTGAAAGTTTTTGAAATCAATCAATGTTTGACAGTGACCTATTTGGGAAAAAAAACTAACTAAATGTTTTTAAAGTGTAATTCCTCACATCTTTCACTGTAAAAACTGTAATTATTTGACATTGGGATAATTTAGGCCCTGTTACATGACAAAGTTTTCAAGTGAAAAGCAGAAAAAGTTTGTTACGTTTTGGGTGTCTGTTTACGCGACAGTGGTTCTCGGAGTCGCTGAAAACACAACTTTTTGAAAAAAAGCTCCCAAGGTGGAACTTTTCAAAAACACCTCATCTTTTATCAACCTGGGAAACACAACTTTTACGGCACCACTACGGTACCAGATGGACAATAACAACAATGGTGGCCTCCAGAGTGTCATGACTCCCACTCCAGGGATCTAGTAGTTTTAGGCCCTGTTGACGCGACTTCACACGTGACAACACCTAATGTGACAAAACAATATGTTTTCGCACGAAACTGGGCTTGAATGGGTTCCAACATCTGCTGGTTGGTGTTTAGTTTTTATAGTTTATGAATTGCTGTTTTTTTTCTTTCTCTAAATATCAGGTTCAAATTTTAAAAAAACAATACAATCACTCATGTGGTTCTATTGTTGTTATGACAATCCACCAATTCTTTTGTTGTCAAACTGTGAAATAGAAGGTTAGGAACGATGCACACCTGCACACTTGTTCCATTTGTGTGTTTTCTGACTTGCTTTTGTTGACACAGACTTTGATGGCTCTTTCCTATCAAGGACACATCCACAGAATTAAGAAATTCTGAGCGAGCTCGACTCCGAGCCAGAGGGAAAGTCAGGGGCTTTAAAAGCCACAAACCTTTCCTTTTCGCATATACCGAGCAGTGAGTCATTTGCTTTAATCCAAGCAGATAAAAACATTTACTAATCACTTTATTTACCCTTCCATCTCAACTCTTTTTCGCCTTTTCCTGAACTAGGAAGGATAGTATTTCCTAATATTGATTTCTTCCAATACTCCTAATTTCTCCAAATGGAGGGGATAAAAACAGGTAACAGGACCAACAAATAGCAACATGTTGTCCATTTCCAGCCTTTATAATGAATTGTGCAGTTACAAACATGTCTTACAATATAAAAAAATACAAAAAAATTGAAAAATAAGAAAAACAGAGAAACTGCTGTGACAGTGGTGGTGTTTTGGCCAGCTGGTGGGCGGGGTGGTCATTTCTCACAATAAATTCCAATGAGTATTGTCTCTCTCCACAGGAAAAGACAATAAGATGATGTTTGTGGACAGCCAGAAAATAGATGTTTGGAGGAATGTTACTATTAGACACTGAGGTTTACTTGTTTGTGGACTTTCTGTTGCCATTTTGGGTGTATTGAAGGTTATTATTTAAATAGCTTTACACGTTAATGAGCCCATTGACAGCTGCCATGCAATGTGTTAATCATCCACTGGAAGCAATGGATGACTGAATTATGATTCATTTTGATGTTAAAATATATTTTGACATACTATGCTTTTTTGTTTCAGAAAGTTTTGCATTTACGTGGCAAAGTTTTGAAAAAAAATGTCTGTGTACCTGAAAAAGGCAAGAACACTGGAAACCGTGTATCTAGCATGCCATGCCATCAGTAAGTGCTGCTGATTGTTGCACATTCTCCCCCAAATTCATTTGTTTAGATCACAAACGTTACGTGAGCAGTGGCATACGCATCTTTCAAGACCCGTTTGTGAGTTTAGCAACCTTTATAAATGAGGCCCCTGGAAAGTTCCTTATGCCTCATTTAAATCTCGTGAAACTTAAAGGGTGATTTTTTTTTTTTTTTTTTTTAATAATGTTGAAAATGTCTGTTGTAATTCTCCTTGTGTGGTGTTTGCATGTTCTCCCTGTGCATGTGTGGGTTTCCTCTAGGTAATTTGGTTTCCTGCCACAGTCCAAAGGTAAGAATAAGAGGTGATTTGTGTGTGAGTGTGCATGTGGTTGGCTGTCTGTGTTTGACCTGTGATGGACTGGCGACCTGTACACTGTGTATCCTGCTCTCACCCATAGTTATCTGGGATTGTCTCCAGTGCCCCGTGACCCTGCAGGGGATTAGCAGTATAGCAGATGGATGGATCATTATAAATGTTGGTATGCTGGTCATTACAGCATCTGCGTCGTGCTGTCACCATCAACGTACGTCATTTGATGCTCAAGGGTCTGCTATTGAATACCCCAGACATCTTGCATGCAAAAAATAAAAATAAAAATTACAACTTGGTTTGATGCAATCAGGGTCAGTTGTTAATCACAGAAAGTTTCACTCCTAATGCATGAATGGTGACAGTGTTGGTTTACTTACACTTCAAATGCATTTGCACTGACGCGGATGAGAACATCACATTAAAAAAACGAAAATTGCATGTGTTGCTGTGGAGGGCAATTGCATGATATGCTTTTCACAAGTAGACACATCAAAGCCTGGAGTGCTCTTGCTCCAGCTGCCAGATGTACTACAGAAGCATCTCCCTTAAAGGTGTAAGCCTGTTAATTTCACTGACATATTGGCAGCTGCATTTTTTTAATCCATGCCACATTTCATTAGTCTTTTCTCCACAGTGTCCACTCCTTCACCCCTCAGCCAATCACTTGCCCTCAGACTGACTGCAGCCTCCAAGGGAGCCCACTTTAACTCCAGACGTCTGAACCGCCCCTGCTTTTGCCCTTTCTGCTACAGTGATTACAACAAAGAAACAACATTTCAGCCGAGTGTGAATAATTTATTGAAACTTTCCATAATCTAATTGGTAATTCTCAAACATGCTTCTGTACTTTTATGATTACTTCGTCATGTTTATTTAAGCTTTTAATGGTTGGTTTTTGGTGTTTAGCAAGCAGGCAGTGCTCACTGGGAGTATTATGCTCTGTGAGCGGGATCAGTGAGCATGTAGCTTTCTCTCACTTCCAGCATCATGCAAATGTTGGTGATTAAGGTAAAATAAAAAGTGATTTTTGCATCCAGTAAAAAGAAAATAGTGTTTTAGTCTGATGTATGTTCTGCATATTTTAGTACAATGTTGTGGGACTTGATAAAATTTGCAAGTCAGAGCAACTGATGTTTAATCATTTAGCAGTTGTTAGCTATCGAGCATTTTTTTGTTTAATAGTTTTTGTAGCATAAATGTTCTGGTACTAACCAGGGCTCTTAGATTGAGGCCCTAATTGAAGGTCCAACAGCATTATTTTACTACTGTAATGTCTGGACTACAATTTGCTTCAGTCTGAAAAAACAAAAAGTGAGAAAAGAAAAAAATAATAAGTAGCACTGGTGTATAAGACACATTTCAGACATAACCATCAATAGTAGCTGCCGTTTGAGAGCAGATATGTGAATTGGTTCCTCAAACAGCAATCGATTTGCATGACCGTACAATGCAGCAAACTTCCTCCAGGATCATAGTAAAGGATCCTTTGCTAAAATGCTTGATCATTTATAACAGTCAAATCATAAATTCAAATCACTCTGACAACAATTTCTGATGACTTTCACAGACCAATTTGAATTCGTGTTGACGGAGCTGACATGAATGACAGCTGCATGACTCTATCACTCTCACAAAATGCAACGCTGATTATTTCCCTTATCCAGAATTTCTTCCATAGCCAGAAGATATTTTGATTTCCTGCCAGGTTGCTAATCCGTTGTTGCATCCAGCTTCCCCCACTGCTGATGCAGAGCCTATAATTACTTTCATTTTGCTTCATTGGTGGAGGATAACTCTGTTAGTAAGATCCACAAATACTCTCTGACTCTCTTGAACTGAGGCTTGATTTTCAGTAGTTTCGCCATCTGACGAAAAAGCTGTTGACGTCCAGCCGGACGCTGCAGGCGGAGGTCATCATGTTTCGGGGCTCTGTTAAATGGAGTTGTGGCCCCTGCCTGGCTCTGCTGTCAGATCTCACAGCCACTGCTGGGATCTTTAGGGGCCTGCGAAGAGGCCAAGCTGATGGGCTTTTCGTCTTCTCGGTGGACAGCTGGAAGAAAATTGGAATGATCTTTTGTGACTTGCTGTGTGTGTGTGTGTGTGTGTGTGTGTGTGTGTGTGTGTGTGTGTGTGTGTGTGTGTGTGTGTGTGTGTGTGTGTGTGTGTGTGTGTGGAATAGCAACAAAACACATTTACAAGCTTTGAAGTGAAAGCATTACATACCTCCTTTTAATGCAACCTCAGTTTTAATTTTAATTTTAATGTAAATGTTATTCTTGTTGTCTGTCCATACAAATATCCATGTACTTGCCATTGATAATGTTTATATCATACTTAATTCTCCACGCATGTGTGTGTGTGTGCGTGTGCGTGTGCGTGTGCGTGTGTGTGGTTACATTACAAAAACAATCAACAGGATCAACTTGTCCTGTAAATGCAGCCTCATAGTGAACACAACTTTTTATTCATGTACATTTACTACAATTACATTTTTAAAAAAGTAAGAAAATGTAGGGCTGATTCATCACGTGCTTTAAAGCACAATTTTGTACAAAACATAGTAATACGAATACATCCCAGTGAACTTTGACTAATAACAGGCTTCATGGTTCCTTTCCACTGTATCCCAGAACTAAATATGGATTATCTTCAAATGTTCCTGACCAAAGGACATTTTTCCACTTCATAGTTGACTTTCAGTTATTTCAGCCTACTTTGAAGGACTCCATTTTAAGTTGCATTTCATTTGAGTTTCATGATGAACTGTTCATAGACAACGGCTTCACAACATAACTGTGCCTGTTTCAGATATGGAACTCACTAAGAATCTATCACTCACAGTGGATTTCATTTCCAAATGACATTAAAGTGAATTTCTAAGCTCCCAAGCAGGAAAAAAATGTTATGCTTGAATTGCTGCTCAGGCTTTCTTGAGTGTCTCTTCTCTCTCCAAGCCTTTCGTTGACCTGTTACTAATTAACCTGATTACCGGTGAAAGTCTTTACACTGTCCCAACTTTGTTGAAATTTGTTGTTGGAATTAAATACATTTTCTTTCCTCAATACAGAACCTTGTTTTCATTGTCTCTGAACAGTTTTCAACCAAATATTGGCACATCATTGCTTCCTGTTTATATTGACATTTGACAGTGTCTCAACTTTTCTGGCAAGGATATATCTACAGCCTGAAGCTTTTCCCATTATTTGTGTTTTATTGGAATCTACAACTGAAGAAAGCACATTTCAAACAGGAAATGAAAGGTATGGATTGAGAAGCTTCATAGAGCTGGTGAGAAAGAGCTGTTATGTGCACATGAATGGAAGTATGTGAAAGACATGCACTTGTAAGGCTGCATCCTTGTTTAAAATGTTTCATGCTGCAAGGGAATCCAAGCTCGCTTTCAGTGTGTTGCTCTTTGTAAAAATGAAGAAATAAAAACCTCAAATCCACAGGCCTCGTGTTTGCCAGAAAGGGAAGTGTTCCTGATGATCTTTCCCATTCAAACGTGCACTCTCAAAGTCAAGACACTTCATAATATTTTCATCAGAGAAGCGCTATTTAAGTAATAATCCAGGGCAAGGACTTCTCTCAGGGAACACAGTGGTGTTTCGCTCTTATGCCCGACATGTAGTTTTAGGTTTGCATGAGTGGAGATTTCCTCCCTCACTCAGAACCAGTAGCAAGAAGTTCTATAAATGATACAAAGATACAGTGGATATGAAATGTGCGATCAGTGAAGAAACTGAGGAGGCAAAGCAGGAGATGTTTTCAATTAGTTACCGGTAAGTTAAAATGATAAACTAGTGTACAGTACAAAAATATATGAATCTAACAAACATGACAGTTGAAGGCACTTAAAATGGATGTACCTTATGTTAAACTGTACATTTGTGCTATATACATATATATGTTTTCTTTATTTATTTACATGTTAGTTTGTATAAGGGTATGTATATGTTGAATATAACTATTATTTGTGTTTATGTATATTCAGAAAATTTAAATGGACTTTTCTATCCATATGTATTAATTTACAGCTTGTATGTATGTATGTATGTATGTATTTTATTTCATACCATGGTTTTGACACATCAGAAGCAAGTAAATAAATTAATATCAGCAATACTTCCTTTTTCAAACAGTCTAACTAGCTATGCTTTACAGACCAATATCCAAAAGGCTGGCAACAACAAAATCGTTTCATGTGAAAATTCCTCAGGAAGTCTAACGTCAACTAAAAGTTGCAACTATCTATCTTCTATCATAAAAAAGTACAGCATATGTTACTGTCATAATGTTTGAGAGTATGCAGCTTGTCTTTATTTTGATGTGGATGGTCTGATGTGTTTGTGAAGTAGCTTTAATCATGGAGAGAAGGAAAGGATTTTATATCCCCTAGTGTCAAAAAAAAGAAGAAGAATTGAGCAGGGGTGGAAAAATATTTACTTATTGAAGGGTAGATCACCCCAAAGCAAATCACACCCTGTATATATGCAAATACAGCAGTGGCAGTGACGTGCCACAAGGTATTTTAGTTTTCTCTGAAAACAAATATTGTTTGAAACAGGTTTGTTCCAAGAACGATTTTTCCATTGGAGACAGAAAACAAAAATCTCTGGTAATGTAAAACTGGTGAAGTGTGACAACAGTTGAAAAATACTCCACTTATTGGTCAGTCAGAAAAGCGATGCAAAATTTAAAAGCATGTTTAATAAGCTTTTATGTTGCCAGACTTTTTTTTTTTGTACAAGTCACAAAAGCTTACAGGAAACGAACACAGTATGAAAACTCCCTCTTCAACATCCTGAATGCATCTGCACAGAAAGTGTGTGAGATGTGATCATTGGAAGCTACAAAATAGAATCTTCTTCACATCAGCAACTTTTTTTGTGAATGATAGTTTTATGGATGGATCAGTCAGGTTCTATAAGCCCATTGTGTTCTCACTGCACTTCAGGTTTGCTAAAGGCAGCTTCTTTTTTTTTTTTTAATCATTAGTGTAGATCCTTATTTTTTTCCAGCTGTGCTCGTTTTAATGGATATGTGCAATAGAGACACTAAACCTTACAATTGCTTGTGCCATATGAGGCAAAGCACATTGAGCTTGAAATCTTATAATACTGTATAAAGTGTGTGAAATAATAGATTCATGCTAATCGATTCGTTTTTCAGTTTGAAGGTTTGTTTGTTTTTTGAATCAGTGTTTTATTTCCATGTTTATATGCTTGAGTTCACCATGAAGGGATTGTATGAGAAGCTCTGAGCCCCCACAAGCCCAAAATGACATGCCATGGAATTGCACATGTTGGTGGTGGAGTAAGTCATCAAGCATATCAAAAGGTCAGATGGTCACAACAAATAACTCCTAAAATTTGGCCTAAAACAAAGAAAATTTGAAAAAGGTGATCCATCACAAAGTTACAGCCGTGAAGAAAAACAAGCAAAAGAGAATTTTAGAAAGGTTTACAGGAGCTAAGATTGTGCCACAAAAAGTATTGCATAAGAAAGAACGATGGGGTTTAAGGTATTTAAATTCCTCTCAGTATTCTGTGGATCTGAAACAAACACTACATCTTCAGTTTTCATGAAGGGAAATGGGAAAAATCACTAGTTTGTGTTGTTTGGCAACTGTTATGGTTTCAGTAGACAGGTGCTTGTCTATGCTTGCTTAAGTGGAATGAATCGATTTAATTTGGAGATTCCAAAAATGATGTACATGTTCTTTTTTCCTGCCACTGTGTGCATTTTAGGTTGTAAACATGAGGATTGTTGTACATCCTAGTACTAATTAAAAGGAAAAACTGAAACTGAAACCTGAGGAGGCATGCCAATCTCTCCATCTTTATAAACTTAACAGTGTTTTTCTTGGGGGGGGGGTTCTTAAGAGATTGGGAAGCAGTTTAACATGAGAATGAATTTTGGATGATTGCTCTTATTAGCATTAACATGCACTCCATGAACAATTGTGTCCTGCCTGCAGCTGCTTATGAATAGTTGGGACAGTGAAGTGACTTCGTTGAGTTAGTCTTGTTGCCTTCTCCTTGAGATACCTTCTGAAGATCAATCGCTTCTTGTGTCGCCTTCGGTCATCTTACTTCCTGGGGTTAATCGACAACAGAGGAAATCTCTGGGGATTGGTCCAGATCCTATTTTCCAACTTTTTAAATATGTGTGAGCTAAATTAAGGCTTGTTGACGAGATCCCAGCTTAATTTGGCACAGAATATAATTCAACATCATCCTGGCCTGTGGCCACACGAGCATGGGGCTCGATGAACGTGCTGAACATAAACGGGGCACTTTACAGCCCAGATAATTTTGTATTCACATACTGCATACTGTATTTTCTGCATCAAGACAGTGGGGCAGCTCTTAATAGGATGCCTTGAGGGTCTCTTCTGCTCTCATAATCAAGGTTGTGATGTGAAGAGTCACTTTTTGAATATTCCCACATCATTTCCATACACTGTTTAATAATTCACTCCGAATTATGAGCAATGTGGCAATGTTTGTAATACACAAAACTGGGTCTAATCACATTCTGAATTTCATGAAGGTGCCCTGGGCATTTCATTTGACATATTCATGCAGCACGTGCAGCAGTCACTTAAGACTTGTAAGTATGCTACATAGATGGATGTAGACGTTGGATGTTGACCTTGTTTTAAATTGCAAATTAAAGCATAATCGTTGACTTGTTTGATGTGTTAGCCTTCGGAAAATTACTCGAGACTTCAAGTTGTCATGAATAAAGATCAAACCGAGGATGATGTATTTCCAATTAAACCTCTTTTTTTTCTGTGATTCTTGAAAGTTGAAAAAGAGGGTCACTATATGTCTAAAAGTGAGATGAAAAGTTCCTAATCTCTTCCAGGCTCAAGGAAAATCTGATGTCTGTGTTTCTCACCAAATTAAAAGAAGAAAAAAAATACCCAAGCCATCGCTGTCCCAACAAACGTGCATACCATGAACATTGCACAGAGGATTGTTCATCTGTTAATGAAGGAGAATCATTGGAGTTTCAATATGGTCCAGGAGACATGATTTGAGCTGCTGTTATTACAGAAACTCATACGCATGTGGCAAATTCAAATGCGTTTGCTTCTCATTTAGAACCATTTTGCTGACACAATCTTGAGGAAAAAAAATCTCCTTTAATATAGCTCTTCTGCACCTCATTAAAACAGCAACCTCGCCGAATGATTCTTCACGAGCAGAAATATAATTTTTTTTTTCCTCCAGGTTTTTTGACATGTAATGGCAGAAATGGAAAAAGGTTTTATTCATTAATATTCTTTTTTTGTGACAGCTAAGTAAAGAAGATGAGTAATAAAAGTGCAAATTGCCTAGTAGAATTTCACATGAAACAAAAAGTTATCCAAATGTAAAAGCTGAAATGTTAATTCTCTAAATACATTTTTAGAAAAATGGACAAAATATATGAATTCTTACATGAAAAAGCTGAAGTCCACGTGTTTTGCCACTTCTAGGAAAATATCACTCAATTTGAAACAAGGTATATGAAATAAGAACTTTTATTCATAATATATTCATACTTGTACACAAGTAAAATAAAATGCATATCTATGGTTCCATCGCAATCTCCATAAACAAACTGACAGCATTTCTTTTTTGGTAAATGCTACCCATAAATCCTTTCTTTCATGAAAATAGAACTAAAATCAGGGGAGGGAAAACATTTGATTTTGAAAACATAAAAAAAACCAAAAACATTACCCAACAAATGCATGATTTTGAATAAATAACAGGGGTAGGAGATCATTTATCTTCATTAAACAGACCAAACATTCTTTGTGTGCTTGCTTTCTCTGATTTCCTATTTCATTTTTTGTTGTCTTATTTTTTATTCCCCTCCGATGGTCTGTCTAAGCAGTAAAAGCTTTTGAGAAGGAAAAGAGAGGAGTCTCCAAAGTGTAGCTTAGACACGGTACAGTTGAGTACATAGAGAACAAACAATTTTGGGCACCAATTCATTATTTACATTAGATCTGTAGTGTTCTGTAAAGGCATCCATTTTGTTAAATGTACTCTAACCTCTTCATTATTTGTCCTCGTCGGGCAACATCGGGTCCACGCCATTCCTCTCACTTTTCAGTCACTGCCTGTTTGTAGATGTCACTGCATCTTCTGTATCATTGTCATGAGCATCAACATTCTTGAGTCCTTTTTGTTCACAATAAGATCAGAAGTTCTAAGACATGGCTAGAGATATCCAGGTCATGGGAATGAAGAGAAAGCGCAACACTTGCAAAGAAGAACCCCGGCCTTTGATGCAGTGGGCATCTGATTTGGGCTTTTTAGAACACTTCTTTTTCTTTTTGTTTGACACTGTAGATGACTCCATATTGTCTATAAGGTCAGGGTTTAGGTTTTCCAGAGAGTTGCCCAGGGTGTTGGACAAGGTTCCAAGCGGTCCGTCGTTCTGCTTGTGCTGAGTCTCATTTTTTGTTCTTTCCTGCTCTTTATATTTAGTCTTGGATATGTTCTCCTTGTCCTTCAAGGGATTGTTAGTAATTTGGCGGCTTTTTCCAGACAGAATAGAGGACTTGTCATTATCTCCAAGGCAGCACCTGGGGACAGTGTCCCCAAGGGGACTTTCAGTTGAAGGGAATTTCCCAGGCTGTCCCTTGGAGCTGAAGAGACTGGTTTGGATTTCAGGTGTTTCCACGCATCCCTCCAAATCTTCACTTTTCAGTCGTTTCAGATCTTTCCCGGCCAAGAACTCAGGAACGTAGCACTCCAACTCAGAGCTGGAGCCTTTGAAACGTTTAAACCAGTCCCATAAGGTCCTCGCCCGGCAGTCACAGATCCACTGGTTCCCATTCAAACGCAGATACTGAAGAGAAACCAGCGGGTCCATGGTCTCTCCTGTCAAGACGGTGAGATTATTGAAGAACAAGAACAAGGATTTCAGCTTGCCCAGCTCACTAAAAGCTCTCGGCTGGACATAGATAACCCGGTTCTGGTGTAGCAGCAGCCGATCCAAATTGATTAAGCCCCGAAACATGTTGTCCGTTACTATTTTGATCTTGTTATTGTGTAGGTAAAGATAGGTGAGGTTGGCCAGGTCCAGGAAAGTCTCATCATGGAGGGTCAGAATGTTGTTGTCCTGCAGGTAGAGGTACTGTAGGGAGAACATTCCTCGGAACACCTTGACAGGGAGCTCTGACAGGCCACACCTGTGCAAATGGAGGGTGTGCAGCTTGGTTAAGCCCTGAAAAGCTGTCGGGCTGATGATGCGGAGGTTGTTGTTGTCCCCAATGTCAAGCTCCTCAAGTTTTTCCAAACCGGAGAAGGCCCTGGCATCAATGTGGCTGAGGTTGTTGGAGTATAGCCAGAGAACGGTAAGGTTGTGGCAAGAACTGAAGCTTGTGGACTGCACCACCGTCAGCTTGTTGCTCTGGAGGAATATCCGTTGGCTCCGCACGGGGATCTCAGTGGGGATGGAAAACAGTCCTTGTTGTTGGCAGGCCACAGTGGGCTTGGGCTCACTGTAGCACACACACTTGGCAGGGCAGCTGTCAGTTTGAGGCACAAGGTTCAGCCACATCACCAGGAACAGGAGTCTCCCCCCTATGGAGACACAGAATAAAAAACAAAAACAAAAGATCAGTAAATAATAAATCAAAATGATTAAATAAAAAAACACAGAAAGCTTTGGAAGTAGATGGCTCAAGGTCAGATCAAGTGCATACTCTGTTGAAATAATTGTAGATTTTAATCCAATAGCAAATCAATCTGATATGTATATAAGCAGTATATAGAGGTATTTGTGCATTTATGAGTGCTTTGTAAGGTATGCAGTAAAGTGCAATAATGTAAATTGTAATATTTTAAAATACATTCTACTTGAATATAGTCAGGTGTATTATTTTAACTACGAATTCCTCATTTA
Organism: Blennius ocellaris; assembly: GCF_963422515.1. Lineage (NCBI taxonomy): Eukaryota > Metazoa > Chordata > Actinopteri > Blenniiformes > Blenniidae > Blennius > Blennius ocellaris. The sequence continues at coordinate 6,724,535 of NC_137656.1, forward strand.
TAGCTACATTTGCTTAATAAACCAATTGTAATTGTGCACTTATTTGGATAAATCTTGTTCAAAGTAGATATATAATACAGATAAAATGAATCAAACACCTGCTGTTAACTTAAAGCTTTTGTTTTACTTGTATTTGACCATAATTTCAGCAACGTAGCAATAGTTGCACTGAGTACAAATCTTCAAGACTTTTTTCCTTCTACGCCATGATTGAACCTGAGATAATGTGACTGTGAGGACGAACTTAAAAATCGTGTGAGGCGGTCCTGATATGGAATTAGTTTGCTTCAAAGCTTTTGACTTTGACATTTAGTCTGACAGACAGCGATAACTTAAGATACCAAAGCAGGGAAATTGAGGCCTAAGGCCAATGTGGAAGGAGGGCTAAAGTGACCTGGCTGGCTGGGCCCCTGAGCAGCCACGACTGGAGCTTTTTAAGTGCAGCGTGAGGATGAGATATAGACGGGGTGTGGTAGCACTCAGAACAAGGCTCGTTAAGATTCTTGTTTGCCCTGAAGGCATCCATGTTTAAAAATAAGACATATCCTCCATTTGCTCACATGAATTATTTCTGTTTGTCCTCTTGCTGTGGTTCAGATAAGCTTGATACACACTACGGTCATGACCGGAGTGGGCCAGAGTCACTGTATGTATGACTTGTTACAGGTGCTCAATCTAGAGCTTGTGTGTTGTTTCACATGCATCCCTCATTCAGAGGTGAAGGTGTCAATGTGTCACAAGCATGTCTGCTACCATCACATGGCAGCAGGCATTCCAATGAATCTCTGCAGCTCCGGTTCTTACAGAGGAGTTCCAATCTCTGCCTGCATGCACATGTGAGGAAATCCCAGGCTTGTGGGAATGAAAGGTACTGAAGGTCTTTTCTCACACCTCCCTCTTCTCATTCCCCTGCAATGTGTTGTGGTGCAGCTCATCTCTGGACCTTGTTAAACGGAGCTCTGGTGTGGCCTGACAGCAGCCCTCTGCTGCACTTTCCCTCCAATCTCCCTGCTCAGCCGTCAGACAGCCACCGGAAGGCTGTCAAGACTTTCCACTCTTTCTGCATCGCAGCACTTTTCCCTCAGCACTGCCTAACAATAGCAATATTTTATCGCACAGCACGCTCCGCGTATCTCCTCCACCGTCTTCTTTCCTTTGCCCCCCTTCTCTGCTGTCTATTCATTAACAGGCTATTTCCTCCCACGCACACGGTGTCAAAGCCCGCTTTCTTCAGCTCTCGGCATAATATGTCTTGTCTTTGTTAGCATCTGTTGAATGACAGCGTAATCCTCACAATGTCAACTCCATGCCAATATTGTGTGTATGTGTGTGTGTGTGTGTGTGTGTGTGTGTGTGTGTGTGTGTGTGTGTGTGTGTGTGTGTGTGTGTGTGTGTGTGTGTGTGTGTGTGTGTGTGTGTGTGTGTGTGCGCTCACGAACAGCATCTGCATCACGCTGAAGACATTACCATATGTTACGCCGATAAATCTCACAGTCGAGCCATCGCTCAATTATCCCATTCTTTCATATTCAAATGTCACCTCGGCATAACCCCTCACCTTTCAATTCACAGGCAGCTCGTGTACCGCTTGTGTTCACACCATAGACTGGTCAACACTTCCACCTCATCCAACTCAACACTTAGCTTTGTTGCATGGCATTCAGAAAAAAAGAAAAGATTTTATAGCAAGGAAGTGATGTTCATAATTTTTTTCATGACAGTTCTTGAGCAGATTCGAACAAACAGAACAAGGTCACAAAAAATGAAAAGGAAAAAAAAAAACATCCCTTATCGCCGTTCACCAGCATCGGTTTCAACACTTAATCTTCTCCTATCTCCTGTGTCAACACGTGGCTCAAAGCCTCTTTTTAGACCCTACTAGTGGTCTCTTTTAGGAGAGCTGCATCAGTGTGCAATAACAATCTTAACTCCATCTAAGAGGAGACAAGCTTCTTTGTTTTCTCCTAAGTGACGCTTCTAGTCCCTTTAGCTTTGTATAAAGTACATCAATTTGTCGCCTCCCTCTTCTCCAAGACAAGAACCCTTATTTATGACCAAATTCTGCCACGAGATGCTGGGTTCAGAAATTACAGGGTACCAGTGTATATTAGTGACAGTCTTTTTGTTGGACAAATCATAATACATTTGTCAAAATTATAAAAAAAAGCCTGAGAAAATGTGAATGCTATCATTTCAGAGCTGGATCTTATGCCCAAAGTGCTGGAGGGTGCTTTATCCAGTTTCAGGCTGACACTGTTTTTCATCTAGAGCCCATGCTGGTTTAACCGTGAGTGTACTTGCATGCACCTTTGCACTGATAGGTGCAGTGAGGTATGGTCTGGTGCTCCGGTAACACTCCACTATCATAAGGTGGCAGAAGGCAGCTGCTCTATCGACCCATTAAAACTGGTCTCTGAAACATGCTCATGTTATTTCTGGGGGCACAGATTACAGTGGACTATAAGAGGTGTAGCTGACACACAAGCTGATGCACACAACAGTCCCCGCCCCCCACAGAAAATAAAAAGATAGGGAACTATGGGTGCATGGACAGCAGGATCTATCTTTGAAGCTGAAGAGGGCATGGTTGATCCAATAAAGACAGGATCACTCAGGATGGAGCGGATACCACACATGGACAATTTAGAAGTTACGTAGCTGTTCCTCTCAAATGATTAAATCCATATGATTGAAACAATAGTACTTTGTTGAAGTTTCATCACTGTGCTCTTTCCATACTTCCCTATACAAAGCAGTATAGTTAGCCCATTTTACTTGACTTGAAAGTCTGTATCTTCATTCATATTATGGCCGTTTCTGAATAGGTCATTTGTTAAAAGAAGCTTTGTGTCCTGTGAACAAAATATGTCCTTTCTGCTACTTTTCAAATAATTGGCGTCAAAATGCACCAAGGTCCAAAGGTGCAGATGGCTCTGTCAGAGAACATGAAAGACACTCTGGGTTTTTAGATACCCGGAACTCTGTGATCATTTAGTATCTTATTTGAGATCTCTCTGAAGCACACTTTTACGTGTCTTGAGACACCAATGAGTTCCAGGTGAGGCCTCAACTTCCCAGACTAAATGAAGTTATGACTGTAATTTTCAAATGTAGTGAATATCTGACTACGTAGCATTGACTGAAATAATTGACTACAATGTATGCATATGTAAATGAAAACCTCTATAGCCTCTGCCAAAAGTGAGGTAAATTTTGCTTTTGATGTGGCAACATCAAATTATCAACACTAAATATCTTATTCATGTACAGTTTGAAAGCTCAACACTGGTGTTGTGGACTGGTTCAATGTAAGGGGAGGGCCAGTTTAGAGCTGCCACACTTTGTTTCTGGTTTGACCACATTTTTGAAATTGTAGTGCTTTTGATGATAAAGCAACACATCATAAAGAAATTGCATTTTTTCTACTCACATAGTTATACTAACAGATTGGACCTAGCCTCACTTGCCTACACTGACTTGTGCACCCAAATGTTGTTTTCTCTTGAGGTTTATTTTTTCATCAGGAGTGTCACATTTTAGTTCAGGGGCCACAAACAGCCCCAATTTTATCTGGAGTGGTCCGGAACAGTAAAATATTGCCATAATAACCCTTAGATTCAAACTTTAAAGTTTTGTGTTGTTGTTGTTGTAGCATAGACTATACGTGATGGAAATGTTTATATTTTGGCAATATCAAACAATTACTATCCTGAAAATCACAATATCAACATAAAGCCAATTCTAATATTTTTTTTATTGTGAAAAATAGTCAAATGTCCATAAAAACGTCCCCCATAGCTGTTGCATTATGCATATTTTTACAAACTCAACTGACAGCATGGCTTTGAGGCTAGTTTGATATCAGCATGAATAATATCATTGTTGTGTTTGCTACTCTTGAGAACAAAAAACTAATCTTTGAAATATTCACAATTTGCTTGGTGGTTTGGTAGCCAGATTGGAGGCTCTTGCAGGCCGCTTTTGGCCCACGTGAATTATGTTTAATATCCCTGCTGCAAAGACTGCATAACCTGTTCTTCATGCCCGGACAATGAATGTATGAAATTAAATTCAACGTGTCAGGTGAATGGTCATAAGCTAAAAGCAGTCATTACTGTTGATAAATATTGTCGGAAAAAAGTTCCAAAAACTCTCGTGTCCTGCTCTGGTAGTGGCCAAGGTCACTACATTCAAATGCGAAAACATCACTCGTCCAGCAGAGTGGTATGAGTGGGCGAAGACAGCCTTGTTTACTTATTGTAAGAGAGCATCATTCACCCAGGCTCATTTGCATACGTCCCTGCTCTGATTCCAAACAAACTCTCAGTGCTGCTTTGTTTTATTGAGAAAACGCAACATGCATTTAAAGGTTTTCAGGGAGCGCGATGAACACGGAGGCTATGTTGGGACAACACATTCAGACGGGCCTCCGATTCATCACGCCGGCTTTACTCTGAAGGGGTTGGGGATTGGGCAGGGACAGCAAACATGACAGTCTCATCCCCTTGGAACTGAGAGGAAGTGATGTCTCTGTCAGAGATGAATCGCAGTCATCCTCCACAGGGACCTCCTGGCCTCCTTCTCAAATTATACATTATTGTGTTGCTCAGAGGCAGGTTGGCATTTCATATAGTCATGATTCCTCCCTGTAAGGTCATGCATCTTGTACAAACTTATTCATGCATATATAAACTGTGCTTATATCTTGTTGAAATGAATAAGTCACAGAGGATGTATTCGATATGACAAGTTGTATGAATACATCCATAAATGACTTCCTGAGCTTAGAGTAATGAAGAGCTGTAATAACTTGATGGAAAATCATAAAGTCAGAACCACAGAGTTGGTCTGAGAAACTAACACAATGGAGAAAAAAGTAACAGTCAGATACTGAGACAATTCGTTTAGCATGTCATTTTGAATCTCATTTTGAAGTAAAGTGAGTATGCTCCAGTTTTCATCGAGACAATTTCAGATATGTGAAGACATAAATACATATCACAATTGTTGTGGTTGAATTGATCTTTTATATCAATACAGTGTAATTGTTGGAGTGTGTATTCCAAAAGCACATTTGAAAGACTCAATAAAATCTTTTACAAATGTTATATTTAAAAAGCCATGAAAGTGCAGTATTTTTTCACTTCAGAACTAAAGTATTATGTAGGCCTAATAATTTTTTTGCATTTATGATGAACTAATGCTCTCTTTCTCTCTCTGTCATTCTCTCTTTCTCTACCCTCTGAGGAAAGGTTTTCCGACTCCCACTATTTACTACCAGGTTTAGAAATCTGGTTTAGTTCAGGGGTGTCAGGCACATGTTAGTTCAGGGGCCATATTCCGCTCAATATCATCTTGAGTGGGCGGGACATGTAAAATTGTGCCAATAACCTTTAAATATAACATTTAAAATGTTTCTTTGTTGAGTATATGTAGTGAACATGTCGATATTTTCACAAAACCAAACCACAAGACGACGGAAAAGAAGTACAATCCAACAGGAAACCTATTAAAATGATATATTCAACTGCAAAAGAGAGTGAAATGTCCAAAAAAAACTTCTACAATAGTTGTTTGTTATGCATGTTTTTACGAACTCCCTTGACAGCATGGCTTTGAGACTGAGTGTGATTGCAACGTTTTAGCTATCTTTCATTTAAACATCACCAGTATCACCCGCTCTACTTTTTGTTTGTCTGTTGTTGGGTGAAACCCTCCTTTTCTGATCCAAACTTTTATTTTTTTAAATTTTATTTCTCTACTCTCTCCAGAGTTTTTGATAAAGTATTACTTCTGGAGAAAAAAAAGGTGAGAATTACAGAGTAGCCCAAAGTCACAGTGCCATGGCAGACCTGGAAAATATTCCATTTACATTTTCTTTGAACCTCTTTTTCCTTCATAAGCCTGTGAAAAGTTTTATTATGCAGAGGAAATGGTCTTCACTTTCAGGAGTGTCAATCAGTTGCAGAGAGACTGCCTGGCAGGGAATATTTATAGGGGAGATGTTATGTGTCAGGAGGGCACGTTGACCGTTCTATTGGTTCTGTATTTACCTTGTCATTGAAAGAGCAGCTCTTCAAAAGAGCCACTTTTCTTCCTTTACTTGATTCCCAATGCAATTAACCTCCTTCCCAAGTCGAGTCACATATTTTTCAACTTCAACATTTGACTACTTTTTGACCTCAGTTACATTCTCTGCTTGTAATGAGGGCGGCAAAATGTATCACTGACATAAATAATGTGTTGACTTGGTAATCGAAAGCCCTATATTTCTGCGTCTCCTATTTCATTTCCAACACTCCACAGAAGAGGGGTCCCACCCACAAGAAACAAGCACACAAAGACAGATTTGTCCGCTGGCCCTTCCAACATTGATGAACCAGATGCTAAGATCTTAAATAAAGATGCACACACCAGATCAAACAGGTTATTTAGGACATGACGGACTCGAGAGCTGAGCCGGAGTCCCTCAACCAACGTGGAAGCGTTGCATTCGTGACGGCTTCGACGACACAATTAGAAGATGAGCGGAGGGGGACAGATGAGGTCCTGTTTGACACACATCTGACACAGCACTCGCCCAAACAGATGGCTCATGAATAACTGAGGGAACTGGAGGTCTGCAGGCAGGAGGAGAAAAATAAAAAAAAACAGAGCCAGGTGACCATGTGTGTATGTAAACGAAAGGAGGAGGTGGAGGGAGTGTAGCTTTCCATGCATATGAGGATACGGGCAGTTCCGTCTATCCAGCACATACAAAAAAGGATCGATAGCAATGCAACACAGAGAACAGTTGTGTCTCAGCGTAACGGTGGTTGGCAGATAGGTACTTATGTCCCGCTACTGAGAAGTGACAGCGGTAACAATAGGCAGCAGGGCAGGCAAAACCCTGACAGCGAGAGAATGAGCTCGCAATCAGAGGGCTGTCGGATCGAATCCCCCTTCTACTGGCAAGCAATTGGAAGGGAAAGTGGAAGCGGAGAGTTCTCTCTTTCAACAACTGGCATCAAATTCCCATCGACCTCGCAACGATGCAATGATCTCCCAGTTGCTCAAAGTGTCGCTCAGCAGAGTATCACTCAACGTTAGACATTTGCAAAACCGTGTGTGGCCTATAAAGCTCCTTTACACATCAACTTTTTCAAGCGAAAATGCAAAACCTTCAACCACGGTGCCCAGAGTTAATGAAAACGCAAGTTTTTGAAAATGCTCTTTCATGCCATCTCATGTCATAATGATGCATTACATAACAATGTAATACATCTTTCCCTCATTATGTAATAATTCAAAAAAATTTAATAATCTAAAGTATTTTTCAATAAAAGTCTTGTATGCATTTTGTAATAACTTGTTATATAGTGGACCAGTTGGTACAAAATGTGGGTGTTTTACAAAATGTAATAATTTGCTGCATTATCTAATAAATCATTGAAATTACAAATAATCACAATGATTTCAAAGCCTCCTTTTTTTTTTTATACATTCTAATTAAGCTGGAATGTTTAATGATGTTCACTCTTGATGTTTATAGCATTTTGTTCTCTGCAAGCATGTGCATGTGGTTTAAAGCAAAATCAAACAAAAGTGTGAAATTCTAGCAATAGTTTCTTGAGGTAAATGTTGTAAATAGGACAGGAGTGTTATATAGTGGGCTCAGTTCTAAAGATAGACCTCGGATAAATATATTATACTGGATCCAGAAAAGTTGGGATGTTGCCCATCCATTCATAAATCTTCGAAATTGCTTTGTCTAACTCACAGTGTGGTGGACGAGATCACAGCTGACAATGGAGGAGAGGCAGATTATATACTGAACAGGTTGTCAGTCTATCACTGGGCAAACACAGAGACAATGACTAAATTTACTAGTGTGGCCAATTTAAATAGATCAAATCATATGCATGTATTAGAAAGGTCTGGAATCCCCACAGAAAAACATGCAAAGGGTGAACGTGAAAGCTCATTTTTCCTGTATCCTTATGATTTTTTTTTTTTTAAGAAATCATAGTTTTTAAGTAAACTTATAGTGGGAAGATAACATTTATTTGAAAACAAAAAGTTTGGAAAATACAGTCGTGAAGAGGTTCGAGCTGCAGGTGGATAAATTCAGAACCTGGGTTCTTTCACCATGCATCTGTACTATATGCACATTGTGCTTGGGCACGGTCTCTTCGAAAATAAGAAAGGCCCTTCCTTGAAAGAGACGTCACCAGGATCGGAACATATGCCGTTTCAAACCTTGTAAATATTGCCCGGCATTAATGAAGCCCTCACAGATGTGCAGATCACTCGAGCCATCTGCAGCGATGCACGCCCACACCGACACAGATGCTGGTTCTGGAGCTGTGAACTTGTAGGGTGCCGAATGGTTCTCCATCTCCTCCATCGCCCGGTGGACATGGCATTTCAAACATAGATTCATCCCACATCTGGAGGCTTTTCTTCACTGTATCAGCCCATCGCAAAGAAGGTCAAGTAGAATTAGTCACATCAAGATTTGTAACTGTTGCCTCTTTTTCAGCTATAGTAAGGTACGTTGTTCTGCACGGATTTAGCACTGTAGTGACAAAGCTCTTGCAAAACCTATTATTCAACTTCCATCATGTTCACCTTTCTTTACATCAATTAAATAGTCCACAGCCTGGATAATTGATAGTGGCTCCTTAGTGTTACTAAGTAAGGGACGGCAACTTGGCTGGTAGCATGCCTACATTTATCAGAGCATTTAGCCATTGAAAAGTCAATGCCTTTTCTTGTAAGTGAGAATAGAATAGAATTATTTTTGTTCCAGAAACAATGCGTTTAGCAGCTGTAGATGGCAATGCACAATGAATAAAACAAACAAGATTAAAAAAAAAAATCAATGTTGCAAATCAGATTTATACGATGGGAATTATTGCACATCAGTTCTTCTGTGGTGTGTGTGTGTGTGCGTGTGTGTGCGTGGGGGGGCTTTCTGGCTTGGGGGTAGAAGCTGTATTTTAGTCTATTTGAGCTTGTATGTCCTTTCAGAAGTCTGCTGGGAGAATAAATAATGGCCAGGGTGGGTGGAGTCCTTTAGAGTTTAGTTGACCTTCTTATGTTGCACCACTGATAACTGGAATAGACTTAGGTATGCTTTTTTAATGCCACAAAAGTGGATTAATTGCAGTGTGGTATAGTGTCACTGGATTATGGGGCAAAAAAATAAATAAAAATGGCACATTCCTCACGACACTATTGTGAAGTTGGCAGCCGACCAAGCGGCAAAAACTCACTGTGAAATGTTGCGCAGAAGGCTCAGAGGGTCGACTCTACCCGTGAGGTTTCTGCAGAATGGCGCCGATCCAGTTTCATGCCCGCCTCCACATGTCACAGACATGGGCAATTTCCACATGTGAAGCCATGTAAAATGCATAATTCAAGTAATGTAAGCTGGAAATAATGCCAGCATCTCCCGAGCACAAGCATGTGGGGGTGTCCGGATGCACTCCTTCCAGCCACAGAAGACCGAAAATTCGGAGTGCCCTACTTTGGGCTTTAGTGCCGCGCGGACTGCCAGTGGTGCAACCAAGCGTTTTTAGCTTAACAGAGTGTATAAGGCTTTATCTTATCTACACATGGCTGGAAAGGAAATAAATGAGGGTAGCTGCTACAGTACATGCCCTGTGTGTCCAGAAGTTGCTTAGCTCTCAGGCAGACTTCAGCACAGGTGTTAACAATTTAGGAGGCAGCTTTTTTTTCAGTGGAGAGAAATCAGTGTGTCATGCAGTACTTAAACAGCTCTTCATGAAAATCTGGCCAGAAAAGTAATACACAGCTATGAGGATTTGAGGATATAACGTACATGTATCCCAACCGGGTGATTTGACTGATTCTAAGCCGTGAGTGCTCAAGAGCACTTTCGACGAATTAATTAAGATGGAGGTTTCTAAGGAAATTATTACTATTAAATTTCATTGAGAGTGGCTTTCTGTGACAGTATTAGGCTTCAATGTAATGTTTTAGGTAATAGTTTAGGCTATCTGCGATTAGCCCTGCATATATAAACATATTCTGCAATATTGATACTTTAAATGATCTTCAATTTTTGCTGTGCTAAACACACAGTTATGCACAGAGAATAATGCTATAAACATAACCAATGTCTCCAATGTTACCAATGTTTTCACTTGACAACATTGTCATGTAAACAGGGCCTCTGCTAACTCAATGTAAGATGATTGCCCTGTCATTCAGTAAGACAAGAAAGAAAGATTACTCTACTGCCATAAGCATGTTTGATAACTTGATTATCTAACTTGTTTCCACAGCAGACTTCCCTGAGTTTTGCCATGAAAATGTGCAAAATGCTCTATGTTGTGAAAACAAAAGTCCTACCTTGGTTTGGATAAGTGGCGTGGACAGACCCCAAGGCTTTTTTCCATAATTTTTTCTTTACGTTGTGCTATTTCTGCCTCCCATGCTGAGATAAATGAGTTTATTGAAGCCCATTGTTTGCAGATATTTGTGCAACGGGCATTAATAAGAGGTGTTGATTCCCACAGAATGGTGGTTGAATTTCACTTACATTTTAGGCATTTTGGAATAGCACGATTCACCGCTCCCAATGAGTGAGTCACGGCCCTTTATGCAGTTTGCGCGGCTTTTGTGTCAACGACTCGATAATGGTGAAGGATTGCAAGCCCTCACTGCTAATGCATTGGCATGAAAGCAAATGAAGGCTAATGAATCACAGCTGTATTATTCAAAAAGGATAACGGCCGAGGTAAATATTAGATGAAAGCCTCAGATAATGTTAACACCTCCTCATGTTAAGTGTCAGATGGAGAGGGAGACAGCAGTGACAGCACCCACAGTGTTTTTTTGATGCACAGGGTAGTCTGAATGGAGAACATGCGATAATGAAGGGGTACACAGTTTGATGCTGGTTTGATGTCATCGTCGCCTGTCTTTGCTGTAGGCATTGTGGAGCTCTCAAAGAATACTATATTCTGTTTCCCAGGCCTCTGGAAGGAGAGTGGGTGCAAACATTATCCACTCCACATCTTTCTGACAGCTTCATTACAACAAAATTCCTGTGTTTGGCAGCGGCTCCTCTCGTACTGGCACTCTGTACGCTTGTCGGGCAGAAACTAGCTCTGGATGAAGTGTTTGTGTGAGTTACAATCGGGGGGGATGGGGGAGAAAAAGCATCAAACAAGCACTTAATCTTTGACCAGTCTACACAAAACCAAAGTCATTCTGTAAGTAATCCATTTAGTGGTTTTGGAGAATTGCTTTGCGGGAAAGAAAAAGCTGTAGGGGGAAAACCAAAAAGGATTTCTTAAATCGCTCGCACCTCTTTCTGCCTCGTTCTTGACACGAGTGCCAAAACCCAAGTCTCCACACCACAGATAGAAAGAACCACGAGCGCATGCGTTAGTCACTCCAAGGTTGTGCGTAGGTGAATGTCCTGCACGGCACAGAGCAGTGCTTTTAGTAGGCAGATTTCTCATTCATCTTGCACATGCGATGAATGACAAGCACATTTGCACAGCCTCGGGGTGAGCAGTGGTGAGAGCACACTTCACAAGACAAACCATTATTGACAACCTTTTTACTGCCATGATGTGTCATCTCACTGTCCTCGGTCTTCTCCACTTTTGCAATATTGCACTCTGCTCCATTGGCCAGCTGACGACGCAGACCGGCTGCAAAATGTGTCACCTGCAATCACCTCAGTTTGAGGATGACTGGCCAAATCGAGGCAGACATCAACCAGCCAGTGTGTCTTCACATTGCAAATATCTCTGAACTTGTCACTGAGGAGACGACAGAGTATTGTATTTCACATGTCAGGGCATAAAACACTCATAAATGAGACCAGAAGATACATAAGTTGCTTTTCTTGTGATGCTCTCACAGAAGACAATCATTCATTCTTTCACCTCTACATAATGCTTGGCGTGTTTTCAAGACAACAAAACAAAAAAAAGTATTATTTTGTTTTTACAGTCTGTAACTTTCTTTTCTTTTAAACTTTTTTTCCAGTCTCGCTGCTCTCATCAACATTGTTTTCACCCTCAGCAGGCAACAGACGGAATATAGTGGAGTACTGAGCAGCGAAAGAAGCCAGATCTGTCCCTTTGGAGTTTTTCTGTGGAAAACACAGAAATAAAAGAAATGTGATAACTGGAAGCACAATTCCCATGATGCAACAACCCGATAGCCAGACACTACTTACAAGTACACAAACGACTGGTAATGAAACTGATAAGTTTTAATGAATGAAAAAAAGATTAATTACACACAAAATCCATTTCCTCGCCAATAATTCATGTGTGCAAGTTGTCCATCAAAATGTGCAAATTGCTGAAGGCCGACTGTTTGAATTGAAGCAAAGCTAAAATACGATATAGTGTGAGACAGTGCTTTGCTTTCCACTTTTTGGCGGTTAACCAGATGTAATCTGTTGTACTAAGCTTTTTGCAGACGACTTAACACTGCATTGGTCTGAAAAGTGATCAAACTTTGCTAGTCTATAATAACATTTCAAATGAAAACCCCAAATGTTTGCCTCTTTGTTTCAGACAAGTTTTGTTTACACTGAGATGTTTTGAAAACAATGTCTGTTTATACTGAAATGGATTAAACATGGTGAACGATGTAGTTGCCAGGTCACCAGGTGGCGCTATTGGTTGTTTCTCTAATGAAACCACACACACATGCCTACAGAGAACAATGCACTATAAACATTAATAATGACCAGTATGCAGACATTTATATGGACAGACAGCAGAGTTGGATTGGGATTATGGTGACTCTAAAACTACCTCATCTCAGGAGAATATGGACTGGGAGGCATGACACTTGAAAAAAGTTGCGTCTTCCCTTGTTTCCATGGAGCATGAGTCTGAGTTTTTTTCAAAAAGATAGCTGCCATATCCACGGAGACAGGATCGGAGTTGGAGCATTTTCAAAAAGTTCCACCTTGGAGCCGTTTTGGCATTTTCAGTGGTTCTGAGCACCGTTTAAATGGACACCCAAGTTGGTCCCTTTGTGACCGAGCATTCGTAGTCCACTTTTAAAGTGCTAGGTTTGATGAATCAAAAGTGCTCGAATAACAAGATTTTTTGCAATATGTTTGATGTCTAATGAGATATTTGTACTTTTTTAAGTTTTAATGATAAATTCTTATATTCATATTTCTATGAATGTTTTCAGTGTATCTTCGTCTCAGCATTTATACAACATGTAAAAAAAGGAAATATATGTGGCCTTGCCAGATAACTCAAACAGGATATAAAAACAGGTGATTTATTCTCTTTTGTAAAACAGTGCTCAGAGGAAGAAGAAAAAAGGATAAAGAGCCGACTCCTCCACAAAGTCATTAACTGCAGACAAGGTACATAATGACATAGCTTGCCATGACAAGACATATCATCGAGCTCCACAGTGCTCATCAAGCTGTTATCTGTGATACTTGCCACAAAGCAGTTGAGCTATGTTGTGACATGTGGGAGAGTATTCATTCGAAGGAGATGAAAAGGGAATTACGTGGGATATACGGCCCGTGTCTTCTAAAAGACGGGGGCGTTTTAATGACGTGTGAATGACAGAGAGTGGCTGGATTGCCACCCAAGAAAAGGAAAAATCAATGAGTTCTCAAGAGGAAGAAGATGAATGAGACAGATAACTGGGATGAGCTGGGCAAGTGAGGCCCAGTTTGCAGTATGCACTGACTGACCGCTGTCTGTCTGTGGGTTTTTAAAGGGTCTGTTCCATCACATCAGGACTTCAGCAGGTTTAATCTCTCAGCTCACATTTACAGCAGATTTAATTATTTCATCTCACACAACTCATATGCATGCCATCTCATATGGTCGCTATTAGATATCCATGATGACAAACAATGATGGTTTAATTCCTGCTGAGCCTCCAGTTTGGATGACTCATCAGATACACAAGTGGAAGCAATCCAGAGACACAACATGCCCAAGAGCATCTATAAACAAAATATTGCCAGGGGAAGAAAGATGTCCTGGGACTAGCAGGAAATAAAAGGGATAAAATAGATAAATAAATTTGGTGGATCATTGTGAGCGCGTTAACTAATTCCGCCCAGCTTTCTTGTAGATCCATCTATTTTGGATGCGTAGGCAGCCCTGGAGGCATGTTGACCTGAAAAAGACAAACCTCTCCCTTCCTTTTATCTTCAGAGTAAGTTCCTACAAGTATTAGGGCCAATGTACCGAGGCCTACTTCTGCTGTTCTGCCCTGTAACAAGAACAGTTTTCTCAACAGTGTTTTGTTTTTTGTTTTCTTTTACATCCCTCCCTTTCCAAAATAGCATTGTCTAAGGAATACGTTGGGATTCTGTTGCACAACCATAACTATAGAAAAATCTAGTACATATTTATGGAGGCTGCAGTACTCTCTGTGAGCGACTGTAGGTGGATTTTTGACATGAGTGAGCTAAAGGATCTCAAATCGTCCTCCGCATACATCTGATTCATTCTCTTTCCTAGACCTTCCATTTAAACCCAAAGCATGAGAAACCTGGAGCTTTGAAAGCAAATTTGGCCAGTCTCTGTTGACTTGGTTTTTACCGTGTAGAATAAATCAAAGCAGAGACCGGAGACCTTCATGCGCACCAGATAGGTTCCCGTTCTCTGCCATGCTTTGAGGAGAAATGACAACCATTGCAGCATCTTATCTGAAAATAGAACAGCACCAGAGTGGAGTCGCGGAAGAGGGTGAAAATCTGAGGTGCGAAAAACATCATCGCTCGCACAGCGATTGGAAGAAACTGGACCGGACTCAAGATAACATAAAAGATCCAGAATGATGCTCGGAGGAGAGAGGAGCAACATTAAAAGGGACATGTTGGAGGGAGTCGAATCCATTTAATGTCAAGGTGACAGTTCTTGTGATGAAAGGTGAGCAATAGTTTCATCAGCTGCTGCTCTGAAACATGACCATCTGGTTCCCGATTTCTCCTCTTTTGGGGCCCATTTTATTTCTGAGGTGAATGTCATAAAGCAAGCCTCACAGGGTGAAACACTTCCTGAGGCACCACATGCATGTCAGCCATCTTATCTTTGTGCAAGGGATCAGCTCTAACCGAACTGCAGGATCTCTGCACTGCACCACAGCAATAGGCACACTTAGTGACTTTGGAAAGCACATTTCCCATTTGGGATCTTCTTTTTTTACTTTCAGCGGGTGAAGAGGCTGAGTAAGATGGATAATGGGCCTTTGCAACAGACCTTTTTTATTTTGCCAGGGCAACATTCTCAGTTTTTCCTCACTTCACCTCAACCAACCCCCCCACCCCCCCAAAAAATGGGGGGGTGCTGCACCCTGGTTGGTTTATTAAGCCCACTTCAGAGAGCGTCTTAAAGTGAGCACTCCCTCCTTTGGAAGAATGAAAGGAAAAGGACTTGTGCATTATTTACCAGCTGCCTCAGTATCGCCGCGCCCTTCACAGACAAAGCGGCCGACTACAGGAAAGTGGATTTTTCTGCCGAGGTGCTCAGATAAGAAGGATTGAGGGATGAAAAAGAGGCGGGCGGGATGGAGAGACCCATAGCCAAACTAAAAATAAGTAATATTTCTTCACATCAGCTGGTTTGGTTATCACCTCCTCCTTCTCCCTGTTGGCCTGATAAGGGCAGTTCTTTACATCTGAGGCCTCCACGGATCACTCACCTTTTCCTACCAGAAAGGTCGAGCACTGGCCCAGAGCGCGGCCCATGCCGGGAAGTCATTATTCGGGCTCTTTATCTCCACCGTCAAGGGACAATCCAAGGCCGAGTGCCAAGCCACTCTGACCCCAATATGCCCTCTAACCCCTTCAACATCTCTCTCCCACTGACATGGCTTTGCTCACAGAAAGCAAGCAGAGGAAACCTGGTGATGTGATTGCTGGCCCAGCGATCCCTGGCGGCAGAGCAGCCATCAGATAAGGCCGGTGCCCAGATCCAATAGTGGCAATCTCACAGTGCCACTGTGGTGTTTGAGTGATGGGCTCAGTCAGGCTATCTCCCAGCATGCTTCTCCTCTGAACAAGTGAGTCACGAGATGAGTAGAGGGGATAAAGTCAGTGGCATATGGTGTCCACCATAGCCTTCATCCAGCCTTCCTTTAAGCAATATAATAAAGAAACTCCTACAATTTCCACATTTCTCTTTATGAAGCTCAACACAGGCATGTGTGTTTACACAAGGTCACATACATTTATATATGTGTGCATCGCTCTTGTTACAGTCCCAAAGTGATTGTAGGACTGTAAATGATGCGGTGGCTCAATTTGCGTGTCACTGTACTGTGGGATGACCCAACTGACAAGGCTTCCTGCTTTGCTGCCTGGGTAATGAGTCATTCCAGCCCTGGAGAAAAACAATCTGGTATTTTTAAACTGCATCCTTCAGCTGTTCCTTTCTCCCCGGAGCTGCAGCTTGTAAGCTCTCGGTGGCTCGTAATATGAATTCCATTTCTGGTGCTCGTGCTAATGGGCCTGATGTGTCGGAATAATACAAATGCATTACCAAGCTTTTAATGGTGCTCCTGGTCCATCCATGCTGTGCTGATTTAGGCTTAATGCTCTGTACATTGCTACAAAATACCCCGCACGCGGGTGAGTTCAACAGCTAACCAGCAGACTGCCGCCATTATCGCGCTGTCGGATAAATGTACTCGAGTGATTCAAATACTAAATACATGCAATTACCATCACTTAAGTGTGACAAAAAAAAAGAAGCTCTCAAGAAGCTCTAAAAGCTCAGTCTTAACTAATATTGGAGTAGAAGTAAATAGCGTGAGTACACTGTATCTTTAAGAATCGGAGTGCAGATAAAGATTGAATTTCCTTCAAACGTTAAACAAATCACATGTAAAAAAAAAGTGTTCAGATCGGCAGTGTCAAAGTTATTTCAGTACCAAGGCAACATACATCAAAATTGGACCAGTGGAATATTAACCGGTAAATACAGACAGCTGGAAATTGCTTTTTATATTAAGGAAAAAAATCTATCTGTAATGTGAGTCTGAAAATGTTCAGAGTTGATGCGTTAAAAAAAAATAAATAAATTAAAAGAATTTTGTTCCAACATAAAATGTATTAAAATACATATATTTTACATGCAATATATTTTGAAATATGACTATAAGATAAGTGGTTGAAAAATATATATATATAAAAAAAAAAAAACTTAAAAATGTAACATACTGTAACATGAATGTCCCATATGCCCCTTTCACAAAAAAAACAATAACAAAAAAACAAACAAACAAACAAACAAAAACAAACCAGCCAGACTGTGAGCTTTCACAGCTGCTACAATCAATGTTTAGTTCTGGGCATCAGTGGAGTGTTACTAATTTTTCGCAAACAAAGCAATTCCTCGCGGGTTTTAGAAACAGCAAGTACATGAAATGATGTGTTATTATTTACACTTTCCAAGCTCATTCCTCCGGCCAGATGAGACCACCTGGTGGGACAGTTTTGGAGCGCAGACCACATGTTTGACTCCCTGGTTCAGATATTCTTTCCATAAACTGTTATGTCTCTTTCGCTCATCCTGTTTTCTGTATTTGTGAGACACTTTAGCTGACTTATCCCAATGTGTGGACTATCCGCAGCTTCTTATTTGCAGTCCGGTGTTGTTTCTATACTCAAATTGTGGGTGTTTCATATCGTACACGGGAAACAATTGGATCTCATAGAAATGTGTGAATGGCCTCGTAGCACGGCTCGTAGCACTTTGTGGGAACCAGTGTTCAGCTGTGTGGAGATCAGGGCCTTTTCATCACTTCTGTGAGATCAGTTTTCCAGTCATTGTCAAAACCCACTGAGCTGGGGTTAGAGGAAGGTCAAGGTTTTAGATAAAATTATCACTTGCAAGATGCTAAGGACAGTGGACGCTTCAATGAAGTAAAGAAATGCTTAAAAGAGCTGCCCTGACCTGCTGCTGGAAACAATTGCAGTAAGGAAAACTCACAGTGTCACTCACATAAGTCCACAATTTCTGTATTAACATTAACACAAGCTACCTCCATCATCCACCCCTTATTCAGCTACTCATCTAACTTCCATGCTGAATTCATACAAAATAGGATTTCAGGGTCCTGGAGCCAATCCCAGGCACCATAGAAGACAAGCTAAATGGAGACATGCTACAAATCCATCACAAGTCAAATCCATAGAAACATTATCAACAGATTCATATTAATTGTCATTTTCATGTCAGAAATCAACAAGTGTGTCTGGATTGTGGCGGAAAGAAAGAAATACATTTAGGACCCGTTTAATATGTCCATTTGTTGTAAGACCTTTTCACATCTGTCTACACAATAGCAATGCTCAGAGCGTTTTAAAGGGGTTTCCACGTTGGAGTTTTTCAAAAAAGCTCAGACTCTGTCTTGGTGGAAATAGCAGAAAATACAACTTTTCTGGTCTGATGCCATGGAGATGGAGGAAAATGCAAATTGTGTGAATCGTGCACACCACGGCCATAGTATGCACTTCTTCTGCACATGTGTGAAAAGATACAATAATGGTGGCTTCCAAAGCAGCATGACTCCCAGTCCGTATTCTCCTAGGATTTGGTAGTTTTATAGTAGAGAATCACCTGTAAGAGCAATCCAAATTTGTTGTCTGAAAATACAAATATCTGTTATGTTTACAGCATATTATTCTCTGCGTACGTGTGTGTGGTTTCATTACATAAACAAATAACAGCACCAACTCATGGCTTGACATTTTAACTACATAATTGCCAATTTTGTGCAAATGGGCATGGTTTTCAAAACATTGCTGTGTAAACCTTTTCTGAAATTGGTCCTTACACAGGCACTGAAGGGCCTGCAGTTTTAAACTGGAAGTCCTTCTCTGTGAGGCCACAGTGCTAGCCCAGTTAGCCTCTCTTTGACAAAGAAATATCTTGCAGGTTGGCTGGATCATTTCTTTCTTGCAAATAGCTCTATTGACTCTATTGGGATTGTTTCAGTGTACCACTATGTAAAGTGGTGTTAAGAGGTCATAGTCATTTCATGTAGTTTATGTCAAAGAGATCAAGCTGCAGGAATAATGAATTGATTACTCATTTGTATAGCTGTGTTCAAAGCTTTATGTGTCATTCCCCACAATATGCATTAGACAATGACCCTCAGTCTAATTTGCACACTAATAAGAGTGCTGTAACAGCTTGTGACTTGGATGAGACCACAAGTCTCATTAGGCGCCAACATCCTTGTATTTTCTTTCACCTGTACCAAGAGTCTACATTAACACAGCAGCTGTTGCAAAACATGTGACGAAAATCAACATTATGCCCATTACGCCGATCTTTATATTAATAACTGAAAAGGAAGTTACATGGACAAATTGAGATAACCCCTGTTATCTCAGTTATTCTGTTCTCAGCTAATCCTGCTGAGATATTGCTCTCTTGGTGAGAACACATCCAAGGGACTGCTTGTAAGAATCCAGCAAGTCTTTTAAGTTAATCCTCTTTTCGACTTAACATCCCCTGGTTGTTTGTGTTAACTTACATCCTGGGATACGCGTTCTCTCATTATTATTATTATTATTTTTTTTGGGGGGGGGGGGGCACATCTATTAGCTTGTGGTTGACAGAGGTGCCTCTTTACATTATTCTCAGATGAAAAAAAAAGAAAGGTGCAGATGGAGCTGGAACGAATCACACCCCCCCCCCCCCCCCATCATCCTCGCTCGTATGAAAACCTCCAAAGTTATCTCTTGCAACGTCTGCATTCTGTTTAGAGGCTCTTGCATTGTGCCACCCCAGCAGCCATCAGCTGAAAGCAGGGTTTTCAATCCACGTGCGGAGCCCACTTTTGTTGCTTACGTATGTTTATGTTAAACCACTTCCAGTTGTATTGAGTGAACCCCAAAGAAATGGAGCTTCTGTGTCAGCTTTGCTCAAGAAGTATTGTTCTCATGGATTATCAAGAGCCTCAGGATGTACTGAGACTGAGACACGTACTGCTTTGTATCGATGACAGGTTATTGCGAACGCGTTACCTATTTTGCACGAGGTCAAGGTAGCTCACACAACATGTGTCCACGGGGCTTTGCAATGGCTTTCAAAAACAAACCACTCAGCACTTTCAGAGCTCATCGGGAGCTTACAGAGCTTCTACTCCACCTCCTGAAAGTGACATGCCATTTATGATTAATGGCATTACTGACTGGGCCAACATAAAAGCTCAATTAGCTGTGTGGGCAAGGACCTTGACTCGATCTCCAATGAGTAATCCCATGGCTTTTGTTATGATTAGCAAGAGAAGAGTTTTAATCTTAGCTTCTGAGTGCCTGGCATTGGCCCAAACACAACTGATTCATTAGCAGTTAAAAATTCACTTCTGCTGCGAGTGGCACGATCCAGCCCTGTATGACGTCGGCAGTACCGATGTTATATCACTCCAATCTGTAATCTCTGCCATTCCGACGCTTTGGCAATATCAGTGGCAACAGATATTGGTAACTGCCATTGGCAGGAAATTAAATTAAGTCTTTTAAGCGGAATGAATTCATCCACCTTGTTAATATTTTAGCAGGGGCTGTCTTTTGAGAGTTACCATCCATGTTAAACCCACTCATCCTCTCAGGGGGAGGGGGGGTTCCTGCCTCCACTCTTGAACTGATGTTACTTTTGTATGAATATATTTCTCGCTGCAGTAGTGATGCCCAAGGAGATCAGCTAAAACCATAAACTCTGTCTCTCCCTGCCTCTTACAAAGTCATGTTTCCACTAACGTGGATATATAAAAGACAGATGCCACAGCAGAAGATTTGCCTTGTAAAATTACAGCACATGTTCACAATAGACAAATACATTTAAAAAAAAAAAAACAAGAACCTCTTAAATACAAAGTACTTGAACAATAACTAAAAGTTCTCAACAGAGTATGACAAATAAAAAAATACTATATCATTACAAAGAGATCTCTCTCTCAAAAGGCCGACAACTCGCGTCAGTCTGTCTTGCAATACACCATTAGATGTTGATTTGAGTATTTTGTGATTGCCGATTGTATGTGTGTATTTGTTCATTTTGTGTCAGCACTCCTCTGCACCAGATTCAACTTCGCCAATGGACGCCAAGATAGTGGGAACTAGGTCCAGTAGTGTAGTTCAGGGGATCCACGGTGATGCAGTATATAGCCACTTATTTTTCAGTCAGCATTGCATCCACTCCCAAATCGCCTCTGACACACCACTCAGCCGTATCTATGAGCCAAAGTGCCTATTTTTTGCCCAAGGATGATGAAGCAATGACCTGTCCTACTCTGCCTTTAATTGGCTCGCACTTGCTGCATTCACTGATTTGATTGGCTATTGTCTAAATTTACAGTGCAGCACGGGTAGAAAAGTAAATATTGCTAACCAAATGCTAATACTATTGATGGATTTTGTCATAATACAGTAATTTTACACACACACAAAAAAATCCCTTTCTGGGCTGCGTTAAAAGAAAGCAAACATGTACTGGATCAACACGCTCTCCTGCCACGCCTGCACTACAAAGTCCATCTCTGAAACAGAACCTGTTGACCAATGTTGTTGAGAAGTATGATGGAGTACACTAAAAATATTATTTCTTGATTTGCTTTTAACACATAAATTGGACCTAATAATGGCCTTGGTGAACTTTGTCTTCTGGCTGCTTGGGATATGGAGGAGATGGATCTCAATCAGTCTATCACTCTGTCACCCCAGAGGATGCGTAGGGGTGTCAAACAAAAAAAACAGAGCAGGGTTAAGGAGGGGCAGTAAACACAAACCCTCACTACAATACCTACAATGGACACAGGCCACCAGCAGCAAAAAGTGGCATGACTTAATGATTCCATATCGTTCAACAGTAAAATTATATTCCAAAACACTAACCAGTCACACATAATTTCAAAGATGTCAGCATGTTGTGCTGCAGCTTCATCTTGTGAATGTGAGCTAAGTGATGTTTTCCAACCTGTCAAGTCTTGTAATACAACTTTATACGACACAGTTCTATTATGAGTCACTTTAGCATCAAATAAGTTCTCATTTGAAAAGGGATAGAAAAAGCTTTAATTTTGAAAACTGAAAGTGTAATAAAGGCAGCCACAAAAGCTGTTGGTAGCATGTGCCGAGAGGTGTGCCATTTTATTTATTATTTTTAAATTTGTTTTTTTTTTTTTTTAATCCACAGTATGTAGATATAAGAATTAGTAGCTTTGTTTCCCACAGCCTTGTGTGAAACTCTCACGTGGACACATGCTAACGTATGCAGGGAAGTGCAGCATATAAAAAGAAATCTATTGTGTTATTTATGTGAGCTGATGCAACACACAAAGTGGAGGCGATTTCCGCAGTAAAAACTGAGCTTGTATGATGCTGCACTTTGTAGCGCTCACCCTCTGCAGGGTGGAAATGTAGCGCACCATCTGTTCCCCGATGCCCGGCAACAAACAACAGAGAGACCAAAACACCCTGGACAGACCGGCAGACACAGGCGGCCACCTCTCCTGCCCCAGCACGGCATTGTGGAGGCTGCCCTGCAGACGTAAGGTGGCTAAATATGGGATGAAAGCAGTCATCAGCTGCTGGGATTTGATCAGGAGGCCTGAGCTGACACCGCACACCGAGGAATGATGCAAATTGAGGCAGACACTGCAAAGGAGCTGCCGCGCAATGAGAGAGAGGGAGAGAGAGACAGACAGAGAGAGAACCAGAGGGGGAAACAAGCCGATGGGCTGAGGCAGGAGACGAGGCAGAGATAAAGAAAGAGAATATAGCCACCGTACAATCAGGAAGCCTCAACAGAGTACAAAAGCAGGGGAGAATAAAGCGATAAAGGCGGGTGTATCTAAAGAGACAGCTTGCAACAACAGTGATTTGATGGTGTGTGCGTATGAGTGGGGGGGGAGGATGGGTGGGGGTGCATGAGGAGAAAGATAGGAGTGGATGTGGGGGGGCAAACCATTTTTAATCCAAGGTGCCAAAAGTCCAAAGAAGTCGCCTCAATCAGAATGAAGTGGCCCCCTGAAAGATTAATGTGGGTGGCTCACCGCACACGAGCCCGCAACCCAAACAAATACGGTACAAATGTGTGAGTTCACAGCCTATTGCAGGCACGCATTGCTGTGAAGCAAACACACATGCACACGGTGAATAGTGTTAAAAGATGGAAGAGGGAGGGGAATAAAAGGAGATCCAAATGCTTAAATGTGGATATGGAACCTGTGAGGAAGGCTTAAGCTTGCCCCCTAGTGTTCACCATGCTCCGTTATGGCATCAGAATGACAGAGCACTGGAATGTAAGTCTTAACAAAGTATTATATCTGCTTCCTACAGAGAGAGCTCTCACTGGAGGATCTTTAAAAATTATGGAAGGATAATATTTACTTCTAGATAGATAGATAGATAGACAGACAGATAGATAGATGGATAGATGGATCGATGGATGGATAGATAGATGAAATTGGAATCTGTTGTGTAGATAATTCACAGTACTGGGTTCACAAGTATGTCAATGAATAATAAAGTAGTTTGGCATCAAAGGCTATGTGGGAATATAATGTACGCTTACAGAGAGAGAAAGAGAGAGACAGAGAGAGCGAGAGAGAGGGAGAGAAAGACAAAAGACGGTGAGGAATAGACAGCTTCATGACTAATGGTGCATACGCCTGTGGATCCACATCAAAGTCAGTGCTACATTAATAGAAAGATTCATTATTTGAAAGATAAAAAAGAACGCAATCCATTAACGAGACCTTCTTCCGCCCGACTTTAGAAATTCTCCATTTTGTATTGCCAGCAGCAGATTTGATATAATAATGTGCGATGATTCAACACTGAAATGCCAGTGCCAGGCAAGCCAAGTGAAGAGAAACACACAAAACCATTTGCATTTGAGTGTGCTGGGAATAAATAAGTGACATATAGACATTTAATGAGAATACAATTGCATGGGGACTGATTTGACTGAAATACTACAATCATAAAGTTCAAAAGCCTAAAAATGAATCAAACGAAAACATGCAGTTAATTGACATCCACCCGTGGTTTCAATGCCTCATTTCTACATAAACACATTCACTTTTAGGCTTGAACAGTGTGATGCTATTGCCGTGTTACTCCGCATTGTTTTTATTTATTAATTTCTCTCAGACTTTGTATCGTCAGAAAGCCTGACTGTTGACAATGCTGGCTCACAGTCAAACTATCTCACTTTTTAAGGACCACGTCTTGGTTTAGGGCACTGCACACCTACGTTCAATGGATCGTCTCTGCTTAAACAAGCTGGGTATTTTGGTCAGAGATTTTCACAATCATAGTCGTGCTATCCCATGTCCTGTCAAGTTGAATGCCTGAAGAAAGTCCCTTTAATTAGTCGACAAGAAAAGTGGCAACCTGAATGCGTGAAAGAATGTGATAGGCCGCCATGGTAACGGCATAAAAGGCGGCCTTGGTAGTATAATGGGATGAAAGGCTATGTGCTTGTAATCACAGGTTGCTGATTGCTGCGTCACTCTCATAACTTGTAGTCTTTTGTCTCGACTTGTCGTTATAATCAACATAGGAGACAGAGATGACGCTGATACTTAGAACTTTTATTTTGACCATGTCAGTTATCTTGGTGGAACAAATTAGTTTTCTTAAGAACAGCTCCTCTAAACAACACCGAAACGATACAAGGTGTTTGGATGGAGGCACATAACTCATATTTATTTTTGTTTTATCGTAATACTGGCTGCTTTACTCAAGAGAACAGGATGTCCGGGTTCTGCACATTGAAGTAGTAGAATCAATATATTTTGGGAAGAGTAACACACAAATACACAGAGTTGGTTGGAAATCCTAAATTAAATGTATAGCAGGAATAAACAAAGGACAACGGGGAACTCTTGAGAAATGGTCAAAGATACCAGTGTTCAATGATTCATCTTTTCAAGAACGCAATACACCCTCAAGAACATGTATTGATTTATTTATTTTTTGGCACCAGAATCTCCTTGTTTTTCTACAACATAGCTTGACAAACCAAACTTTAGATTTTACTGGGATGACAGGACAAATGATAGAAAAGTGGTTACAGCAGCTTATCAATCATGAGTTTGGGAAAAATCATAAATCAAATAAATCATAAATTTGTTCCTGAGGGTAGGTAAAATGTCAGCAGATGAGAAGATACACATCAGATCTATGAGTAAATACGACCCTTTGGACATACAAGGCGTCAAGCCATCAAATGTTACATGTACAGAAAGGACTGCATAAGAACTAACTGTATCTCTAAAATAATGATAGCAGCAAATGTATCAACATGAAGTGAAGATCTTATGCAAGTGTGAAAGAAATTCTAAAGCGCTCTCAGTTTTGAGGTAAAACAATGAAAAGCCTTTACTGTTACACGACTGACACCAACACGTCTCGTCTGAAAGCCTTTATCGGAGCGTTGGGGCAAAAAAAAGATACAGTCGTTAAAGAGACGACAAAAATGACTTAAAAATGAAGGGATATGAAGGCGAGGCTGCAGAAATCACACAGGAGATTACATATAGGGGATGTAGCTGATTGATGGGATGTATTCTTCCGCTTATCCAGACTAATTCCTAGATTGCTTCCTCCCATATGTTGGAGATTACGGTCTGATGGAGTACGGAAAGAAACAAATCCACACATTACGGAGGGACGGGAAAATGCCCGACATATTAGTTCTATCAATGTCTGATGTGATTAATCGTCCATCAATAAAGTACCGGTAATAAGTGCCCGGAGCAATTGCAAAAGTGTCAGATACTAGAGCCCAGAATATCACTATCTGTGAATCAATTTATTTCCACTTTGTAATGAATTGCTGCCCTTTTTGCAATACCAGTTTTGAACAATCTTAACTGAATGCTAACACTGCGAGGAATTGTAAATGTGATCGCTATGTGTATCGGCACAGTTTTAATAAGAGGATACTTTTAGGTCCTCTTATGTTGGCTGATACCATTAACATCCAACCACTTTCAAGTATTTGTAACTTTTACCTTGCAAGCCTCTCACCAAATCAACATCACAGACTCCATTTAGGTGGAATTTGTTTAAATTTAATTAAAACATGTTTATACAGTTCAAACGCAAACTGCCTCATACCCAAAATAACAACTCTCCCTTTGTACCAATTTCAGAAATTATCTTGAAAAAAATTATTGACCTGAAAACAGCATCTTGTGAGAAAGGTTCATTCTTTTCAAAAGGTAAATAGAGAAAGACTTTCAAATAAATGTTTTTTTTTTTTTTTTTTTAATCAAATTAACTTGTCGGTATTAACAAAAACGTTGAGAGGTCGATTTTCTCTGAGCTGTTCAATCTTCCAAGGAGAAGCGAGTGGACTGTAAGTTAGCAGTCTCCAAGCTCAAGTTGATTAAATCTTATTTAAGGGGCAGGCTGAAAACAGGCAGGACTCGGTGGACTGGGTATGCACGCTCAACAAAGATCAGCAGGTGCAGGCGTTTTGACTTGAGCAGTCGTTAATGATTCCGCTGAGCACGAGGATTGCGGGAAGAACTTCTACAGGGTGAATCCGGGCCTCTCTTTGTCACGAATCAGTTGTTTAAGTGTTTAACAGTGCAATTGTCATCCATTGTATGTTGAAAAATGCACGGCAGCTGAAATCCGTGCCTGTGGGAATATTTAACAGCCATTCATTCCAATTGTATAGATTTTGTCTGTGGCTGTGTTTTTCTTCACATGTGTTTCTCTTTGACTTTTCAAATACAGCGTGTGTGTCGGTGCGTTTGCTAATGCTGGCTAAAACAGTTCATGGTCTTCACTCTTGGAAGAAGTCTGCCTGTTTGTGTGAAGGTTTCTGTGGTTGGAATCAAAGTTCTGGGGGCTGAAAAGTCAACCTTTCCCTTTTGATGCAACAACCAACCCTCACTATGGTTTACAGTGATTACATGTCTGTGCATGTGTGTGCAAACAAGCATTGGAAGCAGGCTTGAAGAGGGTGCGGAAATGTGCACTGTGCCAATCATAATTAAGCATGCTGCTGATTTCTTTTTCCTCCTTTCAGAAGGGTTGTAGTCTGGCAATCATAATGCTGGAAACTCAAACTGTTATTCTGTAATTCTGGCTCTCTGTCAATATTTTTCCTCTATGTGGGCCAAGTCTTGGTTTAGGGCAGGAAATACCTACATACAGCAAAAATCATTGTTAAAGTGAGCTTCTTATTTGGGCTTTTACGTTCAAAGGAGCCTAAAAATGTGGAAACAACAATGTCGCTTCAAATTTGCGTGTTCAATTTAAGGGTGGAAATTTTTCCCTTCTGTTTGATTTTTTTGACACTCAAGTTATCATTTGTCATCCATGACCATGAGCAGTGACATTTAAGGCACCTGGACTCCATTCACAGATGGGTTTGATGGCCCAAAAATTCAAAGTTCTGCTTGTGTTGATGGTGAGCAGTCCAAAATTCTGACTTTTGACAGAAAGCAGGATATGGAGATGGTTGGTGCAACAATAGAAGAGGCAGGGGATATACAGTATAGGCAGATAATCTGCTACAGCTAAAAAATGAAGAAGCTGCAGGCCTTTGCACGTCATTAGATATTAGATATTAGAGATTGCCCCATTATGATTTGATTGTGTATAGAAAAGCAAAGCTGAAAAGCCCTTAATAGTTACACCTATTGTCGCTTGCTTGAAGGAACCTGTTCTCCTAACCACGACTCCCTCACACAGTGGAAGATAAATGAAAGTAAAGAATGACTCTCACATACAAACAGGCAGCGTAATAGATAATCCTTCTGAGAGCTCGTTCTGGTGTTTAAGTACTTACTTGGTTGATGCAGAATGATGATGTGGTTCCTGTGTACTGCATTAGATCAGTCTACTAACAGATTCTTACATGAACCAATTGATAATAGAAGTAGCCTTTAGGGGGGGCGGGGGGCTATGTAATCCCTCGATGAAAACTGCCCGTTGATATAGCCAGAGGAGCTCCAGAATGAAAATGCACAGCCATCACCTCATTGCGAACCAAGTCAGACTTTGTGAATTACGTGTTTTCTTGCATATAATCCTCTCCTAACTGAAGCACAAAGCAGATAAGTAAACGGCAGTAGGAAATCCACTCGTAAATTCAGCTGTACTGTCAGGCCTGTTTCTGCTTGGTATTTCATAGGTGTACCAGCACAATGTGAGGTAATTTTATTTGAGATACTCAGGGGGATTGATGGTCACTGCATGTCAGCCAGCTTGATATTATTGGCAGTAGAATGAGGCCAATAGTCAAGGTGCAAAAAGTCTCCCTATCGAAAGTAAACATCAGAGCGAGTCATCTGGTCAAATGTCATTATTCAAACTGCTGAATACCTTGTTCTGTCAATAGGCTTTGGCACAAAGCACTGAGAGTCTGTTGGTGTCCACCTTATAGTTGGAAAATGAATATCCCACCAGAGAAGTTACCTGCGTGGAGCTTATGCTTATTAAGTCGACACTTTGTAGATGAGGGTTGCGGCTCACCATTTGGAATACGTTTCTCAAAACAGCTTGTGCTTTCTTTTGAGCAGCAAGACTGGACAAAATGAAGTCAATAGAGTATCTGCCCATCAGGAGAACCTGACAGCCTGAGAGATGAGACCACATCAATCATGTGGACTCTGATAGTGACTCTGCAGCTGAGATAAAAACGGGATTGCAGAGTGGTGGCTCCTTAAATAGGCACCAAAGGAGCCAATTTCTCACATTCTCTATCTCTATTATTTGAAGAGATCAAGGGTCTTTATACCCATAGGAGCTTTTGCACTTCTCGATGGTGTTTAAATCTATACTTTCCCTAAATTCCAAAATTAACTTTGACTTATTGTTACTTGTTTTTCTATCACTTCTACTCAAGTCTAGTTGATTTCTGTGACAAGTGCCTGAAGCAAGACCAGAACAGCAAAGAAATCAAATGAAACAGACATCCCTGTCTTGAAAAAAGAAAAGGAAAAAATAAGCTCCAATACGAATCCTACCTCCTCGTTAAGACTCGTCATTGTCATGTTTCATTTCTGCCATGAAAAACTATGTAGAAAAGGAAAACGGGACATATGATGAACCAAAACCGGCTCTGGCATTAGGCTCCCCAGGGCAACTTCAGAGCAGGCGAGTCACAGCAGCAGCAGCTGTTGTGTTCTGGCATCTGTTGACTACGGATGTCACCCAAAATTGGAATACGTGTCTTTGAGCTACTTAGAAACACTCTGCCTTTTTATTGCTGAAGAATTGTGGAACTTGTTTGGAGGCATTATGTTGGTGGTGTGAATGTACTTAGACAAAGGTCCCATGTCGTCCTCTGTCTCACTTTCTCTCTCCAAACCATATTTTGACATTTTCTGTCCAACATCAGACCCTGCAGTTAAAACGTTGCCAATTCTTTGGGTTTTTTTTTAAGCGCAAGTCAAGTCAAATCTTTTGACTCTGCAGTCATTTTTAAAATAGCAACCTTCTGCTGTGAGCTGCATTTTTTTTTTTACAAGCTTCAAAAGGGGTTTTGAGGTGGAAAAAAAGTTGGTAAATAAAGAGAATAGAAATTACTCCGTACAGCCTTATCTATTCCAGGCAGCTCTTCACAAAGTGTGTCAAAAAAAATAATTCTTCATACAACTAAAGTTTTACTTGTGAGGCTTCATTTATTAGCCATTAGGAGGACATTGGGTCTTGTTCACCTTTAGATGTTATAATTAAAATGTGTGGTTATTAGTGTTACTTTATGTAAACATTGGAAGCAGATAGGTTGACAAAGTTAATCTGGCAAAGGTAAGAGGACCAAGACTTGTCTTGTTGCAGTTAGTTTCCATTGTTTGGTAAATTGGTAAGACGTTCTCCTTTCAGGATGTGTTCATAATTAACAAGTTCAACTTTTTTTTTTTTTTTAAAGATCAACCTTGATATCTATTGATGTTTATTAAGAAAGTGATCGTTCTAAAAAAATACTACAACAATAACTGAAATGCTTTTATCCAAGCACACAACAATGTAATGGAATTTTTGTTGGAAACATCACATCACAGCATTGGCCCAACGAGTTGACTTCTTTAGACATCACATTTTGTTTTATATATTATAGTCTTTAGTTTCAAATTATTTCCTTTTGTTCAGATAAAGAAACCAAGCTACTTGCATTTGCATAGTTTGATGCTCTACTTACACATGAAAACAGATACGTGCACTTTACATTGTGTAAATGTCGCTGCTTTTATACTTTATATATGCGTCCAATTTGTTCAAATGAGCATTTGGCAGTCATTCCACCGGAGGGGGCCTCCTTTAATCAACATCCAGGCCAGTCATCAAGAGGAAGAGATCTTTCTGATGATAGTAGGTGCAATATGTGAGGCCATTAAACACTGCAAGGTGTCAACACAGCTGCTCTTCAAACCCTACCCTTTATCATTTGCTTTTAATGGCATCACTGCTCCTGGTGGTACTACTTTAATGGTCAGTATCTGTAAGTTTCAGTACAAGATGGAAGACTTCATGGGTATCTGCTTGGGAATCTAACGTCAAACTGCATTCTGCTGGTGACAGTGAGGGTAGTGAAGTGAAGCGAAAATAGACCAACAAGAGACATCGCAAGTCAAGTCTTTGTGATGTGATAAAAAAATAGATCTAAATAGCATGGTGTCTTTAAATGAATTTAGTTTCATCTTTCACGCAAACAAGTTCAGGGCCTGCTTTTGTGAATTTTAACTGAGAATGTGAAGGTAAAATTATATAAAAGGGAAAAGTCTTTGCTTTAATCCAATAACTGTGCAAAATTCCGAGTGCTTCTAATTTGACACCAGCCTCACTCAAATGTCACGTTAGACTCTCCCCTCCAAAAGGAGGTGAAAATATGTTGTTATTTATCAAATATGTCTTATTTTTGTGGCAGGTGGGAATAAAAAGTCAGAATCATGCTTAAGAAGAAAGATGAAGATGGTGCTTACAGAAACACGAGCATTGAAATAAAAGTATCACCAAAGTAGAAAAGAGGGAGAGAGAAAAGGAGGACCTTGAACAAATAGCAGGTGATCGCAACATCCTTGAACTTAAGGGACGTATGAAGGTTGTCTTTTGTTTTTTAAGTTTTATGGTTGAAACAGTTCATTAATATAAGATTAATTGCTACTGGCATGACAAAAAATGAGGCGAATGAGCCAAACAGCAATGTATTTCAACATGCCAAGTCTACTTTTGGCCATATGGTTCTTTGAAAATCACTTGTTATGTAGCTGCCTCGCTGAGAGATAGTGAGCATTCGTCACTTTCATCTGTTTTCATCACCTCTTCTCCGACAGATAACCCAGCTGAGCACCTCCTCAGGTATTCACTCCGGTACAGTGTGCTGCTAATGACACAAATATACTACAGGCACCCCTGGCATTTATCTTCTTGCGACCATCATTTCTAAGTCAATTAGCTCAGTCAATATGCTGTGTCAGTTATTACCCACATTATACCATAGGTAAATTACTTCGACGCAGTGCAGACACCTCGATCAGGTTGACACTATGGTAAAGGCAGGCAGATGGGTATTAGGATGACAGATTGACGGTCTCGAATGGAAACAACCTCAGCTTGGTGATTCATGAGAGCTTCAGTGGAGGCAGCTATATGGAAGCAAGAGAAATTTGGCAGGAGGCATCATTAAATAAAGAGCGCAAAAGCTACAGCTGAGGTAAGGCACCTCCCTAAGCAAGGTAGTGAATGGCATTGAAAAAAAATGCAGAGGGCAACATTAGTATGCATGAGCTTCATCTCTTTTCCTGTCTTCGCTCAGTTCCCAGAGTTCTCAGCTCCAGTTTGATCTCCCATGCCATCACCAGCTCTGCTACATCATCTTCCCGAGATCCTTTGTTTCCCGTCTCGTCTTAAACATGTGATGTCTGTGACAGCAGTGTCGCACGGGGAAGGAGCAGCTGAGATAGACTTTTTTTTTTCATTTTTTTTTTCAGAAGCTCCAGGAGCTGCTGTGACACTCAATCGTTAACAATGTGCTGCCGGCAGGCTCCGCTGGGGAGGAAGAGGGATGTGCATACCTGCCGAAGGGACGCGGTTAAAATTTACTACAAGTTTTGAGATGCAAACACACCGGGGAAAGAAACTTTCAAATAATGGCAATGCTAATGAAATATACAGTACAGTGCAGTGACGGGGATAACGGGGTTTTTGTCTTGCAGTCACATTTCCAGACGTATGGTTTGCTGTGTCGATTCCAGAATGGCCCAATCCCTTTTCCCCTGCTGATCCCAACAGTCTATACCAAGCCTTCCCTAAGTCCTACAAACTTTACTGAAAACCTCTTTTTAAAAATTCAGACCGAGTCACTTAACTCTTTTTTTTTTTATTTCTAGACTGCATTTGGTAGGAAGCGTTGCCTCATCAGAAGCTCATTTTGTCGAACAAACTGAGTTGAAAACAGATGTGAAGTCTCATTGCCAACATGGAAAAACAGTCATTAATGCAGTTACTTGGAGTGTCTGTGAATCCCATTTTGCGTACCAATGAAATTATACTGTCACCTGGGAATACACTGAATTAAAAGAAAAACAACTGCTAAGTAAATATTGAAATGTTGTGTTATTAGTGTTAATAGCATCACTGCACATTAATACATCATTTCTCTGAAATAACTGAAAAAACACAAAGTACCGTTTAGTATAATTAAAGCCAGCATTTTTTTTAATGTGACACTTCTCTAAGTTATTCAATTAAACCAAATGCTCCATTTAGGCTGCTGCGTTATCGATTGAAGGAAATGTGACCCAACATTGGATTAGAAATTATGATCCACTTCAGTGAGTTTGAGCTGTGACCTGAAATCAAAGCTCATAATCGCCTCTGTGATAAAGACAAACTTAATTATTTCCTTACTGATTTACCCTGGTCTTTGCCTATGTGCTACCAATAAACTAGTAAATAATATAAATCATAAAGTATGCTAGTTCAGCCGGATCACCCCCATCAAAGGCCACAATAGATCAGCAACAATTGGACAGACGATGTTGGATCGCAATTACAGGTGACTCTCAACTATAAAACTATTGTTCATCTACACACGCATGCGCAGAAGCACTGTTTACTATGGCTGTGGTGCACATATGCAGCAGCAGGATTTCAGAAAGTTTTCAATCGTTTTTTCATCCGTTCACATATAGAAGGAGCGTTTTCAAAATGTTACATTTTCAGTGGCTCCGAGCACCGTTGCCGTGTAAACAAACACTCAAAACACAACCAAACCTTTTCAATTTTCACTTCAAATCATTGTTGTGTAAATAAGACCTTTTTTTTTCAACAAACAATGATTTACACATATTTCAGCTACCACACAATAGTAGGTTGTTGTGTGGGTCACTTTTGACTAACATATCCACGAGTATATTATGAACCCTGTAAGTCAGAGTCCAACATCCTGCTGACAGATTAAACAGAGCATCCGGTGAATGTGCTTTTGTGTGCAACAACGAACCATCTACTCTGTAAGGATCAGTGTTTTACTTTTACGTATTTACATTATGAGAACACCATGTGATATAATTCCTCTCTATGCAACACGATGTTGTCAATCCAAGAACACAACAGCAGGACAGTGTGACCCACGATGGTGCAGTTACATAGAAAGATGACAGATTAGTGATTTAGACCTGAGCTTTTTTCCCCCCCTTTTTGCTTCCTTCTATCCTTCCTTTGTGTGTCTGATGTTTTAGGTTCATTTCAGTCGCAGTGCATTTTAATTTGGGCTGACATCTTTGAAATTAATGGAAGATAAAAGGGAAATGGGTGCTATGTTAACATCTCTTTGAAGATGGGAGTCAATCTGGCAACAGAATGCCGAGCCCTTATTTTTGCTTCCCTTTCCTCTCTTCCTGTATTCAGCACGGTGGATAAAAGATAAGTGCAGAGTCAGCTTAGCGAAGGCTTACCTTAGGTGGGGGAACTCTCGAAGCCCCCTGCTTTCATCTCGCGCCTTGTGGCAGAAATCAAGCTTCGTTTTGTCTTTTCGACATTTGGACACTGAATATTTATCTATGTAATTTCTGCTTATCCGTACATCCCTCCCTGCCGAGAGACATCGACCACACCTGCTTGGCCAGGCTTTGGAAGGTGTGGAGAAACCTCTATCAGGATGAGTATGATGGGAATATGTATACATCGAATATGTGGAATAACAGAGTTAGTCAGTTAGTCAGTTCATAGGCCTTAGGCCAGTGTAATGGCTGTACAGTAACAGCGACAGCCATTATACAAGTCCTTGGTGCACTTAACCTGCATAATATACTCGTTAGAATAGCAGATAATGGACATTTAGAGCAGGAACAAGCTGGTACATTTATGTACAACACTTACAAGACGATTTTATGGTTTTTATGAGATAATCTCAAATATTAGAGTTATTCTCAAAAATGGCTACCAATGGTGTGCAAGTAGAGATGTCCTTGCTTATATTCTGTATTAGAAACAGCTTTATCATCATATAGTTAATAAATACAAACAAAAAAAAACATGAATATATGTCAATGTGAGTATACCCAAAGAAAAACGTTGCCTATTTTATACAATTGAACTACCAATCTTTGGATCCATCTGCTTCTGTACCTGTGTATTTATTTATCTTAAAAAAAAAAAAAAATTACATACAGTAAGTTTGACACTGAAAAATATTAAAATCCACACATCCAAAGCCTTCAGAGACAAGTGTGGATACATGTGATTCTGGCAAAAGACTTGGATGTTTTGAATTGATTTTTCCTTTCTGAAGAAGCCATCTTTAAGTGTCAAGTAAGGCTATTGTGGCAAATTCAACCAAAGAACGGACTGCTAGATATAGGATCTGCACGCAGCTGTAATAACCGTTATGAGAAAGAGAGAGATTAAAATGATCTGACCTGCATGGGAGGCAGGAGGAGAAATACTTTCTCTCCAAAACAATCCTACAACAGTTTGTAAGTGGACAACGATTCACACTGTGTGTTCATTGACTCAAGTCTGGCACTGATTTTCTGTCACTTCTCCAATGCAACTAAAATCTGTCATTTCAGTTATAATAGCGACTTGCGGATCCAGTGAGAAAACTTTGGCTTTGCTCCTCGGCTAACTTTGCTGATTTTGTAAGACGATGTCAACAACACAGTAAGACTCAGATGATTTTCCTCTTGACCTCTTATTCTCTTCCAGATCGATTGGAGATTTTCACAAACCCTTTGCCAAATTCAAAAGTGCCCACGACCTCTCTTTAAAGCGCTGCAGACTTTATCACTCAAAGAGACATAGTTGATAGACAGGCACAGTTTACAAACACACTCTTGCTATATTTACAGTTACAACAATTTTAGGAGCTTCAGTGCGTCTCGCTGTTTTTATTGTTTTCTTTTGTGTCATTTGAACTGTTTAGCACTTTTACCATGACCTTATTTTTTGATTCAACACATTTTAGTTGACAGATTTGTGAAACATTCTTTTATTTGATGAGTTATATTTGGCCATGTCAAAATCTCAGATTAACGATAAACAATCCCATAAAACAATTTATTTCCATAGCATTATATGAACACTACAGAGAATCTCAAAAGAGCTGTGAGTTACTCCTGAACTCTTAATCTGTATAGAGCACTCACCAAAATACATTGGAAAGGGAAACTTTTTCCTAATTTTTGGAAAGTATTGTAGGGCTTTTTAACTTGAGTGGAAAAAAACCCCCAAAACACTTGATTATATGCCATTTATGTTTGATAAACAGCTGACTTGGGCCCCATTTACGCAACACCTCAATCTGATGTTGATGTGATCGTCAAATTTGTAAACAAGCCAAGTGACGAGGCCCTCGGGTACATCCAGGTGTGTTGCAACTGGGAGAAACCTAAAACATGCAGGACGCCGGACCTCGAGGCCCGGAATTGGGGAAGCCTGCTTTAAAAGATATGTTTCTATCGATCCTCAAGGAACGATATTAAGAGCAAAAAGCAATTCTTCAGTTTTGATGACACTCATATCAGTGCTGCCTCCCCGAGTCACCAACTTGAATTGTCTCTAACGCATCACGCCACGACTTTAATAAGCAGTTAATTACTCTCATCTTGACCTGCCAGTAAAACGAGGCCCTCTGCCGCCGCTGCCGCCTATGTTTCTGTTATCTGTACGAAAACGCATTAGCGTGTGCCCCCTCTAATGGATTTAATTAGTTGTAAACGGAGCTGATTGTCCCCGTTAAGTGGATGAGGAGTCGATACTGTAATACAGTCGCTGATATGCACACCTCCGACTCGATCTCGCAGAGGCGGTGGGAGCACAGGACGAGCAGTTTTTTTTTTGCGCAGCAATAGCGGAGTGCGGGCTGGGTGAAACCCGTTCAGCGATAAAGAAGGTATTGCACACAGGCAACGCTCAGTCACCGCACTGTTATGAGGAAGCCATAATGAGAGTGCTGCTGTATTGAAAGACAGATCCTTCTAGACATGCTGTTTCAATGTCGGTTGCATAATGTGTGTGTGTGTGTGTGTGTGTGTGTGTGTGTGTGTGTGTGCGTGTATGTGGGGGCGGGGGGGGGGTTCCAAAGGAGCAGATGAAACATCAGCCGAGCCTATTATCAGGAGAGGCAAGGAAGCCATCTTCTTGTCATTAGAAAGTAAACATATCCCTGGGATGATGCGAAAGACAGAAAGCCTGCAAAACTGCAAGAACAAAAAGGAACAAAAAGCTAATAACAGCCTGTGTTTTTCAGTCTTTCAAGAGTGAAAGATGTCTAAAATAGCTCTACGGAACCACATCAAGGTTATTGCTGCTTGGATTGACAGTGTTTTCTCAATAAAAAAACCTTCCTGCAGACTAGTAAATGAGTAAGCATGGAGGAAAGAGATCCCAACAAAGCCCCTGTCAGTAAAGTATTCCTCATCATGCACTCATCTGCAATAAAGTTTTCAGTCTCCATTCAGTCTGCATTTGCTGAGTAATGCCATACCGGTGCCGAGGTGCAGTGCTCTCATGCTGGAAGAAGCTAATGGCTGTTTATAGATTCTAATGCATGAGGCTGGAGCTCTGGATATGACAGGTCTCTATTAAAGCAAGCACCAAGCCAGGATGGAAAAGCCATTGACTGGAAATCCTGCGATGCTGCGCATGACCCTCGGAGGATTTCCGTACGCTACAGAGTATGCCTGGACCTATTTATGCATCACCTTTTAATCCTTTTAATATAAAGCTGTCGAGCTGCGAAGTGTCCTCACCGGGGGCATGGATGTAAGGTTACCTGCGTCTGACAACAACTAAGAATTGTTCTACAACGAGGGCGAGACGAGAACCCTCAACCCTTCAAAGTTGTCTCATCCTCCTCCCACAGAGCTCTCTAATCAGTGATAAAAGAACAAGAATTAGGGGGATCTATTAAAAAAAACAACAAAAAAAAAAACTAAACATGACTTCAAACTGTCTCACACACAGATTACCAGAGCAGGGGAGGAAATCCCACTGAAATCAGGATCTAAACTTTTTTCCAGGACAAAGACAAAGAGCACAATGTTTAAAAAAAAAAAAAAGATTATCTTCAAAAGAGGAACATTTTGAATGAAAAACGACTGAAGGAGAGGTCTCCGGGTTATCATTACATACTCAAGTAACAAGGACGCCCTTTCTTGTAAAATATGTTTCTTTTAAGTCAGACGTCTTCGGGTCTTTGAATAATGAGAACTGTTAACAATTCTCTCTGTTTCAGGGCGGAAATCTGAATGTGAACGGCAACTAAAAACCAATGTGGAGCAGGTCGCTACATATACAGGTCGTACGTTCTGTTCACTACATGGATAAATTAACTATTAGGGGGGATTCTATGAAAGCTTTGTGACTGTTCTGACTCAAATTCACCCTTGTATATTGCATATTTATATGTATGCATGAGTTTCTACACATGATCTGCTGGTTTAAACAATAACATGTACATTAAAGACATTTCTTAACTTCTTGGTGACTTCCAATCCTCAATTGCAAAAAAAAAAAGTTCATCATCATTTGAAGGCCTTTTAGTCTGTATTTAAAAGAATTTATTTTTTTATGCGCGCTATCAAGTACTTCAGGCTTTTTATCTGTAAATCATGTCATCAGTAAATGTCGCTTTTCTAAAATTTTAACTGAGGGCGACTGAGCTGTGAGCAAGTGAGCTTTTATTTATCTACTAATTTATTTAACATCCTTCCTTCCAAAATGACTCATGCAATCACTTACACAAGTGAACATTTAGGAAAATATTTGCTTGTATTTTTGTATATTTTTTAGTTACTCGTCTAATCTGAGGAAGTCAAAATTACATTTACTCATAGAAAAGAAAACCATACAATGAAACTTCATAAAGAATATTTTGCATTTCTGTTGCTTTATGTTGTGGTCAAAGGTAAAAGCAGCTTATGTGTTATTTTTTCCATTCACTGAAATAGAACTAACTGAGAAAACAACAAGATAGTAAATAATTAAAAAACATTTATTGCAAATTAAAGAAACCCAAAATCTAAATAGGACTAAACATTATACTAATCCCCAGAAAGTTACTCTGGGTAATGATATTTTATGGGAAATGTGTTTTATTGTTATTTCTGTCACACCAACAGTAAGTCAGAGGTATGAATGAATCGGACACACACACACACACACACACACACACACACACACACACACACACACACACACACACACACACACACACACACACACACACACACACACACACAGAAAACCAACTGTGATTGCTCTATTATTTTTGCACACTTTGTGCTGCTGCTTACCAACTGAGAACCGAGTCACCGGCGCGAACTAGCTGTACTTATCTAGAGTGCGGCAATTACATTATGCGTTCAAGTGAAAAGGGAAATCTTTCATTGTGGTTTTGCTGTTCATTTACAGCAGGGGTGTCAAAATCAATTTATTTCAAGGACCTCATACAGTCATCTTAAGTGGACCGGTCTGGTAAAATTGTGTCATAATTACCTTTAAATTCAAACTTCAGGTTTTTCTTTGCTGTGGCACAAAAAATATGTTTTGCTGATTGCTTTGCAATTACTGCCAGGAATGACTACAATTTGAACATAAAGCCATTTTAATGATACTTCCGAGGGCAAAATACAGTAAAATGTCCAAAAATCTTCTCCTGGAACTATTTGTGGTAACTGTCTTTTATGGCAGCATCACCGATCTCTCAGCTTGGGCCTCACGGTTGTTGTGGCCTTCTCTTAACAAAACTCTTAAGAAAACTGTGTTTTCAATAAATTTGGTCTTTGACTTGGTCTTTTTGGATCCTTTTGCCGGCCAGTTTTGGCCCATGTGCCTTCTGTTTGACTCCCCTGGTTTACAGCTTTACAAGCCTCTGAAAACAGCACTTTTTTTGAAACTGCACACAGCCACTCTGTCACAGCAACAACAGTCAGTCCTTGTCTATATTCTTATTTGAATATGATAAGCCTTTAATAGCTATTAATAACAATAATAATACAAATAAAACCTGGATTCTCAATAAATGATATGTTCACAGTCTCAACGTTTGGACCAATGTCACAAGTAGTTTCTTTTTGGATGTTTAGTCCAATCAATACAGAATCAGAAAAGAAAAAGTTCAGCCACCAATCAACCTGTCAAATGTTAACTTTAATGAATAGCTTAAACTTCTCATAAATATGTCTTTCCTGTCAGCCTCTTTCTGTGAAGTGGAGAAAATATTACAGCTTTTCAATCACTAAAGACCTCTGACAGATGTTGTTTGGTCTCATGTCATCACATGAACACTGGGCAATTTTTCCATCAAGGGATCCTGCCAGGTGAAAGAACAAGCTGGAACCAACAATGTGCAATACTTATGAGTTAAATCCAAACAAGGAATTTGAGTCATAAATGTGACAAATGATCAGTATTTTGATTTGTTTGTTTGTTTTTTTATTCAAATTATAATCTACTGCACTAATGAACAATAATAACAGTGGCAGATCCTGGAGTAGCGCCTGTGCAGCCCACTTGGTTGGATTTAACCACACTTCTCCAATGTGTACATTTACTACACATGGCAGATGCTGAGTGGGCCTGTACGGTGAAGAAAGACTGCATACTGCTCTCGGCGCACAATCATTCATAGTTAAACAGGATCTTGATTTCCATGCATATGGCGGTTGTTATCCAAAACACAAAACTTTTCTGAGATTGAACTTGTAGAAACAGGGCTTCAGATAAGCCGAGGCTCACTGGGTTCACAATATAAATAAAGCAGTAATTCCAAATTTAGACAGTAGCTGTTTTTGCTGTACTTACTGTAAATTTTCTTTGACATATTGAGATGGTTTGGATGGATAAAGTCAGCTCAAAAACCTACCATTTTGGTCTCTTCTACTTTTTAAAGCGAAATGGTAAATCGAGAGCTTGAAACATTGTGTCCCATTGCTGTTCCTCTTATGCTACCAGTAGCTGCCACAACTCAGAAGCCTACAGCAAAGTGTTGCTTTATTGTATTTTTTTTTTTTATTGGATTTCTTCAATGTTTTATAGTGAGTGTTGAATGCATAAGCTTGGGTAGTTTAGATGAAGTTTGCAAGGACAATTACATCTGCAGTAAAAGTACAGCTCTTTGCCCTCATTCCGCTGCTAATTTATTTATGACTGAAAACCCTGGAAATCAATGTTTCTTAAAGAAATAAACACTGCATGAGAGTGCAAATAATGACTTAGCCAGCTCGCAGATGTATTTCATGATACAGTGGGCATTACAGATTAAGTCTGGGCTTTGTCGATGAAAAGCAACTCCAGCACTTTGATTTCTGCGTTTTCTTTTTCCCAGGATCCACAGATTCAGCAGAGTTTCTGGTCTTAATTCTGATGATGGTGGCAGAGCCATGTAGCCATACGCAAGAGAAGAAAAAAATAAAAACCAGGGTAGGAGCCGATCTCTTTAGCTTGGGGTTGGGGGGGGGGGTTCTCCAGAGTAAACTGCGGGAGGTGAGATTGTGCCACTCACCTGAAAATGTGGCTCGCCTTACTAAACCTTGATTGAGCCGGCATGGGGATGGGGAGGGAGAGAGGATCTAGTTTGCGGTGGGGTTCAAGGCTGCAGCTGATGTGTGCGGGGAAGCCGTTGAACTCGCTCCTTGTGAAGTGCGTTACACGCCGAGAGGGGGGAAAAAAAGACTGGCAGAAGAGAGTGTTTTCCCCACCACCACCTATCTCGTGTTTCTCTGCGGTGTGATGCCTCTTCATGCGATGCCTTTTCAAAGGGGATGGTGGGAATCTCTTCACAGACGAGCACGAAACTCAATATGCTAATGCCTTCCCAGGGAGCGATGGATGAAGAGGGGTGCGGGAGATGAAAACATAAACTGTCAATTACCAACGAGCAAAAAAAAATAAAGAGAGAGAGAGAGAAAACAACACTGAAAGATTTTGTGAAAACCCACTGCCACGAGACAAAACACCACCCACACCTGTTGTCGAGTTAATTATCAGATTGAGTTGGTAAAATGAACCTCCTCTGAATACTCGGCATGGAGTTTAAGATCACATATTACAATGGTATCTAACAGAGGGAAGACCCGATCTGTCAAACTCACCATAAGAAGGGGAGGGACGGGGGGGCTGTATTTTCGATGATCCATGCAAAATGAGCACATCCAGCCAAACATCAACAATTTATTACATATAGATGAGAACACTGGAAGACATTAACCTGCCCAGATACCCTCCAGTGATGGCACAGTTTTAGCCCCATGAGTATTTCCTGCTTGACAACCCAAAGCGGCCCACTGGGACCATCAGAACCGCTCACACACTTTATTTTTTGCTCACACAGACATCAACAAGATCCCTCAGCATAATTTGTTTACAGCTCAGGGAGGTGTGAGTGTTGGCAGCGCTTGTCTCTTCTCTCTCTCTCTCTCTCGCTCTCTCTCTCTTCCTCTCTCTGTCTGTCCCTCTCTCTGGTATAATTGCTGTGATGATAGGCTTTGCAGGGAACACGTACAGGCATGTGAAAACAAGCACCGTTTTAGATTAGAGGGTGTGGAAAGCGAGCCAAGCTGACGTGCCCTCGACAGTGACATTTCCCCGGAACAATTTTTATACTCATCAGATCAATTCTCTCTTTGTGCTCTCTGATCCTGAATGCTAAAAGGATTCAACCAGTTTGGTTTTATTCTCAAAACACATGCCATGTTATACATATAGTTATATGAAAATGCTGTAGTGTCTGGGTCTGAACGCTCATTCAGTTTAGCGTAGAAATATGTCATATGCGTTCAAAAGAAACAATGAAGAGCAAAAACTCCACATTTGTGAATGATGGTGTGCATGAATGGGGAATTGGATGGATCACATTTAGCAAAGTGGCAAAATTCACTTTTCAAGGAAAGCCCATTTTACTTTTATTGTCTATATTTTCAATATTTGAATATGTAACCAACAATAAATAAATTTTCACTGTACATTATAGATTAATTTGGCTGGAAAAACCTCTTAAAAGGCAGGAGAATTATAAACCAGATTGTACTTATAAAATCAGTAATTAAAAAAAATTATACATAATTAAAAGAGACATATACTACAGCCATTTTATTACAATAAATAAAATGTATTCAAGGTCATAGGGATCATAGGGTCATAGGGTTATTGGTCAGAGGGAGAAAAAAATTCTTTAGAAATATTTTTTTTAAATCTTGTAATATCATTTTTATCTGATTTTCCACTCAATTTTTTTCTGCTGTTCATTTTAATGTGTATATGTAGAAAATGATATCATCAACTGTTATACTCCTTCTACTACTACTACTACTACTACTAATACCACTAAGAATATTTTGTCAGATAACATTTTTTTAAATATTTAAATATATCTGATGACTTGGATTCCACTGCCTCATTGCAGCTCCTTGTTAGAATTTGCTACAATTGTATCAATTTTATTGTGAAAAATACCCCACTGTTTCTCACATAAACTGATAACATTAAGGTGAAAAAAAAAACAACAACCAAAAAACCCAGCAACCAAAATAGATATTACCGGTGAAACAAATCATCTGTGCAACGGAAGACAACACATTTTTTTTTCTGACAGTAAGTGGTTGGAATCAGGACAAAAAAAGCAAGTAGTTATCATGAACGCTGATTGCTGCCATATGGTCCAACAGACAAAGATCATCACACATCCTGAAAACAGACACTTTATAACACAAATTACCTCTATTGAGATGTAAGAAGACTTTCGAAAAGCAGAAAGGCTGCATGATGCAATGTTTTGCACAAGCTGCACTTCTAAATTGGAAAAAAAGAGAAAAAGATCCGACGAAAAGGGAAACTTGGCCACAATAAAGTGTACATGAGTTCATAACCTCGGCTTAGAGATGCTGTTACAGTGTTAGATGGCACTATGGTAAGCAGGACTTAAAACCATGGTTAACATATGGTCTGTGTGAAGCTCATCAGCTGTTAAAATCCATGTCTTCCTGCATCCATATTGAATCTCCCCCTCACCCCTGCCATCATATCATCATTCCTCCATCTTCTCATCCCTCAGCACCACTTGCCCCCGAGCTCTGCAGATTACAGATATCACCATAACGGATGTCTAGGCAGGCCGGCTCCGGTCACATTTAATTTGCCGTGGCCCAATATCTACACGAGATAATCAGCATTTGCACCTACAGTAAAGTCGGAAAGATGAGCAACACACGTGTGGACAAGCCGGTGCGAGAATTAGAGGGAAAAGCTGCAAAAACATGCATGAGGAGGGTGAGAAAGAAACATAAAGATGGTTGGGGGCGCGGGGGTGGTATAACCATTATAACCATTTAATTTTTAAGAAAACCAAATAAGTGGAAGGTAAAATGATGATATACAAGCTATTAAACTAGAATTCATTGTAACTATAAAGGAGATACAGCTTCACTGTATGAAAAAAGTGGCAAACTATATAGAAAGAAAAATATTCAATAAACCTCTCCCCGTGCTGATTAGATGCTTTCACCACTATGTCAACACAATAATACCACAACGTCATCGGCATACAACAGTGTTAAGTTTTATGATAACGATGTGATTTGTGATTAACACAAACACTGATATAGAAAATATTAATGTTCATGTCTTGGCACTTTGAAATTTGTTTAAAAAAAAACGTTCTTGTCCCATAATTTACCCAAGGCATGTTTTGTTTAGGTTAGTTTTTTTAGGGTTTTTTTGTCCACCTTTTGTTCCTCCCATGAATGAAAATCAGAGTTTCAGAAGCAATAATTTGTTTTCAATGATTTTTTTGCACTAATGCGCTTTTAATGTTTTTTCTCCTGTGG
The DNA here is from genome assembly GCF_963422515.1 of Blennius ocellaris. Taxonomy (NCBI): domain Eukaryota; kingdom Metazoa; phylum Chordata; class Actinopteri; order Blenniiformes; family Blenniidae; genus Blennius; species Blennius ocellaris. The sequence goes on from NC_137656.1 coordinate 6,768,818, forward strand.
CAACTGGGTAAGAAATAATTATAGCTTTCCAGTGATTTGACTTTTTGAATTAGTTAACTGCAAATAATTTACTTCTTTTGTCTGTAAATATCTGTCATTTTGAATTTGCAGAGCATGAAGGCACAGTGTATAGAAACAATTTATCGCATTTCAGTCTGTCATTTTGTGCTCGATGCTATGCAAGTGAGGAAATGTTGTGCAGCCCTGATTCAAACAGTGGTCAACAATAATTAAGGACAAAGCAGGTGGATGAGCGTTGGGGAAGGTGAGGGGGTGGAGGGTCTTCCTCCCATACTCTGAAAACGTCTGGTGTAAAGAATATGAAGGGATATGCATTCAGCACACCTTCCCCTGGGACAAAAGTAGAGTAGAGTACTTGTCAGATTTGCATTTTAATAAGAATAACCTTCCTCGGGCCCCTGAGACGATTGAGAGCAAAACCTGAATAACATGGACATCCCGAAACACAGACCTTACATTTGAGCGGGCGTGGAGCCGCCTTACCTCCAAACTGTTTTGCTTTGCCGGAGCAGCCCTGTCCAATTATGAGCAGATAAACAGTAGTGTTCTCACAAAGCAAAGGTTATAGGGTGCTCTTATTGTTGCAGACGAGTGGGATCTTCATTGATTCCACTTTCATGCTCGCGAGTATGTTTAGAAACTCTTCCTCTCCCTCATGGAGCAGTGGCTAGGATTACGCAGCCCTCCCCTTCTTCTACAAATCCTTTTACTCCAAAACCTGCCACTGAGGAGACTGATTTGTGTATGAAAGGAAGTTATCAGCCACCTAAAAATGGAAAGTTCTCCTATGAAGCCACCAAAACAGGTATATATTATATAAGTTTTGCACTTTGTGAATGAGTTCTCGCATCTGTAACAGCTCAATTTCCCTGGAGCTGAGGAGTGACGACCTATTTCTTTTGAAGGGCTCCCTCGTACTTATTTCAGCTGTGGACGACAGTGAGATCACAGGGAGACATTTTATTGTTGTGAATGCACTGAAGATGTGGCTGAGAGGTAAATTTGCCTGTCTCAATTTCAAACACTATCGATATGTCCATCCCACTGTCTACCTGGGAAGTGTGCTATTTTAAGCATCCCAAACTCCGTCCTGAAACTTTTCTTTCTTTTAATGAAAGTTTTCAACAGATACCACCATGGATTATACATTTTTGTATTTATTTGCTGTAGTTGAGTCAATGAACAAAAACTGAATAAGGAAAAGGTAAGCGCACGTCATAATGTTCAGATTTTGGAACAAATTATTAGATTTGAGTTTGAGAGACAACAAGACAAGAGGATCCCATCTTATTTAAGGCTTTTAGTCTTTGACACTGCTGTTGAAATATGTGGTATCACCATAACGAGATCCAACAAACTGTCCTTGTCCTTAGAATAAAAGGCAGTGGACGGCTTTTGCTTTTGCAAAGATTTCAGACAGAAAGGAAATGATAAATAAGCCTTTAGAAAAAAATATATATATAAAAGTCCCATTGGCTATCTATAGATATTGTAAAAGGATAAAAAACAATTATGACTTGAGTAAAGCCAATAGAAAACAGCCCGATTTGATACACATGTACCCATGGTTGGAGATTTACTCATAGTTTAGGCTCAGTGTTTGTTGTTGTTGTTGTTGTAAATGGTCGACCATGAGGAAAATATGTTCAGAAGGTGCAGATATCAAGCAAAAGATCAATTACACAAGGAAGGATTCAAGAATCCTGAAATGAGTCAAATGTCCAGTGCGCTCTGACGGATGGATGGATCCATTTATGCATAAACAAAGAGTCAAATTCCAAGTTTGCGAGAGAGTACATGCTATGTTGGGGTGCAACTGTTGCCAACTCAAGGTGCCTGTTTTTCTTTCACCTCACATTGTATAAATGCATTGAGATAATATTCAGCATACAGTATTTGTCCTTCACATAAAATCCCAGAGATTCTTTAGAACTTCACTTGGAATGAAGATAAATAACAAGTAGAACGGAGTCCAACAAAGCATTTAGTATAGCTGGGAAAGGTAACCCCCCCCCCACACCGCACACACACACACACACACACACACACACACACACACACACACACACACACACACACACACACACACACACACACACACACACACACACACACACACACACACACACACACTTTGCCTTTAGCACGTTTGCAGCGAGGTGCCAGGAATTCGGTGAGACACTGCATCAAACCACCAAGTCCCATCTGTCGAGCCTGCAAACTAATCACAATAACCGGCAGACTCACTCAGGATGATCAGAAACACTGGTAGGGAGTTTATTTTGCATCACTAACACTAATGAGATCAACATGGCTAAAAATACCAGAGGACATGCATCTCTCCTCAGAACAGAGGCAGTGGAATCGAAGGCTCTACATCAAGTGTGAAGGTTTGGCTTTAAATGGACTTCACCCAGCAGAGAATCAGACTGAACATCAGCTATCGGTAATAAGTACTGCTTGTGCTCTTATATCATTAATACTGTTAGCATGCAAAATAATGCAGATGCTACCCAACGAGGATGAAGACAGACACAACATTGTGACGCCAGTATCAAAACATTCAACTTGCCAAACACAGGTACACCTGAATTGTTGACATTTTCCCCTGGAAGTTTGTGGTGACGGGGAAAAAAGAAAAAGGCTGACCTTTATCTGGCTTTCTGAATGCATTGCTGTATTTATCTAGTTAAGCTAACACTCCATGAAACGCTTCTCCCATCTGGGATTAGCCAGTCACTTCATCTGAGCGGCACCGCGGCCTGCGAGGGGAGAAGGGGAGCAGGGTTGACTTATAAGGCTGACAACGGCTCCATTCAGGCGTCTAATTTAGGAGCAGCTTCTGCTCTGTCTAATTAACAATTTACTAGGCCATCAGTCAGCCTCCCCATTGTGGTATAATCAGCGTCGGCGACGTCCGGGGCGGCTCAGTGCACACTTTCACATCTGCAGTGGGATTAGAGTGAGCATGCAACTTTCATGGATACACAAAGTGAAAAGTGAGGAATTGGGAGTTTGAAGGACATGGGTCAGAACACAGGGCGAAAGATGACACCATGTGGAGAAAACGGAGACGGGCGAGAAAATAGCCGGATCTGTTTGTGCGCAGCAGGAGCTGCAGTCATGTTTCCGTGATGAAGGAATCAACAGATGCACGCTCGCTCGCTCCCTCCTCCCTCCTCCCTGAGAAAAGGGGGCTTCCGTGCGCACCGCAGCTCAGCCGGCGAGCAGGTATCACGACTCTGGCGTCAGGCCGGCTTGCATATTGTATGCAAATTACACTTGTGCGTTTCCTCTTTCGTTCTTTTCTACAGGGCTGGGTTGGGCATATTGAAGGGTTTGATCTGTTCCGTTCTGCGTAGGCACCTTTAAAGGATTATGATACACTGTCACTGTGGATTTTAGGAGAAAAAGACAAATAAATCCTCTCATAAAAACTCCACCCGCCTCCCCACCCCAAAGTTGCATAACACTAATTCATCTGGTCATCCCTCTTCATCCCACGCCCTACTCCAGACAAGAGCCCGTACTTATTTTCTGTTTTTTGGTCTTCACATTTTTTTTATTTTTTTTTATTGAAGGCGTGAAGGGAGCGAGGGAGGGTTAGAAGCTGCAGTATGTTTTTGTCTTGCCAAATATTCTGACAGAACAATAATAACCCACAGAGAGGATTAAGGACTGGTAATCTGGGGGAATGGTGTATTTCATTTTGACTGCTTTCTCTATATTTTTGCCTCTTAGCTCCCTCAGTATAAACAAATAGCATTTGACTCGTTTATCCACTTAGTTTCTCTGTTGTGCTGATTAGGAGTGAAGGGCTGGGAGACTGGGATAACCTAGAGCGAATGGTTCCAAGGATATCTGAGGCCAGCAAGCCTGTGTGCGTATCAGTGGCAAATCTGTGTGTTTGTGCATGCACTGGATAAACAAATGCAGTGCTACTTGAAGGGCGCGGCCAATTAAAAGAGGCCCCTGAAGGAGTGCGCTCATCAGGATGCAGTGAGCATGGCAGATCTGCTCTCAGATAGGCCACCGCAGTCGGTCACTGTAACTAAGGCGTTAATGCCACCAGGATCTGCAGCACAGATACTGACATCTTTATCCTTCTGAATCGATAGTAGGTTCAATTGGACCACAAGGGATCACAAAGCAGTTTCCATATATTTTTGTATCACGTTAGTGTGCTGTGACTGATAATGGAAATCTACAAGCACCTCATTTACATGCCCGTAAGGGACATTGCATTGATTTACACTCGTTTCTTGTAGATTTACAGTAAACTCAACCATAGTATAAAACTCTCTCGTTCATATGGATTTAACTCTTGCACTGTGTGAGGGTGTAAACAGATGTTCACCACACTGATAAATACGCACCCACGCACGCACGCACGCAGGCAGGCAGGCATGCACGCACGCACGCACACGCACACACACACACACACACACACCCAGGATTAATTCATTGACCTAAAAGCTAGACTGCACTGTTAAGTCATTGTTTGAGTGAGCTTGACCTTACGTCACACTAAAAGTACCAATCAGCAGCAGAACCAAGCAACAGATTGTCATAGATCAGGAATTCTTTTCACATCTCTACCAGTGTGATGTGACTAAAGATGATATAGCTAATAAAATTAAACAAATACAGTTAAAAAATCCCTAGTTTTTCAAGACTGCAAGCCAAAGCTCACTGCTGGTTAGCACTACTTTTCTAATACAAACTAAGTTTTGTATGGAATTGTTAGTATTAGAGAGCGCTTACAAAAATTCCTAGTTAATGCAAGTTAGTGCTTCCCTAACATGAAATACTGCCTCATTTGCCTCAGTTTACGAGGCATAGTACAGTTTCCAATTTTGCAGGGTTTCACAACACATTGCCAATGGATAACTGATTGTTCGCTCTCGAGAAGCAGCACTAATCAGCATAAGTTAAGTATGGTGTGTATTCTGCATACATATACATAGCTGATGTGCCCTTGCATTCAATTCTGAAGTACAGCAAGTTTTAATCCCGCAAGATCACTCATGTTTAGCAGACATTATATATTATTGTAGATGTTAAACAACACATAAAAAGATTAATTCCTGATTTAAACCAAAATTACTCAGGTTGTCCAAACAGTCTGTTGGTATGTGTTCTTTATTGAAGTTTTTTTTTGTATCATAATTACAATTGGCAACAAGCATCACAGTAAGGGGCAGTCGTGGCCTGGAGGCTAAATAAGTGGACTTGTGTTCTGAAGTTCACAGGTTTGAATCTCACAGCAGACAGATCACCATTGTTGCCCACTGAGCATGACATTTGACCCCCAGAAGCTCCCCAGAACATCCTAATTTGGCTGCACCACATCCGAGAAATAGGATCGGTAAATGGGGGGAAAAGTGTGATTAGTTTAGTTTTGTTGAAATGTAATCCAATTTATCATTTCATTTCTGTAGCAAGCTAACTATTGTGTAAAATTGTTAGTATCAAATAAAACAAGGTAAACCCCGAGTTGAAGTGAGTTTTCTTTGAATGTTTTGAACTGCTAGGCCAGTTAATATGATCTACTGCCTTGGTTAACGTCTGTCTAACAGCCATAATCCAAACTCTTAGTGAGATCAATGCCTTGTCTGACTAAGTTCTGGTTATACAAATGTGGCTCTATATAAGCCAGCAGTCTCTAAGCATGGAAACTTCATTACATGTCCACCAAATAGGCGCATTAAATTATGTTTTAAGGACATGTATGTCATCAATGAGTGACTATGCTTCATATGAATACTTGTGGAATACATGTTATAATTTCTAAACCCTTTAAACTTCCATAAGATGTCATACAATATATCACCCTGAAGTAAGAAAGACATATGGGATATTTTGGATATAATAGCAAGGATTAGAATTTGCTCCATGTGTGAATAAATCAGCATCAGTTACTGCATTGTAACAAAGGAATATAAATATATGTGGAGTTGAGCAAGTGAGTGAGAAATTGCAATGTCACTGAAAGAAGCAAAGGATTAAAGTAAGACAAGTGAAGTTAAATAGAACCAAGATTCAACTAATGCCTATATTTTAACCCACAAGGATAACCTTTTATCCTTGTGCATCTTCATGGAGCCTAATGAGCTACACGGACAACAGAATAGGATTACTGGATAATTTTATCCAGTTTTTGAATGCAGAGACTCCACTTGTTGCCCTTTTGGGTGGCTTGACCCTCAAAACCTCACCACAGAGGTGCAAAAACCCAATCTGTGACCTGCATTGTCCTCTATTGGTGATGAGCAGGAACTGCAACAACACTGGCACACCTTATCTTGGGGGTGGGGTGGTGCAGGGTTTTGGCTCAGGTAATGAGGCTTATTCGTCTTAATAGTTTAAATGTCTTTGCTCGAAGAGCCATGCTCAAACATGAAAGACTTGAGAAAAGGTGGATAAAAAAGCCCTGATATTCAGGCTAAAATACTGGAACTGAACGCCAGAAATCTCCTCATCTGGCAGAGAAATCAATGACTCTGTGATAATGATCAACAGCCTTGCACATATATTATGGTCTGTGACTTTGCGCTGCATGAATGCCAAAAGGCTCCTCTTTAAATACCTCCGGGGAAGGATGGTGAGTCTACCTGCAGAAACTCAACTTCACCTCAAAAAATTCTAAACGTCTTCAGCTAATTGTCTCTCCTTTTGTCTGAGCATCCACACAGTACATGGTTAAATACGCTTCAACATGAAAGAGCCTTTCTATACAGTCTGTTCTCTCTCCCTTCCTCAGACCTCCCCGTAAACTCACAGTGCACGCTACACCCACACACACACACACACAGATACACATTTTCCCTCCAGCCCTCCCCCTGTGCTAGTATAAACATCCATACCAACACAAAGATGGATCAATTTCACATTCCCTTTCAGGAAGCACAAGACGCCTTGTCTCATTGTCAGTTTATGGCATGGTGTTTGATCCTTTCCTAATGCGGCTATGCAAATCAGCCATTGTTGTTCTGCTTTTCCAGCGATCCAATCTTTTTCTCTCCCTCTCTCTCTCTCTCTCCCTCTCGTCTTTATGGCTTAAAACGATCCAAACAATTATCTCGCCACCTCAGATACTGCATCTTGTGGCCTATTTTTGAAAAAAGGAGCAGGATTTTTTGGCAAGTCACTTCCAAAAAGAAAAAGTTAACTAATTAAAAAAAAACAAAAAAACAAAACAAGAAGCCCTCATTGTGGAGTGGTTTCGAAGTCCCGGAGAGAAAGCTTTCAGTTCCACCATAATGGCTTTATCCATTCATTTGGAGTTTATTGGCTTTGCCTGGCAGTAGACAGGGAGCAGCAGCAGCAGCAGCAGCAGCAACAGCAGCCCCAAGCAACAGCTTTCCCACAGAGGCATTTGATCATATGCTGACTGGGTGAAAAAGAGTGTAAATTAAAGTCGCTCCTCACTCTGGCACTTTTAAACACAAGACATGACAGGCCATATTTGCTCACCCAAATCAGCAGCCTGACATATGGATCCAGATTTGAAGAATCCATGAAAAACAGAAATCAGACATAGGTGCATGTCAGAGGAACCTGGTGTTAAATCACACCAGGAAGATTGGATGGTGAAAACTTGCCTTTAGGGTTTGTCGGACCAAGAGGCTTTCTGTGTGATAAGAGGAGGGATTGTTGTTGGTGGTGGTGGGGTGGGGGGTGTCTCGTGAATTTGCATCACTCTGTGACATATCAAAGGGAATGCACAAGCAGATGTGCCTCTTTGATCCACCCCCCCCCCCCCTAGTTGTGAAATGCAAAGTTATTCTGTAGACCCACAATAATCTGAGGCTTTTCTTCCCCTAATCCTGCAGTTTCAGCCAAGTAATGAACAACGTGAGAGAAGCCAGAGTGTGTTCATCGTGTTGCATAAGCACCGTGTGTGCAGAGGCAGTGTCTGCACGGGTGGGGCAGGGTGGAAATGGGGGTTTTCCACGCGCTCCGGGTTGAAGAATAAACTGCGTGTTACATGCATGCATGCAATTTTGTGTTTTTAATCAAACAGCGCGCGCAACCGCGTCTGCGCGCTCCTGCGTTAAGCACAACCCCATTAACAATAAACAGGCCGGGGTATGGATCCCTCATGGGGGTGGGGGGGCACTGACATACCAGGTGCTTCACACCTTCCCTCCATCCATCCTTGCGCAAGCACAAACTCCCAGTGCGCGCTCGTGCCAAAAGAAATTGAATTCTTCGCGAGATCTGGCGGGAATCAGAGCGTTTCTGCCCTCATTAGAAGTCCAATGTGGAAGAGGTAAAAAAAAAAAAAAAACCCAACTAATAATTAAAATAAAGAGCCCAGTTTCCTGTCACTTTGGCTGCACCCTGAGTGGGACGATGCCACCAAAACACCCAATTATAAGCCAAGGAGCTGGAGAGCGGAGTGGCATTATTGAGCCGCCAAACAGACCATCTGCAGACTTCATCAAAAGGTTCAGCCCACAGAGTCCAGACGGAACTGGAGCGGATGCCCGGGTTAAGTTGCGATATCATGCAGAGCATATTGACCGCCACAAACAGTACACGGCCTCTCTCTCTCTCTCTCTCTCTCTCGCTCTCTCTTCTCACACGCACACAAGAAGATTAAGAAAAGATCCACGCAAATTTGCCTTGAATTATGACTCAATTAGCAGCCCCGTCAAGGTCGTTTACAGGCGCAATGTGCAGATCTGATACCAGCGTTTCACCAATCAAAAAAAAGAAAAAGAAAAGAAAAACACGAATTACACCGTGTTACTGTGCAGATTACACGCGCTTTTTGGGGGGTTATTTTCTCAATCATGCACTCGTACAAGCGAGCGTGCAGAGGTGCCAGAGGAGTAAACTCCAATTAGGATATCTGATTTATCACTGCCAGTGTCTGTTCTTCACAGAGGGTGACACTGCACCGGTGTGTGTGTGTGTGTGTGTGTGTGTGTGTGTGTGTGTGTGTGTGTGTGTGTGTGTGTGTGTGTGTGTGTGTGTGTGTGTGTGTGTGTGTGTGTGTGTGTGTGTGTGTGTGTGTGTGTGTGTGTTTTGTCAATGCGCAGTAAACCCAGCGGGATCTTCCTGTCTGCGTTATGTGGAAACTTTACAAAGGCGTCCTGCTCTCTAATGCGTACTCACCATCCAGTATAACGGTCATCATGATTTAGATGGGGGTGAAATCCAGCAGCTCAATATAAATCCAAGTCGAGTGAAACCCACCCCCTCCCCTACTATCCGAGATTAGATAAGGATATCCGCTGCTTGGAGTAATTTACTGCAAATCCAGCGCGAAGGTTGGGGGAAAGGAACGGAGCCCTTCAAACTTTAGCCGTAGGTCTTCCCGAGTGGAGAGCCACGTCTCCCGCTGCACCCTGGCTCAGTCATGTGGACGAGCTGTTCGCAAAAATAGTCAGCAGTAAACATCCAAATCTGAGATCAGGAAAGACTCGAAACACCAGTCGACACCTCTCCAAAAAAATAGGACGCGGTAGGTGGGGTGGGGGAAGGGGGGAAATTAGAAGAAAAGGGGGAAAAACGCCCTGGAGGACGCACAAGAGCGCAAAGTGTGAACGCAGAAGTGGACAATCACAGGCGAAAACCCAGTACCGGATCCATCCTTTATAATACACATCCAGTCCAATCACTTTGCCCCGTTGCTGTATATTCCCGCAAGTACTCAGCGGAAGGGGGGGGAAAGTGTGTGGCGCAAGAGAGTGGATGTCGGCCGCACTGGTGCGCGTCAGTGTGCGTTTACCATGGTGAGGTGGAGAGGGAGGGGAGGGAGGGGCGGCTGGTTTGGTGGAAAGAGACAGGAGAGAGAGAGAGAGAGAGAGAGAGAGAGAGAGTGCGAGAGAGAGATGTTTTATGGCTCCGTATCACACTGCAAAAAAGATTCTCATATTTCTGAAACTATGACAAAGACGCCGTTTCCCCCACACATTCGGACATTTGGAGGAATGATTCACGCAGACATGATTGGTATCGTCAAACATTTCTTTTCTAACTGGTGGGGGATGCTTGAGAGTGAATCTTGATGACTTATTCAAGCGGACATTTCTTGCAGCGCTGCGCTGCGCTCTAATGAATGTTTTATGCGCGCAGGGTGGTGGGATGGAGGTGGCGGTGATGGTGGGTGGGGAAGGTGACGTGAGGCGAATCTGTTTGGATCGGACACGGCGAGGCACGCACATGCATCCCCCCCCCCCACCAAAAAAGAAAAAAAAAGAGGGGAAACACACACACACACACACACACAGACACACAGACAAACACGGACACACCACAATCCGAAAAGGTTGGGCTGTGCGCCCTGCAGCCCTGATACCTGCGCGTCCTCCCGGCTGCTCTGATGTCGGAGGAGGAGTTGTTCCAACAACGACGGAAAAAATAAAGCAAAGCTTTAAGTTCTACTGGGTTAACGTGAAAGACACAAATAACACCTCAAAACCTAACCCGAGACTGTTTAAAACGCTTTACATCAGCCCGGGGGGAAATGTGTCTTTATTCTGCATCTTTATTCGTCTGTGGATGTATTTAGTGTTTTCTCTGCAAAGTGATTATAGATTGTTGTCACTGTGTCAATGCAGACTGGATCGAAAACCACTTCATCGTCACTCTGGACAGCACCTATTGCTGCTTTTTTTTTTATTAGGCTGAAACCCTGGAGGATTGAAGTCGCAGCATCGGGATATTATCTGTAGGTACCACACGCCCCCTACCGGCCTATATGACATTTCAGCTCCATGGACAGAGACAGAAAGAGAATCGTTTTATGGACCATCTATCAGAGGAGACTGCAAAGAAAACATATCTGCAAGACAGATACATGATTAATTTCATAGCAGTTAATGTGCTTTTTAAATGAATCCCAGTCTCAATAAAGTTTAAATACAGTTATTTGAGAGTCATTCAGTTTATGTATCATTCTTTAAAATGTCAGCGGATAAGGGATCCCATTTTGAGTCCATGTCCAATTGATGTTATCAACATGTTTTGTAGAAGTTGCAACAGAGATATATCGATCCCTATCCCACTTCTATACTTTAAAAACTAATTGGGGTCTGATGAAAGCTTTTGTTGGAGAATTGAAAGCAAAAATTATCATTTTGAAACGGTAGAAGTGGATATGAGGCTGCTCTGTATTCATATAATATCAAGCCAGTTTGATTTTAATTTGAAACTAATATGAATGTAATTATTAAATTAATATGGCAACTTTTGCATTGTCTGGCAGAGATTATGAAATATAAGCAGTTTTATTCAGTAAGCTTAATATACAACATTTAGCTTCCTTTTTTTTCTTTTGGTTATTTGTTTGTATTGACATATATTGTTTCGAATTATAATTTGCCCTCTGGTATACATGATTATATTCAAAAAGGGGGTGATCCATGTTCAATTTGTTTTTGTCATCCGCCTGATGGAATATGCAGTTATTTCAATAAACTGATGAAGTAAGTTCTGCTTCTATACAGCCGTGAATCCAAGGAACAGAATTATTTGACTATGGAGTGATGTTGTGTTGGCCCTTTTCAATGTAATAAACACAATAATGGAATGACTCACCCATAGCATAGTAGGGTAGTTTATCAATTATCACATTAACAATAATCTAATGAGTTGTTATATAGAGAAGCAGCATTTCCAAAAAAAACCTTTCAAAGAGCAATGGATGCAGCCAGTATTTTAATAATGTATAATTTAGGCTGCATTTCTCAAAAATAAAAAGCTATTTTTGTAGATTTTGTGCAGTTTGCTTATCAAACAAATAAGTGTAGTGGATGTTGTAGTCATCATTTGCATTGAAGATATACAGCATACTACATACTCTGTTAATAATGGTTGTTGTCCATTATTGGCAAGTTATTATGCTCTTCTTGGTCATTATCACATTATTGATATCTCCAAGGGTGGGGCAGTTTGGCACTCTAACAATGGAGTCATGTTATATTTTTGTTCACCATCGCCAATAATGAAATAAGCATTCCTAAATGAATAAGCAAAAGCTCTTCTTGAAAATAAAATCAGAATAGCAGTATTGGCTGCCATACAGGTGGGTCAGTTTGGCACCTGGATTCTTTCATTGACAGTCATGCTGTCGCAAACAATGGACAATCTGGTATGCTAGCAAGTTATTTTGGTTCACAGACTAACTAAAAAGCAATGAAGGATGGTATTTATCAACCTCACAAGGCAAATAAGCAAAGATCATCCTCAAAACAATTTGTTTTGGCTCCTATGATTTAACAGACTCTTTAGAAATGTTTATAATGGAGCCATGGAGTTGCAATGCAAGAATGTGGTTTGTTTCTTGGAGTAAAAAGTATCTTTGAGAAAATAACATTTACTCAACATCATATCTAATATATGTGGGTCAGTTTATACACTTTTTGTATGAAGACATGTTTCTTGAGTAAGATATTTTCAAAATATGTATCTTTTCAATAATATTCAATACATTTTTGAAGTTGCGTAACCTCCACAGACTCATGTTGTTATCCACACTTTTTCTCAAGGCTGTCTATTGTTCAATATATTCTGCTATTATACATCAACCCAACTTGAACTCATATTTCTAAGTTTCAGAATATACTTGTTGTCTTTATAGCACATGAAAATAAGCAAAGGCTTTTTTCCTCATGTTGATTTCTTTTTCCTATAGGAGAACGTGGAAGGTAAATATACCAAAATATTGGGAAGACTCCAAATGCCACACACATACTTGAACTTGGAATAACACACACATACTCTACATATACTCAGATGATCAAACACTTGTGCACAGAGCACATTAATTACAGGATAGTGTGTGCACTAAGAAATGAAAAAAAAAAAGGAAAAAAAGCCCAGAGATTACCACAGGGAGCAGGTGAATGGAAACACAGCCAGGTGGGTGGTTCAGCTGAGTGAGATGGAGGAAGCAGTAGGCTAATCCCAAGCTTACAACTACCACCAATATTGAATCACACCACCAGAATATGTCAGTGAGCGACTCACTTGGTATTTGTTCACAGTGCAGAGCGGCAGGGCCAGATGGTCAGTTGAGACACGGTCCAAAGCTGCCAATAGCAGCCCGCTGAGGACGAGGTCACCCCACGAGAAAGGAAATGCTGTCACCTTTCACAATTGTGTCTGTCTCTCCTGCTTTATCCCGACGCATCTGTGATGGGGCGAACACATGCATAATCCTGCCATGCCGTAGTAGACGCTGTCTGTCCTCGGGAGTCCACTATAGTAATCTCAACAACATGCGTGTAACACTACTGTGAGATTGGCCTTCAACAGGGAGCACCGAATTTTCAAATGACCTTTACCATGGAATGGGAAAACAAATTCTGAGATAGAGCTGCACAACATATCGCAAATCTATCGTCATTGCAAAATCAACAAACGCAACTGAGCTGGCATAAATTCTGAGATAATAAAACTGTACTAAAAAAAATGTGACTTCAAATTAAAAACCTAGTTTTTGCCCTAACGAGTTGATATTATCAAACTTGTATAATTAAATGTTGTCTAATTCCAGCCACCAAAGACTATTTACATTTGTGAGAGAAAGCCATTTCTTTTTCAATCATCATGCCAGATTTTTGTTTATTTTGTCTCTTCCTTCAAATCTAAGAGCACAATAAGTGTGTGTGCGCATGCGTGCGTGCGTGCGTGCGTGTGTGTGTGTGTGTCTGCCATGGGCTGCACAGTGGCAGGTTTCCTCCCACAGTCCAAAAACATTCCTTCTTTTCCAAATAGCAAATGAACTGGTGATTGGTTTGGTGACTCTAAACCCTGAGTCTGAACGTGAGTGTCTGTGTTTGTCTGTCTCTGTGTGTTTGCTCGGTTATGGACTGGTGACCTGTCAAGGGTGAGTCCTGCCCTCACTCATAGAAGCCTGTGATCGACTCCAGTGCCCCGCATCCCTGAAAAGGATAAGCAATATAGAAGATGGATGGATGGAACAAAAGACATGGCCCAGTCCTAGTTGGTTAGGTGCAGGAGAAAGATCACTGTCATTTGTAAAAACAGAGATCAGAAAATAAATATATCAACATTATTTACTTAAGACCCCATTTACATGACAACATTTGCAAGTGAAAACCAAAAACTTTCATTACGTCTCCCGAGGTGGAACTTTTTGAAAATGCTTCGACTACATGTAAACAGGAAAAAAACATTTCTGACCTGATTTGTCCAATATTGCTGCACTATTTACTGAGAATTATTAGTTAGTGTCTACTGAATGCAAGTTATTGCTTTGCCTGGTTGCATTTAATCAGTTCGCTTAATTTCGACCATGGTAAAAAAATTCACTTTAATCTTTTTATTAAAACACATAACACAACGTGCTCGATCAAATTGATAAACAAACTCTAAAGGGCTGATCCATCACCAATACAGTCCAAAATACTGGAAAAAAAACTCATAATCAGTTATTCCGCTGACTAACAGGGCTGAAATACAACCTTTTTATTTCTTTATTTCCTGGCCCTAAATTTCTTTTACTGCCTCTTTATCCCACAGAATTATAGGCATTGTAGAAACTGCATCCCAGAGTAACCCACTTCCGGAGACATGTTTACATAGTTGCTGTGAAACTACTTTCTTTTTTATGTGTGGTGAGTGAGTCTTTGAACAGAAACATCATTAAAGAGATCAGAGCATGAGATACATAAAAAAAAAGACTCCTAATTGAGTTGTGGCATACAGTATTGATGTAATCACAAAAATATTCCATAACTAAACATTGCCAGTTTCACGCTTTTTAAATAAATCCCACATAAAAGTAAAATACAATGGAAAAAAAAAAAAAAGAAGTACTCATTTGGCTCATTGGCTGAGCTGTACGTGTGTACTAGGGATTGAAGAGTTCACTGCAAGTGATTACTAGACGTCCCCTTCCTCATTATGCGCCTGCCTTCTGAGGCCTCCACTCATTCTATTATAGTATGTCACAATGATATGTGCCGGCAAGTGAAAAGGACACAGGTAAATTGTTACGGGAGCTTTGAGGCTGGAGGCCTGGCACAACCAGCGACTGTAAATTAACCAAGGGCGGATCATTGCCATGCGAGTGTGGGGGGGGGGAAAAGGAGATTGGGGATCTTTAATTCATGACAGTAATGAAATGAGTCAAGCTGTTGAGTCTCAAAGGCAGCGGATCCCTCGGCTGAGGCGCTACTATTCTTTTCATCACAAGTCTGCCACATCAAAAGAACAAATGACTTCCTTCGGTAATGGGAAATTTAGTTGTGCCCCACTGCTACAGGAACTATAGTGCAGCCAGTGTCGATCACTGTGCACAAATTCAGTTTTAAATAAAAGGGCTTTATTTGGGTAGTATTAGTGGAGTAGAGGGTATTACATTGGTGGACAGAAATCTTGTGAATAAAGTATGACAATCCTCATGTGAAAAAATTTATCTGCCAAACATTTTGTAAACCATACATGGAAAAATGCATACACTTGACCTGTTGCTTGCCTATAACTGTATTGCAACGGTACATTCGTCACTTCAGGCAGTAGTGCTTCTTCAACTTCCCCCTCAAATCAACAGCACTGGGTAATGTGGATAACAATGCTTCAGTTTGCTTAAAGGAAAAGATAGAAACTTAAAAAAATATTGCTGAGGAAAGGAAGAAAATGCAAATGCTCCTCTGAGAGGGAATCCCTTCTTTGTCGATGAACATGAAAGAAAAAAACAGTTCAAAGCTTCCTATGAGTTACACACCTTTATTATTGGCAGTGGTTTTAAATTGTAGATACCGGTACATCAAAGAAAATGTCATGTTATGGATGTTTACGCTGTGATATAATTGTCTGCTGCTTTCCAGGATATCGATCGCGTTTTAAGATTTTTTTTAAACTTCTGGTAAAAATAACAGGACGGTAGGCATTGAATTTGGGAAGGGTAGTGTTGCATAAAACTATCGACTAAGTGTCAACCATCTCCAGCATTTTAGCCCAGAAAAGATAAAAATCCAATGTATTTAACCATCCTTTGTGGCCACAGACTTCAAGAGCAAAATAAATGCAATGTATCATTCTTTGCTGCTGCCCTCCAGAAGGCAACGAAACGTTGCTATGTTTATTACGACGGCAAAGCTGGGAAAAGAGTATCACATTCCACAGAGGAAAGAGAAAAAATCTGCAGAGCAGAACTTTTCTCCTTCTGCCACCACTGACACAAAGTTACATCATATAAGTTGCATCACTAAGATTCCGTATAAAGTGATAAACTATACGCTCACGCAACAACATCCATACCGGAGTATTTAAATGAGGGCTTTGCATGCATTAGGCCCAGTTTACATGAGCACGGTCAACTGGAAAGGGTGTAGTTTCTGTACTTGTTTGCTGGAGTTCCCAGTGCTGAGCAGCCTTTGCCAGGTTTAATACATGCAAACCTTGAGTAGATCAGACCCACAGGCTCTAATGTCAAAGTCTCCCTACCAAACGATCCAGTTCATTGATAGAATTTAAGCCATTTGAGCAGAAATCACCACAAAAAGGTAAGCATCACTTACTTTTCCCTTGCTAGGGTCATTGCAAGGCTCATGAATTAGTAAGCTAGCCAGGATTACTTACTATAGTTGTCCATGCTGCGCCTGCAGATTATCCTCATCATGCATTAATATGAACAATGTCATACCAGCCCAGTGTAAAAAAAAAAAAAAAAAATGTAGAGACAGATTACACCATGGTGTCAAACTATTAGCACACTATTATGGTGAACTTGCAAAAATATAAATACTTCGGGAAAAACTATAATTATTAATTGTCTGAAGAGAAACAATGTGGTATTGATGAGCAATCAATTTGAAGAATGTAATGCCAAAATGTACACATTTGAGTCATTTGTTGTATTTTTAGCTGCCCCCAAAATTCTGAGTGCTGCAAAGAGATGGCATGTTTTTGTTTTTTTGACATTTCACTGCATTTTGCACCAGGAAGAAATAATATATTTTACAGGTCTTGTAAAAAGATACTCAATTATTTGCTCCTGTACTCAAAATCAAGTTAGGCTTTTTGTTGCTGATTGTATTGGTTGAATTGATTTGACCTTTTAAGGGTTCTTGTCATCACCATGCCTGGTTTGTGTCACAAAAGCCTCACCTTATCAATGTTAAGGACATTTACACTAGTGTGTGAAGTCCTTAACCGTCCTTTCCAACCAAGTTCTTAAATCCTCACAGGAACTGTACAATACACAGAAAACAAGCAGCAATTTCAGTTCAAATCCTTTAACAAAGAGGAAAAACTAAATTACAGACACATTGCAACAAGAATGTGGGGGATCAGTCTTACTGGTATCAGAAACTGAGTTATAAACAGCTCAAATGTGTGCAGACTGCATCCCTAGCTGTTGTACCGGCTTGGAGCGTAAACAGCCGTCCTATGAAACATCTCCAAAAGCCTTCTACACATGTACAGTGTGTATTTGAACATGAACTGGCACAAGGTGTTCAAATATGAACGAGTATTGTTCTGGGTGCAGCAGTATAAATATTCCCTAATAAATATGCAAACAACTTTAAACCCACAGACGCTTGAGTTGAATGACGCCGAGTATTATATTTCCGTGGCACCTGTATATATATCTGATACATCACTCCAGCCGGTGTGATGTATCAGGCAGCGAATGAACAGTCGGTTATTGAAGCAAGAAAAATTGGTGCCTGAAAGAGTCTGACAGACTTTGACAAGGGCCGAATTGTGAAGGACAGACGACCGAGTCAGAGACTCTCCGAAATAATAGGTCCTGTAAGGTGTTTCTGGACTGCAGAGGTAAGTATTTACTTAAAAGTGGTGCAAGGCAAGAAAACCATGAGTTATAGTCCTCAGGGTCATGTGAAAGGGTAATAACGGGGTGCCCAAATTTTAGGTTAGCTAGTGTGACGCTGCTTTTAGAAAGTCTATGTAGAACACACAGTGGATCTATGCTTGCCTCATATGGGGGCTTTGTATCCACAGACCAGTCAGAGTGCCCATGCTGACCCCTGGCCACTACTCAAAGAGCCTACAAAAAGGCGAGCACGCTTCCAAATGGGACCCGAGAGCAATGAAAGTGAAATGGAAAGGAAATGCAATGCAATGAAAGTGCAATGAAGGTCTGACGAATCACATTTTCTTTTACATCGTGCGGATGTCCCGGTGCATGAGCCTGGTTCATGTTCCTGTGAGTGTGCAGAAGCAGCGTGAGGAATACTGGGTACTGTCATTCATTTATGTATTATTGATATTACCAGTATACCAAAACATTTGATCCCAGGTGAGAGCATACACAATTTAAAAAAACGGTAAAAACTAATACCACTCTTATGTCCAGATAATAAAATAAAAATCGGAGGAACATGAAATAAATGCATTAAAATGTCATTGTATAGGGTGGAATTTCAAGGTCACTGTGTGGTGATGAAAGTTTACAGATATTAAATTCAATTTGCCAGCATGAGGTTTGCAGAATATCAAGTGAACATTGAGTAATCTTGTCAAGTATTACCATAACAATAGGATTTGTAATGAATATAAACACACAATCATGTTAATGTATCTGTGCTTCAAAATGTGTTACTTGTAATTAACCACTTGTGACTTAGACCTCTTTTTTAACTTTCAATGTAGTGGAGACTATTTAGATTGGCCAAATATGTTATTAACCCAAGCATGAATGCATAATGCCTCAGTCAGTCTTTTGCGATAGGATATTAAGATATAGTATTGTGTGTAGTGCGAACCCCCATTAGTGCTACATAGTTTTACTGAGAGATAAGTACCTAAAGTACCAATATATTTTGAATAGTTTTTCAATAGTAATAAACCATTATCTTGTTTCTCTGAGAAGTATATATATATATATATATATATATATATATATATATATATATATATTCAAGCAGTAATTCATTTTTGTAAGACTTTTAATTTCCTCTCAGTTGGGGCATCTTATGAATATGTTGTATTACTGTAGTGTTGACGTGCACAAAAACATCAAGGCTTTTCTTATTGAAATGATAAAACACAAATAAGAGAATGATAAATTAAAAAAAATATCTTTATTTGTTCAAAAAACAATGAATAAAAAAAATGACCACAAATGGTTTATCAACCAACTTACATCCGGAAACTGCTTTTCTGTGTGGAACCTCAGGAGGCAGTTGCTTTCGGATGTGAAACAAAGATCCCGCTTTGCTTTCAGCCACGGCTGTCCAGTGAGTATGTCCTCGCCAGGAGCTGGTCCAGGACTAGAATAGACGTTGCAGGTCCTTTACTTCTCTTATGTCCATATCCTCCCATGAATTTGAGAGGTTGGACGACCTTTCTCTTGCTCCATATTCAAGCGTATTCAAATCTTTGTCAGACTTGAATGTGTGAAGCTTCATTTTTTTCTTGTCTTGCCATGCCATTATGATTGCAGTGTCTCCTGTCCAGCAACCAAGCAGTCAATGAGGTGCAGCACAAGCCGAAAGTAGCAGTTCTTTTTTACGGTTTTGTTGTGATTCAGTGCAATGATCGAGTCCAGCAAATTCACCCATATTTTTATTGTACACTCTCACTATCGCAGAGCAGGCATGGATGTTTTTTTTTTTTTGTTTGTTTTTTTTTCCCATCTTGTAGTCCCATCTGCTACATCACTGGCTGGATACACATGAAAGTAGTGACTGAGAAGGTGGATTGAGATATTATCATACAATTTCCTCACATGCAAAGTGGTTTTCACCAGCCACAGCAATCCTCTCAGTGACAGATCCTCAGTGACTTTTCTTCAGCTCAGCATCAGACATCAGGTTGAACTCTGCTCGTCTGCTACTGCAAACAGTACCAGTCGAGTGCATTCCTTCCTGAGCAAGGGCAAGAATAAGGACACTTGTAAACCAGTCGTCAAAGAACTCAAGAATCTCTTGTATTGACTGGCCCAGGTGGAGGACAATGTTGCCACTTGCTTGTAAAACTCTCCCTGTATATATCTCAAAGTTTTGTTGAGTACCTTCAGAACTGGCCAAGACAAGTATATTGTAACCCAATTGATATTGTTTCGGCTTCTTCATTCTCTTGAATGGGACCAGATCTGTTCGTCTACAGCAAGCTTCTTGCTCATCAGGACGGTTTTCAACTTTGATATGAGATGTCCTACCAGTGACTAGATTTTGTGTGGTGGATCTGGATGATCCAGTGTCACTGCTTCATTGTTATTGAAGTTCAGGGCTTTCTTGACAGTTTCCCACCTGTTGCTTCCTTTTTTCAGTTATTGGGCTTAGGGATTTATTGGAGTTACACTGTCGAAAGTACAGATTTGACTGCTCTGAAAGTAATCGAAATGTCTCTTGTGAAAAAAAAGCAAACTGAAGTATTGATAGGGGGATAGAATACCATTTGCTGTTGGGATGCTTTGGCCTGTAGTAACGGTTTCCTCAATGGCCAAGAAGGACAAAGGCAGTAGTTTAGCAGGTTAATAGCTGTTTCTCTACAGTAACTGTGTAAGCGATTTCATTCTAGTAATTACTTAGAAGGGTAATATATGAACATGTCAATGTATAATTGAAGCACTTTGTGATTTTCATCCATGAAAAGTGTGATATAAATACAATGAATTACGTATTACTTAGGATGAGAAAGAGAATCGAAAATCTTGAACTGGTAATGGAAGACAAATTGCTTTGCCAACTGATCCAAAGCCGCCCCTACTTAATTATATGTTTGTATATGAGTGAGAGTACTTTTTTGCCTTGAATGTCACACTGACAAGGCACTTTTTAAACCAAAATAAAATCAATTTTAAGAGCAGACTCCGTCCACAGAACCGTGTTTTATAAGAAGTGACCTTATTGTCTGCAACATTCAGAATGTATTTGTATGTATATATTTTGGCCATCCTCCTCTTTTCTTCTCCGAACTTGCAGGACAAAGAGTTGGCTCTGCTCTCCCAGCTCCTGCTCATTAGGCCTGGGAGTCAGATATTAATTCTGGCCCGGGTGAAAACCCTGTCGCCATTAAGATCGGGTGACAGCTCATTTTCCTCGGTGGCCTGCAGAAGACAATAGAAATGATGGAATTGCTTTTTTCGCTATTCTGTAACCTCATTAACTCATTGGAATAAAGACAATGTGGACTTGTTTGCATTAAGCTGTAATTATGCTGATTCACTCACTTCCTCTCTCGCTCGCTCGCGCTCTCTCTCTCTCTCTCCCCTTCCTCCATTTGCAGTTTTAATTAGATTCTCCTCAACTCAAACATTGACAGTGTGGTCTTGCTTTTGACTCATAAATTAAGTGCCCATCTACCCATCACCTACGATATGGATTTTGGTGCAGGAAAAGAGAGAGGAAAAGAGGGAGGGAAAGGAAGGTGGACAGTGAAGGAGAGCCACGCGCAAACATGCCATGCATCTTCACTAGTCATATATTACCTGGCTTGACAAGGCTACATTCCTTAAGACTGTCAGTGGGTCGGAAAGGACAAGCATGTGGAAATTTATTCTCCTGCAACTTCACGTGCTCAGTTGCCTGACCTTGATTTTTCTCCCACTTTCCTTTCAAGTGAAACCCAAAGAGAGACAGAGAGAAAGCGAGTAAAAAGAGAGGCAGAATAGAGAGAGAGAGAGAGAGAGCGATGCTTGGATGAACACAAGCTTTGTGCATCTGTCTCATGTGGATTTGATCTTGTCTACTGGGTGATATGAGCACAGATAGCAGATGTCAGCCATGACTTCTCCCTGCTGCCTTTTCCTGTCTACAGCAGAGCAACAATGCATAATGACCTCAGGAAATGAGAAGGCGAATTCTTGGAAATCAATTGCGAAAATTCCCAACTTACTCCAGATGTGTTGGCTTCAGGGAAACATCAAATAGTTTCGCATTAACCATGTTATTACACAGAGAGAGGCAATTGTGATTAAACTCAAAAGTTTGGGTTTTGGGTTTTGTTTCTGCCGACTAGCGAGAAAATATTCAAAACGACTGCCATGAATCAAGCCCTTGGACCCAGAACGACTGAATGAAATCTATTATTTACTCAGATCTAATAAGAGCAGAACCTTGACTCTAAGTACAACACAGTTATTAAGAATAAAATGCCCCAAAAATCCATTTGAAATTCAAAATCATATACCCAGGGTTGAATAAAAAAGTAAGGAAAAATTACTCTTGGTTGACATTTACAGTCCCTGTGTGGCATTTAGTTAAAAGTCCTTACTTAATAAGAGTTATTTGTGTCTCGGAATTAGCTTTCATTTTTTTCCTTCTATTTTTTGTGGTCTCATGAGAACCTTTTTGGCAAATACACGAACTTTAATATTTTCATTAAGGTTAAAAAAAAAGCTCATGAAAGTCTGGCTGCTTCCGGAGGGTACACCATTTTTTTACATCTCATGTTGCAAAGTTGGGCCCTCAATATTTGTAGGCCTTAGGCAATTGGAAGAACAGCTTAAAAAAGGAGGGTGGGGGTGGTGAGAGCAGAGGAAAGGACTTGAGGTCGTTCCAAATGTGACTGCATTCCCTGAAAAAAAACATCCCATGAAAGTATGTGTGCAGCAGCAGTTTACAGAGGAGCAATTTCCAAAATAAAACAGACTGCATCCATAGGATGTTATAATACAGCGGATGTCAAGAGCTCACACCAGAAAATATGAGATGATGGGGAAAAAAGCAGGGTGCATGCTAATCACAAACATCCGACACAAGTCTGTCACAATGCAGCTGCTCACAGAGATTAATTTTGGCTGTTGAAGAGGCAGATTTGGAAAGTTATTTGAAAACAAAAATGGGCAATATATATATATATATATATATATTTGTCCTCACTGGGAGTTATGTATATTGTGACAATCCATATGCATTATGTTATTATTCACTGTGCTTTACCATAGAGCTGGAGGCGGCCTGAGGCTAGTTGCTGTTATTCACAACAATGAGTAACAATATCAGCAATGTGATGCAATCATACAATGGTTCCTAATATAGAATGACAGTATAATTGGTTTTACTTAGAGTTCACACTTTCTCATCAATTTCAGGTCAACATAGTTTTACATTTTGAAGAAGAAACCAGCAAACAAGTCCATCAGCTGAGCGTAAAGTGTGCTTTTATTTAAACAAAACACATTTTGAAGCACAACTCTGAATACAATTAAGACAATCTGAAATAAAATGTTGGATTAAGTGGAACAGTTGAAAGCAATATAACGCATGTTGTCTTTCTATAACAATAAAAGCTCAAACTATATATTGATATTGCTCTCTACAATTGTCAATAACAGCTATTTTATCATGAACCGTTTTTTAATATACTAAAAAGGACGACATTGTAACAGTGTCACTTGAAAAATTCCCCAGATTTAAAATTTTGCTAAATTAAACTGACACCAGTTTTTGTTTGTTTGTTTTTAGAACTTCCAAGGCTGCTACAACTTGAGGAGCATAAAACCATGAAACCACTGGGCCTAGGAGTGACACTTCGCAACCAAGGTCAAAGGTAATTGCAATCATTTTACATTTATTTCATTTAGAGTTTAAAGTAGAGAACAAATTCCAATGTGGACTGTTGTAAATGCCATGCCTTGGTGTTGATATTACACACCTAAATGTGCTCTATATTCTGACTGAAGTTTGAGGCATTTTACTTAAACCTCAAATATAAATCTCATGGTGGCTCAAGTCGAAACTCCGGGGATCATCGTTCATTAGGAATCAACTTCAGGGCATCATGAATGTCTGCACAAAATCCATCCAGTAATTGCGGTGGAATGACTTACCAACAGTTGTAGCTGCCAGCATTATTGAAATTGAAATTGACAAAATGTAACGTAATGTTTAGAGAAAAAAGATACACACACACAGGGACTAAATGTAATTTTGTGCCCCACGGTTATTGAATCTAACACACAAAATCATATTTTTACCAGCTATTAGTGTGTTGCACAACTACAATTACAAAAATTGAGAGACTCTTGTAATTTTGAAATTATGAATAAATGAGAACAAATGTGTTAAAACAATGTAGCCGATTTCTGCATTCTGGAGAAAACTAACAGTAAGTACTTAGCAAAAATATGAACATACTCTGGGTAAATTAATGATTTCCACTCTACTTTAAGGGAGGGTTACCCATTTAGTGAACTAGTTGCGTGCATCGCAATCAAACACTGCTGCACTAAAGTGTTCATGGTTGAGAAAGTGTGTGTATGATTGAATGTCTCTGTCGGCAATGTGATGGACTGGAAAGGCTCCATCTCTTATAAGATATACTCTGGAAGCAACATGATTCAAAAATTGATAGATGAAAATGTTGTTTTTTTATGGAGTCTATTTTCAATAATCCTATCCCAAACATCACTGAGAGTGGTCATCTCTTAATATTGGGAACTAAATTCAAAATTGTATAAACTATTGGCTTCGTAGATAATGGTGGAATGTTGGTGCTCCACCTTAGCATTCAATTAGCTGCTGATGTATTTTACACAAGTCCTTTTGGTTGATGTACATTGTCAGAATATGTCCCTCTGGCAAATCCCCTATTCCCATCACTGCTCAAAAGAAAATGGACTGACCTGAGTCCAACGAAAAGGCCAAACCAAAGAAAAAAAGAAGTCCAACAGACATCCTATTGCTGTCCCCTGTCTTTCAGGTTGATACAGGTCAGATCAGAAATCTCATCTGCAAGTATAGCTCACATGCACAAGCTGAGGCAATACTCTGTTAGTTCCTTATTTCTTAAATCCTCCTCATCCCAGATTATTTAAGGGTCTAATACCATCCCCATGGTAGATAAAGTCGATTACACACGTCTCTAAATGGAATTAGGCAATTTGCCGCACTTCACACTGTGTAATCTGCACAGCCAAGCTCACCTCGATTGCTCCCTGTCACTTGAATTGCTTTTTTCCCCCCTTCTTGCCATCAAATTTAGAACCTGTAAAACCCTCCAAAACATTGTAAATTAGACACAGTTGTGAGTTTTCTTTTAACACATAAGACCCAATGGCTGTATGCTCCAGCAGATATGAAGGTAATGGGTAAAGCACACTGGTTGCCTTGGTTCCACCTATCAAATTACAAAGGGGAGTCTTGGATTTGCAGCTGAATATCAGGCCGGTTTGAAGCTTGTGTTGTTCATGGGCTGAGATCTCATTGTAGTTCTGAATCAGATTGGATTATGAGCTTAGTCTGGGTTTTTTTTTTTTTTTTTTCCCCTCGCTCTTTCTCCGGGAAAGCATCACAAGGAGTGCAACAACGCAAGATTTTTTTTTTTTAAGTCACAATCTGATTTGTTGTATCCCTCAAGACAATTACCATCCAAAGTCATTCTCTCTCAGCAAGTGGAACATGATACACCACAAAGTTATTTCAGAAAACTTCATCAAATAAAGATCTTTCAATCCAGTGGAGTCTGATATTAAAATTCAAATGTTACAGAGTTTATGACATGAAATCATATAATGAGATCTTTTTACTGCCTCAATATATAGATGTTATCAGAGTGCGACATCAGTAATATGCAGCATACATGTATTGCATAGTGATCGACTGATAGTCTGATGGCATGTCCAGATTTAAATGTGAACTGCTGCCACATCTTTCAGAAGAATATGGTTTCCTGTGAGACACAGAGAGATGGTGGCAGCATACAATCAATCTCCCATAGAATCTTCTTTTTCCCTTTGAGCTTACAGCACGTTAAAGCACAAGCCTCAAAGACTGTAGGCTCGTGGCTGATGAAAAGATGACCCCTACAGAGTAACACGCTACACATCTCAGACCGTCAGTGATCGAGTCAGAACTATTCAATTTACTTAGAAATCGTCTCTGCCTGCCAAGAAACAAAAACCCCAAAGCAAAAGAAAAGCTCAAAGCCTCTTGGGTGGAATATATAAATATACATCAATTCTTCAAAACGCTGTGCAAGTCATTCAAAACCATTTCACAGGTAGTTTGCCCAA
Organism: Blennius ocellaris; assembly: GCF_963422515.1. Lineage (NCBI taxonomy): Eukaryota > Metazoa > Chordata > Actinopteri > Blenniiformes > Blenniidae > Blennius > Blennius ocellaris. The sequence continues at coordinate 6,794,751 of NC_137656.1, forward strand.
ATGAATTTCAGATGAGGTAGTTGGTCCGTTGTGAGGATCTTTCTCAGGTACCATGGGCTTCAAAGTTGCCCCGAGCAGAAAATGAATGAAGAATTCAAGAAGTCCAGAGCTTTGCAGGATGCGTCTTCTTCCTTTGCTGGCACTGACTTTAAAACAGATCACAAATAGCCGGGGGAGTCCAGATTTAGATGTCCGGGAGAATAAAAGTGCCAATGGTGGATCCGCAATATTTTGTTTTGGTTTGAAGTTGAAGCCCCGAGCACTGCAGAATCTTGTTTGCATTTCACAACACGCAGAACTAATATATTTTCCACTAGGCAATACGTATCTGCACAAAGACACATGTGGCGGCCACTATTTACATTAAAAACATATTGTGAGTAAATGATTCCCACTCACATGATCTCTCAGGGAAATACAACATCCTATCATCCAAATGCAAAGCACTCACTATCTCAGGGCTTCGTGTGAGAATTAATGAAACCGAAAGCCATTACATTACTTGTGATGGGCGCCAGGGGAGTATGTACATTATTTTCAAATGCATACTGTGTGCCGCTTTGGTTTGTGGCCAAATTCAGAAATACTGCGACTTTGTGAACAATGAACTCCAATGACATGCAAATCACCATTTAAAATAGTGCACAGACAAGACATACAGAAAAAAATAAAGTTATATATTATGGGTTATATATTATGGAAAAACAGCAAGTGAAAGCATTGAAGGAATTACAAGACATTCCTGTTGATCTTGAACAATGTTGAAGATAATACTGTAGACTGCATTGTTGTGATCTTTGGGACATGCATGACCGCTTCTGATCCCCACCTTCTATGAACACCGTTCATCACTGCATGCACATGAAGGCGTTTTACCCACCATGCAAAAAAAGACTTTAACATAAGATGATCCAGAACTTTTGAATTGTCAGGTGGGAATGTAAGTGTCTAAGTGTGTGGTTGTCTGTGGGAACTGACAACCTTTCTGATTTGTGTACCATGATTTCTCCTATAGACATCTGGGATCGACCCCTGCACTGCTCAACTCTGAGATAAATAAAGTGCTATAGAAGATAGATAGATGTTCCATTTTTCAGAGAGCAGCAGTGCTTCTCTAAAAATACTGGTGAAAATGATTAAATGATTGATGAAATGATATCCTTAATCCCCTCCCCTGCATCCGAAGCGTCTCTTTAAAAAAGTCACAAATGATTGATGGCCGCCTTCTCAACATGTGACATTATCGCGTGCCCTGCAGGCTCTGATTTCACTTCTGAACCTGCCATCTGCAGAGCCAGGCCCCACGTAGGGACTGAGGCATTTGGTGGAGCATTTGTGAAAATGTTTTGGTCCCTTTTATTTGTAGCAACTCAGTAAAACTAGAGTACCATCAATAAACAGTGAGATTAAAGTTTCGAAGAAGCATGTAAGTCTTTCTTATTCCCGAGTGTCTACTGAATGTTCACATGCTTTACCAACCTGAAGGCCACCTTTAAGGAGTCATCGGAACAAGCTATGTCTCTTCCTCCGAGCAGGTTGCTGAAGCATAATGTAACCATGTTCAATATCTGAGAAAGTTTTAAAAGGTTTTTGTTGGTAAAGTAACACAACAAATTCAATTGGTCTCATTGAGAAAACAACGCTGGGGGCGGGGTTCCACGTAGAGCTGGATGTGGGATCGTGTGAGCACGGATCAAATGGCTAATGTCATACTCTGAAGCGTTATGGGATTGATCCTGTAACTGAATGTGATGACGTCTTTGGTGCTCACAAAACCACACATCAATCCAATGTTAGTTGTGTGGGTCCTATTAACGATGGTTCCAATCATTTCTTTGCACTAATCAAAAACATGGCTATTAGTTACGGGTGTGCTTCGCTTCTCTAATACATACAACTCATTGACAGTTGGATTGTTAATGAAGCTTGCACTGGTGTGAATGTGTTGGACTGCGTGGAAATGACCGGCTAAAGTTTTATTGGTTGTTTGATGTCTGTTAGGCTGGATGAGCTTGGATGTCTAACTTCATCTTGCCTGGGTGGGAGATCTGGGCAGCTGCTTCCTCATAGTCCCATGGCTAACCGCTCTCACTTTGTCTCTCTGCAGGCGTCTGGCCCTGGGCTGCTGACTATCTCTGCAAAAGGTCAGCACGAACACTGCGTGCTCATAAAGACAGGCCAATTAACACACCCGCAGTCAGAAACCCACATTACTTATTCAGGATCCCTACTTAGGATGAGAATTGGAATGAGGGAGGAGGTAGGGAGGATGTAGTAAGAGATGAAGGAGATCAATGGAAATGTGGAGTTTAATTACCGTCAGCTCGGCAGGCTATCTTCACAGGACTAAATCCTTGGCAGGGGCTGGTGGAAACAGACCGGCGGCACCCGAGGCCAGAATCTGTGTTTCTGACATGTTTCACCATTCACAGTGGTGTTGTGTTTAACGGCACTTAGATCAGGGTGAGAGTAGTCTTTTTTGACAGGGCTGACACGCTTTATGATGAATAATGAAAGAAGCGTTTTCGTCAAATCCTTTAATTGGCTTAACGGGGTGGGGGGGGGGAGGAGCATTTGCGTGGCATCTGAGAAACCTCCCTTCTTGTCAGGGCGTAATTGAACGTCCTCTGTAGATAAGTTCCCCTCCGTCATGATGCACTTACGGCATCTCTAAACACAAACGTGTTAGCCCCGGCTCAAGGATAAACACTTAGTTTCACACCAAGTGAAGGAAATGTGATTAAGCCCCTGCATCTACACATCAAGCGATAAACATCATTAGATGGAAACCGCCCCATCTAATTTGTTGTGATGTGCCTGTGATGTCATGATTGGATGTGCCGCTTTAAACGAGGGAGAGGGAGGCAATTCCAGCCGGTTCGTGAAAACACTTTGATTAATCGTGCCATGTTGTTGGCTGCAATTACACTGTGATAATGACACTGGTTATTTCAGGCATGATTCACAGACACTGAGCAAAGTCTTGCACATCTTAAACCAGCCCATATACAGTATGTAAATGTAATGGCATTGTGAAGGTGTAACATATAGGCAACGATTACTATGCACGCTCTTTCTTTTGATGTAAAGTCTGAAAATGCAGAAATCTGAATGCAGAAAATGGCAATTCACACGCGCTTCAAACACATTGAGAAGGCCCATTACCATATACTTGTTAATGCCCATGAGCAGAATTCTTCAAGATGTGATCCATCTACGTGACATCAGAGAATGAAGTGTGTCAACACAGTTTTCATAGTTGCGTCTACGTGTCCAATACTCACACAGAGGGTGTTAAAGAAAACATTTATTGTGAATGGTAGTCACTAAATATGTTTTACAGCAAAATGTGATGGCAGAAGTTTGAGGATGATTACTTTTTAATAATAAATGTATATTTTTTTAACAAGTGTTTATCCTGATAAACACAAAATCCGTGTATTCTTTAATTTATTGAATTAATTTTTTTTGTTTAAAAAAGTGGATATTTTAATCTAAAACAATTATTCATGTTGAATAAATGAATGTATGAATAATTAATACATTACCGAATTAATAAATAATGAATTAATTAATGAATTAGTGAATTGATGGATGCATTACTGAATGAATTATTAAATGAATGTGGATCTGAATATAAATACCTCCCATGACAAGGTATGGAGTAATTAATGCGAATAGTATAGTAATTCAGCATTTTGCTGCAGAAAATTGAATCCGGCCCACGCCACAAAAGCAGATTGGAAAAAATTCCAAAGAAAACAGATTTTTAAAAACACATTTCTTTTATTGTAGTGGACACAACAAAAAGCTGAGATATTAGTGATGCTGCTTTAAGTGAGCTGCCCAGTTGCTCGCAAATTCACTTTAATGCCATGCTGTCATGCAGGGCGAATTTGTGAAACGATAATGCAACTGCTTTAGATTTTTTAATTTTATTCTTTTAATTTAATTTTGGTGTCATTAAAATTGCCTTTATGTTGAGATTAAATTCATTTTCCCTGGTAATTGTTTGGTCGTGTGCAAATATAGACACAACAAAGAAAATATTTAGTTTAATTTTAATGGTTATCATGGGACTATTTCCCTGGTCCCACCCAGTCAAGATGAAATTGGGCTGAGCTGAAATGTGCTTGACACTCCTGATCTATTGAAATGTTTTGTACACAAGAATGATGCTGGATTAGGGGAAAAAATGGAAATCCTGGCATTGAAATCCTTGTCTGGACTCTGAGAAACTTCTTCTACGTCTTTTAATGCAGAATATTACTTTATCTACTTATCTATCTATTAATAAGAGTTATTGAATTAGTGGTGGCATTACGTCGTACCTTTGAAAAATAATGAACAAAACAAACATTGTTTTTCTATAATCAACTTGTGCATTCGTTTTAATTGTCTCCATCAGTCGGACCTGTCTTCGTAATGTGCACATGGTTGTAATAATTCAGTGTTACATTAGCTGCGCTGTCAGTGCAGATCACTCTGATGACTGATTCCTTCACTAAGTTCAGCAGAAGTTATTTGGATGAAGATGCTCTATCTTCAAGATGTGACCGCTTCGAGGAAGAAATTGATTTATGATGACATCTTTAATGTTGTCGTGATCACGAGGACTAAGTTAGTTCAATGAGTTTGGAGTATTCATCCTGCACTAAACAGGAGTTTATTGAAAATGGAACAAATCACTTATTCTTATGCTCGCGCTGATATTAAGCTCAGCAAGCAGGACAGAAAGACAGCAGCACTTCAACTGATTTACATACAATGAAATCAACAGGTGACTGCCTCAGTGATACATTATATGATACATCATGATATAATAATGTTATAACTGTGATCAGATCTTGGCTGCCTTTACTGCCTGAAGTCATGGCTTCACAAGGTGATATTTAAAACAATGGTTTTCTTCTCTGGGCTTGGGCTCATTAAAAATGAACTATAGTGAAGCAGAAAAATACCCTGTGGTTTGATGGATTCAATTTTTAAATGTGTTTGGTAATCATGGTTGCGGTGTCCTAGTGAGCTGTTGAGGAGTGCAGACTGAAAACCTTTGTACCATTTTGGGTATCGAGCTCACAAGGAGGAGCTTTTTGAAAATGCTCAGAATCTGGATGGACAGATGAAAATGATAATTTTTGAAAACACTCTCCGTCTCCATGGAACTGGAGGAAGAAGCAACTTTTTGAAAAATAGATGGAGGAAAATGTTACTCTTCTGGAACGCTGCCATTGTGCATGTACACCACAGCTGTAGTAAATAGTTCTTCTGCACATGTGCAACTTGATGCACTATAACAACAACAATTTTGCAGCTTCATTGTTGTGAGTCACCTGTAACAACAACCCAACCTTGCCCTCTGTCCATACAATATGTCTGTGTACTTGCAATTCTTAATGTTTATAGTGTATTGTTTTCTATGTGTTTGTAGTTTCATTACAAATAAATAACAGTACCCACGAGTGGCCCAATATGAAAACTACATTGTTTTCAGCTTTCATGCTTTTTCCATGCAAATGGACATAGTTTGCAACACATTGTCATGTAAACGCTAGGATTTTCTGAAACAAAAACACAGGATTTTTCACTTTAAAAGTCATGTAAACAGAGCTTTAACCTTCTGAATTTCTAGTTGAAGGAAAGCTGTAAGAACTTGCATATGTGCAGCCTTGCTCCACACACTGGGGAATAAACTTGCTGATCTTTTTTCTGAATGTTTGGTGATGATAGAGAAAAATTGCTCATGACCCAAGGGCAGGAACATGAAACCAAGGATGCAGCTGAGAGGGCAGCTTCTCTCGCCTTTGACCGCCACCCCGGGTGCATCGACCGTCTATAATGCAGCCAATCAATACACTCAGACCCAATTAAAGGCTTCTTCCTGCCAACAGACAGTTTAATATCATTGCCAGGGAATTCATATGAACAGCATACAGTACATGCTGAATGCATGTAAGTGTAAATGTATGGCCTTCACACATTCACTTATCAAGTTTATGTTCCATGTCAGCAATCTCAGGGCAACTTCCCTGATATGTGTAATTGTAGATCAACTTTCAGTTTGGCCCTTCGAACATGAGCCATTATATGATTGTGTAACGAACAGGAAGCTCGTTCCTTTATTTTGATGCACTCACAGCACTTTTTCAGCACTTTATAATGTTCATCAGCACTTTAAGAAGCACACGGCACTTTAAGATAAAGATATTTGCACATATATAAATGAATTTGCACACAATTGTTGTTTTAACTTATTTATTGAATCGTCTGTTGTCGATAGGTCCGGCCACCTGTGGAGAAACACAACAATGAATTGAGCAATGTGCAACATGTGTATTTAAGAATATCTTATTATTTTAATTGTTGATGTGTGCTGTGAATGTTTGAAGATGTGTTCTGTGAGGAGGTTCCACTTACCTTGTCTTGTGTTCAGGCTGGTGTCCGAGTAAAAGATTCCCCCTGGGACGGACACATTGAAGAAGGTTCCGGGCTGAACCAAGAGGAAGAGCAAGTGGGGGTGTTGCACATAGTTGTAGTAGGGTTTAGGATTTAATTTACTATTTAGGTGTTTGGTTTTAGAGGTATTGGTTAATAGGAGTTTTGGTTCATTAAGTTATAGTTAGGGTTTTGGTTTGGAGGATTTTAACTTGGTTTTTAGACACTAATGTTAACTTTTAGTACCAATGGAGTTTTAATGGTTTCACCCAGTTGAGGGAAGTGTATTTAAGGCGCCTTTTTACATCATTCACTGTTCTGCTGCTGGAGAAGCCACACTCCTCAATCCTCCAATGCATTTGTAGCACGTTGTAAGTTTTTGTTTTGGGCACGTGTGAAAAATAAAAGAAAGAAAGATGTGGACCACCTGCAAAGCTGACTCATCCCTGATTTTACTCACGGCTCAACCCGCTCGCCAGCCATTCTGAGGCCATATCGGAGATCCGAGGTCTAACAGATTGGTTGAATAGGTTATGACACTATAATGTGTTTGCATGTTCTCTGTGAATTACATGCAATCCATTTAAATACTCCAGAATCCTGTGGCATTTAAAGAAAGTGCTTGTTAATTTATTTAGTGGATTCAATGGCCAGTAGGTGTGCGTTTGAAACAGTGTTCTCCGGTGTTTGTCAACATAAGTCCCATATGAATGTATGTGTACTCACCATTGTTATGTTGATAGCATATTGCTTTCTACGTGTGTGATAAAAAAAAAACAACAACACCCACAAGTGGCCAAACATGAATATTACATAGTTTTCAGCACATTTTCAGCACATAAACTTTGTATGAAACCAGTGGTATAGGGGGTTCAATGACTGATGCAGAGGAACAAGTTCCTGAGTGCAGTTCATTGGTTTCATTTTGGGAAGAACATATTTGTAAAGCATAGTGTTTGTTTGCCGGTACCACCATGATTAAAGCTACTGCTGCTTTTGAACAGCATGAGTTCTAAAAAAAAAAAAAAAAGTAACAGAGAAACAAAACAAAGAGTTTGTCAATTATTGAATCTTATAGAACTTGAATAGGGTGCTTTGTTAGTATTTTGGAGCAGAGTCTTCTTTCAAACCCGGCAGCTATTCAGGACAGTCTCACAAAGAGCCCGGTTCTCCTGTACAGTATATCTTGATCACATTTAGTTATTAACACATGTTCCCACTTGAGGGCTGCCTGGTGTGAATGCAGAATACCGCATGTGGACAAATCCGCCGGTACAGTCGAGGGTTAAAGGCCTCGCTCAAGTCTTTAATGGTAATGTGAAAACGAGAAAAAGAAGCATGAGAGGCTTGCACATTGCTTTTTCATGTTCACCACCCAGGCAGTTTTTGAGAGTTTGGTTGGTGACCCCGCAAATATAAGCTCTCTATTTCTAACCTCTACTTCAAATAAAAACACTCATCCTAAGGTATTGTAAAATCTATGACCCTACTTTTAAACCTAATATGAACTAATGAGAATATGAACAAGGCCGCTAAGAAACACTGTTGCAAACACGAATGGTGAAACTATGTTCCTGGCAGATGGTTGATATCCATGGTCAATTCAGAGTCTTTCATTTCACCAAAGTCCACCATTATTATGCAGCAGAGTCTCTTTGATCCACACAATAAATCCTGATTTTTTTTTTTTTCATTACAGTCGGTGCATTCGCTTCGGTCATGAACGTGCAAAACAAAATGAAAGCCATGATAAAAACAAAGGTGTCTTGTAGGACTGAGGTAACCACTATCCACTGAACTCGCTCCACCAAATCCCACTATTATTATCCTCAAGCTCTTTATTTCTTTATTTTTCTTCCAATTGACGTCTACATAATAAAGCCAGAGATTTCTGGCCTGCGTACCACACATATTTTTTTCAGCACACGGGCCTGTCACATATTTCCCTTACAAAACAAAGCCGTGTGCATTAGTGCAGCGCATCAATTCAAATGAAGTGGCCAATGTGTTCTTTAGGGCAAGCATGTGGGCGTTAGTCATTAGTCACTGCTGGTGTTGCTGTTGATTTTCTCTCTGTGTGGGTCGCCGATGTATGTTATGAGATTACTGCTCTGATCCTTGCTTCCTTATAGTTATAATTAATACAATACTGTAGGTTGGCTGAAAGCTCCGGTTTTCAGAATGTGAAAACTCTCTGAAGTATGCTTGAATGTTGTGCCTTTGTTATACATGTTATTTCTTTGAAAAAGACCTGTTGGAGAGTTTGTATATATTGTGTTTAGTTTCTCACAAGCAAATTATGGGACTTTTGGACGCAGATGCATTTGTGCTTTATGCTTTGCTCGTGTTCTGTAATAGGCATGAGAAGGTGACCTTCGAGTAGTGCTCTGGCACAGTTTCAACATCTTGTTATGGACTCAGTTTCAGCTAATCAACTTTTTCTTGTCTTAGTCTAGGGATGTTGTAGTTCTGGTCTTGATTCAGTCTTGATGGCCTAACTCAGTACAGGGCCGTCGAACCAGTACCAACATTGGGCTAAGAAAAAAAGAAAAAACAACCCAGACTGGATCTCGAGTGAAAATATGAAGGGAAAAAAGGACGGTCGGTACAGCCACAACTCTACCGGTAAGTTCAGGACATGAACTGCAAGAGCCGACTTCGGGAGCATGCATGGAACATACTGTAGCGCCTCCCAGGAAGCGGCGCGGAGAAATGAAGGAGCGAGCGAGAGGTGAGAGCGAAGCCCAGCCTAATTATAGGCGTAATGGAAACAATTAATCCCATGCATATCTCAAAGATCTGGTTGTGCTCACCACAATTGATAGTCCCCAACCTTTTCATAATAAATAATTGACTCAAGACAATAATGGGGCCAAAATACCTGCAAATCTATTCCCAAAGATCACCATCATAACTAACAGTCAGACATTATTTTGACAGAATGAGGCCCACCAAGCCCAGAGACAGATGATTCATTTATTTATGTCACAAAATAGCAATGCTTTGTTATTTAGTATGAATCAATAAAAACACAATACCAAATATAAGACCACAATCAAGATTTATTATCTGCAAGATCTGCAGAGATTTACTACAGATTTTTTTTTTTCTCTCCAAGTATCACCTGTCACCAAAGCTTGTGAATCAGCTTTTGGCTAAAATATATTTTTTATTTAAAAACTACCTGATGTCCAAATTTTAATTGCATTGTTCTGGTTTGTTTCAGGCAAACAGTGTGCAGTGTGAGTTTAGAGTTAATTATGCGAGTATCATTCTCAATGTTTGAGAGGTGGTAGCTCTGCTTTATTTCGATTTTAAAAGACTGCCGCTGAAGTAGCTTTGATCACAACGTAGGGGAAGTCAATTTTATCCTCCCTTTGGTGAAACTAATTCTGCAGAAGGAAAACATATAAAAGAAGGTGACTCTCCTATCCACCTGTCCCTCCCTGCAAAAAGCACAACATGCATCTGCAGTTTCCACCATCAGCGATCGGAAGTGGAGCAGCTGTTGAATTTCCTTGTTTGCAATGATTTGTGAATACACATATGTTGTCAACACAATCTACAACTGAAGGGCTTCATCTGATTGGCCAAATAGGTTGATATGTTGTAGTATATAATGAAGCTGTTGGACAGAACAGTAAACAAAGATCAGAGCAAGACCTTTGTTTCCAAAGTAACTGCAAAGATTCAGTAAAATGAAGATCCATTCAACAAAGTCAAGCGGGGCGAGAAACAAGAGTAGCTCCATTTTCAGACAGCTGGTAAACAAGCCAACGTTGTCTGAATCAGTGGTTCCTGACCTTTTTGTATCATGACCTCCATTAACAAAACTGTGTCGGTTTGTGATCCAATACCACTGCCTTGGTGAAGACATAAGCTGTGAGCCATTCAACAACTGTGGCTTTTGCTCAACAGAATGTACTTCTCTCTTTGGCGAAATATGTGATGGGTTACAAAGGTCTTAAAAATGAAGGCGTGTCTATAAAGTATTTTGGGGTGACCCATGTAGTGAACTGATTCATGCTGCCGTAGCAGCCAGTATTTAATGAAAGATCAATCACCTGAACGTAATGCTCTAAACAGTAGGTAGGAAATCAAAAGCATAATTGCACTTTGTTTTTCCTCTCATGATTACATCAATTACTATAATTACAGTGGTAAAAGTAAGAATTAACAGAAGCTGACATGCTTACTTTAGTACTTTATGTAGGTTGTATGCATTGCAGGCACTTTTCTTATCATGCCTCATGCTTTTGAGGCATGCTGCTTTTGTCTGTGGAAAAGAAAAATGATTTTATGGTAAAAATTCTATTAAGGTTAAGGCACATGTGCAATGTAATCAAGAACATCGTTTTATATTAATTATTTGACGAGTACTTCACAACTGTAGCCAAAAGCAACACAAACTAGAGGCATGGAGTCAGTTGGGAAGGAATTGTCTCTCGCAAAATAAAGATAAGATAAGATAAGATAAGCCTTTATTGATCTCACAGTGGATACATTTAAATAAGTTCATATAAAGATTTGCTGTAGAATTCATCCTGCAATTGTATCTTCGTACCTGTGCAGGCATGTGGATTATCATGTTCATTGCTTTCTGGTTCTCTGCCACTGGCTCATATTTGGGGTATTTTATTTCTCAAGAGATATTATTTATTATATGATATTATTACATATTATTAATTTTCAGAATGTGGTATTGTAACATTTCAGTTCAATGGCAAGGCAGAAACTTTGTACTATCACTGTATCGTGTACATTTTAGGTAACAACAACAATCAAAGAACAAACCAAGGCAACAGATTCATGACTCATAATGATTATAAACTTAAAGGTTTCAAACAACGGATGTATCAAAGCCAAATCACACCTTCATGTCACAAGGCAAACTACAGAAACTTCAAACTCACATAAATTCACAACATGGTGATTCTTGCTCCAAACCAAAACTGTAATCTTCATCATCCTATTCTCCTCTTGACTTCAGTCTTTTTGCTCACTATGTTTAGCAGGCTGAACAGTACTCTGGTGCATTACTGTCTCTCAGGTTGGAGGTTAAAATTAATTTGCAGCCTTCATTGTAGAGGAGACAGCCAATTATGGTTGCATGCTCCTCAGGGATTCATAAAATCAAATAGGGTGTGCCCCAGAGCTCATTTTTAGGCCCAATTCTTTTTAATTTATAAGCTTCCAGTTGGGGACGTCATCAGGGGATATGGCATTGATTTCACAGCTATGCTGATGACACACAGCTGTACAATGCCACTTCTCCATGCAACCAATTGATGACCATTTTAATTGTATGTTAGACATTAAATCATGGATGGCAGAAACCTTCCTATGGCTCAATGAGAACAAAACTGAAGTTGTAGTTGTTGGTCCTAAAGTTCAGAACGATACACATTTCCCTGAAAGAAAGGGATGATGATCACTGCAGAGAATGGGCTGTTTTTCTGGTTAGTGGTTCCAGTGGTTCAGATTCGGTCCAGCATATACAGTAGATTGCATGTACCTAAATATCCCATATTGTTGTGTTTTTTAAGATGTTTTCTTATCTGTTCTTACTGTTAAGCACTTTGTGACTCTAATTTCTGTGAAAAGCGCTATATAAATAAAATGTACTTACTTACTTACATAGATTGCAGTGCTTTGTTATAGTATGGCCTTCAGCAATTGCTGCATTACCCATTGTTTTTGCTGCTTCTTTGATGGACTCAATAGGTCAGATTTTGTTACAAAGACTAAATGAGCGTGGGCTCATTGAAAAGCTTTTGGAAGGTTTAACTATGGTTTTATTTTTTATTTTTTTAAAGAGTAGGGCTGTTGTCTTCTTCCATTCTGCTGTCGACTTGATGTCATATTAATTTGCACATGAGGCATATGACATATTACACCTTTGTTGAAAAAAAAAAGACAAAAACATATTTCTCACATGGTCAACTGCAGTTTTTTGTTTTTTTGAACCACATCTTTAATTTTGTCTTGTTGTGATCGTGTTGTCAACAGGACTATCACCAACCTAGTAAAAAAAATACAATAAAAGTGAGAATAACCTTCGCAAAAAAAAAAAAAAGAAGCAATGAAATTAAGAACAGGGACAGTGCTTCTTACTACAGTTGCTTTGAGACCAAGACCACAGGTCTGTAGTCCTGCCGACACTCAGAGATGGGTTATAACTTTCACAATAGCTGCTTGCCACTTACTTTTATTACTTTCGTAAGCCTCAGTCCTACCAGGTAAATATGGTCTCACAGCAAACAATGAGCCGCATGAATTCTACAGGAAAGCTTCACATGAGTAAAATGAAGGAAAGGCTCATATCCTATTTAGGGTGATCTCCTTCATCAAAATGACAGACAGTGCAGAATCATCACACTTTTGTGTTATGAGCCTGGATTTAGTTCCAAATAGCTGGTGTTATTTTTATTATTCCTCTAACTTGTACCATAATGAGGTTGAAATCTAACGGGTTATTTTTCCCATCTTAACCCCCCCCCCCCCCATAATGTGTGTCTTTGTTTATTTTGTGGTCGGAAGTTTTATATCCCTCCTGGGTTCTTTTTTATCTTGTCTGCATAATCTGTGATGTTTTATCTTTCTTTTTTTACCCACATGTGCAATATAAATAAAGGCTCGGTATGCCAGCGCTGGAACTGAAGTTGACCTGGACTGCAACCAAAATAATCAAGATTGCTTGGGGAACTGCAAGACACTCCTTTCATTCTGCATCTTGCTTCAAAAAAAATGAATTATCCCCAAGCTTTGGCACCAAGTCTGCATCCTCTGAGAGTGGAATGGTAACGTTTAAGGATACTGTATTCAAGCCACATTTGAATCTGGCTTTGCAAAGTCTGCTTTTGCCAATCAGTAGCAGAATTAAAATTCAAGGGGACAATGCGGTGCCGTTACATTGTGATTAACGGTGATAAGTTCAGCAGCTCCTGGGCTGACGAGTGTAGAGCAACTTCATCTTCTTCATGTTGAGTGACAAGCTTTCACAGCACGTCGAGGTGCAATTTTAGGAAAAACCTTGTTCTCAGCACTGAAAAAAAAAGAAATCAAATAAGAAATACAGGATTCTGCTGCTATTTTAACTTGCGTAGTTCGTAGCTGTAAAGCAGTCTGAGTGCCCTCCCTGGCTTTGTGATTGACATGCGATTTGCTCTAAGATGGAAGCAAAAAAAAAAAAAAAAAAAAGCATCTAAGATTTCTATTTGGCTTTCAGAGAGACACTGTACAAACGAGATCTTTGTTTTTCGTCAAATGCAGTTGAATGAATGACCGACAATAAAGGCATGTTTGCCCGTGAGACGTTATTTATTCAGAGGTTCATTTGCCTGCGTTTACCAAAAACACAGAGAGGGTACATCTGATGCAATGAATAATCAACATATTTCTCATTTAAATAGGCTGCAGCAGGGACATAGTCAAAACACTGAAAGTATGCGATGACTGTGTGTTCTCATTTGGACACATATGAGGGAGAAAACATGCTTACAGTGATTATCCGGTCCCAGCTGTCTTACAGTCCTCTCCATCCTATCTGGCTGGTGTATTCTAATGTCTCATTTGTCCACTGCTCCTGTCTCCGACGCTCCAGTCTTGTCAGTGAAAGGTCACTCCGGCCCTCCAAGCAGAGTGCACACTTTCTCCGGGGAAATTAATGGTGTGAGCCTTCAGTTTCTCGCCCTTCTCTCTTTCTTTGTAATTTGCCGGCATTGACTCAGTGCATGTCTTCAAAAGGTAAACTTGGCCACGCAAGGGGGGGCGAAGACAAATGGAAGCATCAGTGTTGACGGCAGCGATTTAAAGGTGCTTCCATTGTACGGTGAGCAACTGTACACTCAAAGGAGAACGATGACAACATTCCTCTTGTTGTATTTAGAGATGTAGATTTACTGCTGTTGTTCGAACATAAATCAATTAACACACACATTAATAGGAGTCTGTACCACTGTAAGGACAAAAATCTAATAATCATAGTTTGATTTTATTTAACTTTAAAGCCATTCTTCTGAAGATGAAGTCAAAGTAATGTCCTTGAATGGAATAAACCAAATAATCTTGTGTATATATGGACATGTTTCACCTACAAAAACTCTGTTTACATATTATCAAAAAAAACATGTCTGAAATGTGGTTACAAATGTGCAACATGGACTTGTAATAGTTACAGATGAATTCAGAGCAAGTCTGCCCATTGGAAATTGCATATTTTGTGCATATTTAAGTATATTTTGGGCATTAATGTCTGCTAACACACTCATATTTATGTGACTTGTTGGAAATATGATTAGCATTAATATATTTCCTATTCATGACCGTTTTCAAGGTCCAATATCGTTTTGGTTATTAAATAGTAATCATGGCTGGTTGTGGAATATAGATGTGAGTCAAAGTGATATAAAACATAATGTGTGTGTGTGTGTGTGTGTGTGTGTGTGTGTGTGTGTGTGTGTGTGTGTGTGTGTGTGTGTGTGTGTGTGTGTGTGTGTGTGTGTGTGTGTGTGTGTGTGTGTGTGAATATTAAATCCCACTTTCTTTGTGTGTTTATGTGCGCACACCAGCATCAGGGGTGAAGTGATTCTTTTCTATTTCATTTGATTCTGCTGCATCCCATTGAGGTGTCAGTGCAAGGTCTGTGAAGCCGTTGCGACTTCCACCTCCCTACCAACAGCCCGACCGCTTCCAGCAATCCCCCCCCCCCCCCCCCCCCTGCCCCTTCTCCTCCTTCACCTGCTTTCTAACGTTACGTTATTGATGATGTTCTCATCCTCCCAGACAATCACCGGGGATACATGGATAGACGAGGGAAATATGTCTTCATTCACCTGTCAGGAAGGTTTACTGGCAGTTGATGTTAAAACGCACTGTGCCGCCTCCAGAATGGATGATCAGACGAGTCCACGCCGCAAACATTTCTGGAAGTTTGGCTAGGAGGACGGGCTAACCTTCACCCGGACATAAAGCTGTTGCGTTAGTTTGATTAGCATGTGATATATGTGGGCCACAAAATGTCAAGGTGACACTTTTATCGCTGAAAAACATTGTTCATGCAGCAATTACACTTTGTTAGAACAATATCAATTATTGGGTGGGAATGAAAAAAGTCATATATCTTGCAGTGGAGAATGCAAGAGTCATTTCATCAGACAAGCTCCTCCTTCTGCATTTCCATCACAAGCTTTTCAGTGGATTTACGCCCGCTGTTCAGTCGAGTTATCTATTATTTTGTTGCTAAATACAGCCTCAACTGTCTGGTTGT
Source organism: Blennius ocellaris (assembly GCF_963422515.1). Classification (NCBI taxonomy): domain Eukaryota; kingdom Metazoa; phylum Chordata; class Actinopteri; order Blenniiformes; family Blenniidae; genus Blennius; species Blennius ocellaris. Next base: position 6,810,454 of record NC_137656.1, read on the forward strand.
TACATTAGACTGCAGCGGAAATCTACCCAGGCTCAATAAATCAACCATGCAGAAACTAACGGACCATTCATAAGCCTTAGTTCGTCACAGACAGAAAAAAAAAAAGGGAAGAACTGTGTTGGCTCAGGCAGACTGGTGTTCAGCCACGAAAAATAGATTTTTAATACAATTGCAAGCAAAGTGGTCAATTAGACATCAGTCAGAGACAGCTGGGTTTCTGCCAGCAGCAAAGTTCCAAAAACCAAATGACTCACTCTCAGAAAAAGGTTCTCTCCTCTCAGGCTCCGCTGAAAGGAAAGCGAGCCATTGTTAGGAGTGTGTTAATATGCTGAGATGATTTGGTGTTTGAGACAAATTCAATTAAAAGAAATCTGACTGCACAGTGTTTATCCAGCATTACCAATAATTCATTCCATCTTTATCTCCATCTGCTGCTGATGTCGTTTCCCTTCACTGGTGTGCGCTTCACGGTTACTTTCACACCTGTTGTTACACCATGTTTCCTTAATCCACAACAGGAAAAAAATAACACGCAAAAAGGTTCCCTTTACAGCTTCACGCCGACAACAAGAGCAAAACAAGCTAATGTTGAAATTGTATTTCAAGAGTAAAACAAACCAAAGCCTTGTCGATGTTTTAACCAACAACTCTAATACAAGAAAAGATTAATTTCAGAAGCTGAAATGCAAACAGAACGTGATCATGAACATCTTTTTATGCCTGTAGGTATTTGAAATACTACAAATATAGCAACACAACTGAAAATTATTGTAAAAAGTTGGAAAACATGCTGTATTTTATCAGCTCCTGAGTGATTGAGTGATTCAAGACCCTGAAGTGATTGAGAACTTAGGAGATGAATTGTGTTTTCATTGTGTGACTTCATCAGATAATAAGGCATTAAAGCTTCTAGTGGGTGGGCTTGCACTGCAGACATGTCTTTTTTCACCATGTCTCTTTTGTCTTCAGTTTTTTCATTAACTTCTGATGCAAGAAGGACTTTTGGTCAAATCCCAGGTTGCAAATCCCAGGTTGCATCCGCAGCAAATAACGACAAGGTTAATTTTTATCATCTTAAAAGAACAATCATTTAATCATTTTAGTACAGTTTCATGCATTTAATTAACTGGATTAGTTTGCAAAAGTGCAGCACAAGGATAAAGATAGAGTTAATGTTGCTTCCTCAGTCAAAGCACACTTCTAAAATTCAGAATTGAGACATTAGTCCTTCACACCAGTCCTGACTTCACTCATTTGATTCCTAGACCTCTTAAACTTCCCAGCTGGAGCTCACTATGGGTTCAGTATAGATAAATGCCACCTAAGATTTACAAGCTGGTGAAGCATGGTAAGCTCTGAAACGGTGCCGTGTGATCTTTTTCCAAACATAAGCTCAATCCAATGGCCATCTGAGAACCAATGGGCTTCAATGGCCCGTTGATGGGATCAATATTAGTGATGTTTGCTGTGTGGGCAGCCAATCCAACACAAGGCTGGATGGAGGGAGTCTGTCTTTTCATGGCTGCAGGCAAGATATGACTGTTTGGAGAGCCAAACCGCAGGCCTTCCCAAGTCTCAGCTGGGTGTCCAGGCCATCCGTAGTTCAAAAGTCAACAGAGCAAAACCATTAGAAGAAGACAATGCAAGATGACTGAGGGGCTATTTAATGCCTGTGACATAATCTGTAGGAATGCGACTTCATACGGAAGGTTGGAGATCATGATAGAGAGGTCAATAAGCATGTGGAGAAAGTTGATGCAACTGTCAGGGAGCAGATAGATTGATGGAGAGCATTAAAAAAAAAAAGGAGGCTGAAAACACGACACATACTGCGCTCTTGAGAGAACATGAAGCCTCTGGGATTACTGTTCACTGTACTGTGATTACATAGCGGAGAATTCTGCGAAAGTGTCCCACTTCTAGGGTGAGGGATTAGGGATTTGTAAATAGGGGAGAAAATGTGGCTGAAGCCTGTTGGTTAAATGTGAAACACTGAGCTCGTTGTAGACGGCCGTGTACCTCGCAGCTTTGCCCTTGTGTTGATCTGATTCTAAAGGGATTTAATACATGAACCTCACTCCCCGATCCTGTTGCTTTGCAAATGCCATCGAACACATAGTGAATGCATGCAGACAATGTGTAGGTTTTAACCTTTCTAATCAGCAGATCTAATCAGCCATTACGATGGCAGTTTATCACTGCAGGTAGAAAAGCTGCGATGCAATAGTTAAATCCTTTAATACTTCAATGTGCTTCTCTCCCTGATAAAAAAAAAAAATAATAATAATAATTGCTGGTTAATGCTTGTTCGTGACAGTCAATGCTGGTGTAAGGTGGTGTCCCACCAGTAGAACAATAACTTAACTTCCACACTGGCATTTCTGGTGCACCAGTTGGACACATAAATAATTGGAACGCACCAACACTGATACCAGTATCAGGTATCGAGTCGGATACTGCATGGGGTGCCCGCACTGGTAAAAAATGATCGATACAACCTGGCAAGTGGCATCACCAGCAGGTACATAAGAGAGCATGAGTGACGTCAGTGGTTTGGAAATTCTTTAATATTAATGAAGGTAACAAAAGTAAGGCAGACTATAATATATGATCAGCAAAAATATCAAGACGAGGAGCGAAAAATTATTTGTACAACACCAGCAACATAAATACCAGTTACATTTAGACCAGATATCGCTTCTTTAGCGTGACTCCTCAGTGGATTTGGTAGTGCCGAGTTGTGCTACATGCTAAAATGTTTCAGGGTTCACACAACAGTGATGCTACATACGACGCATGTTTGAAGTATGGCTGATGCACTCATTAATAGCAGCCTGTGTGTGGCACAGGGCAAGCTTAGTCCCTCTTTCTGCATTCTACAGTACACATAGAGCAGTGCGTATATGTGTACTGTAGACGCAGTACTATATTTGCACCTTCAAGGCTGTTGGAGGTGCGCGTAGCGTCAACACAGAAGATGTGAGGAAGAAGATGGCGGCTCATTGTCTGCATGTTCCATATCAACTGGGATTTATGGCATGTATTATATAGTCATATTGGTACTGGCAAGCAGTTAAAGGTCAGTGCTTGTATGTATCCTTTAAAAAACTAGTATCGGTGTATCCCTAATGAATACATGAAAGAAAAACCCAGCATAGACCAGCATAACACCAAGGAAAATTATGCTGGCTTGTACTGGATTGTACAGCAAGGCTGTGATAATGACGTTTCCTTTTTCAGTATTTCCAATCTCGTACAGCTCTCTCAAACACTAAGGCTCAAGTCATTGCTCATTTCACACGCTGACTTCAAGCTACTGCTACAAAATCAGACTCCCACTGAAGTTAGGCCACTGTGAGGGACATGACGGAATGCGTTGTGACAAGTGACCTCTGGGTACAGTGTTTTTGTAGTCACAGGGAAAAGGTGATCAATAGCGGGCTAATCGTAACGCTGTGCCTGCCTGTGGTATCGACTGTGGAATGTTTAGAGAGAAAAAAAGACCAGACCAAAAAAAAGCTGCTCTTGACCTCGTTTTGCTGCGCTGCTGCAGTACATTCTGATAGCTGTAGTTGAAATTGAAAGTATATATTTAGACACAGAATGTCGTGCGAAAAAGGGAGAGAGGGCATGTGTCTCACCTCTGAAGCATTTACAAGATGATGCTTGTATCAGCATGTTCTGCTCTGTATATTGTTTAGGACAAGGGAACAGCATACGGCATTTGTCACCCAGATGTCACCACTTTATAACAAGCAGTGCAAGCCACACACCCCCACCTCCTGCCTCCCCCTCTTACATCGCTTCAAAGTCTCAGTTACTTTAAACTTGTGCTGAACTTGTCACCTCGAAAACAACAACGCTAATCTCTTCGAATGGAATTGCTTGACGTGTTTCGCTAACGTCACCGCCTGCAAGAACGGAATTTTTACACCCCCCCCAACTCTCACTCTCTTTCCACCATGTCTTCTGCCTGCTGATGCAGGCAAAAATGCGGACAGCTTCAGATTGTGCAGACATTTGTTATTCTTTTTTCGTAATATAATTTAGTTGAAAAGAGAGGGTACACTGACGATCAATAGCAGGTCAGCCAATGATGGATGGCGGCGAGATTACTAATTTCACCATGAGACAAATAACTACGCTCGGCCCTCAGAGCTGAGAAATGGAAGGAGCAAATGGCAGACAGAGCTACACGGGGAGCTTCGGAGGCACCCCTCCCTCGTCTCAATCCACTTCCCAATATACACAATCATTCATCTCCATTGCTTGTGCTCTTCGAGCGTTCACTCCCGCCCTCTGAAGCTTCATAATGACTGTCGGGGTAATCACACGTGGGACTGCGCATCTACCACTGCTGGACGGCCAAGACTGAAGCAAGTTTAGCAGCTGAATTAAAATTAGGTGAGCTCAACAGACTTTGATCGTCACTGTGCTGCGTTTTATCGATGCACAATAACAGGAATGGTCAACAATGAGCTACACCTGTGCCGTGACCCAAGAGAGCCATCGACCTAAAACTGGAAACCAATAATCCATTTGGGGCTATTGCACTTGCTTATTATTTTGAATGTTATTTAACTGCTCAATAAAAACAAATCCCCAAAAGTGCAATGAGTGACATTCCAAATAAAAACAAAAGATAATCTTCATTTGACTCCGGACCCGATCGATAATCACAGGATGGAATGAGTGGGAGGGGGTTGAATGGGGGGGTAGGGCAGGTCAGAGAAAAAGAGAGGGTCGGACATGTCCAACTTTCTGGATCTCTCCACGCTCAGATGAACTCATTAGAAGTTAATTAATCACACGTATCGATCCGTTGTCACTCTTCCCGGTGGAAAGGCTCCACTCGGTTTCAGATCTCGGGTTCTGCTCAGCTGCTTTAAAATGCTGAGCTCTTTCATGTCCCTGCCTTCTGGACGCGGCTGTGGCGCTCATCCTGGCGCCACGTTGCGTGTCAGTGTAGCATGAGATGGCTGATCCATGGCTGGGATGGAGGGGAAGGGGAGTGGGGCCAGTAGGACTGAGATCTAATCCTCGTGGAACTTAATTGAGTGTTAATGCAGTATGGATTCCCATACCGCTTCACATGATTTGACAGTGAATAAACTCTATTTTCCAGTCATCCATGGAGGAGTAGCAGCCCTTTGCAGAGACAAAAAAAAAAAAAACCCTCTGGTGACAGCAGTGAACATCCCGTGTACTTCACTAATCTCAAAAACAGAATTCTGGGTGTTGTTTTGTCTCAACTGATTATTTGGTCCGACAATTTCAGCTGCTGGTTCAGAGGCTTTCACTCAGTCTGGAAACACTTGGTACATTAGAAAATGCGAAATGAATGGCCTATTATCAATATCCAGCAGGCTTCCATGGTTTGCACATAATCACAAACCTATCAGAGGCTGAAACTGATGACTTATGTCAAGTAACACGTTGCGAAGATTGAAAATTTGGAGTAGAAAAGTGATTTGAACAGTGAGAATTAAATATAATTTTTTTGAAAGCATGAAGTTTGTGTTGTTGGAGCTCAGGAGGCGAGCAACTGTGCAGTTATATATATATATATATTTTTTTTTTAAACTACATACATGATAAGTTGATGTATTCCAAAATCACGACTGTAGAAAAATAGTTCAGGTGAAACTGGTCTGCCCACAGCCTGGATCTGTCAGGCACTGAAAACATTGGGTGCATAATTTAAAGTTTTTTTGTTTTGTTTTTTTTACCTCCAAAAATATAAGAGTTGGTCTGTTCAGTTTCAAAAAACCTTCAGGAAACTCGCCGAAAGAGTCCAGAAAATGTTCTGTATTGACTTCTATCGGGTTAAGAGCTCAAAGCCTGAGTCAAATGCATATAACTGATGGCATAATTCAGAAAAAAAAATGATCATTAGCTCAGATCCCAAGTGGGAGATAACATTTGACTACAGATTCGGCTGCTTCTTGAAATAAATAAATATAAGTTCAGGTGTTGCATACATAATCCAGTGCGGAAAGCATTGGACCTGTAATGACTGGCTGTTAAGCCTCATATACGGTGGGTTTCCTTATCTGGACAACTACATTGGTATGAGGAGTGTGCTCAGGGCTATTTTATCAGTGCTAACATCTTCTTTTAGGTGAAAATCACTAAACATTTCACAAGGGGCCATTGGTTTTCTGTATCCAGCTCTCTAAGCGTTTATGTGATTCGTCGAAAGGGGCTCGTTTTGAGCTATATTCCATATTATATAATGCGTTTGATCCTCTCTTTTTTTTAACTATGTGTTTTTGTGAATCCCATGCAAGCATGCTATTTGTATACGAGTTCTAATGTTTATCCTACAAAGTATATTTAATAGTGTTTATTTATAGTGAAATATTCAAGTACTTTTAAGCTTCTTTACAGTACACACCATCACTAAGCTAAGAGAAGATACTTTTGGAAAGTAATTTCAGTCGACACTTGCCATTTAACATTCAGGTACAACGTGTGTTTGGTTTTGCAATGTTGCTGTGTCTCAGTTCAGGGATCCTTTGAAGGACTTGGCCCACAAAGCCAGGTCCTTCATAGCACCCGAAGGCCAGCTGTGCCTGTACCTCCTGCTGAAATTAGACAGCCACGGAGACCATAACTAATGGTGCTCACTCTTGGCCTCTGTCGAAACTTTAAACTTAGAAAGTCAGAACTTTGATTTTATCACCTGGATCTCATTCTCCGGTTCCTTACAGGAAAAGTCTGCCATTTTCATTTTATTTGTTCTCTTTTTCCTTTTCGTTTCCTTTTTCTGTTTTGCTTGGGTTGCATTTTGAGTGTAGCTCTTCAACTACTGAGGCTCGTATCCACCAAAGTGCTCACATGTGAAAATACAGTTGTGAGAGTTACTGAACCCAGTGGTCTGGAAACGACGTTACAGATATGCCGCCATATGAATGAAGGAACATAGTCACTGTGGATAAAAGACAAATTCTGTAATTTTACAGGCGTCATCACAAGCTTACAACAGGTGTATATTTCTGTCAGAGTAGCACCGAGTTGTTTGTGTATTTGTGTGTGTGTAAGATGCATCCTACAGGGGAGAAATTGCTTTTGTCAGTGGTCTGACATCTGGTTCAGTCCACCACAAAGATTTGTCATCTTTGTATAGACTGCAAATAGTTTTGAGGGTTTGTGTTGAACCCAACTCTACTGAAGAGCACACACACACACACACACACACACACTACACACACTTATTCAACAGTCCAATTAACCACTCAGCGATATAATCTTGTCTCTGGAGGCTGCATCTGGGCAGGTGAGGGTCAGTATTGAAGCTGTATACAAATAGAGTGCGTTTATGGCTGTTTTAGCCCTGTTCTTTGGTTTGCAAAGAGGAATGCGCACCCTTTTTTTTTAATCATATTTCTCCCAGTGACATTCTGTTGCACCAGGATTAAACTTAGTCTACATCTCATGAGAGTTCAGAGATGTGGCTGGAAATAGACGTGTCTTTGTGCTCTGTGGCCTTGGTGTGAAAGCCCATAGTGTTGACTCTTCCTTTCTTTAATCCCACTATGAGAGAAAGAAAGAAATTAATAATGACCATATTTTGAGCTCGCAAAATTAATAATGAATGATTCTATTATTTAGTCTGGCTTATTTGGTTATGTATTAGGGGGGGGGGAAAGGAGCCCAAGACATCAGACAGAATCAGCAAGCCCACAATTTATTTCCATCACATGTTCCCGATATCAAAACGACACATTAAGAGAGAATGGCGAACACGACTGTAAAAAGGATGTGACTTTGTGATACTTTAGAATAGATGCTTAGTCATGTACGGCAGAAGCTATTAGATCATTCATAATTCACACAGGCAGTCACTGAGTGTCCCATTTAAGCTGGCCTACCTTACTTTCAGCTGTTTAGTGTTACACAGCCATGGCCTATGGAGGCAGGCGTATAATCACACTCAGAATTCAGACCATTTAACTATTCATGCTCCCTTGAGATTTGTTAAAACCAGTCATGGCAAAATCCAATATTATTCTGCTGTGGTTTTTGATGTGTGTTTAAACCATCCGCATGCTCAGGTCCCACAAGTGAAGACTTGGAGTGTGCGGGCATGAAAGTGCTGAAAGGACCATTTGAGATGTGCTACCACCTTGTCTGGGAAAAATGAGGTGTTAGAAAAAAAAAAAGAAAGAAAAGAAAAAAAGTCCTTAGGTGTCTCCAAGTACTCTAGCGGTCTCACTCATATGCCAGGAGGGTTTGCCCTGTGGTGCAGTGGGAAGGACACTCACATGAATGTGAATGTAAAAGGGTGAATGTAGCATATAACATAAGCTACATGAAAGGTATTGATTGAACTTGCTGAATAAGTCCGTCCACGAGCATGTCATACATGTGAAAGCTGTCCATCAGTAATAAATCATTATAAGATTCTATTCATACACAAATGGATGCAGGCAGTATATCCATCATGTTTTATAGGTTGATACTGTAAGACATCAAAGCACGTATGAATATTTACATGAGATAGTGAAACAATGACTGCCCACACGGTAAGAATTAATTTAACCTTGAAAAATACAGTTTTTAAGAATCGCAAATAGTAGGAGACAAGGTTAGTCGTCATAAAAAAAATTAGATCACCATCTTGGGATCCTTATATGTGGCATCACCCTGTTGTTAACATTCCAGAGCAGGGGTCTTCAAACTCGGTCCTCAAGGGCCCTTGTCCTGCAGGGTTTAGCTCTCTCCCAGTTGCAACACACCTGATTGCAATGAGGTGCTCGTTATTGGGCTTTTTCACAACCTTGGTGATGACGTCATCATTCGATTCAGGTATGCTGAAGCAGGGAGAGAACTAAATCATGCAGGACATGTGCCCTCAAGGGCCAGGGTTGGAGACCTCTGTTCCAGACTGATAAGGTTAGTTTTTAGGGAAGTCATAGTAGCAGGAAAGCATTTTCTCTTGAATTATTAAAATGAGGTTTCAACCAAGTATTTTTTTCTTCTGTCAGAGATGCTATAGAGCAACAGGCTAATTTATAGTTTGTCAGAACATCAAACTTTACGAGCAACTATTAACTATTAACTATCAACTATTCCCAGCACTGAATTGAAAATTCAGGGCTGGGAATATTTGATTCAAAGTCAGTTACCATGGTAACTTAGTCTGTGAACATAACATCCTCCCTGACAGTTTAACAAACCTTGAGTTTTTCCCTCTATTCTCCCTCCTGCTGATCCTGAAGCAGCGGTAGGCCATCCGCTATCCTCTCCTCATTTACCCGATCAATGTCAAGCTGAATTAATTCACAAAGCCTTGCATGGTACAGGTTTCTGAGGTGCCAAACCAGAAGTATCATTATTCCCCCATGACTTCTGAATCGAAGGTTTCCATTTTTCAGCAAGAGCTGCCATTTATCGTAACGACACTCTCCGCCCTCACGTCTTTAATACAACAACCCACGGGTGTGCCCTGTGACTGAAGCAAACTGCTGCGTTGCTCTTCATTTTTCAGCAAAGAGGACCTTCTTTCAAAACATCCTGGCTCTGTTGTGGTTGACCTCCACTGGTTTTACTGACTTCCAACTTTCTTTGTTCACAGAATAGTGCACAAATGTCAATCAAAAGGAATCAACACCTATTTGAGGCTAAAGCCACTACTATTTTATAATATTTATTTTTATATGTAAGTTTTAAACACTAACCAGGCCAAATGAAAAAGAATCACCTATTGAAGTAGCTTTTATAGACCATCTTACTTTCAACGTATTCCAAGTTCATTTTGTGGCCAGATGATGAAAAGTAAATAAAAATAAACTTTAATTTAACAGCATTGTAAACTTTTTTTTGAACAGTGACATTAAAATATAGTGGAGTTAGAGGCTGAATAAATAGACTTTGGTATTCAAGATACTGTACGTTGTGATTATGAAACCTCAAGTTGTCTTTTGAGAAAATACAGTCATACATTTGTACATTTCATATTTTCCTGTGGAGGCAATTTCATTACAGCCTCATAAAAAAAAAAAAAAATCATCACACTTTACTTCGGTCCAGGAAAAATGCTTCGGTCCAGTAAAAACTGCATGATTACTGGACCAGTGTCCGGTAAAAAATGTTGGCATTTCGCGATCCCTGGGATACTCACAAAGCGGTCCACATTTTACCTCTAAAAGGGTTCATGAGCAAGCAGTATGAAATAAATCATGAATCTTCTACACTGAGAGAAAACGGCTTCGGTAAATGAGATATGTTAATGGGTGGTGTACCAAAGTGTGCCTCGATTGCTTCAAATTGCATTTGCCAGCATTGTGTTTGGAATTTAAAAACAGGTAATTCATTATAAAGTACCCCTTTTTTTGGTTCTTAAGTATAAAACCTTTTCAGAATGAAGACAAGAAAAACACAGTTGCATAAAATACTTAATGGTGCTAATATATTTAAAAAGCATAAAAAAGTGCTCCAGGAGACGTTGACTGTGTTTATTTCAATGTAGGGTCTAAAATGTGCCTGCCAGTGCTTCTCTACTAGTTGGCCCCATAATCCTTGCCACAGAGCAGGAAGCGAGTACATCACAGAGAGATTGCTGTCAAAACTGATATGTGTCGCCCTTGAGAAGCGCATGCTATCGTCTGACAAATAATAATAAAACAAAAAGGTGCAGCCAACCACATGATGAAATATCAGTGTGCCAAACTAGACCAGAACACTGACTTTGGAGTTATGACATGTTATTAGGTTAAGTTAGGTTAGCTGTCATACAGTTAGGGTTAAATAAATACCTGCGTACTGCTGCATAACTGGTAAATGAAGCTACGGCCAATTTAGATCCAAATCACTTGACTTCAGTGGGCAGTGTATGTTTTCAACCAATCAAAACCACTCTTATGTAATCAAGCCATTGCTTTTTCTGAATTACATGCACCATTATTTGATTTTAAACACCTCTTGCTAATTCTCTCCTACATTTCACAAGGCTCCATTAACCCCTGAGACTGTTCCACATGGGTCATTAGGTTGGTGCTCTGGCCTTGGAAGATATGTGGTATCAGGGCTCAAAACCCATTACCTCGTTGTCTACTTGCACTTGACTGATTAATTCTCCTCTGTCTCCTGCTTTGTGAAAAGCCAAGTTGTTCATTCCCAGGTATCCAGGGGTGACTGGCCTTGAGGCAGTGCCATTTCCATGAGTCTAAATAGCCAATTAGTTGAGACCTTAGGAACCAAAGTAAGGAAACCATTTGTAATTAGCCATTGACATTTTGGCTGTTGTAGTAATGGTGTAGTAGACTGATATTTGGATTGAATTGCCTGTTCAATGAAATGAATGCGGAAAATTTGAGATTCTATAAGGAGCAGTTCAAGATCCCAGGAAGCAGTGCTATGCTTGAGGTGTGGCTGTTTGATCATTTAAACTCTTTGCATGGTTGAGAACGTTCTGCAGGCTAAATTGAGAGATTTACAATTTTGGTCAAGACATCATTGTTGGTTATCAAGTCGCACATTGCAAGTACAGTTTTCTGTTGAACTGATAACGAGGTGCACTAGTCCAGCCACACATTGGTGTTCAGCTGTCACGGGCAGGCTGCAGCAGAAAAGTAGAACGTATCATTTCCCTCTCATGATGCATTTCCTTTTTTTTTTTCTTCTTTTGTGTCACAGCCATTGGAGGGCCAAATAAAAGCCCAAGAAAAAGCAATACATTTTGTCAGGTGGCTGGTGAGAAATTGAGACAAAGCTTCAAAAGGATTTGAGATGTTGTGGAACAAGGCTACTTATCTCATTAGCATGTAAAAGAAGAACATTTCTTTCCCTAACAAGTCAAAGGAGGCTAATCTTGGTTACTCTGAAGCTTAAGCCTCATCTACAAGCAGCTGTGCAGCTAAAGCCTCCAAAAAAAAAGCAGCAGCTGGAGTAGTTTAAATGGGACTGCTGTGCAGGTACTTTCTAAGTGTTACAGGCTTCATACATGTACAGTATGTACACATGCAATAAGGAAATCTAAGGAAGCTGTAATATGCCCAGTGAGCAGTTATAAATATAGGTATTTCTATTTCATTCAATTGAATATGGAATTATTTAAAGCCTGTCATTAGTTATATCTCACGTAAAAAAATACAATACAGGTTTGTTGACTCATGTTTAAAAGTTATTACGTCAAATGTATTCAAACTGTGTCAAAATAAGTCAACAGTAATATAAATATATATTTAATAAACTGTCCTTCTAAAGGTGTGCCTCTTTCTCAATATGAACATTAGTGCTACACCTGCCTTCGCCATTACAGTTTTTATTGACTTCATTGTTTCTGAAGATTAAATCTACTCTTCCTGTTATTTGGCCATTCTGCTGCTTTAGACAGGGGCTCTTTGGTAGATTGAATGTTGAATGCTCATTTCTATGCAATGGATGAACAAAAGTATATAAGCAGTGACATTTACACCTTTTGAAGTGCAAATATCTGTTTTTGTGTGTACATAGAGCAAAAATGAGCATTTAATGTTTATCAAAGTCAGATATCATTCCTCCAGTATTCAGTGCAAAACAATATTTGACCATGTTTTCAAAATCAATGCAAACTAAAGCAAAGTATAAACAAACAAAAAGGAAAGTCTTTACAGAAAATAGGCAATACGGCAGTATGCAGCACATAGCACTCACTACCAAGCAGTCCATTTAACCTCAAGGGGAGGAGGCAGGACCTCTAGAGAGTCCATTGTTTGTAGGAGGAAGCAACAGAAAGCTGTATATACAACATTTTCTAAATACACAAGGATGGCTCTCCATTCCCCTGAATAATAGTTAGTATCTAGTATAGATAGTTATCTATCTATCTATCTATCTATCTATCTATCTATAATCTTACATATTCCCTTAAAGTGTACATGTCTGTATGTAAGGCAGCCGTAACTTTAACCAATTCCACATAATTGACTAGTTTACTCACTGGCTACACAGGTGAAGCCAAGACATCTAGTGCAGACAAGGTAGCTGTAACCGCCAGGGTTTGCGTCAAAGTGGATGGGTTAACTTTGAATATACACAAAAACCACCAAACTATGTATTCACTTGGATTCTAGACTTTAAACGGCTACAATGTTGTTTTATTTGTGTGTAAGGAGTCTAAAATTGGCAACTCAAGAAATAGGACAAAATTTTGTGTAAACATAATTGGAACTGAAGAGATTAATGAGCTATGCTGCAGCAACGTGCTTTGAAAATCACCACAGACCAACATAATCTAGCTGATCCTGGCTGAGCTGATGTTCATCATGCTCGCATGATCTCTGTGCTTGTCACTACCAGACTACCAGCACATTCTATAACTCATCTTAGGGGAACCCAACTCTCTCCCAGCCCCACCAGGACTAATAAAATATCCATTCGGATAGAAGCCTGGTTTGGTCATGGAAAATTCACAGTTTTGCAATCAGGAACAATAAGCTGCTGACAATGTCAAAAATCACAGACAGGTCAGGAGTGGATTTTTTTGGGGTTTCTCTCTGTTAAAAGCACAGAGAAATAACTGTGTTGTATTTGATCCTATATAAATAAAGTTGAATTGAATTACGTGGAGATCCACCTCCTCATATTCTCTTCTCAATCCATCCACCGTTCCATTGATCCATCCATCTACTGTATGTGATAAACAGACAGCTGAGTTACAAAGCAAAGCTTTATATTTACTACTCAGTCCATATCCCCAACTTCACACATGGTCATGACCTTTGGACCATGACCGACAGAATGAGATTGCGGATAAGACGGGCAGAATTTGTTTTCTCCACTGGGGGATCGACCTCACTCTCGGCGATATAAGAGAGAAGCTCAACCACCAGGGAGACACTCACAGTCAAGCTTCTACTCCTCCACATTGAGAGGAGAATGTTGAGGTGGTTTGGTCATCTGATTACAATGCCCCTTGGTCACCTCCTATTACACGTTTACCAGGCATGTCTGACTGGAGGAATTCCCCAATGTAGGCCTTGGACCTGCTGAAGAGAGATTATATGTATTTGGTCTGGGAGCTACTAAGGGTCCCCGGAGAAGAGCTGATATAAATTAACAAATCAAGTCCATGTGGACGGATGGATTCATAAGCAACCTATACTTACATTTTTACAAATATAAACTAAACTAATGTTACTTGCTCAGTCTATACTCATATGATCTTACTCTTATCAACAGCTCTTGATTCAAAGGGCTTGTGACAGTTGTGTATTTTCTTCAGTGCACTTGTGTCTATTTGCTTTTTGAAGTAAGATTCAGCATGATGGATGGTGGCTATAAAATTAACATGAACAACAGCAGCCCTGTTCCTTCAGCTTTGCTAATGTAATAGCAATAGCTGCAGCTGAAGCTAAGAGACGACCTATGCTGGTTCCTACAGGGTGAACACAAGCCAGACCGAACAGGAGGAATGAAATTTTAGGCTTCAACTGTGAGGATGGGTCTAATATGACTGTCCAGGCCATGAGTCAGGAGCCTTCGTGGAAGGAACAGCAGTGTAAATCTACCTTTCAACATAACACCAACACACTTCCTCTGACCTACATTCTCAGAGACTGACAATAACAGCCGAGAGAATATTGTGGAATTAAAAGTAAGCGGGGCAATTTTATCAGGACACCCCGGCTGTGTGTATGTTCACAGCTCCACCAAATCTCCAGGGAAAGTCACACATATTACTGGAGGCAGAGGATGATTTTTGTCAGGCATTTCCTGTCCCAATAATAAAGCTATTGTTATTTTTTTTCCCCCCCAATCTTTGTGCTGGGAGTTTCACAGGCCGAGTATTTCAAGGCTTTCAAAATCAATTTTTCATGAGCTTCATGGTCTTCAGAGAAAATTGCAACAGGGGTTCGTTTTTAGTTGGACACAAATGTTCAAAATATTTTGGAGGCCTCGGGGCAGAACCTAATTTACACATGAAGTGAGTGATAGCTGATAAAGTTAGCGCAGCATAGTAATCAGACCGATATGAATCTAAAAGCTTACTACAAGCAGTTTTTAGAAAAAAAAAAAAAAAAAAAACAACAACACATTTTTACATTGCGGCTGCAGCTTAAAATATATTAAGGAGCTTGGCCATATGCAGATTCTCAGATCACAAACTAAAGAATAGTGATTTTTATAAACGATGGCACCCCAGACTCGGAGGTATGCACGGTCAAAAATCCTTACCAATAGCTGCAAATCAACAAAATCTTTAATTGTCAAAATGACTTCATGAAATCAATTCATTAGGATTTTATTATAAAATTATTTATTTCACATACTCAAAAATGTCAGGTCCCATCTTTTCTGACCTCCGAGCTACCGATGAGGCTGAGTCAGTGTTTTAATGGTCACATTAACTATCAACAGCTGCCACAAACACAATCAAAATATCCTCATTATTTATTGTGAAATTACTTTTCTTTTGCTTGTAATTAGTTGTTTCACATTAAAAAAAAAAAAAAAACATTTTTGTGACATGTCTAGTGTAGGTTTAGGGAATAGTTAGTTGCTAACAGAGAAAATCAGGATTTATTTTTTTGTGAAACAAATATTATGCCAAGCACTATATCAAGTCAAAGAAAAGGATTGAAATCCCTCAGGTTGAAGTATCCAGGTGAGATTTTCGTCTTTTTTTTTTTCACATCGGCTGCTTTCTGACATGAATATTTTTCATTGGTATTTCAGAAAGTACATCACATTTTCCATAATGTCAGACGGCGGCCTGTTCTCAGTGAAGCCTGCGCAAGAGAGAGACGGTACAGAATAAGTAAGCGAGAAAAGGAGAAGGACAAAGTGTAGGAGGTGCATTCAAAATGCCAGCAGCTACAGTGTCATCTGTAAAACACCCAGATGGCATTTACCTGACAGCAGAACTGCAGACGAGAAGCTGCTTTGCCTCCCATTTGAATCGTCATCCTTGATGGGGTTTTTTCACCCTCCTCCCCATTGTCCTCGTTGTCTTTCCTTTCCTGTCTGTGCCAATTGCCCTGCACCTTCAACCACTCCTGGCTCCCCTAAACACCTCTCCACCCCCTCTGTCACGAAACACAGGATCAAATGCGCTGCAGGCAAGGGCTCGGTCTCGTGCAAGATGTGCGCTTGATAAATGAAGATCCAGACTCCTGCTGTAGACGGGGGGGGGCCTGCAGCTCACAACGGGGTAAATCACCGCCATTGATTGTGCAGCTTCAACGCGCTGACAAAAGGCCATGATCACTCATCTTGTTAAAAGCGGATTATTGGCCTGTTTGTATCTTGTTACACCCATAAAGATTTCTCTTCTTCCCCTTTCTCTTCCATTTTAACACATTAGCGGTTTTTCTTTGGCCTAATTCGCTGAACGGATAATCCTCGTCTTTAGGTTTCTGTCAAACACAGATCTATGGATTTTGATGTTGCTTGAGCATTGTCTCTTCCTGAAGGAGCTGACGGTGTTGAGATGTGCTGATTCATTAAATGGCTGCTTTGATTTTCTGGCTGGTAAATAATACTGGCATGATGAATGTTGTTCAGCTTTCGGTTTTGTCTTGTTCTTCGCCTCAGACGACAGATTATCTGCTCTGACCCAGACAGCTGTCAAACTAGTACTGCCGGATCCTAGAAACAAGTTAATCGACGCTTCCTCGACCCATTGTTTTTTGCAGCCAGTCTAGACCACCTTTTTGAGCATCTAATGGCATTAACGAGATATTATCTGCAACGATTAACATTTTTATCGGTAAAGCAATTAGACTGCAATTTATAAGAAAATTGGACGTGATGGTGTGCTCTTCCACGGTGCAAGGCTGAATCATCTGCATAATGAGTCATAAGAAAATATGCAGTTTTGTTCCGACAGTGTCATAACGGATGGTGCCATCAACTTAATTATCTTACATGCTTTTCAAGACAGGATGAAAGGAAATGTGCACATAAGTGGGGGAGATTGGGGCCAATGGTATATCACTGCCAAATCTTAAATTCACCAGCTCACAAATCCTTCAACACTTAGAGCACCCCATGCAAACTTAGCATTTTGAATCACAAAGAATATGAAACGCTAACCTGTTAAAGATGTCACTCGCTGTGTTTTCTGGCTATTGTTCAAGAGCACAGTCAATAGCAATTACTTTTAAAAAGAAAACAGAAAAATGCACATCTTTATCAACTACTTAGTATTTGCTCTGGATAGCTGGGTCATAATGTGCAAGCATCTGGGGGCAATTTGTTCCAGAGTGAATGCACGATTATCTCAGTTTATATCCAACCTGATGAGACCAAAATACAGAGTGTTATTTGTCTTTTTGAAATCTTCTTGAATCAGGAAGGGTTTCCCTTCAGATAAAAGCCAAAGTTGGACAAAGCTTCCACGATTGAGTCAAGAAGTTTATGAAATTTGAAGGCACTGTCAAAAAGTTTAAAGTAAAAAGCCAAAGAGTACAAGCATCAAAATATCATCTTACACATGGATGGAGAAACAAACACGACACATTCAGTAATTCCTTCATTTAATTGAGGAACATTATGTGCTCACCACAGCATTGTCACTCATTAAAGCTGAAGTTGCTGTCAAAGGTAATTCCACAGTTTATGCTGGATGTTAAAAGTCGTGACTGAAGGTGATTGTTCCATGGAGCCTGGATCTAAGTATCAGATATGCATTTACTTATATTAACATGTGACACACCATGAATTTCAAAGGCTCAGCAGCCTTGGACTTGACGACGCCTTGAAAATGTCAGATAAAAGGAAAGAATGTGAAGGACAAGATAAATACTCATCAAAGATAATGCTTATTTATTTTACTACATTATCAGTGAATGACACTGTGTTGGTGGTGTGAGTCCAGTAATGAATAACTATGGGTCTTCTTTATCAAGGAGAAGCTGCTGACATCATTGGGCATATATAGAGGACAGTGAGCAGATGAGAATGTTTAAGTGCTACTTTATATGAATTGGCACAAATGGAAAAGATGGTACTCACACAGAAAAGGAAAATAGACAGTGTCTGAAGAGATACCCTGAGAATCGAGCAGCGGTTCAGACACCGGTCAGCCTGCTGCAGGCTTGTCTGGCTCATCTCAGGCACGTTCCAGATGTCTGAATCCACAATCGGATTTTAAAGTTTTTGCCCTCACGAAAATATCGCCCTCTTCGCCTTGAGAAACCAACTTGGACTCCAAATATTGTGGTTCTCTGTGATGATGGTGATGGCTTATGTGTTATAAGTAATGGAGCAAGTGACGACACAAGCCAATCAAAGAAGTGATGGGAATTTGTAGCTTTGGTCAAACTCAGCACTTTTATCTCTATTCTACTAGAGGGTACACAGTGGTAGAAAAGTCCTTTTAAAAAGTGCATAATGTTATTCGCTAAATGTTACAACTCAACTCAGATTGACTTTGTTTACATCCACAAAATACATATTGCAATAAATCTGTCGTTTACTTACCATCTTATCATTGGTTGTAAAAGAAAATCTGAATGTGTGTGTGTGTGTGTGTGTGTGTGTGTGTGTGTGTGTGTGTGTGTGTGTGTGTGAAAATACATGTAATGAATTGAGGTGGACATATTAAAGTTTGACTGGTTTCTACTCATTCTCTGCCACATTGTTTTACTTATGTTAATTTGCTTTCTGAACAAATTAAGTCTGCTTTAGGACATTTCTAAGGTTTTCTTTTCTGGATTATAAATGGGAACCGTTTGTAGGGTAGCACGATATAGCGAATGCATTTTAAAGTACAAATGGTAGTGATATATCAGTCTTGACTCAGCTGCCATTTGAATGCCTTGTTGGTCTTGTATGTTGAGGTCTTTTGAATAGAATCACAACATCAAAAATTCCTTTTTTCATCCATTAATTTATTCAAAGGTAAGCACATTTCTGACAAACATAATCAAATAGTGCTGTATTTTAGTATAATATGAGATTTCTTTTTACTTGATGTTTTATAGTTCCACTTCACCACATTTGACAAATGTATTTGAATTCTTGCAGGACTTTAGAATTTCTCCACAGAAACCTGATACTATCAATGATTTTATAAGATATAGTTCAAATCAGAAATGTACAGACTTACTGGCGTTTGACATAGAGGAAGATCAATAACTGAAAACATATTTGTATATTGAAATTTTGTCCAAAGGTCTCAGCCAGATGATAGCTTTACAATGTTTCCAGAAGTGGCACACATGTTTAGTCTTCCTCAATAAGCTTATTCCGTGCAAAAGAAAGAATTATGGTTTGATAACTGAACATCAAAGGTCAAGGTAATCTCAATTGTCTCACAATTTTATGTGCACTTTATCTCCGAAAGGCTTTGAAGAAAATAGATTCACACAAGCTCAATCATAAGGTGGTACTTCAACGTCTAAGTTTCAGCGTTCATCAGTTACGTCTATGTACATATATATCTAAAGGATATTGCTTTTCATCAATCTTCGATAGCCACTTTATCCAAACAAATGTGACAGGACTGAAGACATACAACCAATTGGTCATCCATCATAATGAAGTCTTCACTCAGTACGTCTCTTCATTGGCTCCAGGCACAGTAGCCTAAAGAATTACCTTAAAGTGCTGTGAATAGTCAATACAGCACTACAACAGAGTCAGAGCTCTTCTGAATGTGGGCTTCTACTCACAATTGGATTGAAGGCTGGTGATGTTACTTCACTTACTGTAGTCCTCTACTCTCTGGAACAAAGTGTCTCTCAATATGAAACCAATCACAACAGTATCCACATCCAAAAGTTTTGGTACACTTTGATACCACAACTTTTTTGTTGGTGACCACGCTCACCGCTTTAAGACCACACTGGGTATTTAAAGCAAGATAAAACACAATGTCAGAAGGTTACAACCATGTGTAGCATCTTCCTTTGAAGATGACAGAAAATTTACACTTTAAAAGAAACCATAGTCACAAGATTTCAGTGCAAAAGAGAAGCACCGCTATGTAATGGATAAGGATATCAGATCATAGATGCTCAAAGGGAATTCTTTAGCCATGAGGAATAGAGACAGTGCTGATGGTGAAGGAGGCCCCACCTTGTTTCCATCAGCACATATGCATACACTCTGCTGTATTGTTTATATCCACTCTGTCAAAACCATCTGATTTTCAACTCTGATTGCACTGTGTCCAGTGATTTATGAAGAATATTTTTGTTTTTTTGATGCCCTAATCCTCCGCCTCCTTATGACTCGTTATTGAATCAGCCTGAGTCTTGCCAAGACTCTCATAAAACCATCATCCACTGCTCTGTTCCACCCCCAGCATCTACACTCCTGGGGTCCTACTATTCCTACCTTAATCTGGGTCATGGTTCCTTGACGTTGCTTCCCATTGTGTGTACTGTCTATTGTATATGCCTGCCATCTTTGGACAGTTTGCTACTCAGCTGTTCTTTGGCCTTGTTTGTATTATTACGAAGATCAAATAAAAAGGTTTAAAGTTGATTTTCAGTGTGGTTGAAATCTTGGGAAATCAACTCGTATCATAAAGTCCAAAGACGTCCAAGTCATTGTTTGTCAAGTAAGCTACCACTATGCAAGTTCTAAACAGACAAGAAAGACTCGGGGTAAAGAGACAGCAACAGTGGAGGCTAAAGCCAGGATCTACTAATATATGCAGACTGGAGACTTCAGGCTGCAACTGGTTCCAATGAAAAAAAAGAAAGAAAAAAGAAAAAAAAGATTCATGATTATCTTAGACTACTGATTTATCAAAAAAGTGGAGGGCATGCATAAATTGTGTGCTGTAATTTCCAGACGAGAAGCCGCGACTTCATACGCTTTGAACCCTGCTGCTTAAACAATGATGCAGCTAATTTATGCATTTTTACTGGTTAACAAGCTTCACGCTGCCAAAACATGGGTGATGCATTCAGGTACATCATGTAACGCTGACCTTTCTTTTTTTACTTTTTAAATTTGGTGGGTGCAGCTCATATTCAGGTGTGCTCAATAGTCTATATAGTCGGTATAAATGTTTATTTTTTTCCGGGTTTTTTTTCAATTGTATTTTTGATTGATCATACTGGTCCTTTAGTGCATGTTATTAGTTCATCAACCACTTTTGTGTGTTTCTGTGTCAAACATGTCGTTTGAAGTATTGGGGTCTCAAATGCAGATCTGTGGAAAATAATGAATTGCCTGGGCCACTGCCCATTTACCTCCTTGAGTGTGTTGTGTCAGGCGAGTGCTTGACACATGAAAATGACAAATGAATCACAGAGAAAATGAAGCACAAGCATAAGAGAGCCACTGGTACACAAATCCATTGTGGTAGAGTGGAAGTGCCTGCTCCATCTAATTACAACCAATGGAGGTTAATCCCTGCTTTTGGTTGAAAAAACAAATCTCAGTGGCTTCTCATTGTCCCTACTGCATCTATCATGTCTAGAAATATGTGCCAACTGAGAGGATATCCAGCCCACCTTTTGACCTCAAACCCTCATTCTGTCATTTAATCCTCTCTACATCCAGTTAGAAGCCTCTGTGTTAAAACAACATATCACTTTACGGTGATTGCAGTGACTCCAAAATCATTTCACATAAAACTAGCGTTTTAAGGATATTTGTGAAATATTCCTAATTTATATTGCAGTAGACTGCCTGCTTGGTCTATGATTTCACTATCACAAGCCTAAAACTGAGCTCTTAAGAGAAGTTAACATAACAACCACTTAATATCTTAATAGTCTCCATACTTGTATTGAGCCTCCTATGGGGTAATTATGATGGAATTAGACATCTGAATAAATGCTATCTCCAAGTTAACAAATTGCTGAGGACTCCAGCAGTAGCCGTGGCTATAATCGTCTCACAGGGGAGCTTTTAAATTAATGCGCCCACAAACATAAAGGCAAGTCAAAGCACATGAGCTCCACAGGACTGCATGATTGATGATGTGTTTACAGTATCTACAGAAATGAAGACATCTTTGGAGGAAATATTTAAATTAATGGTCCAGGCTCATGGCGTATGGAGTCAACCATGTCAGTAATTACGTGAGCTGAAGTCACATCACATAGACGGAGGCAATGCACATGCTTCAGTTTTACATGTGATCTGGTGACGAGGCTGATTTTCTACTTTTGTATGTAATGGTATAAATGTACCAGGCTCCACAAACTTATTTCAAAGGCAATTGCGATCATTATTTTTGAGTGATCTGTACCATAATGCAGGTTATCCCAGACACTTCAATCCTGCAGGGAGAACATTTTAACACATACAGATACCAAATAAGCAAACATTTTTGTGACAAAAAAAAATTCTCATGACAATTTTGATGAAGAAATAGCAGAAAATGTCTTTGTTTAGTTAGCATGAAATACCATAACTGGTTCAATGCAAATTAACATAGAATCCAATCAAATATTAGGCCAAGTGCAAGCAGATTGTCTTTTTCAATTTCCCAAGTAGAGATTTTTCTGTCAAGGTACCATGCTGCTGAAACACAAATACACTTGCACATTTCTGTGCACTGCTGAAAGTGTTGATCCTAAACTGATGTTTGAGCTGCTGCATGAGAAGCATATTCCGAGCTTAAGCCAAGATAAGCATACTACATCGATATCCTCATATGGTTTTCATCAGTTTGGTTTTCTCTGTACTAATATCTCGGAAGGTCAACATTGAGGATCGAACCACCAAGCAATGTTATTACAATTCAATTACATTTTTCTCTTAAAGCACTAAATTCAACACAATCATTTATAGGCACCTTTACAGAGAGAAACCTAAACATCGTAGAAGGTGACACTGAGTCAAAGGTGCAGTTTTCTCTTGTTTTTCCAAATGGAGCATCGTACTATAGTCCAGTGGTCCCCAACCTTTTTTCTTGAGGGACCCACATTTTTTGTAAACAGAAGGAACCTTATAGCACATTATGCTGCATATGAAATGCAGTTGCTTTTTTATACTCCGTTATAATGAGTTATTGTTCTCTGAGGGTAAACTCTGAGTTTACACATTGTCTCGGGGTGTTTGGTGGACTGGTACCGCTTCAGGTAACAGTTTCATTGCACTTTCACTGCAAAAGATTCTCACAGCTGTAATTTTGTCTATTGCTTATATGAAGCCATATTCTATGTAACTCTCTTGGTTCACTCTTTTTTATTTTCTCTCTTTTTGGCCGATTCAGCTTTCTCTTTGGCCTGACATGCTGCTTATTTCACAAGCTCACTTTTGCAGATACTTTTAGATTTTGTCTAAGTGACATAAGTGAAGGAAATGCAGATTCACCTATTTTTCAGACATAAATGTTTTTTACAACTTTTACAAGAAGGCTTCATGACCCCCCCGTGTTTACTAGATGCCAGCATGAGTTGCTTGTAGGTGTGAACAATGGTGATTAATTACTTTCTCCATGTGCCATAGGAACTCATGGTCTTTTCAACGTGCACCGTGCCTCAACACTTAATCAGCTGCCATTGGTTTCAGTGTCCGACAACCTATAGTTGCATAAAGTGATTTTGGTGATGTGTGATTATATAACTATTTTGAGTGTAAACATTGAAGTCCACAATAATGGTTTAAATGGAATAAAGAATTTAAATTGTCCCTGCTGATATGTTCACATAGCTCTTGTGGGGCGATGAGGAATAACAACATTATTCCCATGCTTGAGGATGCACAACATGATCACTCCAGTTACTATGCATTGAATATGTAATGCCAGAAATCCTTAAATTATGACCCTGATGGCATTATAGACCCATTGAATGTTCCCCATAGGATGAGTCAAGTATTTAGGGTTAGAATGACATCAGAATGTCAGCAAAACCAAAGCCTCAGGCACACAAAAATGGGCAGATTCAGACAGTTACAAGAACAAGTTTGTGCCTGAATTGACTAAGCTGGGTTTAGTAACGAGGTACTGACGTCACGTCTGGGCCGCAGCTTCCCTTCCTCGAGCTTCTAAAATCTATGAAACCTCTTACTGAGGATTTTTCTCAGCTGTCTCGCTGAGAAATTAAACAAGTCACTTAGTCAAACCGGCATCTTTGGGAGTGCGTGGCATTAGAAATGAAAACCTTCTGAAATAAAAAAAACTAACTATGTTTACGTCTGTGAGAAATGTAACGTCAAGTGGATTAAATTCAGTGGGAACATTTTAGCAGTTCAGAAAATGTGACATTCCTTGCAGTTAAAAATAATGAATAAATCAGGGAGCACATCTGAAAAAGCAGAGAACTGGGGTTTGCATGCTTGATTTTGTGTATTCTGTTACACTTTGCTAAAGTTAAAGTGTATTTCTCTGGAGCCCGACTGCACTTCAGATGGTTTGAGTTGATGCTGAGCCTGTGAGGGTGTCATTTTTTGCAAAAGATTAACACTGAGCCAAAAAGTATCAAGCGGAATGTAGTGAATTATTCTGACAGCGTCGAAGAGCAGATGTCGCTTCCATTTAGAACTTTCACTCACACGACGCAGGGAGAGTCGTACACAAATACACACATGCAAACACCTGACTCAGATATGGTGAGAACCACTTTTTACAGTTCTTCTCTCTACAAAGCCACAGGTGACAGAGGGTGTGTGAATATGACGGTGTCAGATTGAAATAATGGTGTAGAAAGAGGAGATGAAACTTGTCTTCGGGCTTACTGCATTTATAGTTATCACGGCAGAAGCACATGGATAAATTAAGCAGGGCGGAGCTGTGTAAAATCGCACTTGTGTGATTTATCTAAAGGACCATATGTGTGGCAGATTAAAGTACCAAACACCAGATTAAAAGACTGCCATCTCTGCTATAACTGAGGTCTAATGAAGAAAATGTGACAGCGTCTCCTTTTTACAGCGAGAGAGTAATATATTTCAGGCCCTCTAGCTTTTCATCAGAGATACAGTCATGTGCAAAATCTAACTACGGAGAAATTGATGACATATTTGGACCATCAAGCATCTGATCCTCTCTGAAGCAGCACTGCTATTAATAAAGGTGACACAGTCAAACATATGACTCATCGTGCTGACATTTTGCACTTGCTGTAATAACACATGCAAATGCAAAGTGCATTCTCACATTTGCCACTTCTTAAAGCAAATAAACTTTAAGTAATAGGTTCAAACAGTGAATGATTTCATCTTTGATTCCAGTGCATTCAGCACAAGGAAATCTCCATTACAACTCAAGACGGCCAATGCCGTTTGCAGTTGTAGTTTTAGTTTGTCCCTTGAACCATAAGTAGTTTGATAAAATAATGATGGCATACAGTCCTGGGAGGTGCCAGTGCTGATGAGGTGATGGTGGAGGAAAGTTGTCACGGATCCTGATGGTGTGGATAAATGAAGGCCAGGACCCAGTTATATCTCAGAACTTTAGTATATTGATATACAGAGTTAATGTTTGTAGAATCACCTGCTCTCAAGATGCTCTGTTATTGCACTTTTTTGCTGAAAAAACACAGTTTGATCACACAGTTTTATCAGATAAGTTGATTCAACATCTATACGCAGCTTTTAGAACCAGTGGTGTCAAAGTCCATGAGTCCACAATCACAGCAAATAAAATGGAGATACCACGAATTTGAGTATTGAATGTCATAGGAAAAAGCCTTTGGAGTCGTTATGATGGCTGAGCTCCTCAATCCATTGCAAAGGGAGTGATCTCATTCTGTAAGCATGACGCAAAATTTCTCATCATAGGGGAGCATGGGGATGTGGACCTGCTGGTAAAGAGGCCTTTGCATTCTTTGCATCACAGCTCAGCTCCCTCTTCATCACAACAATATTGATATCACAAGCTGCATACAGCTGCATCTACAAATCTGCAGCTGATCTCATGATCCCTCCTCTCATCAGTTTATAAGACCTTAAGATTATTGATTTCCTATAAATTCAGTTGTGCCAGGTTTGGAGTAAAGACACAGATTAAGACATGAGGAAGTCTGCAGACGAGCATTGTGGAGAGTATGTTAAAGGTCTAAATGCAAGGAAGAAAGGGTAGGTAGAGTTTGTTGCAGACCGAGATGTTGTGATGCAGACCAGGATTGGAACTGGAGTGTTGAGAGCAAGCAAGGGAGTAGTCATGCAAGCAAGTGTCAGAGCCAGTAGTAGAACTGTAAAAGAGTCGACAGAGGCTTCAGGGTGCACTTAACTTTAGCATATAACTAAATGCAACAAATTGAAGAAAGAACTAAGATAATAGGAGGTTTTCACAGTCCTTGCGTGAGCGACAGGCTGAGTATTGGACAGTTTTTTTTTGCTGCTTGTTGTTAAGCCCAAGAAGCGTTTGCAGTGGTTGTCAGTACTGAACACAGGCTGTTGTGCTTCAACACGGTGAGACGTACAGAATACGGCTTGGAAATGTGAGTGAAATTAAGCTGCTGTGTCCTTTACAGGCTTTCTTAAAGCAGAACAGTCCTCTGTGCGTGCGGATGAGTGTCCCAACCTGAGCCAAGTTGTGAAAAATCCCTGTATAGCTGTGGAACAAAAATAGAGCAGCCAAAAGAAGAAAAAAAAAAAAAAATGAATGTAATTTATTGCTTGAACAAAG
Organism: Blennius ocellaris; assembly: GCF_963422515.1. Lineage (NCBI taxonomy): Eukaryota > Metazoa > Chordata > Actinopteri > Blenniiformes > Blenniidae > Blennius > Blennius ocellaris. The sequence goes on from NC_137656.1 coordinate 6,836,927, forward strand.
TAGAAATTGTGTCCTGAATATTAATTGGCAGCTTGGAGAAAAGTAGATGGTGAAAAACAAGCTGCTTATGAGCATGTGTCACGGTTCAGTTACTAAAAGTTTGCATTCATGCACTGGTAATAAGATTATCCACAATTGGGATTATGAATGTCACGTTATCAATATCACTACACCAACTCCTATCAAAGCATGCCATCTTCCGCAAGACAATATCCGCCGTCTATCTGAGCTGCTTTGAAGTTGCACCACCTGCCCTGTCTCCTCCTCGTTGATACCATCAGACAGAGCTGCTGCCGCCTCGCTTTTTCTTTTTTCCTTTAACCAGCTGTCATGTTCCCCTCAGCCCCGCATTATGTGAGTCCTGAACTGTTGCTTAGATTGTGGCCCACAGTAAGTGTAACATAGGAAAGGTCACTAGAAGTACAGAACGGGCCATACATCATGGCATAGCCACAACCTGCCAGATGGCACGTTTCAAAATGCCACAGATCTCAGTGATGCTGTCACTCAGATGCGGTGCTCACCAATTCAAAATGATATCACTCCATGGTTTAAGTTGCCCTGATTTTATTTTTGGTTTTTTTTCTCCTTCTGCTGAACTCCTCCTGCAGGAATCATGATTACTCTGGACAGGTGTTTCAAATTTACTCATTTTTGATTTCTAATTACAATAACAAATGAGATGCCCGACTCACTGCAGTTATGCTGAGCACCACACAGCTGTAGCTACTGAGTGGATTTCATTTATCCAATCGACAGTGAGATTGCTTGTGTTGTTTATGACGGTTCATTAGCATGCGCTGCGCACTCGCCCCCTGTGGGAATGGGTCATCATTAGCATTATTAGCTGTGGTTTTCCTGGCTTGACACGGGGCAGTGTCTCCACCGTAAAAGGTCTTTTAGGCAGCAGTCAGTGGAAATGTACATTTTCACTGGCCTAAGTAAGTTTATGTACTTTGCAGGCAAAAGTGTTCCAAAAGATTGTTGCTTTTACTCTTGTCGACAGGCTGAGCTGTAATGATGTGCAGTTTGTGCGATAAACAGAAGTGGGAATGTTTTCATTGGAGGGAAAGAAAGGTGGGCTGGTCTACAGTTTTAACTTCTCAGTGAGTTTCGCATTATCAAGCCAATTTATTCTGGTTTATAATGTCCTGCAAGAGTGCAGGCCACATGAATTGAGAAAGACATTGATGTGACTCGTGAGCAGCAGCTTTTACAATAAATGAGGCTAATTGTGACAATTGGATCAACTGTACATGGAACATACAGTACAGTATAGTGAACTTTTCATTTTCATTTTGACACATCACTGATTTGGACAGGTCTATTTGTGGTTACACAAGCACACTGCCTATATACAGTAGGAAAAAACAAATTGACAAGACATACATAGATGTAGACAATCAAGGAGAGGAGAGCTGAATGTACAGTGTGTAGCACAGTGTAGACAATAAGCACAAGACGAGATACTCACTTGACGGCAGACACCAACAATGACTACAAACTACAATTCAAACACAAGACATGACAAGATAAAACTACATAAATGAATTGACCAGGGATGGATGATATGACTCAGGTCCCATTACTGACCTCAATTGAAGTAAAAATGCTTTGTTTCATAAAAGGTTTTGCAGTTAAATGGCAGTGTACTGAAAATTATGTCCATTCACACACTACCTTTTTTTTAATGGTTACTGCTAATGTACATTTTTACTGTATGCTATAGTATTTGTAAATATGTCGTGGGACTGCAGGTGGAAACTAGCTACGCAAGCTAGTTAAAATGTGGTACAAAGCATCTATTATTCAAGATTAATGTTTTTGTAAATGATCCCTGAAATAAACTAAATAAATAAATATACAGGAACAGCAGAAAAGCTGTCGTTAACATGCAGAGCCAAGAGTTGGGACTGAAATCACACAGACATCCATGCAGAATATTCTATGAATATTAACAATGGCGAGTACACAGATGTTCATATGGACACGTGACACGCCCATTGTTGTTACTGTCCATCTACTTTTGCATATGCAAAAGAACTATTTACCATGGACATGGTGCACAGTAGCAGTGTTTCAGAACGTGTTTTCTGCCCAGACAAAGAGACAGTCAGAGCATTTTCAAAACGTTTTACCCTGAGAGCCGTTTTCAAACATTTGCGTTTTCACGAGCTTTTCACATGCCACCTTTTTAAAGTGGATCAGAGCTGCTGTGGTGACAGTCAGGGGACAATACCTGTGGACACGGAAAGTTTGACTTATGGGAGAAAAAGGATAGTTAGAAAATATATCTTACCTCAGTTTTTGGTATTTAATAGTCCCAAAGGCTCTTCAGCTATTGAAAGGTGCAATATGTTCTCTTGAAGGTGTCTCGATATTCAGATATTAAACAGAAACTGCCTCATGTTAAATCAGGTGGATATTTGTTGATTTCGTCTGAAGGACTTTGGTACTATATTTCAAAACAACTCTAATTTCCTTATTGAGATAAAAGACGCTTCTGCTTGTCAAAATAAAAAAAATTTGATTTGCTGCCTCATCATTTAGATGATGTGTTTGTTCTCCTTCTTTAGGATTTGCTTTCAGTATCTAAAATCCCTGTATCTCTAAAGACATGATTCATTTTGGTGGCATGATAAATTGGAGTTGTTAAATAAATGTGAATCTAAATGTTAGCTTTGAAAATGAGTGAATAAGAATAGAGCAAACATAGAGGCAAAGTCATTGCTTACAAAATGATGTGTGGTGGTATTTAAAAAAAGTAATGGAAATAAACAAAGGTCATAATAAATATACTACAAATGAGTCAACACCTCTCTGGAATCTGTCAGGTGCCAATCAAAACTAATGAGACTGGGTCAGTGAAAACAGACAGTCAGTTTTATGTTTAGCAAGGTAAGGTTTGTTGCTTGAATCAATTGAATTGAATCAAGTTCGATATCTTGGACAGGAAATTGGACATACAACTGTTCGGAGTCATGGAGTTACTGTTTGTGGATAAGGAGTGGTGATGCTTTGAATTGTGGTTTTGAAAGTCGTTAATAAAGGAAGTTACAGTGGGGCGGGGGGGGAGACTACTAATTTCCTTTCACGTTCAAGGCCCCAGCACAACTCTCATGGTGTTGGTGTAACCAGAGCCTGGGCGCCAGCCAGTCACAACAATGGCAGCATCACCAGACTTTTGAAGAATTTGCGGTGCTTGCCAGCCTCCAGGGCAAAGTTGACGCGCAGATCAACATCCTCGGCCCAGACATAAGTCATTTAGAATGGATGAGGTAAACAATAATAATGGGGAAACACTGCAGAAATTTCAGCAATAAAGGCTTAGAAAAAAAGTCAGGAATTAGGGAGCATCAATGTCTGGGTGGGTGAAGACAGGGTCCTTACTTTGTTAGGAAGTCTACATATGTATGGAGACATGATGGTTGTGACACTCAACACTTATTTGGCTAATATGTTCAATTTTGAGTTATATAGGGTATATAGCGCTGAAGCCCATCCTGTCTAATTCACGTTGAGGGCAGGAACTTGCTAGTTCAACTCAGTGGTTTCCCTTCAGGATCCGTGTGTGTTCACATGAGAGGGGCGGAGTTTGCAACATCTGACCAGTCACACACACAAAGAAATCCTGCAGCACAGTTAACAGATTACTGAAGGAGCAGTTATTCTCGGAGCACATGAATAATTAAATCCCATCCACCAGGCCAAAAGCAACACTGTTGCCGCGTCCAAAGCCAGAACATTCCCGACTTGTTAATGTGCGACTTCATAAGATTATACAATATTATTTCATCTGCGATAAAAACGGACATTTTCCAAGAGATCTGATTGGTCAGGAGGCAGAGCTCTGACTGCTTATTGAGAACAAAACCTGCTCGGGAACAGGTTAGACATTGAGCATAAGATGCCAGGGTGATTTATTCCGGTAAGAAGTGAGCGAGCGTTGTAGTACAGAAAACCCAGGGTTAATCCTTGAAGTTATCTCAATAAAAGAAAATCAGGCATCGCAATACAGGCATCTGGACAGATTCAGTCCATAACAGGGCAAACACGTAGAAACAGACAACCACACATGCTCACATTCACACCTTGGGTCAATTTAGGGTCACTACTTAACCTCACATGCATGTTTTTTGACAATGGGAGAAAACCAGAGAACCTAGAGAAAATACACGCCAGTGCAAACATTAAAACTCCACACAGAAAGGCCTCTGCTGATATGAGAACCTACAACATTCTCGTTCTGAGGCAAGAGCGTTAAATCAATCGATTTCATATATTTTGTCTGGAGAGGTTCTTTTTCATTTACTACAGTCACAGAGAATGGAAAATCCCACATGGAAATGTTCAAAAGATTTGTCGAAATTGTCCTCAATCCTGTTCTTGGTCAAATCTATTCCGGCAGTAATTCATATCAATGAGGCTGAATTATCACCACAACAATGTGATAGTACTGTTGATAATAAACATTTGGCCCTGGATTTTTGGTTCTCGACACGTTGTTTGAAATTTTGGAGCGAAAATATGAGAATTGGAAATTCTCTACATTCTAACTACCAACTTGCAACCAGCTCGACGAGAAACAGCAATTCAGCGCTGGGAAAAACAAAAAAGGGCACAATTTTGTGTTGAGAGTGATGGATTTCAGGACGCTACAATCATCATCATGTAAAGAAAGTGTGGCCGCAGCTCGTAGAATGCAATCTGTTCATTCATGGAAGTAGTTATGAGGAAATGCTAATGCTGAGCAGATGTCCAAACAGACGTCAACACGGAGTGAAAAATCCAATTGAGCTTGTTATCGAGTCCTCACTTTGGCAGATAGGCTCACTAGCAAATGATTAGTCTCATTAGCATTTCTGTTGTGTTTTATTTTCTCCCTGAAGACAAATCTTTGCACCAAATGCAGCAAACTCAAAGATAAGTTTACCCAAAAGTCTTATAGTTGTAGAACATGTAGTGACAAAAGATTATCAGATATACAGAAACTTGTAAAAAGTTGAATACAATCTGAAAAGACCAATCAAAGAGTAAAGAGTAAAATAAAAGCAGATCACATGACTGTGGAATTTAACAAATAGAGGGAGGCTGCTATAGTGTCATGTGAAGAGAAGATCATCATTCAGATGTGTGCTCTTTTGACGATCTTTTATTCTGTTACCAAGACCTTTCATCATGTACAATGTGTTTTATTAATAAAATATTCAGGAGCTCCAAATACATATCTGAATGCAGAGGCCAAAATCTTTTTACACCCTTAGGCAACAGTGCTTTAAAATTAATACAAATCTCAGGGGGAAATCACTTCTCAGGGGGAAATCACTTACTCCAGTAACACAGTGTTTACCATCATCAGCGGATACAGTTCATCAGTGCATTCACAAATACTGCCACAAGAAAATGTGATTTCTGTTATTTTGTTTACAGTTGTAGGCTTCTAAGCAATGGAGGCCCGTTCCAGGTCTGATTAACATGTTCAGCAGCAATTTGCCGTGTGTCTTATGTATGGTACAGTGTAACGATGGTATAATGTGTCATGATGCATTAGTGACACGGACGGATCGCGATGAACCCAAACACATATCAGGTTATTGACAGAGTTTATTTAAAGCAAGGCGTACAAAACCAGAAGGAAGATCCACACATAAATCCAAAGATCACACAGGGGAAAGGCTGGGCGTCACAAGACAAGCTACAAATGATAATCAAGCACTGAGACAAGAGGAAGAGGGGCTTAAATACACAAGGGAAGGGCAGACACAGGTGATTCAAATCAACACTAATCAGACACACACAGGAGGAGTGAAAACAGGAAGCTGACTTTGTTTCAATGTCAATGGGAAAACATTTTTTTATGAAATAATGCTACTGTCCTTGCACACCATGGCTGTAATAAATAGTTCTTGTGCACATATGTGAATAGATGGATATCAACAACATTGATGGTCTCCAGAGTGGCATGGCTCTTAGTTCATATTCTCCTGGAATTTGGCAGTTGTCTTTAAGTGTACTCGCAATTGTTAATGTTGAGAGCATATTGTTTTCTGCATGCGTGTATGGGTTTATCCCCAAAACAACCAACAGCACCAACTCATGTCTGGCATGCTCACTCCATTGTTTTCAGTGTTTCTGCTGTTTCCGTGTAAACGGACACCATTTTCAAAAGTTTCTGTCTAATTAAAAAAATGCTTCTTAAAGGAAAATGCAAAAACGTGCACTGACTTAAACTATAATGGAACATGTCAGACACATGAAACATGCAGTTCACTGACTTTAAAATTAAGTGGAAACTGAAAAAGTGAGCTTCACAACAAAACAGGCTGATTGCACAAACATGTTGGTGACCAAAACGACAAAAGTCAGGAAATGCAAGATAGAACTGGAGAACAGACAATTTTAATGCGACACCCAAAATCTAGGTGAGACACTGAGGCAGAACTGAATAGACATAGCACCAGCAGTTGAGAGGCAGGAAGGACATCTCCAAGTGGAGTATGATGGAGGGATATCTTCATGGCCGATGCTCCTCTTGGAGCCAAGCGCAAGAAAAAGTAACTACCTCAAATCTAGTGAGTGGCTCCGCTGTTGTTATGTTTTCTCTATTTGACACTGAGTGAAAAATGTTTGGAGACCCTGGATATAATAACCAGTGAGACCATGTTATTGGAAATTATGTGGGTTTCTAAAGTTGAAGGGTTCTGATTGTTGGGCAATTTGTAGCTCATGCTGTCAATTGTTTTTTTTATCGTCTTGGCCAAAAATTACTTTTCTTTCATATGTGAGATTGTGTCTCTCTGAAAATATACCCGATAAACAAGGTTTGCAAAAATGTTGAGGTTAACTATCTATAAAATGGATCAAAAGAAGCAGAATAATCTCCACATGAAGAGACAAAAGCTAAAAGGTAATCTGCATGTGCAAGTCTACTGGAGTCAGTGAGCATTGGGCATTTAAGGAGAGAATCCGATATGGACATTTTGACATTTATTTAGATTCATAGATTCACAATAACTGAACTACAAGCTCCTACATGCAAGATGAAAACAAGATGCAGACACACCCTGGTCATCTGTGAAGTGAACCAAGTTTATTTTAGGATGAGAAGGAGTGAAGAATAAAATATGTCTGATGGATCTTTCCATGCTGCACCCCCCAACAACCGCGTAGAGGGACCATTTAGAGTGAAGTGTGAAGCCAGTGTCAGTGCTGGACAATATATTGAGGTACATCGCTGCATCTTGAACCACTCGAGCTGGGATACAGAGCCCCAGATGTGACAGAGAAACACCCTCTGGGGACGATTCCACAGAGGGTTCTAGCTAAAGATGCTCACTACGACAGCGACTGCAGTGCTTGTGCCTGAATATATCAAAACCAGTGAGCACAGATATGTTCTTGGAAACAACCTATATGGATTCAGCTGGTGAAACATCCATGGTACTGATAGTTAGACCTCATCTGGACAGCTTGGACGGATTTCATGAATTCTGTAAGAAATGGACAAACCATATTCTGCGTGCATTCGAAAAGCAGGACTGCAGAAAAAGAGTGCAAAGCAGGCCAACCCCTTCACTGCCAGCATGAAGCCAAAATATAAAGGAAGACAATGAGCAGTTGAGTTACTAAAATTGTGTGGGATGAGGAGAAGAGGAAATATTTCACTTTGAAAAAAGAACATCACATTTCAAAGTACACAAATTGTTTATTAAAATGTTCCAGTGGTCTTCTCGCTGCGACCCAGCTTTTAACAAAAGTCGCATTGTACTGGCCATTTTCTTGTACATGATTGCAGTAACATTTGCTTGCATTGTACAACTTCTATGGATTAAGTGTTTCTTAAAAGCGCTGACAATTTACTGGAATACAATGTAATGCACTGTTACAACATACAAAACTAATCCAGCCACATTTATTTGCATTGTCAACAGGAGCAGTTTACCTGTATGAAGCACACACGCATATATTTCACATACAATCCATAGAGTAAATAAAAAGTGGCCCCATTTAAAGCCGGAAATGTAATTGTTGAAAGAAAAAATGTAAACTAAAAGGCTGAAAAATTGTTTTGAATTGTGAGTTTATTTATGATCACAATAACATCAAAAAAGAAGATTGCATGACGCAAGTTGTACAAAATATTAAGAAATTACAAAATACTAAGAAATTACATTGATGTGAGTCCAGTTTGGGTATCATTGCATTTTGAGAATCTCGTACGTCAATAGATGATTTTACCTTCATAAAATGTATGTTCTGTTTTTTCCAACTGTTTTAAATGTCTATCAAGCATAACTACCGGACCAAGAGGAGACTCTTGCGTTTAAATGTTGAGCTTTTGAGGCTCCCCAGTCCTGGAGGAAATCATTCTCTTTCCCACTTCTGTGCTGACTTACTCCCAGAGCGACAGTCAAAACGTCAATATAATATTTGGTCACTTAAAAAAAAAAAGACAACAAAAAAATCCTCCTGCACTTCCTCTTCGATAGCGTGGGATTGACACCAAAGCATGCTCGTGCTGTTACATTTCCTCTCAACCTCACTGTAGATGGGCTGACACATTTTGACATTACATTACTTTATAATTGGTTACTCCCTGTGCAGGAAAACACACCACCAGATAACAAAATAGACCAAGAAATTGAAGCTGCATCGCCAGCAGCTGTATTATACCAGTGTTAAAATGTTTCACAGCAGATTGTTCCTTTTAAATAACCCCAGGGGAGGGCCGACGAGGGGTGTACGTGTGTGTGTGCGTGTGCGTTTTTGTGTGTGTCTCTCTGTGTGTTTTTATGTAATGTGTCTTGGCTGGCAGGAGCAGTTGCATAACAACAACAGAAGCGGGTGGCGGTGTCCAGCCGTGAGCACATAAGGATTAGGAGAAACTCACCCTACAGAGATCTGGGTTAATTAAAACTATTTTGGTGAGCTTGGCGACCTACCCAGCAAGATGCAAAGAGATGCTGCCTCCATCTGTTTAAGCAACAATAAAGCTGCAGCCTGCACTCTGGCTCAGTTTTAACGCATGGGCATACAGTAAATACTGGCTGGATTGTACGCTTTTGGCAACTGTTTATTATCCTGCAGCCAAGCAGAACCCATGTGTCGTGTGATAACATGACACGAGTTGCAGAAGGGTACCAATGTGCTGTCTTTTTTTTTTTTTTTCCTGGGGTACGTTTCTACACTAATAATATTCTATGAATAATGATAAACACTTTTTTTTTTTAATCAACTTCTGTATGTGTATCTGAACTGGAACTTCGCTGTCGAGCCAGTTGTAGCAACATTGTTGGAAATATGACTCTGCCACACTTGTTTGCTTTAGTCATGACAGCCTGTCAAACTATTGACAACAAGAAAAGGAAGCTACCAAGCCTCTGAGCAAAACTAGCAATAACATTTAACATTTATTCTGGGCTAATACATTAATACATCTCAACTGTTGTGTGGCTTACAAAACTAGCACAAAAGCTTGAAATACAGAGACTAGAGTTTCACAAATCTTTTTGTGTATAGTCAAGGTAATGCTTACCAAGCTAAAGGATTGTAGTTCATTGTAATGGTGTTGTTAATTTCAACGTTAAGTCACAACACAGGAGTCCAAAGACTGACCTTCAACCAGCCGAGATAATGCTAATGGTGTTAGTCTTTCAAATGTTGAATCACAGCTGTGACACCCTTTGGCCGTGCACTGAAGGAACACCAATTACCATTATTCAAAAAATGTTTTCTCGTCTTCTGAAGGGTTTTGGCTCAAGTTATGTAAGCAGGTCTTTGACAGAAATTCTCACCTGCTGTTCCTGTAAACTATAACTCAGTATAATCTATTATATTAAAATAAGACCTTAGAAGACTGTATCTACCATCCAGCTGGCCTACATTCATTGTAATAAATTCTTGAAGATAATTGTGTATAAGCACTCAATTTTGAAAGTCTGACTTTTCATTTTATTAATCTGTATTGGTCTTCTGTACATACACTTGATTAAATATGGTCAGTGGCTTTTCTCGCCTGAGTACTCGGAGGGCATGTGGATTGATACAAGAGAGAAAAGTTCAAACGCCTACCGTTAGAAATGAGGGCATAATTATTGGAAGTATCGGGAAAGCAACGTGTTCGACGATGAAAAGTAGGTTTATTTAACTAAATCTGCTTTTCTTCACAACCATCGAGAATAGAAATGTGATGGATTTATTTTTCAGCCCTGGATGGATTTCAATTTTAGAAGCAGGCTGAGACACATATTGGCTGAATTTGTGTCTGTCTCTTTTTCTCTCTCCCACACACACACACACACACACACACACACACACACACACACACACACACACACACACACACACACACACACACACACACACACACACACACACACACACACACACACACACACACACACACACACACACACACACACACACACACACACACACCTTTCCCACCCTGCATCATTTACCCTGTGTCCTTCAGGGTCGCTCGCTCCTATGCATGCAGCGCCGCCACTTTCTCACATACATCTTCCTCCCGCCGTGTTGGCCTCCCTCCTTTTCCCCTTTTCAGCACCAACTCACACACATTTTCTGTGTCTGTCTCTTTCCGTTCCTCTCTCTGATCTCTATCCTCCTGAGCATGTCTTGGAGGCAGATTGGCTGCAGCCAGCCAGGCAGCTGTGTGTTGTTGGTCCTGTGCCACCGCAGAGGCGCTTTGGCTAACCCGCTATCTATTTGTTTAGAGGAATTAAAGGATGCACTCTCTCCAGGGACCTCTGGCCTGAGAGTCGCCAGAGGGGGGCCTGTATCAGAAATTGCACTCAGTAAACACACTCACACAGGAGTAGTTAGACTGAGATGGACTTCCACTCAGAGGAAAAAAAAGAAATAAGACACAACTCATCATCCATCTCGTATCTTTGCAATGATCGCTGCTTCTGATCCCTGGTGGATGCTGACCACTGCATCAGCACCCGGGTGGAGCTTACACATGTGGACTATTTGAGTTAGTTCTCATGGGTGTCGTTGTACTTGCTACTTGACTGTGTTCAACCCCTCCCTTCACTCTCGAAACACTCATGGGAAATGACAAAAATGATTCAATACCCTTTTCTGCCACGCAGCTTGCTCCGCATGTTAATGCCATCCATTCCTGATTTTCTTCAAATGCTTTTAGTTATGGTGCATTGTGGAAATTGGTTTCCCTTATGGCTGAATCTGCAACTCACTATGAATATGTAAGACGTGACACTACATATATACAATTTGTGCTCAAATAAGCAGATGAGAAAGTGGTTCTGAGCCACATGAATAAAAGAAATGAATGTGACAATCAGATCTTTTAAGGCTTTCAGGCTGTTGGTTCAGGAACTGCCTCACTGCCTCTCCCCAGGTTAAATGAGCTCTGCAATGTTCTTTTGTCATTTTCAATGTTTGGACAGCGTGCCGCATTTCCAAAGGTAAGTCCATAACTTACCCAGCGGGTGGTTGGAAAAACCTAATTTACGTCTGTCCACTCACCTCGATGGTCACAATTGAGGGTCTCAGCACAGTGACGCATGTACACGTGGCCAGCTCGGCTTCTGGTGGGACAGCGAGTCGAGCGCACACAGGCTGGTTTCGGCAAGTATTGCACACAATGTCTTTGAGGAATCGAGCGACTCTGAGGCCAAGAAAAATGTGAAATTTAATTCTGACAAAAGACTGGCTGAACAGTTGTGCTAGGGAGTTCTGTAAAATCTGGCCAGCTTACAGAACAAATGCGAGCTGGAAAATACAGCACGCAGAGCATAGGGTAACACAAAACACAGAGCTGCTGCTAATTAGCCGATATCGTGTTGGTTCCAGGAGCTCTGCGCAGTCGATGCACGAGCTGCTGTGAAGTAGGCTAATGCTAAACTTCTCAAGGAGTAATTATGTTGTATACTGGGGGAAAAGAAACAACCGTCTATATCCATACAGCAGGAAATAAAGGGTGAGACAGCAAGCTCGGCACTGACTAATCATTATTGATGGAGATTCACTTTCACTTAGCAACCGGTTGGCTGGCTGGCTGACTGCCGGTGCTCAGAAGAGGGGGGACCGCGCGTGAAACACCATTGGCTGGTTTTCATGCCCCATTGAAGCAATCAAGGTGACAGTGCAGATGTCTCCTGTTGGGTGCTGCCGAAAACCTTTATGGCGACCCAGGTGAAAATTTAGTCCACTTCCATTGCACACGCAATTCCTTCCACTTCAAAGCGCTGGGTTTGAGCGAAGCGTCCAGATTAACTTCCATCATATCGACATTAAAGCGCTCCCGGGTGGAGTGACAGTCGCAGCCCCCGACATGGCTCTTTTTTGAGCACTTCCATTGTGTGTGAAAACTCCCAAAGTATTTTGAAGTTTAGCTTCTCCTCGGGGCAATGAGAAGAAGGACAAGCTCCAGTGAGGAAGTCTGCATAAATCATGTGGATGTATTTGCTTGTGTTCTTACGCTCATGCTCCGCCGGTTCTCACTGAGCTATGTACTCATGAATAATCATGGGTCATTCTATATTTGATCTTTATTAACCCTTTCATCGACACAAACAAAGCTGAGAAGTTCCCTCTTGTCACACTTCACATGGTGCCGTGAGTCGCTATCATCAGCGTGTGTGTGTGTGTGTGTGTGTGTATATGTGTGTGTGTGTGTTTGCAGGCTTCATGTGTTCACTGTGCACCTGAGCATGAAAGCCTGTACCAGATCTAGTCATGCTTCAGTCACAAGAACATCCCCGCTGCGAGTTGTCCTTACAGGTGAGAGGTCTGCTGAGGCAGGGGAAGTCCACTGTAGGCTGCAAACACTCATGCAAGCTCTCCACACGCAAAGTACGGTACAGCAGTGCGTGTTGCCCGCAGTCAGTCTTGTCACATGGCAGGGCAATCAACCTCGAGTCAGCATGTTTAATATGCGAAGAGAGGAAATGCACGATATGGAGCATCAGTTTAGTCATTTCTTTGCGAGAACAAAACAAATGTATTCCACATAAAGTATATAATAACTCAAAGGTACAATAGTAAAACATTTCCTTAATTGAAATTGATTAGGACAGGAACTATAAGAGTCTTCAAATTAGACCAGGAAATAGTTAAGATTCTATTGTATAGCCTCATCTGTATGTCCAGTTTATGAAGCCATTTCTCTATCTGCAGAAATAAGATGCAATTCTGCATGTTCCAGCTCCATACTGGTTATAGTTATAATAACTGTGACTGATGATGTTAAACATTCAGTGTATACTCTCACTAAATGAACACTGATTGTATGGTAGGACAGCAAAATGTATGGCAAATGTATTATTATCACAGCATGTGGAAAATGCATATTGTAAAAGACTGAATGAACTGCAGTGGGACAGGAGAGAATATCATTTCCTGTTTGGCTTGGCTTTCTTGTGTTTTGCGACTCAGTTTAGACTATATACTACTTTTTCACGACAGATTCTAGATTTTCAACGTTGGATTTAGAATTGAACCTTGGTTCTGGACACTCTCTGGCTCTGTTACTGTATATACAGATCACCATGCACTAATATTTAATTATTTAAAGAATGGATTGAAGCCTGTTTTTCAAAATTATTCAGAAAACTGTTTTCTTCTGTGGTGATATCAACATTTATTTATTAAACCCAAATAACCACAAATCAATGGTATATTACACTTCATAGAGAGTTCACAAGAAAAGGAAATTAGAAAACAGAAATTTCATTAGAAAATAATAATATGAAAGGAATGTGGGATCTATGAAATAACATGTTTAGAAATGGCACCCGACATGATTATCCTTAGTACTTTTTTTGACAAAACCAGGAAAAAAAAGACAACGTGGATGATATAGTTACTTGTTTTAACCATATTTTCATCAGTGTCGGATCAAAATTGGCAAAATAATTTCCTGATCTATCGCCAGCTCAGGACTGTAATGATAATCTCATTGAAACAAACCAAAGTTGAACGCTTCTCGCAGCAGTGGAAGAAAAACACTGGTATGAAAATGTAAAAAGGGAATTTCAAAACCTCTCAATTTCATCTGTGATTTATCATTCCAAACTGTTACATCTCCGAACAAAATGAAAGTAGCTAAAGTTGTGCTGCAATATAAAACTGGGTATAGAGACCACTTCACAAACTACAGGCTGGTTTCTTCACTACCACAACTCTCAAAAATAAATTTTTTTTTAAAGTGTTTAGTAGTCGACTTGACAAATTCATGGAAAAACATGAATTATTGGTCCACAGTCAATATAGATTCAGATCAAAGAGCACATCATCTTCTAAATGTAATCAATTGAGAAAATCATGAACGCTATAGATCAGAAACTATACACAGTTGGAATACTCATCAATCCCCCAAAAAAAGCTTCTGTCACAATCAACCAAAACATATTAATCAACAAACTGGAGCCCTGTGGGATCAGAGGAATAGTTCTCCGCTGGGCAAAAGGTAATCTAAAGAGCAAGATGGATCCATGAAGCTGGGAAACTTTATTTCTTTATGCTTGGACCCTGCATGTGGTGTCCCCCAGGGGTCAGTACTGGGTGCCAGATTTTTTTCTTTCTATACATCAAAAGGTTTCTACCATTTTAAAATTGGATTTATTTGCAGATGACAGAAGTATTTTTGATTCAAAGGGATTTACATGAACTACAAAACAAATTAATTGCATTACAATTAATAACTGCATAAAAGTAGAACCCTTAACTTGTTTTATTGACCACTCATTAAGGCCCTGATTACAACACAATATTTCAAGTTAAAATGAATTGTTTTTGTGTTTTCATTTCAAAAAAATTTCATATTAATGGCGCTGTTGGATATTTTTGCCACTGAGACCATTCCAGTTTCCACAGAGACAGACCTGGAGTGTTTTCAGGCACCCAAAACATAACAAGGATTTTCTGTTTTGTCTTGAAGATGTTGTGTAAACAGGGCCATAATCCAATAAATCCCAGCAAAGATTTATTTGGCTAACACAGCATAGTAGTTAAGATTGCTTTTTATTGAGTGGTTTTTTTTCTGGATTTTTTTGGTTGCCTGTGCTTTCTCCCGTAATCTACAAACATCCATGTGATCCTGCCAATTATATTAATGTGAGGGATAGTATGTTTCTCTTTGTAGCTTTGTGTAGCCCCAGCAACCTGTCCAGGATGTAACTGTTGTCAGTCTGACGAGTCCTCTGCAGCCTGGTCATACCTTTTATCAGCTCGCATTTGGATTGGTAATGACTGAATGGTTAATGATCCTGTGTCTGTCCATATTAAGCTTCATCTATGAGAAATCACCATCCCTATTTGCAGTTATGGCGCAAGGGTGCCCCCGCATTTTACGCCTTCAGACATCTTTAATTAGCGGTAGCTGGTCAACAAGCATTGCCAGCAATGTTGCAGCTCTCCACCTCCTTTTCACGCCACCAGCAGCGTGACCTGCTAACATCACCTCTGAGTCACAGGCACTGACAATCTCGCTATACCTTTTTCCACTCCTGGTAGGGCTGGCTCCTTTCAGTGCCGTGCCAAATTAAGGACCAGGGAATTACTCACGGCGTGGAATAATGATGAGGCGGTACCTATCAGGACAAGGAAGAGTGTTTATAATGAGATCGTAAACATATGCTTGTGCCTGTGCAGCAGCTACCCATCAGCTTAATTGGCTCGATGTAGAATCTTAGCTCACGTTGGTCCTCTCCGGAGAAGAGGGGGAGGAAAGTGTGGAGGTGCTATGTGACACTTGTATGATGTTGGAGTGCAAACGGGTGATTGTGGCCGGACAGACATAAATAAAAATGGACATTCACACAACGATGACTATGTTGCATGCATACATATGAGCAGAGGGATTTGCACTCAAGTTAAAAACATTAAGTCTACCAGGTACACAAAATAGAAACTCACATAAAACGCCAAGGGTAAACAGACCTATTGCCTTTATGAATCAACATAATTGCCAAGCCTCATGAGGTGCAATATGTAATGAATTGGTCCAAGAATTGACAAAGTATGATTTATGCATGTTTCTAAGTGTAATCAGTCTCACCGCGGCTGGATGTGGTCCGTAGAGGGAAGGGAATGAGCAGAGGTTAAATTGCACTAACCTCTCTCTCTTTGGGTGCAAGTGGGAACAATTTGGCAGCCTGGAATAATATAAATGCCATTAATCATAAGTCACATGAGGAAACAGAGGTGACACTGGAACACAGTCATGCTCACACAATCTGTCCATGTAACTACCCAGCAACATGTTTGAAAATGAATTGGAATGAACCATGACAAGGAAAAAATAATTTCCCCATTCATGGACTTGACTAGTATTCAGCCATGGCGGCACACAAGTGTTGTGGCATGACTTATTTCTGTTAGCCAATCCACAAGTTACTATCAGAGTGGTTCCCTTAACGGAAGCCGGTGAAATATCTGTTTTTTGCAGTGTGGCAGAAAAAAGGCTCTGCGTTGAAGAGTTATAATAATTACTCAATTTGATCAGCTACTTGTCAACCAGACACCGGCTTTATGATTTGCAAAGGCAAAAAACAACAGCACGAGCTGAAAGGCGAAGTACCAAGGCTGATACTTAAGAGCACCAAGTGCTCTTAGCTTCTGGGAAGTCTTTGTAAGTATCACTTATAGGAGTAAAAGTAGACTCACAACAAGGTTTAAAGGCAGAAAACATCCTTGAAAGTCTCACCTAGCCACTTGCCAGCAATAGTGGGGCATGAACAACCATCTTCAATGTTGAGATGCTTAAATCCATTGAATTGGTGTTTGCATCCACTGGAATTTGTAGTGGTGCACCATATAGATTGTGCACATATAACACTTGTGACAAACTTTATCTGATAAATATTCATAGAACACAAATGTGCATTGAGTGGCAGTAGTCTTAACGTTCTGTTCTCGGTCCTACTGTTAAAAATGCGTTAGCTGCTTGCTCATCGGTAGTTACCAAAAGCTGGTTTTATCTACCTGTTCTGATACTTCATTATATATGGCAGCGTAAGTACTCTTGATGCTGAAGCACAGTACAGGTATTTCTTGAACGATATCACAACCATCGCTTCCTCATCAGGTTATCTGTGGGTGATTTAAAATGAATACAATGATAAGATATGCTGTCCCTTCCACGCCCGTGACTTTTTCTGCCAATCGAATCTAATTGTGGACCGTGCAGTCGAGACTGATCAAAATACAAATTCATTTGCAGGATGACAAATTGAAATCGCGACGTATGCTCCCAGCAGATGGACACGTTGCATCTTCATTGTTTATCTACGGCAAACGTGCGTCCACTCTCCCGGCTTGCTCAGTGCCCACGCACCCCCTGTTCTCCCCTCTGCTTGTACATCCCATATAATCACACGTGTGATGATTTGTACCATACACCACGGGCAGATTATGCATGTTAGCATGCCATAGCTCCCCCGCAGTGCACACTTACAAGGGGCTAGCTTGGCTGCACAGCACTAATGTGTCGCTTCCAGCTATTCATACGGAAGGAAAGCTAATTTTAAGCCGAGAAGCCACCACCACCTGAAAGCAGTGACAGAGCTGTGATGAGCCTGCAAGCACAGACCTAAGTGTTAAATGTGCCATGACGCTTTATAGCGCATAAGTATACATTTGCTTCAATTAACATGTGTGCTTATTTTAATAAACCGAGGTGGAAACTAAATTAATTTTGGCGGATTGTGATTATCAGTTACAGCTAGTGGCAAATTATTCTTCACAAGATTGCAAAGTAGTGTGTGAAAGGATTACCTGCCCGAAAGTTCTAAAAAAATAAAAATAAAAAATAAATAAATAAATTGTCAATAGATAAATTTAGCTCTGATTTAGTTTTATTTTGCCTTCAATATGTAACGTTGCTAAATGAATTGCCGCAACAGTTGATAGGTTTACCAAAATGGCATTAAATCCATCATTGTTGTGATTGCGTGCTTTGCAAATGTCAGTTAGTTCCTCGACTTGTTTTAACACATACCATGTATTACTGTCATTTTAAGAATTTGTATCATCTGTTTTGTTTAAAATGTTCAGTCATTGTGAAATCTAGAGCAATCAACAACTTTGATCACCAAAAATGTTTTCAGCATGTTGCTCCAAAAGTAGCAACAGGATGTTTAAAGTACAGTATCACAGAGTATGTACCACAAGGTGCTCCCTCTGCAACCCCACAAAAAAGTATTCTGAGATGAAATGCTTCTTTCTAAATCAGATATCTTTGAAGTCTTTGGGTATTGTTTTTTTTTTTATTTAATAGTCTGGAACTAACACATGGTTTTGCACTGCAGCATATGCAGCTTAGTTGCGTCTTCATTTCATTTTAATGTCTTCATTACACAATACATTCAGTTCTGAAAATGTTTTTTTAATTAGATTTTCATAAGTGTTACCATCCATTCTGCTTCTGTGTACATTCCTGTGTTATTTCTAAGGTCTCATGCTGCCTCTAGTTTCCGGTTTCTTTACTTCCTTCCTTGTTGTCTGATTGCCGTTTCCTGTCCTGATGTGTTTCACCTGTGCCTGCATGAGTGATTGTCTTCACTTGGTCTCTGTGGTACATATTGGGCAGCTTCTGTGTGTTCTTGGTGGGTTGCATTCCTGCGTCTCAGCGTTTGTTTCTGTGATCACCACTCCCCTTGTGGCGTAGGCTCATATTTTGAGGAATTTGTTCTTTTGGATTTTGTTCGGTCTTTTGGATTCTTGGATTTCTCATAAAAAGAGCATTAACCACTTCAAGGGCGGTGTCTGGCCAAACTGTGTACTCCTTTCAGAAAACCCTGATGTATTCATCTCTTTTAAATCTGTTTTATTGCCCCTCAAAAATTAAACTGAAGATGGGTAAGTTACACAACACAGAAACACACAGTTCAGATATATGGACAAATGCTCTCGTTACTTAAAAAAAAAAAAAAAAAAACCTCACCAGACTTTTATTTCCTGGCAGGAATTATAAATACTAAAAAATAATAATAAATGTACAGCCATATTTTTGTCCAAGTGTTCTTTTTCTCTCTTGTAGCTCTCTCACTGGTTTACAACTTTTCATTAATCCCCTTCTGCAAGGATGTCAAATAAAAAATGAAACGTGCTCATAAAGTGACATTTTAAGGATGGCAGGGAAAGGTGAACATGTGAACTGTAACAACCACAAGAGACACCATGAATGCAGAGTTTACAACAGACAATAAAATGGTGATTGAATGGCTGTAAAATGAAAAGGTGTATACATTTGATGGGGCCAGAGGGTGTGCTTGATAAATGTGAGAGCTGAACAGAGGAAATCATAAGACTTTTTTTTTCTTTAACGGTGAATCATCATCATCATGTGCAGATATACTCGGAAGTTTTTATTACCTGTTTGTGCAACTTTCTGTCCACGCCACGGAAACCATTCAGTTTGCATTTAGTTTGAATATCCAATGATCGACTTGATATGGATACCAACCAGGGAGGCATTGCTTATAACTGCCTGATCAGATGTAGTCACATCTACAAAGCTGAAAAGGCAGAAAATCAATTTGCTGCATCAATAGTGAAATGAACAGCTCCAAGAGAAGAGTGCAGTAATGAAGCATACACTCGGCTCAGTTGAGAGACAGCCCAGTCATATGTTTAGTAACACAACCAGCTGTGCACAGCTGCTGTTGCCTTGTGTTTGGGGCGTGGAACATGGCTGCCAGGAAGTGTGCCTTACCACCAGATTACTTGTTTCCTATCCATCAGTTACCATAGCAGCTCAAACCTGGAGCAGTTTAAGATGTTTGAAATAAAGTGAAGAGCAGTTTGCTTGCCTAGTTTCTATAAAAATGCATGTACTGATATAGGCTAATGAGCCACATACCTACAACTAAAGTTATATACAGTTGTATTGTTCTATAAACATGGCTCGTGAGTCTTGCAACCCGCTTCAGCCTTTTTCTGATATCACTACATTAGAAAATATGACTGAGGCCCCATTTACAAGATATTTTCAAGGGAAACGTAAAACCTTTGGAAAACCGCTCAAAAACAATGCGTTTTTATCTCAAATATTATGTAAACTGTGTCTTACAGATAAACAATAATGATTTCCCCATGTTTGGTTGTTTATGACCCATTGGAACAGAGTTGCCAAACAATTGATGTTCGCTCATTTCAAACATTGTTCTAATTATTTAAAACTAAAATAATCAGGCTTTAATACTCACCTTGGGGAAATTAATTTTCCTGCATTTACCCATCCTATTTCTAGGATGCAGTGGCCAGCTGACTATTCTGTTATCAGTGTATTTAAATGAGTTCATTGTATTTAATATTGGATGTTCTTTTGGTGCCACCTAAAAACAATTCTGGGGAACAAATACACAAAGTTGACCTGTTGTGATCACGTCATTGATGTGAGCCTGGTGAAGTCATTAGTGTGAGCCCACTGTTGTATGTGTTACCATGAGCCATCCAGCAAGGAGTCTTCGCTTTACTTGGAAGGAGAGCTGATGGGAGTCACGGTCTTGCTCAAGGACTGACAGTGGTGATCTGTCCGCTGTGGGATATGAACTTGTGAATTTCCAGTCCCAAGTTCGCTTCTCCAGCTTTTAGGCCACTACTGCCCACCAATAATCATCAAAACATCAAAACCACTGTATCTGAAAGTAAGTCTTGGCACCACTCTATTAAACATCCCACCCACCAAGAACATTCTGTGCTTGTATTCCACGTTTTCTATAACTGGGTCTTACTGTGAGTCATGACATTGGCTGGTAAACCACATATAAGAACATCTATAAGCCTGATCAGGGTTTAAATTGATGTTTAACAGCTTTGAAGTCAATAATTGTGAAAGGACCAAGCCTCATAGATCGTGGACCCCTGGGACGAGGGACAGCGGCCCCTCAGCTCCTGGAATATATTGTTAATTTCATGCTAACACGGATGCCATGTTTCTGTTACTGCAGAGGAGGAGGAGAATTAAACTACAGCATGTTTTATACTCGTGCATACCTGGAGATTCTGTTGTTGTCCAAGAAGGCAGTGCAAGTCAAGAGGTGGAAGAATTGTGGGATGCAATAATACAATCGCCAGACAGCCATAAAAATGTAAAAATAGCCCAACGAGACTGGATTATGGGCTGTAACTGCAGACACTACCATATATAGTCCTATTCTGTACTTGTCTTGCAAATTAAATAGGTTTAAAGTAAACACAATATTAAGGCACTTTCTTGCATTTAGAGAAAAATACAAAGACTTATCATCCTAGTTATGTTTACAACGCCCCCATGCATGAGGAGATATTCACATTTCATTTCCTGAAAGGGCTTTTTGTAGACAACTGATGGAGAAAGAAACACAGGAAATAGATTACAAATCAAAAAACTCGGGCATAAAGAAAGAAATAGAGGAAAGAATGATAAGAACAGGCTGTTCTTCGTATGGTAATAAGGCTAGTCAGATAGGTTGACGGCAGTATTACCTTAATCCCCTTTAAATCAATTTTAATGCAGGCACAATATACAACACAGATAAGACATGCAGCGACTAGTTTTACAGAAGTCTCTTCAGGTCACTGTAGGTTTCTGTTTCCCAATTACACCTCTGTTTCAACCTCCCAACCTTTCCATTTTCTCTCACTCAGATGCTTCTATCCTCCCCTTCATGGCCGTGCCATTGCATTATAAATGAAGAACAAAGTCGCAGAGCTTTAAGACCATACAACCTGACCTTGCAACCTTAGGTTTTTGTTTATTGGTCTCTCATTTTCCTCATTCATTTAAGGGTGGAAGTCTCACACAATCTCCTTAGTTTGGAGACTGAAGCTTTTTTTGACACTCCACTGATCTCTTATTTTTAACCTCTCTTTGTGTTGAGAAATTCTAGAGACTTGCTACTCTAAACATAAAACAAAATCAATTATGTGATTGTGTAACAGACCCACAAATCTTTTCATTTGTTTCTGGGCACATGGTTGAGTTTCACTGTAGCCACATTGGTAAAATGGAGGGATGGTACAATATGTCTGTTTTTGAGTTCCTGTGTATTGGAGTGAAAATAGAACTTTTTTTTTGTGGCATTTTGTGTGTCCGTTTACACGACAATGTCACTCAGAGCCACAGAAAACACAGTTCTCTCAATATCCTCCTAAGACTTGGTAGTTTTGTAGTAATCACCTGTAATAACAATTCAACTTCATCATCTGTCCAAATGAATGACAGTGACCTCACTGTTGTTAAATGTTTATAGTATGTCGTTCCTTGCATGCATGTGCACGTGTGATTTCATTATAACACAAACGACAGGGAGAACTCATGGCCTGGCATGCTAAATACCTTTTTTGTTTTGCATTTCTGGCATTTCCAGGTAAGTGGACATCATTTTGAAATTGTATCTGGGTAATCGCAAAACTTTTCAAAAACTAAAGACAAAATCAATGAGTTTTCACTTGAAAATGGGGTCTGACACTTAAAGTAACAAAGTTTGGTGACTGATTAAAGAAAGTTTGATGCCAAGAGAAGATGCATATTTAATTTGGGGAGGGGGACCTCCAATAAATGAAATAGTCTGAGTTGTTAAGATTTTGTTCATCAAGATAGGAGGAATGTTAAAATGTTAAAGGTTACGGTGAAAAGCTCATTTACAAAGTGATGAAATTGAGAAAACATGGTAAAGAAAAAAATGTAAACTGCGCTAACAACCAATAGATGGTAACAGAGAACTTTCAGAAAGGGAAATTCCCATTTATTTAAGGCTTTCAGTTCAAGGTCAGAACTGGACATGTCTGACCTCAATGAGGTCAGACATGATGATGTTCCATCCACTTTTACACTACTGAATCTGATGCACGCACTTTCAATCTTCTTCAAAAATACTGATTAGCTTTCATGGTTAAGGGTCAGTGTAAAGTCCAAACACAAAATATGGAATGGCTTTATTTTGGCAACATGGATTTAAAGATAACAAGTCCCTTTCCATTAGTAAAAGGTCCGAGAACAATGTCACTGTGGTCGCTTGCACCATCATGATCAGATCTTTCCAGTCCCTCTCACTCAAGCATAACCGAGGCATGTTTTGAAGCCCAAGTCAAAGGCTAGTGCAAGCCCATTTTGAGATTTTAATAACTCTCGAAAATAAACTAGTTAATCATTCTGGAAAGACAATGATGTCAAATTTGAGTGACGCTGTGAAGCTGCCTTTTTACAAGCATATTCAAGTCCTTTCTTATCGATTTTAGCCTAGTTTGTCTCCAAATCCTGCATGTTACATCTGAGTGTTGAGCTGCTAAATGCACCACGGCTGTCTTCACCTGCTACAGTCATATGTTTGTTTGAATGAGATTCAGTACCATGTAGAGTACAGTAGTGATTTAGTGCCCTTTTATAAATATATATATATATAACCAGATGGCTGCTGCTGCTGGAGGCAAAGATTGATGACAGAGGTAAGAAGGGGCCAAACTACCTAAGCTGCTGTCAGGTAGACCAAGAAAACCAGCTGAAAGATGCTAAAATGCAATACGAGTTCCCATTGTGTTTTTAACTGAGAGCGACACCTTTCACATCATTGGATTTGTTCATCAGTGTTTCTATTGCATAAATCCCAAAATACAAGTAAACGTTAGTTGGTTTCTCCCCCTGCTTTCTATGCTAAGCCATCCCTTCTGACTTCCAGTCTGTAACATGTGTGCAATATGAGGATGTCACACTTCATGGATCGGGTTCATGGTGGAATGTGTTTGGAAAAGAAGCATATAAGCAAATTAAGGACAGAGAGAGGAGAGGTTCTATCACAACAAGCATGGGGTAATTATGCGATATTAATAATTAGGGGCAAATGTGGAAAAATCTGTGGAAAAAAAGAAAGGAACAGAAAAAAAAAGAAGTCAAACGTTTGTGTTGAACTGGTTTGAGCACACGAACAAAAGATGATCGCCTCCAGCCTGTGACAGGAGCACATAGGAAGAAGCGCGGTTGGATCAACATCCATTAAGTCTTCGTGTATGCTGTACTTTTTCCCCGCCAAATTATTTATATATATCCCCTCCATCGATTGCAACTCATTTGTCAGATACTTGATTGGGCGGTCGCTGGCGGTATATGCCAGACAGGGCACCGTGTGTTAATCAGCCTGAAATGAACAGGCCTCCAGCACGGTCCCTCGGACCACAGGGGATGGCCCTCGTGCTCAGTTAGGCTGATTCTCATTAGGCAGAGGGGGAAAGAGCGAGAACTAGATTACATGAGGGAGGGGACGACGCACACTGTATGTGGAGGGTGTCGGGAAGAAAGCAGGGGGAGATATGAAGCAGGGAGAGAGAGTGAGGAAAATAGAGAATAAAGGAGAACGAAGGAGGATAATTATAATGAGACCATGATGATGAAAGGAGGGAAAGCGAGGAATGACCACAGGCGCAGGGTTTGATAGTGCAGGGACTATTGCGACCGTGGTAACACATAAAGCTGATGCTTATCAGAATCTGGTCAAACGCAATTTCGTCGGTTAATCGGTCCGGCCATTATCTTATAATGTGGATGTAATACATGTAGATCTAATCACATTTTACTGGGTCAATTAAAGAAGCTATAAAATGAAAAAAGAAAAACTAGGACAATATTGAATACTGAAATATACAAAACTGAAACTCAATTATGTCACATATGATACATTTATTATGTGGTATTTAAAACACAGTTTCACCTGCATTAATATGTGCAGAGGGGACGCCTCCCTGCTTCCATGCAATCTGCAATCTTTTTTTTCCACAGGAGAAAGAACAACACTGAGCAGATACTTCTTTCGGATGTGTTTTTGGTTGTATGTGTCCTAATTAGGGAGCTGACTCATCCCTAGTTAAAACAGATTTATGTCTCTGATGATAAAAGATGACTTAGCGCTCATGTTCGTTGTGAAATTTGGTTATTCATTTTTTTTTTGTACGGGGAGTGACACCAACATAATTGCAGACTTATTCAGTTTTTCTTCTTTTTTTTACTTTTTTTATTCATTAATTTTAGTCAGTTAATGAATGGCTTAATTAAATGCCATTTGGGGAAACTCAATTATGTATCAACACTTCAGCGACAGCCTTATGTAATTAATAGGAAGTCAATGGTAAATTTAAGAATCTTTGAACTTGGATTAAATATATAGCCAAAATGTCACAGGATATGATTAAACAGCAAAATTGTTTCTCACTCATTCTCATTGTGGACACACACACACACACACACACACACGCACACACACACACACACACACACACACACACAACTAACCACTCTTTTCCTCAGCAGGTGTGTTTCTGAGTGTGGAAAAGCGATTAGGAACTTCAACAGTTTGATAATAAAAAATTTCCTGGTGTCTGAGAATTAGGTTTCCTTCACACAGACAGGCGGTCGGCCTGGCATTTGAGCTGCTTGGGACATGATGGAGGGCCACTAACAGAAACACCGGTCATCTCTCCCTGCAGGCTACGTTAGCGGCTGCCGCCAGCTGTGAGGTCTCTCGAACAGGGTCTCTAATTCAGGCGCAAACAAGAAGAATAGTTAGATAATTCAGTTTTATAAAGTAAAAAGTGATTCAAATGTATTAGCCATTTTTCAGCTGCCATTTATGAAATTTTAAACTTTTTCTTTCGTACATGGTTCAAACTGAAGACAACAATACATTTTCTTCACTTTTATAGTCAAATCAACCACATTTCTCCACCTCACCAACTTTACGGAAAGCTTTTTCTTTCTTTTCTTCTTTTTTTTCCCATGTAATCAGAGTTAACTGCGTAAAATGTCACTCTGTTCACCACACACTCCCCACTTCATTAAAAACAAAGATCTGCAATCGTTCCTGTTTGTCCTACTTGGTCAATAAAGGTTAACTGTCACACTTGGCTAAATGCCACCCCAGATAAGTCTGCTGCTGGAGTCTACGTCTCAACTCATGAGCGGCCTCCGTCAGTTTGATTCGTGCACAAGCCAGGTGAGCTGGGACGGAATCCTGATTTACGAGAGAATTTCCTGGTGCCTCGCCTTGCTGTTGAAGGTGATTATAGGCACATATCTGACAGACTGAAAATGTCACCAATGTGCCAAAGACATGCCACTGTAGAATACTCGAAGAACATGGAAGTAATGACGAAAATTGGCCCCGGGCTACCCTGCGGCCACGAACATCATAAGCTGTGTTCTCAGTCATCCTCCCATCACATTTATCTGTGGAGAGTGAAGAAGGGCAGTGTGATTTCGGACGCTTCAGCTCAATCAACACTGATTGACTGGCTTACATGTGGATCATTGCTCAGATGGTTAATTCATGGGGGGGGGAAAAAAACTCAATAATTGGTTTAGAGGAGTAATTTGTACCTATATTTTTAATGATGTGTGTTTGTGTGTATTTCATCATGTTAACCTAAAATGCAAGAAATTGTGATACTGATAACGATATTGAATTATATAATGGTATAAGTTACAATAGAAGTTGAGGTTGAATACAACTATTAGGTACCTAAAAGGTTGTGGGGAGTTACTTTACTTTGGTTCCAAAAAATATATGTTTACCAATGGTGTGATCATAGTTGTTTTGCATAGTTGTCAGAAATGTGTGTGTCAGACTAATGACTGATTCACACAGAAAGATCAGCTCAACTTAATTTAGTTGGAAGTCAAATGATGGCATACACATGTTTTGACAGCTTGATTGCATTACTCATTATTGACCTCCAGTACTTTCTAGTGTAATTAGTTCTACAAGGGGGGGTGCAATTTTCTGCGGTTTGGAATTAAAGGAATCATGACGAATGAAAGCAGCAACAAAACAAACAAGTTTTTAAAAAGTCAAGCTAACATTCATTTGAAGACAGATCTCAAGCAGTGCAGGCTAATGCTAACACTCACGGTGCTCTGAGGAAGCGACACAGAGACAGCAGCTCTCCAACCATTTTCAAGCAACCATAACATGCTCATGACCATCACATATCTTTTTTTGAGCTTGATTCAGATGCTTGTATTTTTGCTGTGAAAAGACAACCAGAAATCGGCAGGTGAAATTTAGTTGTTTTACTTCAAGATCACAGAAGTTTACACGGCCATGCACTCAAGCAGGAACAGACCCGAGGATAGCCTGGAGATACATGTCTACAATATAGAACTTATCTGCGACATTGTTCTCTTCTGAGTAGATGGTCTTGATCTGGAGGTGTGTTTCTGTACTTCACTGTGGGCTTTCCATATTGTGAGAGCAATTACGTTTGTGGTTAGGGTCCTTACGTGACTCTCGTACAGTATCTAAGCAACCTACTGGCATTTGTGAACTTTCTGATACTGTATGTTGTCGGACCACAAAACTCTGTCAATTCAAAACAAAACAAAACAAAACAAAGTGATATGATGTATAGAATACATGTATACAATAGCAATGACAATATTGCATTGAGCAATGGTTCCACAATTTTGTTCTAGAATGTGGGTCTACAACCCGCAGCCCTTGAGCTCTTTAGGATATTACTCCCTCTATAGCAGCTCCCTGAAGCTAACTAAATTATATTGAACATTGAACAGCTGTCGTATAATTACACAAAAAGGACTCTTATATCAAACAAATATTGAACAAAAAGTTAAATTAAATGGCCACAATAACTAAAAATGAAAACACTTTAAAAAAAAGGCCAACTGTCAAAATAAGATAAAACAGCTAAAAACAACTAAAGCAAGTGTCAAAACAGATTTGAGAAAGAAAAAGCTAAAATGGCTAAAAGCCCAATAGCAAACACATTTAGGATGGCTAAGATAGCTAAAGATTGTAAAACTCCTAAGCATGGCAAGAAAAGACAAAACAGCTTAAGATGTAACTTTTAAATCAGGATAATGACACTTTTTTATTATTATTTATACACGTTTTAATACATTATAATGCAGTAATCCCAATAACGTTCATAAAGGGATTTCATTGAAATACTGTAGCTCTACTGTAAAGCAGTTTCCAAAGAGGGATAAAATAGAGGTTCGTGTGCTGTCAGCGGCATGTCTGCTCGACACGCAATACTGTTTTTAGAAATAGCAACAATATGACAAAACCTTTTTTTTCAGCCTCCATCTAACCCCACTCCTCCACCATGTGATGAGCAATGCATGAGGAAGATGATGCACTGCTTCATCACTCTGCAGAAATCAAAGCGAGTTGTGAACTTTGCCACTGCAAAAAAGCATCTTTAACACAGTAAAAATATCTTTGCATTAAGATTGATTCAGGTTTTAACCCAAACAAAAGCTATGTAGCTATGTGCCAAAACACATTTTACACCAAAAAATTTACTTTGTATCCAACTAATTCTTTATAACTATCCTATCACAGGAAACCCTTTTTTGTTTAATGTTCTGTATGTAAAATAATCTCTCAAAATTGTGTGATGACAACACTAATGGTGGTAAATTAGTTCATAATCCTGCATCACATACAGAATAGTTGAGATCCCAACTTGGCTTTTGTCTCATACTTTATTACAAGCAAAACATCCTATTTAGGCATACTCTCTTAAGAATTTGTATCTGGAGCCTTCCATAGACTGTATAATTCTAAGTTTATAACCCTCCACAATGTAAAACATGGATTTCATAAATGTCAGTATGAAGGCAAGTTTAACTGCACAATGTCAGACTCCACTGAAACGGAGAGGACAACTGCCACTTTTAGTATGCAAGCATAACAATCACGCCGTTGTTTGAGTGACATTTATATGCAGGGACAAAGCTTGGTATTGAAATAGACTGAGAATGTAGAAGTGGTCCAGCATAATAAATCCTTTGAATCTTCAAAACATTGTATTGGTGCAGCCCTGGCATTGATTTGATCATCTTGTCCTTTGCATTTCTAGTGCTTAGTAGCGGTAACTAAGGTTGTTTTGATTGAGTTGGCATTATCAGATTGGTACAGTATTGGGATTGGCAGATAATAAAAAAAAAAAAAAAAGAAAATCGGATTGGGTGTTTAAAATTCTGATAGGCACCTGTGACTCTCAGCGCTGGTATATTGAGATGGTGGTGGTGACATTTCTGACAATATCAGAAGGGTATCACAGGCTGTCTGTTATCACTTATCCATGGCAACTGCCATCCACACAAAAACACAAGACCACAGATATGTATCCATAATCAAAGACACTGTCGCAGTCACTCATCTTTTGTCTGAGATGGACAAAATCCTAAGACCATGAAAGCAGGCATTGTGCATGCTGGATGCACTCACACTTATGCCACCAGGCAATTTAGAGAGGCCATGTGAGTCCATGGTTGTCTCATGGAAACTGATGGCATGCAGTCTTCATGTGGGGGGGGGAGATCTTGGGTTCATGGGATCAGGCAGCTGCAGTAACGTAGTCACTGTACCAGAGTGAGCTGAGCTGTAAAGCAAAGCTTCATTTACCAGTCGGTCTACATCCACACCCTCACCCGTGGTCATGAATGAAAGAATTGGGATCACAGATACAAGAAATGAATATTCTCCACCGAGAGGTGGGCATCACTCTTGGTGAAACGGTGAGGAGTTCACCCATCTGGGAGAGACTCTGTCGAGGATCTACTCCACATTGACAGGAACCAGCTGACATGGTTCAGGTATCCGTTTAGGATGCCTGATTGTCGCTTCCCTTTAGAGGTTTACAAATCCCTGAGGTGAGCCCAAGACCCCATGGAGAGAGCATGTCTCTGATTCAGTCTCCTCAAAAGAGCTGGAGGAAGTTGTGGGGGAATGAGGTGTCTTGGATTCATTGCTCTCTATACTTCTGGTGCGACCTCCATGTGGACGTGGTGGCCGAGACGTTGTAGGAACAGACTTGAGATTGGAAGTTTGCAGGTTTGAACCCCACTGCTGATCAGTTTGAGTCCGACTGCTCCCCTGGTGCCGCAATGTGGCATCCCCCTGCTCGTACCATGTATCGTTAAAGTTAACTAAGGATCAATAAAATATACTTTCTTTCTTAAGCGAGAATGAAGGATGGATGTCACCTGTTAAGCTGAACTGCATGGTTGTAGAGTGTGGGAGGAAGCCAGAGCACGCAGGATCTTCATGAAGAACATGCAAATGCCACAATAAGAAGCCTTCAAGCACAGACTTGAACTATGGCTCCATCAATGGCACACAATCATCCAATTTTGCTTCATTGTTTTATATTTATTCTGCACTTTTGCTTGAATCCATGTTTTTTTTTTTGTTTTGTTTTTTTCTAAATCAGACATAGAAATACTTGGCATATTTCTAATAAAGGATTCTTGCCTGGCACTGTGCCCACTTAATGCTGTGTACACACACACACATGTTCGCAGAGTAAAAAAGCCCGAGGCAGGTAATGGGCCGGTGAGCAGTGGAGTCCCTCACAGGAACCGAGCCGTTAGACAAATCCCTGGACTTCCACGGTGCTGCTGGATAAACCTGGCCTTGCTGAGACTGCGAACACCCACTCACATCTGCACCATCTGCTTTGTGGCTCGGTGGAAATCCCTCCCACCCATCGTCAGCCTCTCTCGCACACAAACACTCAGCCTCCTCTTCACGCACACCACCCCCACCTACCCGCCCACGCCTGCACACCCACACACTCCCGAACGCTCACTCACACAGCACTGATACTGTCAAACACTTAAATGCCAGACCACCTTCCACCTACCGGCTGCGTCCCACATGCACAGACGAAGTGAGAGGAATACAGATATTGCTGTCCCTAAAAACACACACACACACAACACACACTCACACACACACACACACACAAGTGGAAATAGACACAAAGCGCATCCTGCTTTCCAGTGGGAGAGGGTTAATCCCATTCTCATTCGTCTCCAACTGTTCTTCAGCTTCTGCTTCACTTCACCAGGCAATAGATGACCTTTTAATCTCTATGACTTCTTTTTTTTTTTCCATTTTTGTCAATTTGCTCCTGTGCGCCTCAGCTTACTCATCCATTTCAAGCTTGTTGTTAACATTTCACCAAAAGTGGGATTCGTGAACGCTCCGAGCTGTTATTTGTCTTCTGTTTTTTAATTAGTGAGCCACATCATTAAGTAGTTTCTCTTCTGGGTGGTTAAAATCTCCACACAACCAGCAGGTCATCATGCAAAAGAGGAAAATGAGATGCTATTTCCATCAGCTTTCTCCAGCTATCGTCAGCTCTGCCCCAACACAGTTTAGCATACGGTTATTATGCGTGTCATACCTTGGCTGAAACCATCAATTCCCCTGATTTAAAACTCTTAAGACAGCATGCTGAAGAAGAGAACATTTTGTTTCTATTATTTTTGAAGATGAATTTTGGATTTGCATTAATTTTAGTGAGTGTGAAGAAAATTAATATGGAAGAAATGGGAACTACATGAAAGTACATATGGAAATTCAACACAGTCAATGGAGCAGCAAGGGGGTGAGTTGCAGGGAACATATTACCTTTCTGCCAAATTATATTTCTTTTACTGCAGAAAAGGCTAAAACATATTTATCACATATGTCACAAGAATTCAAGTTCAAATACATGTATAATTAAATCCTAGCAAATATGCCATTAGTGCCAACGTGTCACACAATATCAACTTAAGCCTCGTTTACACAACATTGAAAACACAATTGAAAAAATCCATTGTGTTGTGGATGTCCGTTTACTTGACAATGGTGCTCAGAGCCACTGAAAACACATTTATGAAAATGCTCCCACTCCGTCTCTGTTCACCATTACTGTAGTAAATATTTTTTTCTGCACATGTGCGAGTAGATTAACAGTGTGAGTTTGTCTGTTTAGCCCCCGTCTTACTCCTTAATGTTCCATTGCCTCCCTTTTTGGTTCACCGTTGCTTCTCCTTCTGTTCGATATCATCTTCAATTAAGATAACTTTTAGTTTCTGAGTCCCCATATGGGTGCGCTGGCGTCATTATTATGGTCATGTTGCCGATGCTAAAAAGTGAGCAATAGTGTAATCATGTAGCAAGGAACTGGGGTAGGTACTTGTTTCTCAGGGGCAAGTTCTCTCTTTACAATGTTCACAAGGCAATAGCAAACTAGCAACATGGCCGCCTCCAGCAGTATTACTTCATACTGCAGTCAGATTCCAGAAAACAACCAAACAAGCTCCTTACCACCTACATCAGTGAAGAGGGGCTCAGGGGTTTCAATAGTACATTTAGGCACATTTTATGTGGTGCTGTTACTTTGTTTTCAGCTGTTTACATAGCTAACAATCGTTATCAGCATTTACAAGTCTGCTTCAATGAAATAGTGTTGGAATTCATGGCTGTGAGGATTTATGCACTTCCCCTGAGCCTTAATGTGTGATTATCTTCACCTGGTGACAGCAGTGTTTATTGCTCTTGAGTCCTTTGTCATGTTGCCGGTTCATCTGTGAGCCCAGCAATAATGCCAATGTTCCAGTTTGTTGTTTTTTAATTTATTTTCTCTTCCCTGTGATCCTCTGTTCCTATATTTTAATAAAAGGAGCGCTTCTTGCCACTTGATCTGTTCGGCTTTTTGAGTCCTTCCTACAAACATTACGGGCCATATGGTTAATGCATCTGATCTAAGCCTCAGTTGGATGGAACTGAAGGAGTTTGGATCTATATTGCACTATTTCGTTCCATTAATTGAGAACAGAGATATGCGTGACACACATGTGGGGGTTTAGGTGCATAACATAATGGTTGGTTATCTATTTTAAAAAAAAATAAAAAATAGAGATAGACCTTGAATGGTGCATTCTAATGCATTCTGGACTACTAAATACTACATTGTGAGAAGTAGATTTAGCTTCTGAACAGTAATATATTTCATTTTCTCCTTGACATTTTTGCTGATGCATCCTATATCCTTTCTTGCTTTGTTAAAAAAAAATGTCTTTTTTTCTTTTAAGGTAATAGCATGTTTTCATTGGTGATGATTTTCACTTGTACCTGTACCTGAAACAGTACCTTTACCTGACTTAGTTCACTCCAAAATCCACCACATGTACTTTTTTTATGCCCCCTGTAGTTGACACATTGCTTCTATCTGCACCCCTAAACTGACCATCTGTAAACTCTGAACTAGTTTATATTATCCTCTTATTAGTTTTAAATTGAATATTAGATGCTTATTTGTTATCTGCATGCCACCAATAGCGAGGTCCCAAGACTTTAGAATGTCACAGTCACTTATAAATTGGTGATGGAGCAAGCATGATTGTCAATACTTATATGGTATCAATTGACCAATCATGTTGCACGTAACTGGACGTATTACAAAATGGAAGTCAGTTGCAAATAATTCGCTATATTTTGGCAAAAGAATATGAATTTAGGCAAAATTAGACGGTGATGGCCATTAAACACATACTTTACACAACTTTGAGCAACAAGTCCCCTATTTTTTCGGCTGTCTTTTCCAAAAATGGATCGTCCAAATGACAGCTGGATGGCTCGCTGCCTAAAACCATGCCCGAAATGCACATTAAAGGGGAAAAATTGGTACAAAAGAAACCATTACTGTCCTCAAACAAATGAATTAAACAAACATGCTCTAATCAAAGACCTCAAATACCAAACTCTAAAAGTGAACAAATATAGATGATAATTATGTACCATTGTTGGCTTTCATTACCATTTTTCTAAAAATAGCAGCTTGAGCAGTGGTACCATGACCATGCCAACACTTATACATTGAAGGGGAGCTCAAAATCAGAAAATTAGGTCCTGCAAGTACTTCCCAAAAAACTTAAGTCCACTCCAATGCTCTCTGACACTCGGGGAACCGAAAAAAGATTTTGATGACACTGGTCAATCGGGTTGAGAGGAGCATTGGCGTCGGAATAATTATTGCCAGAACCTCGGTGACAGAGGAAACGATGGCTCTGAGGTTCCTACCACCCTCAGATTGACCCTGACTGCCTTTTTCTTTTGTCCAGATTCAAAGTGAAGGGATGCCCGTTGCATCTGTCTGGAGATTATTGGAAAATGCGAACAAGGAGAAAAAGAAAAAAAAAAATGTTTATAACCCCAAAACACAAGTGTATGTGTAATAGATTCTGGTACATGTGGCAGCTGGTAATGGCCAAGACAGACTCATTTCCGCTGGATGTTAAAATTGATGAGATTACAAGTGGTGTGTGTGTGTGTGTGTGTGTGTGTGTGTGTGTGTGTGTGTGTGTGTGTGTGTGTGTGTGTGTGTGTGTGTGTGTGTGTGTGTGTGTGTGTGTGTGTGTGTGTGTGTGTGTGTGTGTGTGTGTGTGTGTGTGTGTGTGTGTGACAAAAGGAGGGCAACCCAAGAAGTGGACAGATTAGAGAAAACAACACATACTTTCATGTGTGAGCGAGTCAAACGAGGCAAATTGAAAAGCAGGTAGGCGAGGGGATGTGTTTGTTCGTGGAAGGGGAGAATGGGGGGGGGGTGAAGGATACAGGCGGCTCTCTGTATCTTCCTCGAACACCATATCAAGGTCAGCTGAGGTTGGGACTGCTGAGACTGGAGTCTGCGTCGGCCGTGGTCCAGCCTATCTGCCCCGCTTTGTTATTTTTTTTCGATCAGCCCTGTGTCCCACAATCCTCCGCAGTGATTAAACAACTGAAAGGGAGCGTGAATTGGGATGATGGGATAGCGGCAGTGACATGAATTTCTATGCGAGCGTGCGTGTCATTGAATATTTCTTTTTGGGGAGGGGGGGTGTGTGTGTGTGGAAAAAGCCAGTCGGGCAGATCAGCGGGCAGAGATAGATGTGACTCAATGTTGGCGATTGCCTCTGTTTACATTTAGAAATGGGCTTGCACACCTCAGCCACACCTCATTGCTCCTTCCTCACTGGAGCCCAGCCAGAGTCGGGAGAAATTTCCAGCGCAGGCTCTTTGTCAAGGGGAGCTACGAAAACAGGGGAAAACAAGCAGAAAAAAATGTTTCAGCACGTTCCATCTCGGATTGTCTCTATACGTCTTTGTCAAATGAACTGAGATAACTACTGCTGCCGCTTTCTCTCTGCACATCTGGCTTTTTTTTTTCTCTCTCTTATGCACAACACAACACTGCAAATCAGCATTTAAAGAGCAAAGAAGGCTTTTGTTTTCTTTATGGCTTTTTCGTTCTTTATTTAAAATGAGAGCAGGATCTGCTCCAAGCAAGTATCCCTCTGAGTGTGTGCGTATGTATACTCTGTTACTGAATGATGATTGAAGTTTATCCATCAGATTTGGTGCATTACAGCAGAAGGAGGTCTGTGAGTTTCTCTGGCTGCAGGCCAAGACTTAAAACCTGCATGTTCAACAACTCAAGTTCTCACTCAACTATGTGAAAGCACATGAAAATCATTAGTAGTATTTTCCCGTCTTGGTTATATGGGATGGTACGTTATCATTGTATCTCCTGGCACGTAGCAAGATAATCGGAATTTCTTGAGATGACATTATTCACAACCCACCACTTTTCTTCAGTCAACATTAAAATGTAGGTGAAATGCGACTTGATGTCACTCATGAATAATAATACTGTACAGTTGTACTTTTGAAGTCTATATTTCATCGTGCAATGAGAGCCAGATGACAGCCTTCAGGATTTTAAGATTACTTTTTGACAAATAGTGAAAAAAGGAGGAAAAGGGTTCACTTTGTTGGTGTGACAAAAGCCTGGCGTTGCCACTGCAGCATATATTTCCTGACTTCACAGCAGTTCTCTTCTTCCATGTTTCAGATGTAACTCGATATTGAAGAAAATGGCTTTTTTATGCAAGCAAGTTTGTGTTTTTTCGCACCTTCCTAGATCAACCATCACAAATGCATCACAATAGAAGATCAAAGACAGGCAAAGCAAACAGGCATGACAGAAAAGTAATAAATAAGCTACAGATGAAAAGAATACCACTTAAAGACAAGTCTGAAATGACTTTCTTGAATCTGTCCGCAGATCTCCTGTCCAACAGACAAGAGTCTCTTAAAGTTTTGGAGCAACAAACAGCTAACAAGCTAAGGATTCCACAATCCCCTGTTTGCATAAAGCTGCAGTCGATCTCTCTTGAATGCAGATTCTCTTATACCAATAAATCTCTTTCACACTTAATTGTTCAATATCTTTTGTGTCGATGAGACATTTATTCTTGTGAGCTTACGGTACTTCTTTTCGCAGAGGTATTATGAGTGCACAGCTGCCAAGCAGAAGTGAAAGTGGCAGCTGGAGCTCAAGACTGCAAAATGTGAAAAATGATGTACGACCGCTCCTGAAATCAGTACACAAAGCTCAGACTGTCCAATCCTGGCCCATCATGGTGTCATGATTTTGCCATGGTCACACACTGAAATATAGGTATGTTTAAAAAAAAGAAAAAGAAAAGGAAATCATACTTGGATGAGTTGGATGAGTTTGTTTAGTCTATTGGGAAATCATATCCCCTTACCTTGGGACCGCATCTCATTTTAAAAGCTAACATGCCCATAAGCACAAGGATTTCTGGAAGTAATTTGCCATTTACCCTGGGTGCTGAATGAAAAAATGGCAGCTGCATTTACTGTAAAGTACCAAATACCTGTACACTGTGCTAAAGAATATAATGTCTGCTTACATGACAATGGTGCTCAGACCACCTGAAAATGCAAATCTTTTAAAATGGCTTCTAAGGTTCAAATTTTCAATATTACTCTCACTCCATTTCCATGTGGATCTGTGAAAATGCAACCCGGAAATACTCATAATGCATTCACATGCGTCAGTAGATGGACAATATCAATAATGGTGGCCTCCAGAGTGTCATGACATGCTGAGACCCAGATTAGGACCTTGTGGCAGACCAAACAACCAATGTACAGCTGTGCAAGCTACTGAAACAGTTCAATCAGAGTTCAGATTGACTGCAGGGCTCAAACAGTGACGCCTTCCCACCAGCTGCCAAGTTGTTTAAGCATAGTGTTTTCAAGCATTAAGTTCACATTAAAGATTGATACAAGTTGTTTAAGAGAGAAATAGTCAGAGGAACCTGGATTGATGCTACGCACATTCAATGTGGCTTTCTGGATGTCTAGCTGATGGAGAGATGAGCCCTAGTTTTGAAATAGAGAAGACTCTAAATGCGTCTTTCCCAGAAGTGATTAAATAAAGGTCTGCTTAGAATAAATAAGCAGGAGGAATCGGGTTATCATAAGCACATCAGGATCGATTGAAGCAATGACTTTTTAAACAAAAAGGATGGTAGAGTGTCAAGAGGACAATAGGATGGTTTCATACCATTGGCCAGCTAATCTATGTCGAGGCCATGAAAATGAAAAGAGTGAGATACTATTGATCTGGACATGGTTTATCTCACTTCCAAAGAAAGGGAGAGAATTACTTCAATCCACACATTACAAAAGGGGCTCAGTAGAAATAATGGTTGTATTAACAACACTAAGAGCGTCAGAAAATATGAGGAGATAACAAAATCAGCTCTTGTCAGCCCACCCTAAAGTAGGAAGCTGCATATGGCTTTAACTAAATTACATCTTTATGTGTATAGCAGCATGAATAAAGTCACTTAGGGTCGCCAGCCTAATTAGTCTCGTTGCATGTGTTCACTAATGAAACAATCCCCAATCCCCTGAGTTAGAACATAAAGGGGAAGTGTGTGTGCGCGTGTGTGTGTGTGTGTGTGTGTGTGTGTGTGTGTGTGTGTGTGTGTGTGTGTGTGTGTGTGTGTGTGTGTGTGTGTGTGTGTGTGTGTGTGTGTGTGTGTGTGTGTGTGTGTGTGTGTGTGTGTGTGTGTGTGTGTGGACGACGACAGAGTAAATAGCCTGAGTTGTAATTATGTCGAGTTCAACCATCAAAAGAAACTACAAACCTGTGTGATGTACCTGTGTTATTATCTTGCATAACATCTAAAAGCTGACAGAAAATGAGCTGAATAACAGTGTATGAGAGATGAGACAAAAACCGCTCAGTGTATAATAACCTGACTGATAACTAATACAAGTACTAATGCGAATGTAATGAATGTAATGTGATGGGCATTGGGCTTCAATTTCAGAATCAGAGCAGTTCTTGAGTTATTGACTTTGTCACTTCTGTTCATTTTTTTTAGATTTTAATATGTTTGTGTGCCTCAGACTTCTGGACTATTGCTACCATGTGTGATAACAATGAATTAAAATGTGACTTTAAAACTACAGTTACAATGAACTTTATATCTGGCATTGTGTGTAATGGTCATCGATTACATTGCAACACCACAGCTGTGCAGATTATCACAACTTCATCTCCTTCAATAGAATCACACGCACAATCTAAAATCATCAACCACCCCATTTGAGACATAACCCTAATATTGTAATATATATGTTCTACCATCAATGAATTACCATGCCTAAATTTACCATGAGTATCGGTCCAAAAAGAGACAAACATCACGTTTTTCAAAAGTATCAAGGTTTTCGATCTGCATGCTACTACTTCGCACCTTGAGACCTTGATAGGCTTTAGATGCTTCATTCCAGCCACTCGCAGAGAAAAGAGTCAGAAAAAAAACAGGACTTATCAGGGTCGTCGCACCGTAG
Organism: Blennius ocellaris; assembly: GCF_963422515.1. Classification (NCBI taxonomy): domain Eukaryota; kingdom Metazoa; phylum Chordata; class Actinopteri; order Blenniiformes; family Blenniidae; genus Blennius; species Blennius ocellaris. The sequence goes on from NC_137656.1 coordinate 6,875,407, forward strand.
CAACTGCCAAAGATGTACATTTTCCTTGCCTGGATATACTCCAATATATATATACATTCATCCATTGAAACTTCTCACTAATGTGGAATGAAACAAAAATACAGGATTGACCTCGGGTTTAATGACTTGCATGTCGCAGCACAAACAGGATTTTCATGACAAGGTGGCAAATGGACACCGCAGCGCCGCTCAAGGAGCGATGAATGAGAAGCGGAAAGTGAGATCAAAGGGTTGAGCTGACTGCGGCGCTCACATGGGACAAAGAGGGATATGAACAATGGATATGAGGGAGGTCTGCGAAAGTGAAATTGTTTTCCAGAGACAGATTTGTAAACCACTGGAGCAGCTTGTAAGCAGCTTTCGCTCAGATGAAACAATACGGAGAAAAACCAACAGCGGCGTGTATCTGTCGGCTTTCGAGACGTGTGCGTTCAATGGATGAATGTGTTTAACTTACAGCTAATATTTGCTTTTATCTCGTGTTTTTTGTTTTTTTTTTGTTTCCTGACGGAAGCGAAGCATCCCTGCCAGAGTCTCATTTTATGTACAGTATGTTCTCTCCGCTGCTCGCTGCATCCCACAGTGTGTCTCAGAGCAGTGTGGATATTAACAGTGAGGTACTGGAGGGAAGGAGGAGAGCCGTGCGGGGCAGGCAAGGCTGTAATGATGATCTTCACCATGAGTGATAATGAGTGCGAAGGTAATCCTCGCCTGGGACCACAAGCAAACACACAAACTGACGAACACACCACTCACACACAAACACACACGCGCCATTGAACCAAACGACACCAAGATCTCTGGTGAACACGTATCTGGAAGCTCTCTCATGCACACACACACACACACACACCCTTCCCGTGTCTTATCAGTCTGGGTACCAAGCATGTGGGGAAATCAGAGACAATCTTGCCCCCAGGAGCTAAACTTATGGCACCCCGAAGGCTGTTATGATGAAACCCCCCATTTTCCATCCTCCTCTTCTTTTCCTAACAGCTTTATTCTTTTATCAAGCAGGCGATCGCATAGATAGTGGTGTCCAGAAAAGCTTTTCCCCAGCTCGGCAGTGGGGACTGTGGACGTTGGACCTTACTAATGCAACCCCCGAGCCCCGGGCTTGTTAGCTGCAGTCGCCTCTAAGAGGAAACAAAATGAGAACAGTGGGGGAGGGAGAAAGATGAGTGTTGGAGGTTTGGTGGGCTTGTTTGGATAGAGTGGAGACAGCGTGCAGTCTAAAAACGGGAAGCGGTGACACAGTTTGAGGTATTTCGTGAACCCCAGTAGCGGGTCAAAGAGGTGTTGACTCGGCAAGTGGGTGTTATAACTCTGAATAGTTTTCATAATGGCTTCTCACAAACAAAACAAATCATTTTAATGGAGCTGATGGTGTCTGACACCTCAATTCTGGGGGTATTTTAATCATTACAGTGAGGTGCAATGAGGCATGGAGGCTCTAAAATATAGCATAGATGGACCCTCTAGGGCCACGGGAAGACACAACTAACATATCTTACCAGTATTTGTGAAAATGTTAGTTAAGGTTTTCCAAAATATGGGTCCTGGGTTCTACTTCGAATGATGTGCAAATAAATACAAAAATAATACTTCTGATACCAGGTGTGTTCATGTTATGAACATGGTTTATACTTTTTAAACTGATTTTATGGAAACATTGTGTCACTCACAGTTTCCTGGAACTATACCTTATCCCTCCTGTCACAGTAATATTATACAAATACACATAAAGACCCCAGGCAGTAGCACTAAGATCATCATGTCAGACTGAGATTCATGTTTGGAGCATTTTCCAGCTCTTCAACTTCACAAGAGAAATATGTGGAATAAATATGAAGAGGAAAAGTAATGAATTTTTGTAATTTCATAGTTCTAATTTGATATAGATGACTTTTTGTTTCCTTTTTTAAACAGTAAATGTTCATTCACCTTGTAAAATTGACAGCTTCGATTTTAATCGATTTCAGGATTGAAGGTAATCGCTGGTATGCATCACATCCGATCAGCTGAGTAATAATAATCCTACTTTATTTATTGCTTTTTTCACTGGTCCTGCTCAGGGACTCACGGTGGTGACCTGCTCTTTGATTCTAACCAGAAAGCTCCCGATTCAGAGTTGGCCTATTTTATCCATAAGGAAACCACTTCCCCAATTTTGTTGAATTTTATTAATGGATTGAAAATGACAACTTCATGATGGTGACATATATTGAATAGCCATATAGCTGACCGTTTTATTCTTCTATTGGGAAAACTTTTTTTTTTTTCACAAAAACATGGTGAAAGTTCACTAAGTTAAATTTTCTGAAAGTTGCCCACGCAATGCAAATTGGTTGAGTTAGCAGTAATGAGCTTCACTCTAGGCTGACAACTATCCAGCACTGATTATTGAGCAAGAAACTCCCTTTTAATTTTGTACTCACTCACAATTTCTCACTTAAATTTGAATGCGGATGCTAAAGCGTAAAGACTAACAAGTGAATTTTTCCCAACAGTGTTTTAAATGAAAACGCATTTGTGTGTTTTCATGTCAGAACATTTTTGAAAACTGTTTATTTACAACAAAAATGGCAGAAATGCTCAAAGCAATGTAGTTAGCAGACAAGACCACTCGTGGTTGCTGTTCTTTGTTTTCATAAAGAAACAGGCTTCGAGGCGAGTTCGATAACAACAATGTAGCAACAATGATATCTCAGCTCAACTGTCAGTGTTGTGTTATACCCACTACACTTAAGAAATTTGTTTTCATTTTTTTTTTTCTTTGAAATTTTTACAACGTGGCGGCCGGATTGGAGCATCTTGCAAGCTGCTTTTGGCCCACGGGCCTTATGTTTGACATCGACACTCTAAACGCTGAACTTTTCACACAGCAGGCTGTATTTTTAAATCAATTCTGAATACTGAATCATTTCTGAACTCCATGGGATGGTTATTTTCTATTACCTATAGTTTTTAATGTGTCCTTGTTGCACACGATGTATTACTTTTGGCTAAATACTAAACATATTTTCTGTGATCTCCTTTTAAAAATGGCACAAAAGCAAGATGTATCTTTTAATCAATTTCTTTTTTTCTTTGCAGCATTTAATCACCTCTCTTCCAGAAATGAAAAACACCTCAAATAAATGTTTCTTCACCTGTAGTCCTCTTTTTGCTCTGGGAGTTATTATTTTTTGTTTGTTTCTTAAATGATAAGCACCATTCTTTAAACGCTGAACGACCGTAATCTTGGTGGAAACAAATGCATTGTGTGTTGTTTGGCCTGTGTTATTTCAAAAGAAAAATAAATAAATAAATCACACTGAGCTGCAATCAAAAGTTGGCAGCCCTGGCGTAAGTGCTAACTTGTGCCATCAGCTGTGTAAAATACAAGCTTTTATGTTAAATAGCTACAGATTACACTTTGGCAAACTGGATACAAGAAATAGACTTTCATTCAATGTGGACACACTTTCTGTATTCCATTCCAAAGGTTCTGGGTTTGATCACCCAACTCAATCTGTTTGCAGGAGTAGACTGTACATTTTTTTCCAAAATATATCTCCCCAGTGGTAATTCTGTCTAATGTGTTAATATGGCTTGTGTATGTACACAGCTGCAATTGGGTGGTAGTTTGAATCATGAAGTATGAATCATTACCTGCTATCGGCTTCATATAAATGACTGATGTTGTCACTGTTTGCTTTTTTATGAAGTGAGTCATTGAGCCTTTACGTGCCTGTTCTTAACCACAGCAGATTAGGTCCTCTGTATGTTTACTCACAACTTTTTTATTATTTTACAACAAATACTATATGGATCAAACTCTTGGCATATCCACACTGAAATACATTTGAGATGATGAAAAGGCAACGGTGGGAGAGTCCTCTCCTAGTGTGTCCCACTGAATCGCAGAGCAAAAGAAACATGTTTTGAGATGTTGTCCGAGTTAAAAACAGCAGATCAAGCTTCAATTCTGGGTTGCATCTCTATCCCATCCAGTGTTTACCTAATCCCCCCAATCTGAAAGTCAAAGTATTTGTTCCCCAGCATTTGTTTATGAAGGCAGTAAAGTCTCTTCAGAGGTTTTTGTGCAGAAACGTGCGTGGAAAAAGGCATCGTGGTTCTTCTACAGATGAAAGAAAGGCGAATCGCTATGTGTCAAAAGTCTGTCGCTTTGAATGAGAGTTAAATCCATCAAGTCAAAGTGGAAGCGCTCATGCACTCTTTTGCCCCCCCCCCCTTTTTTTTTCTCTCTGTCTTTCACCCTCTCCCTCTCTTTCACTCCCTCTTTGATCTGATTGTTTCTCTCTCGCTGGACCAAATCAATCCGCCACCCACAGATCGTGTCATCACGGAAACGAGACAAGGACACGTGTGTTTGAGCCGTCCTGCATGAACACTGTGGGTTTCTTTCAGTCGCACATGTCCGTCTGTGTATGCGTGCGTAGTGTCCCACCACAAGCACGACAGCAGTCTTCCTGCCACGCTTATGAATAAAGATGATATTAATCCTTAAAACATGGAGGAGGGGATTACTGTGTTTACTACAGTGGCATGTCTGTGGAAATGGAGTGCTCTCACCCAGCGACGGTGGCATGTTTGGCTATCCAAGAAGCTTTATGAAACGGCATGAAACAGGAAAAGAAGAGGAAAGAAAAGGAGAAGAGTTACATATCTCTGTGAGTGGGTGCATGAATGCCATATGTTCTCGAGGTAATTTATGGAAAATAACAGACATATTGAATATTACGGCTCTATTTTTAGCCCAGACCACCGCAAATCATTGCGAGCGCTTCCATGTGTTTAAATCTGCCCCAGCGACTTGCCAATATTTCCTCTGTCTTCTCAAAATCCCCATCACGATAAGGGAGAATGTGGGAGAGAGAAAGAAGAAAAAAAAAAATAAGAGGAGAGGAATTCAGAGAAGCCAAGCAACCAATCTCCCAAAATAGGTCAGTTTGAAAGCATGATGAATTTTCATACAGCCTTTTAAAAGGGGCTTTTTAGGACTGAGGATTGTGGAGGAGAAGATGCTGCTGAGGAGATCACACACACACACACACACACACACACACACATACACACACACACACACACACACACACACACACACACACACACACACACACACACACACACACACACACACACACACACGGGTCGAGGTTCATTGCAGGGCCTTGAAGCCTACTACTGCCCCCTGGTGTTTTCCACTGGAACATGTGTATTTTCTTTTTTTCCCCACTCAGAGGGCCACAAAGGCACAAAACGTGTGGGTTCAGGCTCCTCAAACAGGCATCATGAGCTGAAGTGGAGGAGTGGTTTGTCGGAGATTGAAATAGATGTCCGTTCACACCATCCTCCCCCTCCCCCACACATCTTCACATTCTCTTGGTTTTGTTGTTGCAGAGCCTACATCATCCTTAAAAAAAAAAAAAAAAGAAAGAAAGGGAAAAAAGGAGGGAGAAATCAATGAAGATGTGCCGGATTTGGCTCCCCCTTATCCAGAAAAATCATCGCTCTCGTAAGGCTTGCCACCTCACGTTCAGCCCGGGGTTGTGTAAGAATAGGAGGGGGGGGGCGCGGTGGGTCATCTCTGACTCATCATCCTGAAATAAAACAGGCAATTATTCACATCCTGTTTGGAGAGGGATCAAATAAGTTATTACTGCTGACGCGGTTCTTCGCTGCCCTCCTTCTTAGTGCTTTTCTTTTGAGTTTCACTCAGTGTATTTACTGTACGCTCTGCGTCGACTACATCTACTCACAATGAGCTGCTGGACGTAATTTGGAATGCACTCTGTTAAATTAGCTACGTTCACTCAAGAAGCCGATTTAATTTGTCCATCTCTTCATTGTGTTCTTCAGAGAATTGCTCAATTTAATTGTATTTACCCAAGCAATCCATTTTTAATCTTCAACACGTCTGTCTAATTAAGTCTTAAGTATGCTTCACCCATGAAGAGGGAATGCAAGAAAATGAGAGGTAAAAAAGTTTTTTCCTCACTTCTGAGTATATTTTGGTTTTTTTTTTATTTTATGAACAAAGTTTAAATGGAGATCAGAGTGTAGAACTCCAAGCTTTTTCTTTTTTGGAGCTGACCAAATTATACCCATAAAAATCTGAGGATCTTTCATTGATCTGTGATTTGCCAAAACATTGCAGTGAAGGCAAACAACTCAATGTCTTCGTCAATAATAAATGGCATTTATTAAAAGAAAAAAAACCAAAAAGTCCCACCGACAAGAATGTGGACCAATTTTTATGCAGCATCAATAACCCTCAACACATCTGGTTTCCCTCATTTAAACCAGCCTTGAAATTAAAGCATGCACTGTCATGGACTTGGTTTGGTGACATTTGTTGACATTTCACCGCCAGGGAAACTCCCGAACTTTCCCGCAGTATTGTGAAGACAAGATCCCGTTTGCACACTTGAGCTCGTGAGATCTTGATTTGCACTATAAAAACTATTGATCAGTTTCATATCGTTTAAGACTATTCTTCGATTATTCGATAGACCATAGTGAGCCTCTGGTTCATATCATCACACAGCCACTGAAAATAAGAAATATTGGTCTTCCCTTCATGACGTATTTGGAAGCAGACCTCCAGATGAATAAAAAGCCCTGTGGTGGACTGATGACGTGTCCAAAATGTAATCTGCCATTCTCCATAGTCAAATGGGAGTAGTTCCAGCACCCTGTGACCTTAAGTTGGAAAAAAACTGTGTAAAAGACGGATTTCAAAAGGTCTAAAAGAGTGGCACTAAATTACACCAACATAAGATAAGAAAACAAAAAAGTATATGTTTTTATAGAATAGATAAATCAAGATTTCTCATATTTGTCTGCAGATGCATGAAGCCATTTGTCACCAGTGAAAAGGCTCAAATCTGGATATAGCGAGATGGAACCTGATCCAATTTCTACATTTCAAAATGAATTACCTAGAAAACTATATTTCTTTCAAACCCTACCAATAGAAATAAGACAACACCAATTTAATGAATGGGGAAAGAAAATATCCACCTATATATGGCAAAGTAAAAGAATCCAAGAATCTTATTTAAAAGTACAGTTGGACAAAGAAAACGTGAATGGTGCTTTCCCTCTCCTATAGACTAAGACAGACTTAGAATTAAGAAATGGCTGATACGTTACACAGCTGATATCCACTTAATTCAGTACTATTGTTAGTGTCAGTCCCTGAGATACATTCTACCTTCTACTTCGTTGTACTGGTAAGCCATAATGATTCAGCTATTACAAGCAGAGATAATACACAAAATACATAGACTACTTCTCCATTGCCTTTGTAGAAGTAAAGGTTTTGTGCAGTAATTCCGACTTCCCTCAAACCAGAACGGTCACATTGTAAATGTCATTGCCTTCCTGACTATGTACATAGTTCTCCCCATAATTACTTGAACTGACAAAGGTCAGCCTGAATCTTATCTTTTAGCCGCTGTATCTTCCTCTATCTTGGCCATTGGGTGGACATTTGGTCATTCAACACCATTTAAATTGTACATGGAAGATAAAATCCACAGCTGCCACACATTGCTGGAAAGTGTTCAGTTGCCTTTTGGATCTCCAACAGGATACAAGGGTCTGTTGTTGTTAAACTGCACATTTTTCTGATATAAAAACAGATTGCCCTTCTGGCCTAATGATGTGAATGCAGGACTCCAGGATAAAAACTCGTATCACTCTCTCTGGCAACCCTGACGCATGGATCAGAGAAATGTTGCTGAGCTTCACTTGTCCAGACAATATCTTTGATGTTTTCCCCATTCTTTTTTTTTTTTTCTTTCCTTTTCAGAGCGAATACAAAGTGTCAAAACCTGACTTGTAGCTGATCATTAGGAATCATCGCACATTTATTCCCAAAAAGCTGAAAATTCGAGATACACAGAAAACTGAAAATATTTTAGGAGGGACAAATTTGACAGAAATTCTAAATGATTGTTGGGGGAACATATGGGAGTTTATGTGATCGGCTACACTTTTTGAAGACTTATCCGGATTCATTCACACGTGTTGTGTCTACCCGGCCAGGCTTGATATTTGAATATAAACTCTCTAAAGAAATTAAAAAAAAGATGTCAATTTTCCCAACTGGTCAGACCTGTAAGGTTCCCTTTAACATGCTCTACTTTGGTTTAGCTCTGCAGCCTTCACAAAATCACCCCCCTATTACCTCCAACAAATCCAAACACCAGTCGATCGCTGTTTGTCTGCTCACTGCGGAGCTGCAGGGAAACCAGCCATGCTGATTCTCTCTCTCTTTCTCTCTCTCTCACAACTCCGCATCACCGGCTGCGTAAATGTTCTTCCTACTGTTCTGGCATGACAATTGGATCCCTAAATCGAGGCGAACCATGCTGCGTTTGCCTGGTTACATGCTGCTCTCTAAAGGCACACATACACACACACATATCTATTCATAAATGTACAAAAGCACAATGGGGGCACATGTGAGATAAATATCAAATATGCACATGTGGGGCCACACTATATTCGTGGAGTCCAACCAAATGAATCCGTAATTTATGTTGAAGCAATGTGGTCCAGGGTCATTTATAGCTTACAAGATTATTGTGTATATAATAATTAGAACCCATCAACTTTGTTGTTGTTGTTAAGGTCATTGATAAACGGCACCTTTGGATTTGTGAGAGGTTCTAAATTTGCAAACAAACAGACAGGTATTCATTAAGAAAACCAAATTAAAAGGTAATAAAACGGATTATTTTACTCATATTGAGGTGCCACTTATAGTTCAGAACTTACAGTAATAATGCTTCTGTAGAAGACCACTGATAACTGTACTGTATAACTAGTAGCGTGCAGTGGTGTTTCAGCCAGGGCCAGCAGCCCCAACGCCTTGCGGCCGCACATTATATCCAACAATAAATACACAATCCGAATCCAATGTAAGGCCAACCACTATGCATCAGTACTTAATCCACACCAACATGACAGCTGTTCAACAACCACAACACATCAAGACGCCACTGTGCAACTTTGTCATCAGATGATTTTCCAGTGTTTCCAACAGGTTTGCATAAAGGGGAGGGGGGGGGGGGGGGTGCAAGTCTCGCGCACTCCTGTCATGCACGCGTGCTTGTCTGTCTGTGTGCACGTGGGCAACACCACTTTACAATTAAAAAAAAAAAAAAAAAAAGCACCAAATGCCAAAGCAGCGCCAATCTAATCCAAAGAAAGTAAAAAATAAATAAAAAATAGCACTCACCCGACACGAAGATCAAATCCGTCCTGCTGTAAAATGCTGCACAAAGCCTTTGTTGGTCTGAGTTAGCTCGTCCATTTCCGATGTCGGTCACAACTGAAAAAAAGTCCCCGAAGCAGGTCCGCTACAGCGTCATCCGATCTTGCTGTTAAATTAGCCGCCATCACTCCAGAGAAGCAGGTAATAACAGTGCGTGACCACGCGCCTGGCCGTGGGCCAATCAGTCAAGCTCTTTTCAATGACGACAGCAAGACCAACGCTCGAAACTTTACTGGCCCTCAGGCGCTCCGTCAGTAACACATCAAAATTTGATTGGCTGATGACACTGTCACTCAACATTTTAACCCAATAGCAGCGTCCAGCTTCCATCAGAGAGTAGCAATGAAGTTACTGCTGGCCCCCAGCAGAGGAAAAGAAGTTGTGATGCGTTTCGAGGACATAGGAGATTTGACATCCACAAAATATAACCAGTCGCCATCTGGATAAAGTTGCTAAAGTCACTAATTGATTCCAGACACAGATTTCAGAATCACTTTCTAATTATTAAAAAAATAAATAAAAAATCATTTTTGATACGGCTAACAGTTGCTAGCCCTGCTGCCTCTGACTCATTATGTGCAATTACAGTAACATTCATCATGACGTTACAATAGAACAGTAAATTATAAAACGTAATATTAGAAATCACAGTAAAAGTGTAAAGGGGGAGGCGTATGTAAAAATGACAGTAATATTCCTTGATTAACAATATAGTACTGTAGAAACTAATACTAGGAATACTGCAGTAACAGTAACGTAGAAAATCAGTGAGGACCGCAATACTATATACCAATGACCCCCCCCCCCCCCAAAAAAAAACAACCTCACATTGAATTCAAGAGCATTCTGAAAATATCATGGTAATATTGCTGTGGAAAAAAACAAGATAATCAATAGTGTTGAAATATCACTATGAGACTTGCTACTGTCAAAAACAAGAAATTTCATGCTACTGCAATGATCATCTTGCAGTAAACAATAAATTACAACCCAATTAAATTGATAAGTGAGTGCCATGCGTGTATCATGTCTATCACAGCTGTTGTGGGTGTTACAAATCTTCACAACTATATTCAGATGCATGTAAGCAAAAATAAACAAGGTGCATGGTGTTTTTTCTCATTTTTCCCCTCTTCTCCATCTCCTTTTTCCTGTTTTGTTTTCCTGTCCCCAGGCATCAGGTCCAATCCATCCTGTGATTGAGATTTGTTCTTTTTCTTATTAAAGAACAGGTGGCCATGAGATAGCAGTCTCATTTTTCACTGCTGCTGCACTCCATGAGTCCAAACTAATGATCAAAACATTGAGCCGCTCCAAATCATCTCTCAACCCACACTGATAGATATGGGAACTGATGGGAGGAGGAGTGTATTTGTCTGTGAGCAACTGCAGGTGTGTGTGTGTGTGTGTGTGTGTGTGTGTGTGTGTGTGTGTGTGTGTGTGTGTGTGTGTGTGTGTGTGTGTGTGTGTGTGTGTGTGTGTGTGTGTGTGTGTGTGTGTGTGTGTGTGTGTGTGTGTGTGTGTCAGAGCATAATTGTGACACTGTGTATGCATACTAAGCTCCACATCTATGTGTTTTCAGTGTATTTGTATACACACATCAGTCCACATTGGTGTTTGCATATGTATGTTGCATGCAATGGTTTAGAGATCTTAACCTTTATCTTTGTTTGTGCACAATTGTGGTACATTTTTTTTAACATATTCGAAGAGAAAAACAGCATCCAAAAAAGAGAGATAGGATCAAAGTGGTGTAATGAATCTATAATATATGGGTGTCATTCTTTTCCAGAAAATAAAATAAATAAGTTGAAGGTGTTACAGAAGAAACGGTACACAGAGAAATCAAGCCATCCCTGTTAAATGGGACTCGGTTAATTGGCTGCTGTCAGGGTTTTTGTGTTCTTAATTGTTCCTGAGCAGCTTCATTCACTAATTAATATGATCAGTGAAAACACAAACCAACAAGTAATGACAAACTCACTGAAGTTGAAACAATAGCTCAATGAATGGGATGGATAGGGCTGGAATGAGGAGTCAGGAGAGGCTCCGATCATCATGAATAATAATTTCAAAAAGATTTATATATGAGTGAATCAGAACTCAAACCCTTTATAGTGTCATCTGGGGTTCAGCCAATCCCAATCTAGATAGGCTCTCCCGTTGACCCTCCCACAATTAGGCAGCTCTGCTCTGGCACATATATATCTTACATTGCAGACTTATTTTAAACTTCAGTCACTTCCACATAGGCATTAAAGGTACTTCACCAGCAGACCACACAAAGCACATCTAATAAATGCGCTTGAATGGAAATTGAGTTCAACACTCTTCAAATGTAAAAATACATTTGAAGACCGATTGTTTAACATTTGTGACATTTATCAATCAGTTCTGAAAATACAGAATCTGATGGAAAGTGTACAACTGCCTGTTTTTCATAATCCTGAATTAGTATGAAATTCTCACTGGAAATTTTTCAAAAGCCTTTCATAATGCTGCCATCTCATCCCAATCTCTACAAATATTACTCTGCAAAATGTGTGTTTTCATCAAGCTATGCGTTCTTAACTGAACCAGTAAATTTCTTCTAGCAACACAAACTTCTGTCATTTATCACTTTTTTTGACCAGACTGTGAAAGCATGTTTTCTTTAAAAATACAATTTACATGGTTTCACCCTTTATCTATACAGTGGGTTTTGTTCTGATTCACATTTTTTTTTTAAATATATATTTAAACCCCGCTTCGGCAGGAATCACCCTCCCTTCTGCATTAATGAGAAATCATAGCCTTGTTATAATTTAGGTTTTTTTTTTTTTACTTTCCCCAGCCCTCCTTGTCACAAACACTGAGATATGCCAACACTCTGTCATGCAAATCCACTCCAGAGACTGTGCAGATGATTTCTGCGCGTTCTGTCTGATAGTGCACCGATGACACAGACACAGGATGTGATGCTTTGGTGTGTGAAATAAAAGCACTTTCTGTTGTGCAAACTTGACAGGACAGAAAAGTTTCCCTCTCTCTCTGCCCTCTTTCCTGCTCTTGTGATCATTCGTGTTACGTGCTGCCGCTCTGTACAGCCCAATGAGATTAGTCATTGCAGGTCCCATCTGTTGCCTTCACGACTCATTTGTTTACTCTCCGGTTCACATCAGAGCTCACCCCTGCTAATAACCCCCCCCCCCCCCCCCCCCCCGGGGGGGGGGGGGGGGGGGGGGGGGGTTCCTTCGGCGTTGGGTTGGGTCTGGACTGGTCAATTTAGCTCAATGATTCCTCACACGTCTAACTAATCACACAGATTACTTTCATTTCTGAATGTAATAAATGACGGAGGAGGACCATCAGAGCCAAATGGATTAAAAAGACATTATTGAACATTTAAGATTCAACAGTTTGGTCACGTCAACAAACTAACACCGCTGCGTCTGTGTTTTAAGGCGACGTAAACAAGTGTGCCTTTACAACAGTTTGACACGCCGGATTGTTTGCTGTCTGCAGGGAAATAGCTGCTAACACGAGCACGACTTGACAGGACAGGTGGTGATGTGAAGCAAGCCCGCTATAGTTTCACATTATGCAGATGACACAGCTGGAGACATTCATAGACAAATAAAACTCCTCGGAAACCAAAAGCTGTCCACCATGATGCTTAAATGTACACCAGATTGGAAATTAGCGATTTGAATGAGTGGATTTTTACAGTCTAATACTTCCACATCCATCCCCCACTAACTTTTATACTTAGTCGTGCTAATTCTGGATCACAGGAGAATTATGATGTTCACATATTTTATTATATAACTTAGTCATGAACTTCTTTTACTACTGTTGTTGGTAAAGAAGAGCTGAACTCCGAATTCAGATTCTTTAAATGTGTAAGAGTCAAGCTCACCCTGCTTCAGGCTGCAGTTGCTAATTTAGTCCTTGGCCTCTTCCACATGACTGAGCGTAACCAACACATGAATATATTATGGTATGGAAATGTATAAACAGCCCTGTGAGATGTACAGCAAGTGAACTATTGTGGTTATGTGCAATTTTGGGTTAGGCTACGGTGATCACATTCAACATTTGCCCGAACCTTGATGATGACCTTGTTGATGTAAAATAAAAATCTCAAAGTAAAAGGCTTTGTGAAGATTGATTCTGACAATAAGCTGTTAGTTTCACTTTTTATGAAGAATAGAGACTGAAAATATTTCATCTTCAATGTTTGTATTGACTTCTTGGCTCGGTTAACAAGGAGTTACTTTCCAATTCTTCTTCATATTTATTATCGAGCACGTTTTCCAAATCACCTCTGAAACTCTCTCTAACTGCCTGCGTGCGGTAGAACATGGACTTTTTAGTATTTCCAATTATCCAGCGACTGTTTGTGGGATATTCATTAATTAGTCGTGGCCAGCAAAGTTTCTGGTTTGTTATTTAGCCGCTCTTCTGTAATTACTCCAGCTTCTCTGTGCACCTTCTTGTTAAGCATTGCCAATTATTTTACAGGAAAATGTCAGTGTCTTGCAGAAAGCTAACAACCCGTACTCCTTGTTAGATTTTTGAGCCAAGCTAGCCTCAGACGCTGTTATAAAATATTGACAAGATGTCATGCAGCATTTTCGCTTCTGCTGACTTGTACCGTGCTTGTCATTCTGACCGGCCATGTAGAAATGATCTTGTGATTATGGTGCAATGTCAGGAAACACAGTACTGACTATTCTTGGAGGTCTCCTTTCTGTATTTTTTCCCCCACTGCATCCCCTCTGTATTAAGCTATCGTTGCGGTGAGGTCAGAAAGTGTCTGAAGCATCTCGGGCAACTCGTTGAATCATCCTTGTGGCTGCGAAAGCAGAAAACTAGTTTTTCTGCGTTGCTGTTAAAGTGAAATGGCAGCCAAAGGTCAGTCGGCAGGCAGGTAACGAGGGAGTACTGCGGCCATTACTGCCATCGTACATAGGTGGCCACTGATGGCCCCTCTGATTATTTGTGCTTCTGCCTGAAATGTTGGTGCACAGAGAGGATTAATGCTTCGATCTACTTATCTTGGAAGTCAAAGTGGGGTCACTTCCTTCAGAAAAGCCTGGTTGCATCGTTTGGTTGCTTGCAACAGTGAAAGTTAGAAAACAACATGAGCAAGACGATCATATTAACTCTTTCTGACTATGAATTTAAATAGTGTTTCATTTAAAAAACACTATTCATACTTACATCGAAAAATGCACAATGTCAATACCATATTTCCTGGACTATAGCACCTAATAGTCTCATCTTCAATAAAATGAAGAGCAAAAACTATTTTTAAAAATAGCAATGGTGTGTGAGTGTTTACTTTTCCAGAATTTATTATACACAAAACTAACTTGCAAATAACCTTTTTAAATAATCTGTTTAGACTATTCACTTGCCTGGATTAAGGAAGAGTATTAGGGCCACTGAAAAAAAAATTAATTCGGAAGCTAAAAAAAACCCCTCATGCCCTTCAAAAAAAGGTAAAAAATCAATGTTGAGATAATTTTTTTCCAGTCTGTCCACCCCTCATCATTTGCCCGTAGATGTGAAATCACATTAAATCACTTAATTCTGACTATATAGGGTTGCTTACTGCTTGTGGACATGTGATTTTACACAGCATGTTCTTGATTAATAACAACACATTTTATAAGCACCCTGGATCTGTGCCTTTGTCCTTCGTACTTGATGAACATCAGCAACAGAACAAAACTGCAGGCTGCAATGTGTCTGCAAAGTCCTTATACTGACAATTGCACTGTGTTTATGAGCTACAGCCTGTTCTGAAGCATCTTTTCACCACTTCCTTAAACCGCCTGCAATGCATGCATTTTGGAGCAGTCACACACTGGCATGTGGATGGATGCACTTTGTTTAAAATTTTTAGCCTTCAAATGTTTTTTTTCTTCAGTGGCCCTAATACTCTTCCGTACTTCCATCAGTGCCTCTGTGAAAAGTGAGGATTTAAAAAAAAAGAGCTACAAAACATTGGGTGGCATGGCTAGGTTTGCAGAGCAGTCATCTCCCAATCGAAAGGTTGCAGGTTTGATTCCCATATCTTCATGTCAGCGTGTCCTTAGGCTCCCATTGGAGTAACAGTGCCTTGCATTGCTGCAGCCTCCAATGGTGCCTGAATATGATGAGCTATGTAAAGTGCTTTGGGGCTGCTCACATAACTGAAATGTGCTATATAAGTGAAGTCCATTTACCATTTGCATTCCATTTGTAACAAACTGTGAGAATGCTGAATATAAAGTGATTTCCCAATCTGAAATAAAGCTCAGCTTCAGCTGCCTCAACATGTGATTAAAAATGATTGGATTTATAACCCATAACAGAATGCATGTATCATTTGACCTATATTTTAACAGGCGGTTGTTTGAGATCAAATAATCTCTATAGCAAGCAAGGCCTGGCCAAATATTATAGTATTATATTCAAATATTCAAATATGACTATTCATTTGCTCATTATTTACAAAATGGATCACCATTACTGTTATGACAAAACGGTTATGACAAAACGGCCAGGGAGAGGGCCTGTTTGTTTACTCTGCCTCTGGCCTGGCCTCGACTTGTTCTGCCTGTTATTCCGCTCCTGACGTGGCTTGTGATCTGAAATTCACAGAACATCTGAAACACACAGTACCTTCACACAAATGCAACATTGTGCTGACTAATGAGACTTCACTTGAGCGTGATGAGTCATTCTCTTCCTGCATTTGCTGAAATTCACTCACCTTTCTTCAATTCTTCTGGATTCAACAACATTAACACTCGTGCCACCATTGAGGGTATAATTACAGCCTATCCATTGGAAGTGCTCAGACCCAGTTTCATATTCCGTGTGCTGTGTGCCAGTAATCCCTCAGTTTGCAGTCAAAAGATAAAAAATACATAATACTCCTGGGCGGCTGAAAGCCAACAAACGCCTCCCTGTCAGTTCATCTATTGGCACACAAACCCTGATTAGAGCTTAAGTGGCGGCTGGAATGCAGCGGCAAGCATATCCATCCATTGTGCTGCAGAAAATACCAAAATCTTTTCAAAAGTTTTATTCCTGAAAAATAAGGCTGTACATTTATTCAAGTCCAGGCCTGTCACAGAGTGATGTGTGACCGTGCTGCACGGTTGTGCCGTTGCATTTGGAAATGGCTCAGCCATGGGCAGGGAAGGGCAACCAGAGAATGTAAAATCATGACGAGAGACGCCCAGTAACTGGTTGCATATGCTCCGCTTCTCATCTGGCATTACACAATGCCAACATTCATTATGGGAAGCACATTACCTTGTGATAACTTTATTACAATCCTGTGTGCTTTCAAGAGGGAGAAGAGTTATGAGATAATGTGCTGGGTTCATTCTGCTTTTGAAAAAAATAAAATAAAAAATGTATCTCAGAAATCAACTGAATCTCACCAGGAAAAGTTAGAAAAAAGAAGCTCCACTATGTAAGAAGGGATTTGTTGGCAAATGTATACCCAAAGGCATCAGAAGTGGGCTTGATCCTTAATTAAACGGATAGAATACAGCGGTGGTGACAGCTCTGTGGCGCTTTGCCTCTGTGGAGAAAGCTCAACAGCAGCTAAAGTTTCTTCTGAGCAATGATTTATGCATCCAATTTTCTGTGATCTATATTGAGCGTAGCATCATGGGTAATTAAATGATGGTTCTGTGGAGTTCCAGCTCTCGTAAAATGACAGGGCCATAATTATCATGAAGCTTGGTTACCCTCTGACTCAAATACTAATTGTCTATCAATAACCAAACAGAATATGTCGCCAAATTAAACTCCCCCTGAAGCAAACCGCTCAGAGCTACACAGTAGTGTTAGTGTGGTCGCCGGCCTTGGACTTGAAAAAGGACACGACTTGCACAGTTTGTGTTGATTTATTAAGCAACTCACAGATTTGACACATTTACATGACCAGATATCAGAATTGCACAATAACACACACACACACACACAACAAAATCTCTAGCTTATTTATTATTCCCAATAAAAAAATAAAATAAAACCTACCAAGGTTTCAAGCCCTTGCATTTAAAGTGAGATTCGCTCCCTGAGTAGATAATACAATTTTGTTTCCCCTTGCAACACCTCGATGACCAAGAATATGGCCTCTTCTGGTAAATATAATAACAAAGGCACTCTGAGAACAAGAGGGATTTGCTGTGTGAACTCCATCACTCGCCCATTACACACACAGATTTAAATCCAGCAGTACACAACTCCACAGCCCAAAAAAAACCTGTTTAAAAAAAACATATAGCATAGCTAAATATGGAGTGTTGTTCTTTGCTAAAATTTGAATCCATCCTGTTATTTTTTGCATTTTTTCTGCCTCTTATTCATGACAAATCGGACAGTAAGGAAAAGGATGCCAACAAAGGTTTTGTTGACATTTCAGGGAGTCCTTTTGGGGCAGTAAAGATGTCCAATTGATGGATCCCAGGCACTCTATAGAAAACGGGAAGACAGAAATGAGGAATGCTTATGGATCCAGAGGCGGATAAGGGAAGATATAGAGAGAACACGAGGTTGTACACAGATACAGACAAAGCGGAGGGAAAAGGGAGGAGGAACCTCAGTGACAATGGAGAATAACAACAGCGGTGAGACAGGAAAAAAAAAAAAGAAGAAAAAAAAGAGAATGGCATGAAGAAGCAGTCCATCAGTAAGAAAAATCCAGGACGAGTTGAAAAAAAAAAAACAGGACACATTCGAAAATGGGGAAAGATGGAACAGACAGCCACACATCAGCCACAAGAAAAAAGACAAACTATTTTGTTGTCTGTCTTCTCCTCCACTGTGGGTTCAGTATATTCAGTACACAGGTCTGTAGAGGAAGTCCCCGGTGGCAAGTCTGCGTTTCAGCTCTTTCCACAGCAGCTCCCTCTCTTTCTGGACACCCTTCATGAAGCCGCGGTTCTCCTGCGCCCGCCGAGACAGATATGGCATGACCTCATTCACTGGCCCGTACGGGACGTACTTGTAGACGGGGAAGCCGGCCTGGCCTGGGGGTTGAGACAACAGAAGAGCATAATGAGAGTTGCACCCACAGATGTAAAACTAGAAAATGAATGTATCTCTTAGGCCCTGTTTACACAACAATGTATTCTAGTGAAAATTGAAAAGTTTTGTTGTGTTATGGGTGTCCGTTTCCATGACAACAGTGCTCGGAGTCAATGAAAATGCAACTTTTTTAAAACGCTCTGACTGTCTCCATGTAGATGTAAATCAATGCTACTTTTTAAAAGAAAAAAAAACTGCTCGGGCATATTCGCACCAGGGCTGTAGTAAATAGTTCTCCTGCAAATGCACAAGTAGATAGACAATAACAACAATGACGGCCTCCAGAGTGGTATTACTCTCAGTCCATGTAGTCGCCATTGTTATTGTTTATAGCGTAGCATAACAACTTCTGGCCCAACATTGTAATGGCATAATTTTCAACATTTTTGTCAGTTCTGTGTGAATTAACATGAATGAATGAATGAAATCTATTTTTTGAACATGAACATGATTATTAGCAACAAAACATATTTTAGCAGAAAATAAGAAAATTAAAAGTCTCAGCATGTTCAATAAAACATCGTTTCTGAACAAAAGACGATGCATTGTCACTTGAGAGATTGAAAATGTTAAACTATGGCCCACATTTCAACGGAGGTATGATAGGTTTATGCATCCTAAAAGGGTCATGATCAAGAGAATCCGACATTCATATGGACTGATGATGAATCAGATCCTATCAGGGGTGACTCTCAACTGTAAAAGTACTGATATAGACGATAAAACTAGAATACAGACCGCGAGTCATACCACTACGGGTCCGCCATGTTTGTTTACAGGCGCATGAGCAGAAAGAACTATTTTTAATGGGAAGGGAGCAGGAGAGGTGCGCAGTAAGAGGCTCCATAGCCTCGGGCAGTCTCTGCCGGAGGAAATCACGTTCGTGAAAGAATCATACCACCTTGGGAGCCGGTATAAAAACTGGTGTCGTATAAACGGACCCCCCAAAAGTGAAGAAAGCTTTGCGGATACACTTGTATTTGTTGTTGTGTAAACAGGGCCTGAGGAAGAGGAGGAAGTGCTTCCTGTCCTGGTGCCATGTGCCAGAGCAGAGCTGCCTAATTGTGGGAGGGTCATAGGAGGGCATAGAGTACCTTGATTGGGATTGGCTAAGTCCCCAATGTCACCATGAAAGGTTTGATTTCTGATTCGCTTGTTGGAGTCAACCCACTGTGACAGCTTCCATTTTTAGGTAGATGACCTATTTAGTTGTTTTGGGATTAGAGATATTGTGTCTGTTTGACCGGTTAAGTGATGAGAGTTTGGTTTAGTTTCTGTCATTCTCTGTGAACTGATTAGATTAGTAGTTATGACTGTTGTGTCACTTTTCAATTGTAAATAAACAATTCCATATTTTATGAAGAAAATGTAAATGTTGGAGAAATCCTGTACATTTACTGGATATACGTTTTGCACCTGCCCTTCTAGACCCGTCCAAACATTTATGGATTTATGGGTTGTAATTCACAAGTAGGTTTTACCAGTGACACATTAGAGGATGATGTGATGACTGTGTTTGCCCACAGAGTGACAGCTTCAGTCGCTCTGATCACTACAACATGCGCACACACTTCCCCAGCAGCTGCGTCTCAATTTGAAGAGCTGCCGCCGTCAGCTGGTTGTGCTCACACGGTCTTATGCTGTTTTGCAGAGGCTTACTCCTCAGATTTGAAGGGAATAAACATTGTTTCAACTCGTTGGCAACATCCAAACACGATACAATAAAAACAAAGTCCCGAGGTGCAGACAATATCGAGGACAAAATCATAAGACAACTATATATACAGCACATTTGGTGCAGTAAGTGAAAGACAAATAACCCAGATCTCTGCTCCGGGCTGGCTTATTTCATAAAGCAACCTTTTTTCTTATTTATTTTTTCTTATTTGGGGGGATTTAAGCACTGAGTGTCCTTCGAGAACACAACAAAGAAACATGTGTCTGTCTATTTATGTGAATGCAGGTCAAGGCCATTTCAGCTTGAGCCTCACACTGACAGACAGCTGCCTGATGCCGTGTGTCTCTCTGAATAACAGAAAAAGTAGTGGAAAGCAGCAGTGGGTCAATACCGAGCTGTCTCGGTTCATACGTCAGCGTCCCGGCTACGTATGTGGAGAAAAGTGTGTGTGAGGGACGTGTGTGTGTGAGGACGAGCCGACGTGGATGCTGTGGATACTGCCAAATGGTCTTTCTACAGAGATAGGGTGAGAGACGGTGTTTGTCTTCTCCTCACCCAGGGGGAAGCTGATTTGATCACACATGCCCAGCAGTTGACCGAAGAACACCTTGTTCTCTGTTGGTAAGAGGCCAAGCTGTTTCATCCTGAGTCAGAGGGATAAAAGGATGTTGCCAAGTTAATTCATCCAGTTGAAACAAAAGAAAACAACTTATTACAAGTTGAATCAACTTTACCTCATCAATGTGTGTTTAACTGTGTCCTCGTTATGGGAAGCCACCATCACATTGGCATTTCGGTTGAGGGCAATCTCATCCAAAACATAGTCCAGGCACCTTAGACACACACACACACACACACACACACACACACACACACACACACACACACACACACACACACACACACACACACACACACACACACACACACACACACACACACACACACACACACACACACACACACGAGAGGTCATGCCGCTGCTTTGTCATTCACTTTACAGTATGATCTCATCATACTGGATGCTCCAAAACTCTTACAAATGGGTCTTTCTCATTAGCATATGAGATTTATTGCCTATTGCCAATAAACAGTACAAACACCCATAAGCACAGTGCATGCATATATACATATATACACACGCACACGCACACACACAAACACCTAAAATCTTCAGAAAGAGATTATTTGTTTTAGAAAGAGAGTAGTTGAAATGGCCACTGCATGCCGTCCACCTTGTTACTGTGTTGTGCAGCGTCTCACGCTGTGCTGACGCCTATTAGCAACGACTTTGTCTCATGTTGTTTAGCTCTGAATCTTACTGATGTTTAATAAAAAAAAATGTTTTTCTAATAAGTTTTGGAGCATCAAATTTTCTCTGCGATCCTCAATCATTCACGGAGGAACTACTGCATTTCTTTGTGTTTCTTTTGAAGTTATTAATTGCAGAATCATATAAATACATTGTTAAACCAAGAAGCTGAATTTGTAGATTGAAGCTGCTTGTTTTGGCCTTTTGATGAGTCACATGTAGTGCACTTTAGTGCAAATAATACATTATATACAAGGACAGTGGTGTAAAATAGCATGTAGCCAATCTTGAACAGAAGTTTAACCGTTTTCAAAATGTTGTTAACATGTAAAACATGTAACATTTAACAGGAAACATTGTCGCGTGAACTTGGCTTAATTCAATGTGTTCTAAAGTGAATCTAAAAGAATAGAAAGATAAGATAAGAAAAGATAAGAAAGTAATTAAGTAATAAAAATGAAAACAAAGGGAAAAATATTTGAAAAGGTATTCTCAGATTATCAGAAATATTAATACAAATATTTACATATAGATCTATCTATCTATATGTAAATATAATTTTGTACAGCTACACTATCTGACAGCAGATATTACTTGTACCTTTATGATTTTAAGGCCTAATGTTATGCCAGCAGTATAATCTTTTTGAACTTGGCTGTGTGGTTTTTGATCCAATCTGTGCTGTAAGTGAGAACACCACTTTGTTCCTGTCTCATAGACCTGCAGCGCCGCAGCGAGTCAGTCCGGAGCGGGAACATTTCTGTGCGGTTTCTCACAGGTGAACACAACAGGAGGGTTAACAAAGTGGTTGCTTTGAGCCGGCCTTAATCTCGATCTGTCAGAAAATTGCAACAGGACAGCCCCCCTGGAGCTGACTGGTATTCTCCAAGCTGCATGGAGAAAACTCAACAGGGTGGAAGCCTGCTGACACTGTGTTAAACCACCCCCCCAAAAATAGTCCAAATGAAGGTCCACTTTCCTCTAAAACTAAGAAAGAAATCCCTGTGCTGTCCATTACTGAACACTTCTACACAAGTTAAGTTTTCGAGAAAAAAAAACCCCAAAACTTTAACTAGTGCTGAGCTGTTCATAAACCAAATAACAAGCCATACGTCTCACCTGTCATACATCCAGTTGGTGGTCTCATAGTCGGGGTTAATGGGGTCCTCGTATCCAAACTCTTCTGCCCGGTCACGCTCCTGATACATGTAGGCCCCGCGCACCAGCTTGGCCGCGAACTGCCAGCCCTCCCGTCGAGAAAGTTCCACATCCATCGTTACATTGTCGTAAGCTTCCTGCAGGGCGATGGGAAAGAGACACTCAGATCCAGTCGGTCAGGTGCAAACACACTATCACTACCATCCACATAGTGCAAGAAATTACTGCGTGTATTTTGATAAGCACAAGGAAGCTCATCTTGTGAATGACAATTATTCGTTCCTGGACATGGAAATATCCCTGACCTTTAGGTAGCACTGATAGGTGTTGAAGATGACGGGCTTCTCGCGGTTGTAGATTCTCTGCATTTCCAACGTGAGCCTGCTGATGGCTGGCTGGAAATAGGTCTGCTCTGCATCCACCATCAGACGGACACCGTTCTCCTGAGCAAGCTGCAACATGAAGGAGTTAGTTTGTTCAATGTAAGAACGCAATACATTATTGGCTTTGCTACATTTAACAGACTCATATTTATTCCACTATTGGTCTTGGAACTACTCCATTTCCTTTTGATTATGCCTGTTGTTTGATTCTTTGTTCATCGCTTTAAAACATGCATCACATGCTGTAAATTTAATAGAGAAACTAGAATAGCTAAAACAGCCAGGAACAGCTCAACGGCCCCGGTCCTAAGCATGCAAACCCTCATTTAAACACTTCTGTTCGCATGTGAAGTCACTCCTGGTGTTACTCTTAGTAAATCACCGGTAAAATCCAAACTGAAAGCGCAATCTATTCCAAGCTATTGTGCAATTCAGCAGGATCTTAGTAAACCAGGCCCACGGTGCTGGAGCAAAAGATTCCCCTGTTGTACATTATTCCACACATTTGTATTCCCTGAATGAAATCTATTTATGTGTGTACGTGTGCTGGAGGATGATTAAAACAAGATGTCCGACGTGACACTTTCACAGAATAGTTAGACAAACAGCCCAGCGGTTGCATGTTGGATCATAAACATGTCGGCAATGTTCACAAACATGCCACATGTGGTAAAGCTCCTGTGTAAAGACTTCTTCAATGCAGATGAAAAGCTCAGTGTTGGTGGGTACACTCACTCGGTTGATGTGAGATTACCTTTGCCAAGACATCTATGCGCTGTAACACCCTCTTCATTTGTTCCTCCTCCTCCACGGTGAACTTCTTGAGCAGAGGCTCCAGCTCACCGAGCTGGAAAAACAAAAACAAAAAAACAACACGGCAGAGAGAACAGCATGAGATGATAATTAACCAAATATCCCACAGCCTGACACCTATCAGAGCTTCCTGCTCAGCCCACCCATCATCTGTCCCGAGTTCAGGATCAACAGATACGTAGCTGCTCCAGATCACGGGGCATGCTGGAAGCTTATTCAATTGTGACACAAGTTTTAATCAAAAATCTGCACTGTGTGAAAACTTCCATCAGTTTCAGTGTTTCTGTAAACAGCCATCATTTTCAAAAGCTGCTTTTTCATTTTCTGAAACAAAGACGCAAAGACGACGCATATTCACATGAAACATTATCGTGTAAGCGGGGGCCTATAGAACTGACATAACAATTTAAATGCGATGAAGGAAAACCCTCATTATAGGCAGTTTTAAATAAAATACTTACACTTTGAATCATAGAAACTGAACTCAAACAATCGGCTGAATGCAAATAGAAGCAGCATAACGGAAAGTGACATCAAGTGAGTTTATGTTGAATATTTATTCGTTGTTGTGTATTATTTCAACTGTATTGCATTTCCCATTAATACTCTCTCCTTCATTGTCATATTACCGCTGACCTCGGTGTTTGGAACAACGAGCAGATCCGATATCTTTGTTCTGTCATCTATCAGGCTGTTCCAGTCGAGCATGTCAATGCATCTGTGAGGGGGGGGAAAGGAAAGGAAGGTAATAAAGGAAGCAGTGCTTTAAATCTCGCTCGGTGCAGCGGAGCGTGCCATCAGAGGGGCAACTTAAAGATCAACTTCTGAGGTTTTTCCTCAATGTTTTTGACTTCAAAAGAAAAGCTCTGACAGCTATCTGCATTGTTATTGAGGTTATTCATGAGAAAAATGCTTAGAAGTGACTGCACAGGCAGTGTGAGTGTTTAAAAAAAAATTTTTTTTTAATAAATTATTGTGATTGTTGCTTTAATAAATGGCACATAATAGTTGCTTACTCCACAGATTCTTCACTCTTTCCAGTAAACCAGCCATGGAAATCTCCTTTCCCGCCCAGTTTGGCCACAAACTCCTGAAATCAAGACGAAAAATCCAAAGCGCCGCACTGTTAACGCCGCAGCATGCTCGGGCTGTATGCACTTTGTGAGTGCACAGACAGAGGTGATGTTTGGATGACATATCGCTGTAATGAAACCCGAGCGGAATGAGAAGCAGAAGAGGAGATAACAGGACCTGCAGTTGTGTGAGCTCCAGTCTCTGGTCTAAGGTCTCCGTGCCATCTTTCCCCTGCTGTGCTGCCAGAAAGATGAAAAATCGCTGCCATTTCACCAGCACCTCTGAGAACTGGAGCTTTCAAAAAAAAAAACAGCAAAGAAAAAAAAAGACATAATTGTAACTCTCTTCACCTCCGCAGCAACACCATCAGATGAATTGATACAGCGACCTTTTAATCACCCATTAGCTGCATACCAGAAACTGTGGTCGTCCCAGCGCAGTCAGTTTGATGGCAGCGAAACCGTCCACTGAAGTCCCACCTGCAGGCCGCACACACTTTGTATATAATCACAGTACGTTTATATTAAAGCATCATATAGTGATTGATGTGAAAAATACAACATGATTACAAGAAAGAATACATTTATGATGTGCTGTATCAGGCTGACCACCTGCTGCAGGTCATTCCAGCAGGAGAAGCGAACACTGGTCACAGCTGACCAACAGTAATAAGTCACTCGGGGGATGAGTCAGTTTAACTTGTTGAGGAAGTACAGTCTCTGATGGGACATTTTCACCTCATGAATTGTACCGAGGATGCTCGGGAGCCAAAGTTATTTGTGTTTCATGATATGGCAAAACGTTTTCAGTCAGTCGGCATGTGAACTCTTTTTTTTTTTTTCTACAAAGCCATGTTGTTTTAACATGCATGGTTTTGAACCCATGAAGCCAGATCATGAATCTGTCAACATTTGTTACAACATGCAAACACTTGCAAAAGTTGAGAAGACTTCACCGTGGCCCCGAGGCAACACAGGTTGTTTTTTGGGAGACTTTCCACTTCACCGCAGTCTATTTTAAAAGAGCTCTTGTCTTTTGTCGCCACTGTTACAAGGTACCATCAAATTCAGAAAGGCCACATTATATGATTGAATTGATCCATTTTAACCAATATGTTCACCTCTTCTTAATAAACATTGATTTAAACTGATTCCCTCGAATTTTCCCTTTATGAATTCTCCACATTTTACACAACAACTCAATGTTTCTGGAGACTGACGATGAACCTGAGGCCTTTGCACACTGTGCCAAAACAAACTGAGTTTTTTTTTGGAGGGGGGGGGGATTTAATGAGAGTTTTTGTTTACCAACCAGATGCTTTGATGCATTTGATAAAGGTTTCCATGTGCCGGTCACATTTGGCCTCATCTGAGTGGAAATACGTGCGAGGTGCAGTCGCGCCGCCACCTTGGTCCCCGAATTGTTTGTGCACTTTATGTTTTCCATCTCTGTGGCTCATGCCTGGGGGTAAAAACAAATTTGCATGCTTATTGCTGCTAATTACATCATACACTGCGTGGGCAAATGAGATGAAACACGGCAGCCTACCTATGTGCTCGTTCTCTGCAGAGGAAACACTCAAGCTGAAACGGGGGGGGGGAGTATAATGTTAATTTGCCACATCAAAAATGGATATTCAGCCACAGGTCAGTGTAGGAACAAGTCCTTTTTTTTCTGTGAACAGTTTGACCTCGTGGTCACAGCACGATAGAGGCTGTATCCTGCTCACCCTCCACACAGGGGAGGTGTAGCATCACTCCACGTTTGACCTGTTCGCCTCTCTCGTCGTAAAGCATGAGGGAATTCATGTAACCAAACACACGATTGCACAGTGAGCATCTGACATTTCCTCTCACACATTCACAGATTTCTGAGCAACCAGCCACAGCTGGCTGGTGATTTGAAACACCACTAAATGATAGAGACGTGAATTAGTATACTTTACTATTAGTTTCAGGAAAAGTATCAAGTTCACACACTTGTTGATTAAATGTTAAACACAGTCCAAGTTACTAGTACAATTTAAATGGGTTAACAACATAATTCGCTACAGTTCAGTCTATTGTGATGTGCATATTATAAATGTTGATATTGGGATTGTGATAAATTTGCATTATATCATGCAGCCCTATCAGCAATACAATCGGATGTGAGTGTGAATGCATGAAGAAATTGTCTTTCGCTTCAAAACTGTAGGCGCTAACACTTATATAAACAATAACACAACAAGAACTGAAAGGCTTTCTCAACTATTACTAACAGTAAACTCCCAAGAGCAGGAATGAGGGCTGACTGAACACCAGTGACTCACCAAATTTACTCAATAAGTTAAATGGGATCACAAGACCTTTCATCATCAAAAAGATTAGGATTATTAGTTATCTTTTTTTCCCTCAAGAGTTTGATTTGTGAAAGATCGGATCTCATCTATGTGTTTCTCATAGAGATTACACATCTACAGGTTGTCATTCTTTGTGCATTCTGCTGTTTGCCAGCAATTGACTAATATTGTTGTTTGCTACCTTGGCACACCATCGGAGAGCTTGTCAAACCCTGCCATGTCAGATCAGGCTGCCTCAACGTGCCCTGTCCTTCAGCCTTGACGGTTTGAAGGCGCACGTTGGCCAAACAAAAACACCTTCTCGCCTCCAGATTTGATATCCCGTTTGATGTTTTCCGAGCGGCCCTCTCCAAGACAGAGTGTATCAAAGCTGTGCCGTGACATCTTGTCACAAGTGATGGGCTGTTAAACACATACACAGAGGGGTCGTGGCAAAGGACTCGCCCCAGAGCTTAACGGAGAGTGATAGCACGATGAAACAAGAACAGAGGAGATTCTGTCTGCCCTAAGCTGACGGCGCGGTTCACTGTCGCTCAATGTCAGCACACATAATAACCGGATGCTTCAATAACCTGCATAACAGCTTTGTATATTGCTACTTCTGACCTCTAGGGCGTGATAGTTGATGTGCGAAAAGCTGTTTTGGATAGTTACATTCATGCAGAATAACTAAAGTGTTCCGAGAATTAACAGATTTAGATGTGAAGCAGATTTAAAAGTTGTCAAAAGGACTTCTGTGTTCATAATGCATGAGTGCTGCAGCTCAAGTAACCCCGCTGCTGCTCAGACAGACTGTTTGCACAAGGTTGACTCTTTCATTTCAAGTGTGCATCGGCTCGTGTATCGAATGACTTCTGCCGTGTGCTGCTCATGTGACAGGATTCCTAGTACTGTTCAGCCAGCCAATCCAGGACTGGGGGGGGGCTAGGAACATGCCGACAAATCACGTTGTAAGAGAGGAGGGAGTAACTTCATGGTGACAATATGGGGTAAACTTATATTTAGCACGGACCCAGAGGAAAACACAAACATGTGCTGTGGTTGTTCGGCCACAGAGCAATATGTGTCGACTCACAATTTCCTCTTCCATTTGACAGCTATTGTTAAATAAATAACCCCCCCAACACCCATCTATGATAACAAAGCAGCGTTCATACTCCATCTCTTTCTGCTCTGCTGTCTCTTCACTGATGTCTTCCTCCACGCTGTAGTCCAGGACGGAGCCCACACCGAACGCCTGGTTCTTCTGGATCAGTGGTTTGATGGTCCTGTGGTCTTCCCCGGCCACGAACTGCCCGTAAAATGTCATCTTCATGAACTGGTTGAAAGCTTTCTGGCCGAGGACCTTCTTTCCAAGATCCATTATCTGAACAGGGAGATTAAAAAAAAAAAAAGACACAAGACCATACATTACACACATAATGCTGAATGTATTTGAGCTATAATGTCCCCTGCAGGGTATGTCGAGGAGACCAGAGAGGGATCGGGTGTTACTTAACAGACGGAAAGTACAGTATGTTATGCATTAGAAGAGGTATTTAGGTTGGGGCCCACGCCCTCGGGCTGCAACATACAAACTGCACCAACACTGCAGAACAAACTGAAAGTACGCTCCAACAATAGATTGAAAGTTTTGAAATCAAGTCGAGGATTTCCACCATACCCATTAATGACGTGAGGATGTGCTTTGCATTAAAGACTGTACCTATAGAGGCCTGCCTATAACGTTAAGTAAGGTTGCGTAACACAGTTTGTATGCTTTGAGGGGCAGACAGGTTGTAATCTGAGAGATGGGTGATGAACAGAATGCCTGGAGTGTAAACCGCTCTGCAGAAAACAACCTGATTGCTTTTCAACTTGAGTTCTGTTCACTTTGAGTATAACGTCTGTCTCACACTTGATAGAGATTGCTCTTTTAAACTCATTTACAGTCATTTGTCAGGAAAAAACAAAAACAAAAACAAGTATAAGATCATCCACGCTAACCGCACGCAGAGCTGAAATGTACAGTAGTTACCTCTTTATTCTTGTCAACCAGGAAGTCATAGGAACAAAGTTTGAAAACCACCAAACTTCTGAGTAGCTCTAAGGAGTCTTTGCTCTTATAAGCCTCCCGGGTCTGCTCGAAGTCCACGGAGATCTCATTAGTGGTGCTGGAGGTGTCGGTGCCGGGGTGTCCGTGAGGCTGTGTCCGCCCCGACACCCCCCAAGCACCGCCGCGGATTCCCCCATCGTCCTGCCGCTCAGTCCCGGTCGTCGCCGGTGAGGCGGAGGAGGTCGAGCGGAGCCGCCGGGTGGAGAGCAGCCGTCTCAGGTGAATGTCCGCCCCTGATCGCGTCAGGGCCGAAGCGCCTCGGACCTGAAACATGAGCGGGAGGTGAGCGGCGGTAGAAGCGACAACAGGTCCTGGTGGAGGAGCGAGCTGCAGCGCGAGGAGTGTAAACAAACAGGATGCCACGCGCCTGCGGCATCACTGCCGTGACGCACACCCTGCGCAGGTTTCCGCCTTATCAGAAGCGTTGAACCAGGGAGGCGTTGAACCAGGGAGGAGATCCTGGAAGGGCCCCAACTGGATCGTTTGATCTGTGTACGCAATAGACTAAACTAAAACAGGAATGATTTGTTTACATGTTATTTACCCCCCCACCCAGCTTTTTTTAATTTTTTTTTTAATTTTTAATTTTTTCACCGCATTTCCCATCTTTGTGGTGGGCAGTCACATATACATCTATAAAAGTCATAAATAGTGTTCAGCTCATTTTAAAGGTTAAGCATGATTTGTGGCTTCAGATAAAGTTTATTTGGGATAAATGAACAAAAATGGTCATAAAGATGGCAGACTACTGGTCTACATCAATAACAGTATGATGGAAGCTCTTTAGGTATATACTGTCTGCTTCAACAATGGATGAATAAATGAATGAATGGTAAATGGATTTAATTTCCATAGCACTTTTCCACCGTGTAAGCAGTCCCCAAAGCGCGTCACACTGTTAATCACACTCACCTATTCACACTCACATTCACACACCAATGGAGGCGACCATGCAAAGCATTCAGTCAATTGACTCGGCGCATTCCGGGGTTCAGTGTCTTGCATGAATGCTGTCGTGTAAAGGATGAGTCACTAATTAACCAAACAGGAAAGTGTGCAGCGTGTGCAAAGAGGCATGAGAACACAAAGTGAACACTGAAGGCTCAGGAAGAAAGAGTACGTAAATTCCAAAGTAAGACTATTTTTTGGCCGGCAGGTTCAAATCTGAACTATCCAACCACATGTTATCCATTATACTTAATATGCTCCTGAGTTCAGAAACAAGATATCACCTCCTCAGAAAGAAAAAAAAACACTGGTATAAAACCACTCTCTGCATTTTGGTTTAATTTTCAAGTCAAATAATCTCATGAGGTATTTTACATACAATTCACACTAAACATTGTTTTCAGGCATTGCACTGGGACAAAAACAGCTGTATTGATTCTTTGTGGATCTAGAGAATGCATGATAGTGTCCACAGAGAAGACTTTTGCCTCTAAACAATGAAGTCAGAGTGGCTGAAAAGGTTGGTGTGAAGATTGGGCATGCAAGACACTTGTGAGGTGTTCAGTCAGAGTGAGAAATGGGTTCACGGTATCGGGGTGGGATTACATATTGATCAACCCCTTCTCATTTGCAATGCATGGTGATGGACAGGATGACAGACGAGGTCACGAGAGAGCCTCTGTGTACCATGAAGTGCGTAGACGACATTGTAATCTGTGATGAGAGTAGAGAGCAGGTGGAGGTAGATGTCTATATTGAATGGAGGAACAATGAAGGTCAGTGGAGACAAGACAGAACACTTGTGTTTAGATAGAAGGCTGAACATGGAGGAGAGATGGTGAAAATGGATGACTTTGAGTACCCGGGGTCGAACATCAGACCTGAGAGATTTTTCATGGATGGGCTGAAGGAAGACATGCTGATTTGTGTACCAGTGGTGGAGAGAGGGCACAGGGTGATATGGAGGAAGATAATGACCACCAACGACAAACAACAAATTGACATACAGTAAATAACTAAATCAAATGATCTTATCCACGTACTTGTATTTTAAACTGTCACCAGGAGTGGTCACTCACTAACTTAGTGGTATGATATATATTTACTATAGTTAGTTACGTGAGAAAATTCCGATTAGATAAGAATGTTTCTGTGAGTGCTGATATTAAATAGAGCATCTCCAGGACACATCACACATCTATGTTAATGGTCTTTAAAAACACTATAACATGGATGAATATTTTTCCATTGGTTGCAATTAATAAATGTGCATGAACAGGAATATAGAGACGCAAAACAATTTGTAGGTGAGTAGTGGCACCATTGCTGTTGCCACTAATTAATTTATAATTAAAGCAATATAAATGTATATCTTAATTACTGCCAACTACTTGGACTAGTATAACTGACATATAAAATGATATAAAACCAATTTATCATCAGAGGTCATACATTAATGTAACATCGTGTCTACGACAAAATCAGACTGAAATAACTTTACTATAGTGACTTCTATTCTTAATTTCTTTAATCAAAAGCAATTTCGCGTGAACTTGTTCATGGGTTGTGGCGCATATCCAGCGCAAAGCTTGTGCCAAGTCAAATAGGGATCCTGGAAGGCAGCAGTCGTAAGAGGATCCTTATCTGTGTGTCCAGGGCTACTGCTTCACAGCATTAAAAGTTGTTTGGCGTCTTGTGTCCGCGTCACTTCGTTGGTGCAAACAGATGGGGGAGCTATTGTCTCACATGTGGGCTTTCACACAGCTGGACAATTCGGCCTCGTACAAAGGTTTCCACATTCTTTCAATTAATTACAAACCACATTCAATTAGATTTTTTTTTAAAACGACAGTTCACATTAAAAAAATAAACCGAAACTGTACTATATAATGACAAAGCCAAGATACTTCAAACTGCTAAACATTTAAGTTTGTTTGTGTTACATAGGTATACATTTGTATGTATTGAATAGCGGTGTTTTCTTTTTTCTTTTAATATATAAAGTTGGATAGATTTTTTTTAAACTAAAAGTGAGGCCACACACATTTCCTTACTTTTAGAACTTTTTTAACCCCGTCCCTTCCAGCGGACCCTGTTGCGCACAGGCCTATGCAAATGCGGTGGCGCACGCATGGCGCACGAAGCCAAAGATAGAGTAACAAATCAGGAATTTCCCTCTTGCCACTCCTGAGAGCGCTGGAGAGGACCAAAGTTACAGAATAAGCGCTTCTCTTCGGAGAGGAAAAGAGGCACATAGGAGATATTAACCTACTTTCTTTCATTTTATTCTAAAGATTTCCTGACGCCTTACGGACTTTTTTTAATTTTTAATTTTTATTTTGGCTCCAGTTACTTAGTTTTAATTCATTACGAGTGCGTAGACATTCGTGTTATGGGCTCTGATGGAGCTGTTCATGGAGTAAACAGCGCACTACAGGAAAACAACCATCATCTGTGATTTGCAAGTTTGGGGTTTTATTAGCCTACTTTTTTTTTCCTTTTTTCAGGCGTGTGGTCGGGATCTGCGTCTCTGGTCAGTTTGTCTGCTGCGTTTGTCGATGGCGTAGGTGGTGGCAGGACTTCTTTTTTTTTTTTCTTTTAAGGAAAACAAACTAAGGAAGAAGGATTTAACAGCCTGTTTACCGAGCACATGCGTCTGGATTATGTGCGTGGATAAATTTGGAGTGCGTAAAGTTGAGTGAGACCACGCCACCGTTACTTGTGGAGACGGGAAATGCGGAGTAAATACGGCGTCTAGAAGGATGCTGCCTCTTGTACAATGGAAGTGAAGAACTCTTTTCCTGTGGTCGCGGTGGTTTGTGTCTTCTTTTGCTCCGTTTTCAGTCAAGAACTCAACCCCAAAGGAAGAAATGTGTGCAAAACACTTGGGTAAGCACGAGTGCTGAGGGAAGAATCTTAGAAATTAGGATTTGTAACTTTTCTTTCTTGCAATCTCTGTCTCATTAGGCATGGGGATTTGTTTTAAAATGCCCGATGTGTACGACTTGCTTGCGGTAAACGTGTTAAAACTGAACAAGAGCCTTTCATAACTTGATTGGACTGACTTTTTGTTTTAGTGTGCACAAACAGCGCTTCTCACTATAATGGATTAAAATTTTTTTTTGTAAATCGTCCTGTTCTCCATTAATATTACATCGAGTGGCAGGAATCCTGGTAACATTATTTTTTATGTATTTCTCCGTATTCATATTTTTTTTTTCTAAATGCATATTACGCGTCTCCTGTAGTTGGAGCAGCAGGAGGAGGAGCTCATTGAAAAGAAAGCAGCCATACAGATGTGTACATCTGGAACAGGAGTGCTGTCCTTGTTCTGCAGGGGGCGCTCTCACTGACTTTTACAGCAGTCGTGGCACCGTTTGATAACGCACAACCAGCTGAGAAAGCGCTTAAAAAAGTTTTGGAAAGTGTGCGTAATGTATAAACAAACTGAATTTGGTCAATGGTTTAACAAATTCTAATAAAATCACACACGATTAGGGACTTTAAAAAAGACTTCAGCAGACTGTGGATGTTTTGTAAAAGTAAAAGCATCCAAGTGTACTATTGATGACTGCTACATCAATTATACTGTATTTGAAGCTGTAGCAGGGGCAGAAAACAGCAAATATATGTTCCTATATCATCTAAACAAGGGGTTTGGTCATCTGTCACACCTTTTTGTCTTACAATAATCTTTTTTTTCTCCATTGGCTGGTAGATGTGCTCATGTTTCTGTTCATGGCTGTTGGGATCCATGATTAATAACTATCCACATGTAACTTGGACACATTCAAGTTGATCAACGCCATTTAATTTTTTAATACTTATTTAGCTTGCAGTGTTCAAGAATGTTTAGTTTTGCACTGAACCTTAACTTATTTCATCATCTTATATGGCATTTAAATTACACTCATAATGAATTAGAAAATTCTGAGTTAAGGTATTGTGGCTGTTAGCAACATGTTGGGATGAATCGTTCCCCTGACCCATGCATGTTTCTGCTGCTCTCCGTTAGCACCATTAGTTCTTTCTACACATAAAGACCTTCTTCGCTGAATTTTGGAAGGATTTGCATACAACTGAGCTAAAAGTGAATACTTCCTGTGTGGCAAATGTTCTCAGAGCAAACTAAAAATATATAATCTGAAACAGCCAAATGCTGTATTTTCCTGTGCTTTCAGAGTGAATATAATGAGGACCTTCTCTAAAAAAAAGCTGTATTTGTGCTGTCATCTCATAGATTTGTCTTTGCTTCACAAGGCAACAAAGAGTCATTTACAAGAAAAAGGAAAAAAAATATTTTCCACATTATTCTAGTGCATTGTGAGCTTTTCAGTGTGCTTTAAATACACAGCACTGACCTGCAGAGCTGTACAAGTTTCACTTCCCTTCTTGCAGCAATCATGGCAATGAACTCTGTACTCCTCTTTTCCCTTTATACACATTATGATTTTTATATTCTTGGTGTTGAATCAATTGAATAGAGGGAAGTGGCATGGCATTCATCACCGCTTGTCAACATTTTCAATATGTGTCCTCACATTTACGAAATCAGCCACTGAATCTGGATAGAAATGCATTGGAACTCAACTGTTCGATGATGTATTCAGGGCTTATTGTTTAAAAAAAAATTTATATGAAGTGTTTATAACATGTTTGGGAATAAAAAAGAGCTGCACAGATGTAGAAAATGTATTTTGCGATGAGTAATACATTCTTAATGTGACAGTACAAAGTTACATGCAACCAAAACACTGATTTAAACTCAATTCATTAAACACCTTTTTCCAACCAAGGATAGTAGAAATTAAAACATAATTATCGAAACCACTTTGTTGCTAATCATTTATTAGCAATGCTCTGGAAGCAATTAAAATGTAAGAGGTCATCTGCTATGACCTTAAAAGTATAAAGTCATAATGTTCTCCCATTTTCAGCTGCGTAACAGTCCAAACTCACTCTGCTATGTCCCATTATATGTCAAATGTGCTCAGTTATTATTTGTGTTGACTGCAAATAGATCAGTTTAGCACCATTTTTTGTCCTGCATAGTGTTGCTATTTGAATGCGAGCACAGTTTGCATGCAGTGGATGAAACTTTGTCCTTTCTGCCCCAATACAACTTTTTTTTCTTTTTTTTAAAAATTTTGCTTGCATCCCTTTGCCTTCAACCCATTTCCATCTAATACAGGGTCAGATGACTACAGATGAAGGCAGGGTATACCTTGGGCAGGTCCAGTCCATCACAGGACAAACACACCGAGGCAATCACATTAACACTAACACCTATAGGAAATTTTGTGTCATCAATTAAGTTCAAATAGATTTATATGGAAACTGAAGTACACACACAGAACATGAAAAAGCTTAAACTCATGACCACTATGACGTGTAAGTGCTAAACACTACACCACCATGTGGCACAATTTCATTCAATTTTCATTTGTATTTACATTTTTACAATTGTCGAGTCCAAACCTTTTTTTCTTTTTTAAATGCACTGGGTTGTAGTAAAAAGAAAGAAAAACATGTACAAAATCATTTCCCTCTCATACTCTGTCAAATAATCCAGTGTTTCGACCTGTGATCTCAACCACGTGCTGGTTCTAACTGGATAAAAAACAGCTCAGCTCCCTTCATGATAACTGAAAGCAAACTGCCATCATCAAACAATTTAGGGGAAGCTGACGTGTTGCAGGGGCCCCATAGAGGTCACATGCATGGGAGGAAGAGTAGCCTCATCCCTTGTTTCCTGTCAGGCCTCAAACATGTCTGCAAAACGTTGTCCCTGAATAATCTCCCTCCCCAAAGGCGGAGGAAAGCTAAAGAACCCGATACGCTACATACATTCTTGGGTTTAGGGCTTTTCAGTGCATGCATTGCGCACAGATTGAAATGAGCCATACTGAGATAATTATACAACAATGTGCTGAGCGTGTGCGTCATATACAATGGCCCTGTGTACGTTTACAGTACTGAGCATCAGCCACATCAGTGGGATCAGTGAGATCAAAGAGACATACGTCGGGTGTGGATGCTGCTGCTTTGATATGTGTTTGTTTGACAGTATTATAGTTAAGACATTTATTTTTCTTCTCTAATTCTGTGATTCCTATATATTTTTTTCCAGATCATCAGGATTGGTCTGCTGCAGTGGATGGGGGCAGTTAGGGGATGAATGCCTGACACGTACGTATACTGCACAAAGCGCTATCGTTTGTCATAACACGTCGTGTGGCTCATTGTTCCTGCCGGTTGAATAATGTGGGCTATTCTTTCTCACACCAGCTCTCTGTGAAGGAAACTTCACCTGCAAGGAAAATGAGGTGTGTGTCAGGCCAAATGAATGCCGCTGCCGCCATGGATACTTCGGAGCGAGCTGTGACACAAGTAAGGCCCTTTAAAAGCTCTCTTAATTCAGCATTTCTGTATTTTCCTCCTTGACTGTGAAGTTTCAAGGTCAAATAAATGGTAACCGTAAAACAGAAGTACACCTTAAAAATGTACATATCTAACATACTTCCTACAAAAGCTGTTGCGAACAAATTGACATTTAATTTTCTGCAATCTTTAGCATGCATGTTTACATGAACTCACCCTCATGGTATGGTATTTATGTCAATACAGTTTGGCTACGCTACTAAAATAGCGAACTCTCGCTGCTCTCTTGGCTATGAACATTGTTGCATTTTGTTCTTCAGCTTCGGGTCTCATTGCAGTGTTATCACCTGTCATCTTTCTAAAACATTTCAGCACCCTGAAGAAAATAAAAAAGAACAGTGGATATATTTATTGAAATGTATACTCGCTCTCTTTTAATCCACCAGTTGAAGTACCCTTGTAACGTAGAAGCCTGCCTGTAAGATACATGTTACAACACATACTCAAATGATTGCCATAAATATTGATGAAGGCATTCAGGTTTCATAAGAAATAAATTGGAGCAATAACTAGTGATCCCATTTTTTCAGTGTTATGTATCTAATTGAATACCCACAGGATGGGTGTGTTAAATGGCTTTAAACTAAAGAGCGCATTTGTACTACTCTATCAGTCACATTTATCCATACACATATCAACGCACACACTCAAACTTCATTTTGGCAGCCATTAGGAATAGTTTGGTATTTATTGTCTTACCAAAGGACACTCGGACACATGGAGGGGTGGAGATTGGAATTGAAGCACCAGTCATATGGTTAGAAGGTGGCAGGCTATACCAACTAAGAAATAGCCAGCCCATTCCTTAGTTTTCCCAGTCACTCCAGCTGTCTCCAATAGTCGGGTTGTCTCCAAATACACACATTGGTGCATTTCCTATTATGACTTCAGCTGGCATGCTGCTCTTGCACTGACATTGTGTGACCCTCAAGCACCTTCCTGTTCACTTTCCCCGACATGTTCCTATTGCAAATATTGGAGCAAATCTTATTCTACCAGTGTGCTTAGTGAAACAAATGGTCATTTAAGCTTTTAAAACATTAATGTTTAATAAAACCATAAATTCTTGATTCTGACTGGACTGTCTTTTCACAGAGTGTCCAGCCCAGTTCTGGGGCCCTGACTGCAAAGGAAAATGTAATTGCTACCCCAATGGCCAGTGCGATGACTTGACTGGCAAGTGTACCTGCAACCACAATCGCTGGGGACCTAACTGTGAGAATGCATGTCTGTGCCAAAAAGGCAAGTGTGACCAGGACAGCGGGAAATGCACGTGTCACCCCGGCGTCTGGGGTCCGCAGTGCAACAACAACTGCTACTGCAGCATCAACTCCATCTGCGACGCCATGACGGGACGGTGTCTGTGCAATCCGGGCTGGACTGGGAGAAACTGTGCAATCCAGTGTAACTGTAACAATTCCCCATGCGACCAGTTCACCGGACGCTGCCAGTGCCGGGACAGGCTCTGGGGTCCGCGGTGTGAGCGGTACTGCCAGTGCGTACATGGCAAGTGCAACCCGGCCGACGGGTCGTGTACCTGCACGCCAGGCTACCGTGGGAAGTTCTGCAGGGAACCATGTCCTGCTGGATTTTACGGTCAAAACTGCAGGAACAGGTGGGAGGGAAAACTTGGCAGAGAGTAAATGTACCATTTCAAACACACAGGAACTGTGCAGATTTACAGATGGCAAATGTTCAGTTGGCTTGTTTGATCCATAATTTAGTGCTATTTTGTGGTTTTGATAGGAAATACGATTTGATATATGCTGCAGCTGATAACCCTTAAAGTATCTTAACATGGACTAAATGGAGCAATGATGAAGTGAGATTGGAGAATTGGTATTCGCATTATCCTATAATCATCAACCAACATGTAAAAGCAATTCAGGTTAAGTGTTTTACCTTCCACAGACTGCGCTGTTCTCACAAGATACTGTTGCCATGAACCAAAAGGAAACTTGACTGACTTCGGAGTTAACCTTCCTTCTTAAACCATTATAGATGACTACAAGGGTGACATTGTTTAGTAACCTTGCAAAAAACTCCACTCTTATCAATCCACTTGTCAGAAAGTTAATTCTAAAAGTGCACAAGTGAAACACAAGCTGCTTTAAAGGCAGTGTTGTGACTTCTTGATGTGATCACACACCGCTCTGGTGTTATTAGTCTTCCTGTTAGCAACTACCATTTAAATTACATATAAAACTTTGACAAACAACTAAAATACATTCACTGATGATTTTATAGTGGAAAAAAGAAACCTACGTCTGAGGTAACCACAAACCATATTAGAGGAATTTAGTTTTGGGGGTCCGTTTATATGACAACAGTGCTCAGAGCCAATGAAAATGCAACTTTTTGAAAACAACTTGGAAGGTGGAACCTTTTGAAAATGCTTCAGGGAGAAAAGCCCAACATGCTCACATATTTGTTTTCAGCAGCGTCGCTGTGTAAACGTGAAATTTATTTAAAGCAAAAATGACAAGACGATGCATTTTCACCTGAAACGCTGTGGCTTAAATGGGCCCTAACTGAATTTTGTCAGCGCACTTTTATTTAATCCACAAAGATGTTTGACAGGGTTTTGATCCTCAATAGATCTTAATGATTGCAATAAGAACATAAATCACTGTGAAGCACCAATTAAAAGCCTACATTCATGAACACTTTCCTTTAGTTTAGCCCATTGCATTTAATTTAGAAGGAAAAGTTCTTGTGAGAACAATATAAACAAGAGTAGTGAGCCTGATTTTTTTTTTTTTTTTTGTCTTGGCCACAAACACCAGGTGTGGCCACTGCAAAGGCCAGCAGCCCTGTAAGGTGACGGAGGGACGCTGCATCACCTGTGATCGGGGCTGGAATGGGACTCGGTGCGATCAGCTCTGCTCCAAGGGCTTCTTTGGGGAGAACTGCCAGGAAATTTGTCCCACCTGTAAAGATGGTCACCACTGTGACCCCATCCATGGCAAATGCTCGCACTGCAACCCCGGCTGGATTGGGGACAGGTAAGAAAACACACGCTCTATGAAAGAATGCTACTTCTGACCTCTTACCTAAACTTAAACGTAAGAATTATGGGTCTCACACCAACCTTTGCGCATTTAACCTTGCTTTCTTTTTTCATTTTTGAAATCCAAACGTTTCCCAGCCCACCTGAATTCAGCTCCCGGGCATAGCGATCATACCGATGCAGCAGACATATCAGACAACAAACCCCCATGTGTAAAGTGGTTAAGAACTGTAGCAGACTAACGAATGTGATGCAAGAAACAGATGAGGGCGGCTTTCTTGGCCCGGTGGATGGAAAGTTATTTAAAAACAGTAACACCGAAGGTTGGATCGGAGCAAGAAAAATATGCAAGAAAGAAGTGACATGTTAACGAAGTAGCAACCCAAGTGCTTTGTGTAGCATGTTAACATTGTTTGTTGTGGTATATTTCAATGATAAACAGGCTTAAATTCTATGGCAAACTGTCAAAGTGAATTCAAAGAATTTCTTCTTGAGATGCAATCAAATATACTGGCATGCGATTAAATGTGATTATTGAAATTAATGAATTACACAACGAGTAATGTCACATTGCACTGACATTCATTAGTTTCCTGTTAACTCAGTCACTATCAGGTCCTCTCATCATCATTAATGTGAAAAAATGTCTTCACCGAAACATTTGGTTGTGTTTCCGTGTACAGCCAGTTTTTGTACCACAGTCACCAGAAACTAGTCAGTAAAGTATTGAATATGCACACACAAATCAACATTTTTTATACCCTCTGGGCTCAACACATTAATTTACATTAATTTATCTTCAGACTCAAAACTATTAAAATACTGATTTTAACATTGACCTAATATTAAGCGGACAATGATGGAGTAATATTATTGTAACCTTAAAATATGTCTTAACCTTAAAACATGTCTTAGTCTTAAAACGGTTGTCTGTATAGCAAAAACAGGTCCCAAAAAGGCACAATATGAGCATGTTAACAAGTTTAAGAAGTAATACAAACAAACATGGAGGTATTTTGTTGTTCTGTCAGTCCCTTTGTTGTTTCTTCAAAATAGACCTTTAAAATAAAGTTGCGTATGTTTAAGTCGTAGCTCCAACAATGTAATTTCCCCCTCTGTGATAATGCCCGTGACTCATGCTGCTGGAGCCTGAAGATGACAGTAATCGCGTTGTTTCTTCTGTGTGCATTAGGTGCGAGGTACGATGTCCCAACGGCACATACGGTGAGAACTGCGAAAACAACTGCAGTCACTGTTTCAACGGCATCTGTCATGTTGTCACCGGAGAGTGCCTCTGTGACCCGGGGTTTTACGGCACATAGTAAGTCATGAGACACCTCATAGCCTAGAAGAATTCATGTTTATGCTCTGCACTTTATTCAATACCTTACCAGGTGAAAATGTTTGATGGCTTTTATATTGCACTTGTCACATTCTGGGAGATGAAGCTTTGGGGTATTTTTTTAATTTAATCGAATAAAGCACATCCTTGGAAAAGAAAAATTCTAGGTAACTTTCACCCATCAGAGGAAAATGCTCAGAACAAAGAACAAATCCCACATCCCCCTTTTTTTGCCCTATTTTACACATGTGTCACTTGGAATCAACATATAACAGATGTTGTTTTTGTCTCTGCTCTGCACTCAAGCTGCAACATGACCTGCCAACCTGGCCAGTATGGAGTCAACTGCAACCAAACCTGCTCTTGCCATGACAAGAACTGTGATCCCGTCTCGGGTGCCTGCCATCTCCGTAAGAAAAAAAAAAAAACCTTCATTTTGTTTAAGAGCAACCACATGCTTTGCGGTCAGTTACCAGTCCAAAAACGCGTGTTTTTCCTAATAATGTGCCTTTTCCTGAGACTAAACAGATATTTCTTACAGCACAAACCAGAATTCTTACACTCCGGACTGTTTATCCAGACTTCAGATGCCTGTTATTTGCTGCCTGTGTATTAAATGTCCTAATAATTGGCTGTACACATGGAGTAGCAACAAACACGTCTATTCAGGTCAATGTGTGTAGTGGGAGGCTTCGGAGCCTTGATAGCATTTCCAGACATAGACTGGTGTCCTTTTTATGGCTGTTTTTGTTGGCTCAGTTCCCGTCCAGTCAGAGAGAGAGAGAGAGAGAGAGAGAGAGAGAGAGAGAGAGAGAGAGAGAGAGAGGGAGGGAGGAAAGAAGTCTTAAAAGAGGACGATGAAAAAAGAAAGAGAAAAAGAAAACTTAGAATGAAGAAAGAAACTAAAAAAATAGTCCCATTTGGACAGCAGGCATGGATAGCATCACTCTACAACACATAGAGATTGCAGGGATTTCTGCCAGGAGGCATAATAGGTGGTGGCATATTGGTCAGTGATATCATAAGACCATGTCGTTTTTATCTCACCAGAAATGACAGCATGCCACACCCAGGCTGGCCAACAATTCATCTCAGTCTTATGTGACAGCTTAAAGGCCTGTAGGTCACTGCTAGTTATCCCTTTACTGATAATTTGCTTCTCTTTTGGTGTCGTCTGTCCTCACAGCTGCCAACCGCCATCCACACAATGCTCACGCAACACGGCACCTATTATCTTTGGGGTGAAACCTACTTAAAAAGGGAGGAGTGCCAGTAAATCAGCAGTGATTTATAGCGAGGGCTGCGCAGTAAAAATGTGGTTAGAGGAGGAAATTGATTGTGGAAGATCAACACTGAAATTGTAATTTGTCCTGTTTTGTTTTCAGTGAGGTCGTTTTAACTATGAATTATGAATTTCAGTCTGTTGCAGTGTGTTTTTTGCAGAGATACTTTACATGTCAAGCAGCTCATTGAATTCAGTTGTGGCGAAAGATTCAGTACTCAAGCTTCAAAACAGCAATTGAAAAACACTCCATTTGAAGCAAAAGTATTTTTTGCTACTGGTTGAATTTTTCTCATTCTGACATTTTCATGCAATCAGCATTCTATGGTTCAGAATTTAGTGATAACATTTAAATCAAATGCATCAAATATCCAAAATATTATTGCGTCAAACTATAAAAGCATGGATTCAACAGAAAGTTGCTACTCTTATTCTCCAGCATTTCATTTACAAACTATCTCCTCAAAAAGTTGTGGATTAACCCAGCTTTACTATATCTACCATACCTGGTATGATCAAGCTATTTTGGGGTATTTTTTTTGAGTCATATTTTATTGTCTCTTGTGCAGCTAATTAATGGCTGTTAATTAGCTAAATATAGGTTGCTGTAAAGTAATTAGTAAATTAAAAAAAAGCAGTTTAATTGCAATGCATAAAGCTATGTGCGATTGCAAATATAACTGTAATATTTGATTTTTAGGGAGATTTCTGGTCTTTTTACATTGTTTTGGAATTGCTGGTGTTGTCAAGACCACTGGAACTGAGACAAAGACCAGACCAAAACTTTTGGGGGGCGAGATCAAGTCCAGATCAAGTTCTTGAAAATCTCGAGTACTAAACACTTGACATCTGAAATGTACACCTGAAAGTATATTGATGTTTGTTTGGCATCAGAACCAATAATGTTACAAACCATTGGTTTAATCTTCGCCTATATTTGTTTTGCAAAGTGTTTATCTGAACAGTTTCTCAAATAAATCTGTAAAATATTTTGAAGCAAAAGTCGCACAAATGGAATGTGAACACTTCAAAATGGTACTTACGCACACGTGACATGAGCCAGCCCAGAAACTAGCCTCACCCCAGTTTCCTCAAAAGCTGAATTTCCTCATTTCCTTGATCTCTGTTCTAAAATAACTCTTTATTTGGATGCTGTTGTGTGGAGATGGATATCTGTCACTGTAAATCTGATTAGTGGCCTGGACAGTAAAACACTAACTGACGAAGGTCTCATTTTTAATTGAAAACTGAAAACGATGTTTAAACGATAACGGTGCTCAAAACCACTGAAAACTTAACTGTTTGAAAATGGCTTCAGTGGTGGCACTTTTTAAAAAGTCCCGACTCTGTCTCTGCAGAAACAGGAAAAGACACATTTTTGAAACTTTTTGATGTTACTGTGTAAACGCAAAAAACGCTCTCGTACGAAAATGCAAAGACAATGTGTTGTCACTTGCGTTCACGGCATTGATGTAAAAACAGGGTCTAATATTCCCGTTTGTATTCGTTTAGCAGAGCACTCATCTTTTGGAATTGGAGTATTTGGTAGTATTTTTTTGGTAATGAAAGGATAATGATTGAATTTGATACTATAATTTTTAGATAGTTATTGGTGGTGTTCAAAGCTGCTCCAATGTGTATATTTTGTCTTCCAGAACCAAACCAACGGATGGGTGTGATTGCAGCTGGGACGCTGGTCTCTTTCTTGCTGATCATCCTCCTCTCGCTGCTGTGCTGCTGCTGCCTCTGTCGACACAAAGACGACCACAAGTGAGTGACAGCTGGCTGTCTTAACATCAGCGCTCCACGCCGGCTGGAGGTGGGGAGGGGGGGGGGGTTGTTTCAGATTTCTCATCGGGGGCTTGTGGCAGTTAGCAAAATAAATGGGAATATTTTCTTTTCACGTTTTCTCACAGGTACCAGGTTGTTAAATCAATAAATGCACATAATTTGTATTTTAAGCACGTTTATGTATTGACCTTACAGTGTAAGTCGCAATGTGAGCGGCCCTGGAGAGCTCTCAGAAGAGGCCAGCGGCCAGCTTTTAAAATGCCTGTTTTTGAATGATTCATTTGGATTTCCATGGCGTCATCGCTTTTCAATCCTAACCAAGATGTCTCTACCGACAGCAAAAAAGCCAAGCGGATCC
The DNA here is from genome assembly GCF_963422515.1 of Blennius ocellaris. NCBI lineage: Eukaryota > Metazoa > Chordata > Actinopteri > Blenniiformes > Blenniidae > Blennius > Blennius ocellaris. The sequence goes on from NC_137656.1 coordinate 6,919,806, forward strand.
TGTGTGGACGATTCAGCCGAATCAGCACTAAACTTCCCCGTATTCCACTGAGGCGACAGAAACTGCCCAAAGTAGTCGGTAAGCTCCAAAACCGTTTCTCATATCCCTCCGCAGTGCTGCCACGGTATCCGTCTGAGTTCGAAGCTGCAGAGGGATTAGGACAGACATCACACCTGAGATGTCAGGGAGTTTAAAACCTGTCTGAGAGTTATTGTTGCTTCTCAATGCATACAGTGTGGTACTGTGGAGACGGCGATGGAAGTGAATGGCAGCGAGTGTGAGCGGTGTGTTCTCCTTCATTGCTACCTTCAGTGTTGGATGATGAATAGGGTTGAAAAGTGTACGGTGGCTGCCAGGCGAGTGTGGGGTTTCATTTTAAAGGAATGCGCTGGTTTTAGAGCCCATTATTATTCTTGGCTCTCTAAAATGCCATGTGTTCATATTATTACAACCCTAAACTCTGGCTTCTTTTTTTCCCTTCACGTTTTCTTTACTCGTTTCCATCGTCTTCTTCCCGAAGAATATGTTTCTGGTGCTGAGGAGGGGGCTGTGTTATTAAAAGAAAGGCCAGTGGTGTGGGGGGTGGGGGGGGGCGTCTGGTGGTGAGTGACGTGCTATCAAAGACTGCACTGTTTGGGTGGACGCTGTAGCCCGGCTGCACCATGCGGAGGTCTCGTGGTGTGTGACAGATCTGTCTGTGACCCCAGTCTCTTTCTTTTTTTTTTTAAACTATGGACAGAGGAGCTGTGGGTTTCACAGGTACTTTGCTTTCCTTCCCAAGTCCAAAGACGTGTGAATGTGTGTGTGACTGTTTGTTCTGTGATGAACTGGTGGCTTGTGCAGGGAGGAGATAAGCTACAGCTTAATGTTAGAGCCTGGGCGTTTTCTGTGATATTCAGTGTTTTCATAATCAGTTTTCCATCTTGGTTCATCATGTTTCATTTCTTGTTTATTTGTCCTGATTTAGGATGCACCTGAGTTTTGGATCTCTCTGCATGGAGAGAGACTTTTTCCATTTACAAAATGCTTTGACTACAGACAAAATCCCACCAAGAACTATATTTGTTCCAACCCAGATGAAAGATAACAATCGTGAGAGAATGTTGGCGATATCTTACCTGTGTCGGACTGTGAGGCCGGTTCAAGGACAACTGCTGTCCTGGCTGCAATCAAAGACAATCGACAATACTCACGCTAATGGTTTAGTTCGTTTATTTTTGTTTTTCACCACTCACATCATAACTTTGTAGTTTTAATCGTAGTTTCTCCACACCAAGCAAAAACACACGTAAACCTGCATGTTGGCAGCAAAATGAGTCTTTCCACATTGAGGCAAACTATGCTTTTCTGAGATGTTGAAAGGTGTGGTTGGAAACACTGAGACTTTAGTTGACCAACTTCTGAACTTTGTCATATCGACCTACAAGGTTGCAGTCCCCTTCAACAGAAATCGAAAAACGAATAATAACAAGGGAAAATTTTTTTTTTTTAAATATTGTGTTGTGAAAGCTTCAAGGAGTCACTACAACACAGCTAAAGACCCACAACCGCCTGCTGCACATGATTGTCTGTGTCATAAAAATGACAATAAAATCCGGAACCATTGAGTTAAAATGTTAGTTGGTCTATAACATACACTTGCTCTTTACACAGCATGCTTGATGGACAGTAAAATGTTGGAACTTTGTTTTTAAAGTCCCCCATACTGGTTGTATCTGCTTTGTGCCTCTCGTGCGTCAGTCTCCGTATCTAAGTTTACAGTGGCACAGTTTAAGCATTTAAAAGCTGATGATATCAATGGGATCTTTTAAAGTTTGTATGTCACAGAAGGAGTTAAAACATGATGACCTGCTTTCTTCTCCATGCATGAGCAGCATGTGCTTTTTCGGTTGTGCAGCTGATTACTTAAGCCACAGTCCGTCTCCATTAGACCCCAGGTCATTATGCCACACGGGGACAAAGCTGCCTTTGTCATCATCTTGGTGTGGGGCACTGCTGCTTGTTTGTTGAGGGCCTCCTTGAACAATTTACTGTATCTCGCATGAAGATGTGAGAATGTGTTCAGTCTGGTAGGAAAGCTACAAAACTAACGTTTAAGTTGTTTAATATTTCAACATACTGGAACCCAAAAAAAAATGACAGGGTCATGCTACCAGTTATAAATGGTCAAAGTCTTTCCTCTTTTTCCTCGTTTAGCTCATTCAAATTTTAACCCTCACACTAACTCTGCTTTCTTTGGGGCTACCCACACAATTGTGGTCTGCCAACATTTAGAAACTCTAACTGTGATGGGACACACACACACACACACACACACACACACACACACACACACACACACACACACACACACACACACACACACACACACACACACACACACACACACACACACACACACACACACACACACATTCCAGAGGGGCCCGATGGGGCTGGAAACAGGAAGTGGTCAAATTTACCCCAGCTAGTGTCAGAACTGTGATTTATCCACGCCGGGGTCACAGTGGCAGCAGATGTGGCAAGACAAAGGCAAGAGAGAGATGGTTGACAGAAGAGAGCATTGTAAGCCTTTAGAGAAATAACCACATAAACACACTTTCACCTCTTCCCCTCTTGGTCAAACTTGTGTGTTTGTTTGTAGTTGAGCATTCCTTCCTGAGCGTATTTACTGTACGCCCTCTGCGTCTTGGAGGAATTCCTCCCATCTTCTGCCCAAGTGCTTCCTCGCAGAGGAGAACTGAGAGTAACTCCACCTGCTTTTTTCATCTTTATCCAAAGGGAGTTGGCTGGGTTTGCAAACGTGTAAGTAGCTATTCTTACAATGCAGCCATGAGCTGCCTCGTAAAATGGCCAGAAAAAGTTTCTCGCAGCCTAAAGCCGCTCAGAAGTGCATCATCTGATGATGGAAAACAGCAGCTCCCCTTTTAATGGCATGAGCCAATCTGTGTAAAGCTGAAGTTAAGTGTATTTGGTCATAAAAATGCTCCAGCAGTGACCCACATGCTGTAAGTTGGATGACATTCAGTGTTCTATATTTGTAAGCTTTGCTCAACATATTACCATACAACGAGAAAAACCCCCCAAAAAACTATTGCTTGAACTCATTTTTACTAAGATAAATAACCTTAAAAGCGTAAAGTAATATCTGTGCTTGACAAATATGGTAATATAGAGATAAAGTAACATATCAGGTTACTACATGATAAGTAGTAGTAGAAGTAGGATGACCTCTCAATAGTATTGTAGTACAGGATAACAGCTGAAGAGCAGTTGTCTCTCATCTCCTGTTTGATTAGTTGACTTTAGTATTATTCAAAGGTTATTACTGTACTAAACTTTTGTCTACGGGAGAAGAGGTGCCTCATTCATGCTTGGTAGTTGCAGTGGTTCATGTTGAGATCAGTGAATGAACAGCGTCTGCTCATCATATAGGCTACACCACAACGCAATAGCAAGAACTCAGCCAGTTTTATGTGACCTATTCCTATTGCTGCTTCTTTGAGTAACTCATTACACCATGGTGTGGTGCAAGTAGGTTGAGCTAAGTTGGATCACTTTTTAACTTAAAATTTTTATCTTGTTCTGCTGATTAGTTTAGGTTGTATGTATTTTGGATTAAAAAGGAAGATTAAGCTTGTACATTCAACCCAAGCTTTTAGAAATACGTTGCTCTTTTGTTGCTAAATCTCTTCGCATTGTCGCAACATTTTAAGTTAATCAAGTTCCATTTTAGATCTGCGTTAAACTACTGTGGTGATTGTGATGGTATGCTATAGGTATGTCTGAGCTTTGCAATATCCTTGAACTGGCTGCTTTCTTGCTCTTGAGACAACCAATGCCCCACCAGGCAACTGTGGTGGTGTAGCTGTGCAGCTGTGACGTGTCAATAATGCCATGTTGTGTGTTGGCCCCTGCATCGGGGGGGGATCACAGTGGCGTCAGGTCTGCAGGGCAATCTGCACCACTAGACCAGCAACAGTCTGGAGGAAGCAGCTTTTCAGGGCAGCAGTTGTTCATCACTGCGTACAAGTAATCTCGCAAAATGCCCATGTGTTATCTTGTTGACTAACACGACAGAAGTCTTCGCATAGGTTGGCTGCTCTGCATTCCTCAGTCCCTCGTCGTCTCGGACTGCATTGCTTTGCATCGGACAAAAGTGTGGAGGCAGCTCCCACCAGGTCTGATTTACTGAGATCCTGCTTAAACCATGCAACATTGCACGCTCATGCAAATAGCTTTTAGTTTGCATGTGTTCTGTGGGTAATTTAATTATAAGAGTGACATAACATGGTGTTTCTACTTTAGAACTGATCTAAATAAAGATGTAGTCTGAGAAGTACCAATAATTTGGTAGCAATCTTTACACAAATTCCAGTGCTGAGAAATTCGATTTCTGATTTTGATGATGACCTCGTAAATCATTTCCTACATGCATTATCGATGTCACGCAACAGCATTAGTCATTATCAGTGTTGCCACAGTTACCTTGAAAAAGCAATCAGATTACTGATTACAAGTTAGTACTTTAAAAAGTAACTTCACTGATTACTTGTTTTTAAAAGTAACTAAGAAAGATTACAACTACCTTTTAAGTTACTTTCAGCAGCTGCCGACAGCATGCCCCTCAATCTCAACATAAAAATGACAACCGGTTTTACCAAAAACTCAGTTCTGATCCCGGCCTGGCCTCCTGCTGATACATATGTAACCTTTGACCTTCATTGTTTGTTGTACTTATGGTTTCATTTTCATTTTCAGATTTTTACTATTACTGCTATTTCTTAGTACGTAGTGATAATCTGTTGTTGCACTAATTATTTATTTGAATGTGCCACCTTTTAATGAGGTTGTGATTTCTCTCCCTATCTGGTGAACAAAATGATGCAGGAGAAGGGGATGCATACATAGAGGCTGAGGGAAGCTCCTACTCTCCACAGCAAAATGCCCTCGGAATATACCACACAATTGATTTCACTTCATTTAGTTATCAATTATTACAATCAAGTTAGTAATGCTTCAAGTTGAAGCAACATCAGCCTCACACTCACTGTAGACAGAGTAGGTTGGTAGCTTTGGGGTAAACAGGATATCCTCCAGTGAACACATTAGTGGGTGTCCAAGGAAGGAAGTCCCCTCCATATTTCAAAACATTTGTTATTTCTGCTGCGTTGTGACCCGTTTACACACATCTGGGTTTGCTTAGACATGTTGCACCTGTGTTGACATTATCTACTCTCTGAGTGCCAGTGAAACGATAGACTGCTACACTCAAAACATGGAATTCAGATGATTTGCCAAAGATTAACCTAATCTTAACAGTTACACTTTTAAGACAGATCCTACCAGTCAGACAAAGACTTTTTTCCAATCCAGCTCCCCGGTACAGTTTGGGTGGGGGGTGTTGGAGGTTCCTTCCATAGAGTTTATCTGAAAGCTAAACAAACGGTTGGACCCATATGTCATCGGGCATGTAAACAGAAGCATCTGATGTGGTCGGTCATGTCAAGTTAACGCCCAGCAGTTTAACCCACAACTGTGCTCTTCACGCCAGATGGGAAGATTAAAGCAAAGTATCCCTCGGAAAAGCACAGCTGTCCTGAGAGTGAAGGGTCAACAGAGTGCTGCACTGTCTGGAAGGGAGGAAGGAAGACAGAGCAGAGAGGAGAGAGAGAGAGCGAGAGCGAGAGAGAGAGAGAGAGAGAGAAACATGATTTGACCTACATATTGTTGTGAGGGACTATTTGCTGGAAGATGATGAAAGAAGCCACTTGGGGCCACATTTAGCTGAGAATCACAACAGTAGAAAAGAGCAATAGCGATGGCTGAACATCACATAAAACTCATGCTTCAATTCATGGTCCAGCTCATCAGTTGTCTGTAAAAAATAAATTCTAGTAATAGACCTTGTTTCTCAGCTATGTGTGCTAATACTGGGAGCAATGCCCAGCTTGACTTCCTGTCCCACTTCTTCACCAACAGAAATGGCTGAGGTTAGTTTAAACACTGTTAGCTAGTGGTCAAAGTGCCTGATGTATTTTCTTTGATTAAAATCAGCTGCTTTCCTTCAGAAATCCACTAAAAATTATGCTGGTCGACGTGTGGGGAGTATTATGAAACAAAAACTTGCATTTTATATTTGTAATTCGTGCATTCATGCAAAAAAAAAAAGAAATTGCAAAAGAGTATATTTTCATTTAATTCAGACCTGTCTACATACATTGATAAAGTCTTCTCTTGCTACTTAGACCCCCATTTAAACAACAGCTTTTTCAAGTGAAAATGGAAGTTGTCCATTTCTTTTTGAAAACAACTCCCAGGTGCTATATGAAAATGCCTGGGGGAGCATACATACATGTATGCTTTAACTATGTCGGTCCTAGTTTTACCCATCACTAATTCCTTTTTAACCATGATTTCTTCTCAAAAAATCAAACGGGACCAGGAACACCCAACACCCGATTTCTCGACCCATCCTTCACCGAGTGGTGATCTTGGAAAATGTACTATTCTTTAGCAATCCAGGCAATAGCAAGCAGTTAAAGTGTTTTTTTAGGAATGTTATATTATCGCAATCAACACAGGCTCCTGCAGCTTCACACATTCATTATCCATATGCTCACACTCTTTTAAACTGTACATCACTCAGAACTTTCCACCTTTGAAATTTATTGATGGATTTTATGTAAGACATGTAAAACATTTCACTTGTACTTATTGTTTGGTGCTTCAATAAGTGAATTGACATATTTCAAGTTGTATAGCACTTGTTCTTCTGCACAAAATTATCAGGTTTCCAACTCAGCTCAACTCAACTCAACTTTATTTCTGCAGTACAGTAACAATAACCGCAGCTAAAACAAAGTGCTGTCCATAAATTATCCCCCAAAACAAGATAGAGTTAAACACAAATTGCTTCACAATAATGATCGTAAAAAAGAAAGAAACACAGACTCAGAGTCATGCTGGGTCAAAAGCCAAAGATTAATAATGTTTAAAACTTTTTTATTCTATATTTTAAAACTTCATTATTTTTCCACGTTCCTACATCCCTCTATAGTTATTTTGTACTCATAGGCAGATACCTGTTTTCCTTGTTTTTCACATATAAGATATTTTGGTCCTTTCATTTTAACAAGACAAATACATAGAGACAACACAGCTGCAGACTCGCTAAAGTAATATTATGTTCATTTTGTTGCCGTTTCACATACATTGCTTGAAATGTCTTGAATTGAACGGAACTGGGAAAAAACGAAACCGAATAAACACTCGACATGGGGAATATACTGAAAACAATATTCATATTCACATCTAACAATCTGTGACGGTGAGTGTTTCTCAGCATGTAAAGCCAATAAAATTTAGATTTTTCTCCAGACTCACTTCAACCATTGCTTTCAACAACCATGTCAGTGGGGCTGAATGAGAGCAGACTGTTGATCTTGTAACACGGTACAATACCCCCAGACTGACCTTTTGGCTTCTGCATTTGTTTTTTGTTCTCAGTAGCTCACCACGACCCAGAAAACACCTTCAACTGCAGCTTCATCGAGCCGCCCTCCGTAGTTGAGCAGCCCTCCCCCACCTCCTGGTCATCCCAGGAGTCCTTCTCTTCCTTCGAGAGCGGAGACGAGGGACCCGTTTACTGCGTTCCTCATGAAGGTGAGTCATTCTATGAATAAATAAACAGTTTAGTTACAAACAATGATGCTCATAAATCTGCAATTTGTCTTCGGCTAACCGGCCTTCTCACACACACACACACACACACACACACACACATTGACGTCATGTGACTATGATTCACACACTTCTGTAAATCTTATTATGGAGACAATTTTAATCCTGTGCCATCTCGGTGCAGGGAGAGTATAAACAGGAAATGGAACGGTCATGTCAGCATGTGGCGCAAATCCAAACAGTGACTAACTCCTTGAAGTTTGGTGGAAAACACCCATTCCATCAGTTTCTATTCTGGAAGTATGACTCTGCAAATTAGACTTGAAGTGGTTTTGCGTGCATGTGTGATTGATGGATTTTTACCACTCACGTATCGCAGTTGTTTGGGTTTAGTTAATTTTCTACCCTTGAGCAGTTCAAGGGCTGCCAAACAATGCATTCTCAGTGAAAAGCTTCAGGCACATAATGATATCTGTAAACAATGAGAGCGGTTTTTTGATTTAGAGGCTCTGCTTCACTGAAGTCACCCCAGCTCACAGAATAAAAATACAACAAAAACATTTAAATAACTGGTGCGAAAGTGCCTTCCTGTTGGGAAATGAAATCTAGAAAAATGGCTTCCTTACGGAGAAAACAATTGAATCCTATGAGTCAAGGTCACAGATTCAGAATGCACATACATTCTCATACATGAAAATTCTTAAATACTGAAGCAGACACTGGCAAACTAACTCAGTCCACTTAGTAACCTGGCAAAGAAATTGCCATGTGGACAATTAAGAACGCCCTGAGAAAATTGTTGGTAGTGTTCCTGTTTTATATCGTCAATCATTCTTTAAAAGTGGGTTTTATTCAGGATACCATCAATGTATTACATACAGGAGACTTTGAATTACATTTCATTTCTTATATCTAATTTGAATTATATTGCACAGACCTACATTTATTACATTACTATATCTTGCAAGTTAAGAAATAATGTAATATAATGAGAAGTTACAGATTTGTTGAACAGTATAACCAGTGAATTCAGAACTAAGTGTGTTTTTCACCTTTAAGTGAAATCATCTACATGTAGATTATATACATTTGTTTAGGACTGATGATTTAAAAAATCCAACCTCACAGGTGAGTTTTTGATATGTCCAAGAGCATCCAATAGTCAAATGGTGTAATTATAACAACAAAATCTGTTGCCTTTCAGCCCACATAACTATTCTCAAGACAGTGTCTTACCAAAACTATGTAAGGTTGTAAACACCAAATGCCAAAAGATATCCCATGAACAGGGTTTTTGACTAATATCATGTAATCTGCTTATGGTCCACAGAATCTGTGAGCGAAAGCAAAGAGAAGCGGACCCCCAGTCCAGCCACAGAGAAGCCAGAAGCTGTCCCTAATGAAGAGGATGCAGGGGAGTACACGTCCCTCAAAGACACAAGTGTCACCAAACCAGAAGGTAGCGAGCAGCCCCTACTCAAGTCCTCTGACAGCGAAGGCTCCACCAGCGGCTCTGAGTCCACCACTGCAGCCCTCTACGCCCGCATTGCTCGCCTCTCCAAGCAGTCTAAGGAGGACGAGGGCAGTGGCAAGGATGGGGACGGCACGCCTACACCAGAGGCCAAGCGGAATGGGAAGCCCCCACCATCACCTGGCAAGCTTAAGCCACGCCCACCAGACCCTTCCACCAAGCCCAAGGTGTCATGGATTCACGGAAATACCACGGGGACTCCACTGCCAGAGCAGCAGGGTGGGATCAAGGCACTTGCAGTGCCCAAGGAGAAAAAGAGGAGTTCCAGCGATGGCTCGTCCAAGAGCGAAGAACGACAGAAAATGAAGGAAACAGTGAAGGAGGCTGACGCCAATGGGTCACCCAGCAAACACAAGCCTCTGCGAGGTAAGAAGTCTGGGGACGAGCATAGCAGTCCAAGTCACATGGAGCATATCAACGGTGTTGTTCAGAATGCTCTAAAGAAGATTAGTAACTTCCACAGCTCCTCGTCTGAGAAGAAGAGCGCTGACAGTCCAAAGCAGACCATTAAAGAGGCACCAAAAAGCCCAAAAGTCATTCATCCTCATATGAACTCGGAGGCTGCCACGCTGCTGGCAGCTCAGCTAAAGGAGAAAACCCAAAGCATCAACAGGAATGAGGGAACAGGACTGATGAAGACCAATGGTCTCTCCACCCCCAAGTCGAACCGGGAGAAGCCCACACCTCCACAGAAAGCCAAGAGGACCGCTTCCGGTGGATTGAGCCAGCAAGGCTCCACTAAACCTCTACTGCCCACCACGAGCAGTCTCCAGAAGATGGTGGCGCCTGTCGCCACCAACCTCGGGACCCCTGAATCCAAGAGCCCGGAGAAGCAGGACTTGAACGGCTCCAGGGTGGGGGACTCGTCAGATCCAACGCCAAAGAAGACTCCCATGAAAAAGCCACCTAGGAAGAAAGGCAAGGAAGGTACATTGGATACACCTGAAAGTAAGACCCCCCAGCAAAAGACAGCCATTATGCCACCGCAGGTTGTGAAATAAGTGTTTTTATTGACGCACCGCACAAAGATTGAAATGGATTTTGAGAAGAATAAAAATGGTGGACAGCAATATCAGTTTCCAATCAAGGAGTTTAATCTTTTTGTGCAATTGTGCTCCGACACAAGAACAAGTCAAGATTGAGAATTGCTTCCAAATCTAAGGGTGGATTTGAGTTGTACTGGAGAGGTGTACTATATAAACCTCTATACACCATTATAATCACATTTCAAGAATACAACAAACATGTATCAGCCTCACACCACAGCCTGCGGCCAAGCTTATTACAACCATGGGGACGATGGCACGAAGATCTGATCCAAAGTTCATTCATCTCTATTTTTCTGCAGTACGTCCACCACTATATTTATATATGGATCGCTTAACTGTTTTTTTTTGTTTTGTTTTGTTTTGTTTTTTCAAATAAAAAACAACCAAACAGCTATTTTTATGCATGTACTTTCCAGATACAAAAGGTACAAATGTAATAACTTTTAGGATTGCAAGCTTTCCCTATTGGCTTTCTCATTAGGCCAATTTAAGAAATATAGTTCTACACCTAAGCCAGATAAAGAGCTACATTTTTAATGTCAAAGATTTGCTTTGCATGTCAAAATCTACAACTATTACAGTGTCATTGACATATACTGGAGTACTTGGCCCTTCAATCAGGAAGGTTATCCACAAATAGACTCAGTTTGATGTCCTGAGGTATACAAGTATTGTATACCTCAGGACATCAACAAACATGTATCAGCCTCACACAATATAAAATACTTGTATACCTCAGGACAGATACCTGTCCTGAGGTATGTCCTGAATACAAGTATTGTTTTCAGTTCATGGATATCTTTTTATTTTTCACATAGCACAATTGTTGGTTTCAGTAAAACTTTGCTTTTTATCTGTCAAAACAACATGTTAAATCTCCTTGATCTTTTGACCAAAAACTCTTATCTTAAATGCCTTTCATACATTTGCTAGCACTCTATCACCAGAATGTGCTCTTAATCTACGTATAATAGTGAACCACTAAACCAAAGATGAAACCCAAAGCTATCGCTTACAGGATCATATCCTCCTTGTGCAATCAACCATTTTGTCAAAATATTTGCATTTATCAACATCCTCACCAGATCGGAAAGAGTCTGCCATGTGTCTTTGTGTTCTTTTAGTTTCATGAAGAAACTAGGTTGATATTACCATTTGAGCTATTCATGTTTCATGTAAGTTTGTCTATGCTGTTGGGGTACTTCATGGAAAATAAAAATCAAAGGATGTTTTGTTCCTTTGACGATTGTGTTATCTTAAGCACGCTGAAGTTAAAAGGCGCTTTGACTTCATTGTTGTGGGCTGAGACTCTTGGACTGAATGGTACTCTGTATTACAGTGTTAAAAATGTGCCTCAACTGTGGATCAGTTTAAGCAAAAAGTGATGTTTGCCTTACGCTGTTGTGAATGTGTACTTCAGATGTTTGATCCAAATTAAGTAAAACCAGAAAAGGATGTTTAAATTCAAGATATTGTACCATTATATTTTCAACAAATGACAGGTTTTGGCCGAAATAATCTTTTACATTTACAGCTAGTTTGCAGAATAAAAAAAAAAAAAGTCTTTGTTTTTTGTGTTTTTGATAAAGGTACAACTTATTTCTTTGGTAACTTTTTTTCTACTTTTTACTTGTATACATTGTGTACTTTTTATTATCTTTGTAAGCTGTGCTTATATGACCTGTTTAGGTTCTTCTGTTTTTCTCGGTGTGAATGAACTGGCTTTCATGTTGCTTCTCTTTTGTGTTGCTCTTTAGTCAGCAGGATTGTCCCAAAACAGACCTGCAATATGAGTACTTTCCTTCTGTAAAGTTTACATTGGCTTGGTAATTGTTCTCTGTTGATGTTATTGTTTGTGTAACACTTAACTGCATGACGCAGAGTGTAATTATATGGCATTAATAGCTGCTGAGGAAACCAGTAACCTTCTTGTTCCTTCCATTTGTTATTATTGCCTCCTATAAAAAAAAAAAACCCAAAACCAAACTTGTACAGAAAGGATTGTACAATACTACTATAATACCACTGTTGAAATAATTGCATACTCCTGAAGTCATAATATTGTGTAATTTTGAAGTGGCAATTTCTTTTTTTCTCTCTCTCTCTGTCTCCGACTGGCCCATGCCTGTTTTTATAGGCATACAGTGCAGTTTTGTAAAGAAAGGGCCTGAAAAGCTGCAAAAACATTACCAACTGTAAAGGAATATTTTGTCTTTTTGTGGTTTGTTTATAGCAACTTTCTTGTGTATTAAGTGGGTGTTTCTTCATTTACTTCTATGGAATAATAATAAAAAAAGACTCCACTATATGTGACTATAGTCATATCAGAATTTTAAAAAGGACCCTCATTGAATCAGTCTTCAGTGACAGCCATCATCTGCTGCCCCCGCCTGTTCCCAGGGGGTCATGAACTCTCCATGGCTTCTCCTTTCCAGCATCCAGTCCACTAAAACAACAATAAGGTGGCAAAGCATACACACCACATAAATCCTCTATTGTGTCCTCAAAAGAGCTTAATTTGCTGATTGATATTTGAGCCTTTCCTGCGACTCGGTGCTACCGGGCCGCAGGAGTCCTGCCGGGTTGCTCAGCCAGAGCGGTTCTTCAAAGAGCCTGGGGGGGAAACCAGGGGACTGTTGATTTGGCTCCTTCAGGATGAGGTGGAGTGGGGTTGGGTATGGGGGGGGGTGGGGGGGACAAGAGCTCCTTTCATGGGGAAATAACAGTGGAAAGTCTGTGCTAAGGAGTTAATCACGCGCTGCATATGTGTCCTCTTTCGGAGGAGCAAAACGAGGGATATAGCTAAAACTGGGGCCACAAGGCAGTGAAGGAGGATGAATGGATGCAATATAAGCATGGATGGACAGGTCATGTGATGGGTAATTGGAACCAGAAGGGAAAATGGCTCTGTTTTCTCCCTTGACATGGTGTGTTACTTACTCTACGCATGTGTGCAATGCATATAAAAAGTGCTGACCTGTATTTCCATGGTTGTAAAACCTGAGACTCATTTACAATCCACTTATTGAACCGTTGGGGGAACAGCTATTTTGATCAACGTTTCTCTTGACCCTGAGTACAAGTAGATGTTGAACTGACCTTTGTAGATCATTCGGAAAAAGATGCTCTGCCTTTTCTTGCCTAAAGCCTCATGAACACTGCTTGTTTCTTGTTTTAGCCACAATAGAAACAATGCTCCAAGTTCTGTTATATACTTTCCTATCTATGACAATCGTGGTCATTCTTAGCTCAAGCATATTTGATTGAACTGAATGCATCATTACCAAGCCTCTGAAAAGCCTGCTGACTCAGCTTCATGAAGCTTCTAAACTGGATGGTGGCCCTTTACTACAGCTCTGCATTAAATAATAATAAAAATATATATAAATAGAAGGGGGGTGTCATAAATGAGAACTTATTGTTGTACAAACAGCAAATGAAGTGACCAACAGTAACAAAAGATGAGTGAAGAAAAATACAGTTTGCCAACATATTTGGAAAATCGTTGAACTATTTAGATAACCAACACACTGAAATATTTAAAGGTTTATTCTCATGTGACCCAAATTAACCATCAGAACTTCAAAAAGCAGGTTTCTTTCTTCTGGTTTGTTTTACACAACATTTTATGCAACAGGAGCACCAGGAATGCCTTCATCAACCATACTACTTCCGACAAGGTGATTAGTTCAACTGTGTGTGATGACAGTCATAAAACTTTCAGAGGTTTCCTGCGCACTTGAAAAGAAACTCTAAAGGTCGGTACAATTTATTGAAAAAAAACATCACACAGGACATGTGAATTGCTGCAGGCGGTGCTGGAGCAATGTGGAGTGCTGCTTTCAGCATTTCGACTAATCCAAATAGTGCTACATGGTTCGAAGCCAAAAAACCAGCCACAACCAGTCAAATGACACAAAAAAACCAAAACACTTTTCCAGAATCACAGATCAGTCACAGATCAGCAACAATCTTTTGGGATCAAATTCCATATCTTTGCTGGCAACAAAAATGATTCCAATAAAGAATAGTATAGCCTCTCCAGTGGAAGACATGGTGGAGGTACTGTCATGCTTGGTGACTGCTTTTCTAAAACTTCAGGACATCTAAAGATCACAGAAAAATTTTAGAGAGACAGATGTGTTATGTTAGCCAGAGTCATGAAGCCTGGTTTAAGCCAAAGCACACATCCAGTGTCATCAAAAATGGTAGGTAAGATGAACTGTTTTGAGGTAGCCAGCAATGAGTTCTGACCTACTTGCTGTTTGGAGAGAGGTCAAATCCAATACTGATGGGTAAGCTTTGCAAGGGAAGTGTCAGAAACTGGAAAAAACAGAAGCTGTGCAAATAGGCTAATCTTTATTTGAAAAAAAAAAAAGTATTATTATTATTAGGAAAATAAACAACATTGAGGAGCCTCTGGGTATATTACGGCTACATGTTGCCATTAGTGGTCCCTGACTGGCCCTAAGAGGACAATTAAATATATGATATTAGATTTTTTTTTTACCTTCACTTCATGTTCATAAGTATATATTCTTGGTATAGCTTCCTTTTTTTGTTAATTTTATGGAATATTGAAATAATAATATTGGGGCTATGCACAGGGACAACACACAGCAAACACAACCTGGACTCAGTGTGGGACATTTTCTTGATGAGGCCAGGGTGTTAACCAATGCCACACATGGCTTTTGTATCTGGTTTTCATTTCATTCAATAAGACAAACCTCGATTTCCCAAAACCAATTTTAATTTCACATCCTCTTCGTGGTTGGTGGCCAAAGCTCCTAACACAATGAAATCCAGCCCCGAACCTCCAAATCAAGTGACGGCAGCTCATAGTGAGATTTATTACTAGAATGGAGAAGAATGTTGACACAACTGCCTCCATCTGCCCATCCTTAGCTCGCAGATGGAGCAAGTTCTCAGCTGAGCATACCACCACATGGCTTCTCATCCCAGACATGTTGTGGGAAAGTCACAGATTGGAGAGGCACATCGTGTGTCACCACTGCACAGCAGTTCAGGATAAGCTGTGTTGACTGAGCATTTGTACAAGTCTTGATGGATTCCCAGCGCCTGCTGCTCTTGAATGGACTCGGAAGGGGAGAGGCTTCTGATTGTGATTATGAAACTTGGTCTTTGCATGTTCCCTGTGCAGCGAGCTCAGGGTAATATTTCGCTCCTCAATACTGAAGGCTGACAGGCGAGACATAAAATCACTTTGGTGCTGCAATTACAAAAGACACACAAGTGGGACACTCACGAACTGTGTGAGAGTGGTCAAAAAGTCAAAGATAACACTGGGAACGGGTGACTGATCATTGTTCAGGCCACACAAATGTAACTTCTTCAACCAGAGGGACACATTTGAACTATTCAATAATGCCAACAACAATGTGTCCCTCTACCTTCTATACTTGCTTTGTTCAGATTAAGGTGTGACATCCATACATCCATCCATACATACAAACCAATAAATAAATAGACAAAAAATAAATAGATATGCAGGAAATTAATGAAAGTCAGTGCGACGTGTGTGTGTGTGTGTGTGTGTGTGTGTGTGTGTGTGTGTGTGTGTGTGTGTGTGTGTGTGTGTGTGTGTGTGTGTGTGTGTGTGTGTGTGTGTGTGTGTGTGTGTTCGTTAAGTGGCTGTCAGTCTAAACACTGAGCTGGAGTTGGGGCACCCTCAATGTCCCATGTCTCCAGAAACAGTGAGGCTTTAAAACTTGGGCTCTATGAGTCAGCCAAAAAACTCTGGACTCACAAGAAAAAAAAAAGACCAACAGCAGTCCCCGAGTTTCCATGGAAACAAGAACAGATTGGAACCACATCTGGTAACCATTTCAGTCTTTGCAAGCAGAGGAAGAAAGAAATTTATGAGCAAGGGGGAAAAAGACAAATATTTTCTGCAATGCAAAGCAGAAAGAAAGCGGAGTCAGGTTACACTTGAAAGTGGGTGAAAATATTAATTTTATGGCGGGCCAAGTCAAGAGTTTTTCAGTGTGAGCTTGGGCGGGTGGATTAAGCTTGTAGAGAATCACTGGCTGGGGAGTTGTGTACATTAGCCACATGCATAAACTGGCTCCAGAAACAAAGACGAGCCAATCTATTGCAATGTCCACAAATCTACGCACAGGTTCCTTCTTGAAAAACCGCAATGTCAAAGTCAGTGTGAGATTTGATGTTTATAAAGAGGAAAGCAACTTTTTGAATCAATGTTTGATATCAACATGTATCTATTTGCAGCACAGTTTCTGAAAATGCTTACACTTTTATGCTTCCGAATTGGCCAGGGGAGAGCTAAAGGAAAAGAAAGTTGTGTGTCTCTTCACCCTGCCGGCTGTCTGTCTGTGAGAAACGCTGTCTAATTGCAGTCCTTCTTACGCATTAAACGTTGTTTCTCAGCCCTGTGGAAATGCAGTAACTATGAAATGACATTTACTGGAAATGGAGCTGGTGCCTCGCTTGAGCCAAAACCACTGAGAACTGAGGTCAACCTGCAAGCAGAATGGAAGAGTGATGAGAGAGAGAAAAAAGAGGGTTAAATAGTGAAGTTGGGGCAGCACCAGCATCAAATGTACATTTATAGATTTCCAGTGACATGTACACACTCTGCGATTTAAGACTGTCATTATAAGAGACCTGAAGACTTCCCTCTGTGTTGGCACTGAGCTAAAATAGACCCCCACTTCATAATGCACAAATTAAGACCAACCGCACAACAAGCCGACCTCCCAAATAGATGCTCAGACAAGCTGCTGAGAAGCTGTAACTGGGTCAAAAGAGCAGAAACTCAAGCTGCCCCAGTTTGAGATGGATGGAAACATAGGGCCAAGTCTGGGGGGTTCACAGGGTCCATGACCCGCCATAGCTAAAGCTGGGGCTGCAAAACCCCGAAAATGAAACACCATGTGGTTTTCCTTGAAGGGGGCTGAAAGGAAAATGTAAAAAAAAGCCCTGTTTCCTGGAGCTTCTGTTGTGTCGCGTTTGCCTCCATCCCTGTCATATTTGCCATTATGGACGCTTTGAGATCAAATGATGCAGACCACATAAGACATTGGTGTTTTCTAACTAAAGCATGTGAAATCCAGACATGTTAAACTCACCTTGGTCCAAAAAGAGAGAATCTAGTTCTTAGCAGCTCCAAATCATGTATCCCCTCTTTACAAATAAATAAATTAGGCTGGGACTTATTTTTTTAACATTTGGGAATTACATTGTGAATTTCTGATCCTTTCACTTTATTTCTGGATGTGTTTGAATCAAATGCTTCAAAATCGGGGAGGAATGGAGGTGTAGAATTATAGAATACAGCTCTACAGCCATTTTCAATAGCAACCAACGTAAACAAATGCTGATCAAGTTCTCTTTCACATGAAGCGCCATTAAAAGGCACATTTTATGGCAAAAGAAAAAGTCCAAGCTTTCATTTACAGTAGAATGTAGTTTGTTTTTTAGTTACACTGCTCTGCCGTCCACCACAATGTTGTTTTCAGTAACCGGAACTGAACGGAGACTTGGAGATGGAGACTGGGGGGAGCAGCATCAGGGACGCTAAACAGTGTTGTTAGCCACTGTTAACTTTGAGGGCGACGTTAACTAACAGGACGACTACGGTAACCATGTTTTAAACAATGCATATTTGACAGTCAGTTTGCTAACAGCAGGTTAAGAATTTAACTGGTGGTTCGGGCTTAACTAGTGGTTAAAATAACTGCGTTTTGAACAACCGGGCCTTGGTGTATTGTTATTGTAGCTGTGTTAACGGACGAGGTTGAGTTTTCTTCATACTTCAGACTACTTCTGTAAATATGGTAATACAAATGAGAAGGCTTTGCCAAAAATGTGAATAAACCACAACCTTTTTTTTCTCCATCCAGATGGAGTTTTGTCTTTCTTTCTCTTCCCCCTCACATGCAGGGGTGTGCAAACAGTTGTCTGGGACATCAAGTTGGCCTGGATTTTTCCCCCTTTGTCAGCATAATTTCAAGAATGAGTGTATTAGTGGAGAAGATTTGGATGGCTAATAGAAAGCAGATCAGTCTCATGTTTTCTTTTCTTTTTCTTTCTTTTCTTTTCAAATCATCTCTCTCCATTTGTCTCACAGCTTTTTTTTTTCTGTCCCCCTTTACTCCTCCTTCTGTCCTTTATTACCTTGCACACCCATCCATCCACTATCTGTGCAGCATAGTGAGAGACTACAGACTTCATAATGTGGCTTGAGGTTTCAGCTTACATATAATTCCACATACTGACCCAAAGTTCCTCTTCTCTTCTCTCTCTCCCCTTTGCTCCATCTTGGAAGAACGTGAAATGGAAATACTGGGACGGAAAATGATCACAAGACCTGATGTGTCTGCCCTAAACTCAAAGGGAAATAAGTAGACGCCAGTCTTTTATGCGACGAACCCCAGATGTCCCAACAACCGATACCTGTCTGCTACCGAACAGCTGGAGCTTACAGGAGCTTTGTTGTTTGAGGTACAAACCGAAACTACAGTTTTGTGTTTTCTTTACTAAAACTACTTACATGAACGACTGCAAGTTGTAAGACAATTTGTACTTGATTATGTCGCATTGAGTCACATTGCAACTGACTGAAAATATCAAAACTATCTTTACTGTCTCTTTCAAGTAAGATGTACACATAACTGTGTTATTGAAGTGTTGCAGTGGCACATTAGCTGTCCAGTGCCTTGTCGGTATAGTCTAATGTTTAATTTGTTCATTAAGTTCAGCTTCAGATACATTAATTGGAGGAAGATGCTCTATAAACTTATTCATTATTGAAAGAATCCATGAAGTAATAACGAGAAGCAGCAGCAATGAAAAAGCTGAGATAAACTACTAACAAACAGACTGCACATTTGTTAAATAATTCTGTTAGTGCTAAAGCTGCTGTGCATTTAACAATTTGACTTTATAGGCGGAGCTTTTTTCATGTTCAGAAAGACAGAGTTACTTCAGAAATACAAAAGTAATTCTCAGGTAAACGGGAGTATCATGAAAGCTAACAATTACCAAGTTTTATGAAAAGGAAGCAGCGATAAGATAGCTGAGGTGCGGATGCTACAGACTAATGTTTGCACAAAGTGAAGTGGAAAGCTTTGGTTGCGTTTTGGATTTGGATTTAAACTTTAAATGCAACTTTTTAAAAACACTATGACTCTGGCTCCGTGACAAAAAAAAACCAATTTTTTGAAAATGCTCCAACTCCATCAAAATGGAGAAAAACGTGACTTGATTTCATTAGGAATACAACCAACAGTGCCAACTTGCGGCCTGGAAAGCCAGCTACGTACATTGTTTCATTATTTGTGCCATTTCTGTGTAAACAGATATTGTTTTTAAAACATTGCAGTGTAAATGTGAAATGTTATTGTGTAAAGGGGGCCGAAGTTCTCCTGCTCAAGCATAAAAAGGTTAAATAGTCACATGTGTTTTACTGGATACTACAGGTTCAGGTAATGCTGATTCTAATGCTAGCTGTCATCTAAGTGAGCAAGTCTGTTTCTTTAACAGTGATTGATAAAAACTGTGAAAGCTTAGCTTCATCAGATTAGCTGTATTGTCATTTTGCAAGTCAGGGTCTAGTTTAGAATTGTCAACACTTTCTTTTCTGCAGCATCATTGAATATACAATTGTATGGATGCATGTAGATGAACGTATGACCTGTACTATATTGTTGTTGTGGTACCTCTATATACGAGGACCTGGTTGACACTTTACCTCACAGTGAATGTGAGCGCCTCGTGCCAGTGATACACATATATATGTATACATGATCCTCACAGCCTCATTCTACTCCACAGGACGCAACAGTGGAGTCATTATGGCGAGCCATGTGTTTCTGATTACCCCGGGTGCGGATTATGAGGAGGGGAGCAGCGCGAGCTGTCTGCTTGTCCACTGGCTTCTCTGATGTGGCCAGAAACTGGACATCCATCAGTACATATCCCCTCCACAGTTTGAACCCAGTGGTGCCACCTTCACGGCAACACTTTGCACCATTGCTGTTGCCACCTCTCAAAGTGTGTTAAAATTGAGTTATATCTTCAATACATTAAACAACAAAATACAGTTCTATGTATGAGTTCATACAAACTTTATCATCAACTTTTTTTTTTTTAATCATGATATATTCTTGGAAACATTGCCCTCTGTGAGTGTTTTTTCTGTTTGTTTCAGTACATTTTCTGTTAGCCTGGATTTGTTGCTGTTCTTTAGTCCTGGCTTCGTTGAACGATCTGAAAACGATCTCTTTGTTTTTAATTAGATAATTTTAGTTTACGGAAAATAGGATTTGCTTTACAATATATTCAAGCAAGAACCATGAGAGTTATGATTGAACAGGAAATCAATATGCTTTATCTTTATTTTATTTAATTAGCTAAGGAAAAATAAGTTACTATGGTCCCGTTTACATGACCCAAGACCCAAGGCCTATTTTTCAAATGAAAATGGAAAGCTTTTATTGTGTTTTCGTTGTCTGTTGATATGACAGTGTTGCTCGGGACCACTGCAAACACAACTTTTTGAAAATGCTGCTACTGTGCATGCGCACCACGGATCGAGTAAATAGTTCTTCTGCACATGCACATGCTGATGACTGTGTTTTTTGATTATTCATCTTCACACTGTTTCATACTGTCAACCTCTACATGTGAGAAGCGGTTAGACCTGCCCCTGAAAAACATGGAGCGACTTCTGACTGAGCAGTGCCGATTTACTTGACGCTAAGTTTCAGCCATAAGCTTGGACGAATATAGCTGAGCAGCAGTCATAATATCACTGAAAATCAGCTGACCTGTAGCACCTTCAATGTTAATATACAGAGATAAATGGAGAAAAATCAAACAAGGTCAGTCTCAGCAGTTTGCTGGTCATCAGTCAAGCCTGTACAAGACAAATGCACCAAGACCAGCAGAGATACGCAGCCTCCCGTGGCCTCCTGTCATGGAGAAAATTTGTAACTGCTTATTTCAGGCCAAAGGTTCAAGTTAACCACAAGCTAAATCACCTTCAATGACTTTCTCATTTACTCCGCGAGTTGTAAATTTGATACAATTACTGCCACACAATGATCCCCCACTTCCCTCCTTTTGTATTTTTACTCCTTTAATAACTCATGTAGAAAAAGAGCATTATGAGTAGTGTGGATGATGTAATTGCTGATGTAATAGTAACACTAGTCCTTACGATGCTAAAGCAGATAAACAAGATGGGAAATTATTAAAATGAATATTGTACATAAATCCTGTATATAGAAGATTGAATAAAAAACAGTTTATTTATCATTGACACCAGCTGATGTTAACTTGCTAATGCTAATTCACTCATGTTACACTCTGATGGTGGCTTAAATTTAAATCGACAAAGGGAATCTATTGTCGACTATAAAGCAATGT
Source organism: Blennius ocellaris (assembly GCF_963422515.1). Taxonomy (NCBI): domain Eukaryota; kingdom Metazoa; phylum Chordata; class Actinopteri; order Blenniiformes; family Blenniidae; genus Blennius; species Blennius ocellaris. Next base: position 6,941,484 of record NC_137656.1, read on the forward strand.
CCTTTTTAAAATGTGAAAAAATATAAATTCGCATTGATGATTGTAATCATTTCTGGTTTACGAAAGAAAAAACCCCCCAAGATTTTTAGACATTTAACATCTTTAAAATAATTTACCCTCCAGTGAGCTGCTGCTTCTTTTCATCGCCTAAATCTGTTTCTAGCATGATCTAAACTAGGGATCTATTTGCACAGCAAGGTTTTTAAGTGAAAACAGAACCCTTGTGTTGTTTTATTTTTTTGGTGTCTGCTTTACACAACAACTGCGCTCAGAGCCACCGAAAACGCAACTTTCCAAAAACTTTTAAACACCATATCCATTTTAACAGGAGCTCTGTTATAATTACTCTGAAGGTGGCTTCAGACAGATTTAATGTGTTGTAAAGTGGCACAAGCAGGATGCAGATCTCTGATTTAGACCACTTGTAACGTTGAGATGCACTTCTGCTCCTTCTCTCCTCTTTATGAGCACAGCAGGCGGACAGGCAACAGGGTTCCAACCCCCCAGTTACCCCGAGGCTGCAGACAGTCACAGATAAAGCTGATAACTGACTGGAACCGTCTTTTCATGCATCATCCTGAAAACATACACACCTCAGCATCAGACCAGCAGAATGTCGTCCCGCTGGCCGACGGGCAGCATCCGGTGCTTTGGAGAAACAGGAAGTGAGTGTGTCCCTATAACAAGCTCTGTGAAAGAGGCAGCGAGGTGTTTTTCACTGTTTGATCTTTTGCCAGCTGCAAGCACTGCAATTTACACAGCTCCTACTGGAAAAAGTGGCGGCGAGTGTTTTCATCATCGCCCGCCTCGACTGCACGGCCCCATGGTTAGAGACGACTGACTTTCCCCTTTGTCAGCACATTATTAATAACAACCCCCCCCCCCATTTTATTTTGGCACTCTCCTCGTGATGTAAGCCGAAACACGCTGATCGTGAACACATATGGCACGCACATATAGAGCAAGGACCCCACCCCCACTCCCCTCTCTCATAAGAGCAACTCAGCTTTTTTTCTCCCCCCTTCTTTCCTGCAGCTTAAGTCTGTGAGAAAACAGGACGACAACTTCAAGATGCAAGAGAAGCCTGCAAATTTACTGCCTGTTAAAAGAGAGGGGGCAGTTTTTAACTGCCATTTGACACATAATCTCAACCAGTGCAGGCGGGCCGTCTGCAAAACACACAGACAACAAGATGGTTCAGCTTCAGCCTTCCAGGCAGGGATGGTTTATTTTTGTTGGAAACATAATTGTCTGTGGCAAGGATTTCGGGATGACATTTTTCTTTTACCCCAAAGTGCCAGGGCAGTGTGCGTGTGTGCCCTCTTGTGGTGACCTGATGAAATTTTCTTCTCGCAGGGTACTGGTGTCAAACCCTGCTTCTGACATGATGCAGTGATTCAGAAAGTGGGCAAGAGGAGGGGAAAGTGAAGAGAAAAAGGTGCTGGATCTTTGTCACGGTGTCCAAATAATGCTAATGTTTAAGCTTCAAGATCCACGGGGTGCAATACATACTCAACAAAGGCTCTGAAGATAAATGTTAAGAGTAACATTTTAAACCAGAGTGATATATAATAAAACATGCCTCTTTCAAGACTTCCAACCAATTTTAGTTGCCAGAAGAAATTGTATTCACAATTACTAAGGTCGGAGAGCTCCGGCATTTTAGCTGCCACCTTAAACATTAAACAAGTCAAACACTGTTGGAGCCACACATTCTCACTAACATACAAGAGCAGAGCCTTAAAAAAATCTGTGGGTAGTTTCTCATGTCTGCTTTGTATTTTATTTCAGCATGTGCAACTCTACTTATGGCATCCTCTGATCTCTGAATTACTGAGACTTGGTTGGAAACCACTATCGAAATTTATGAAAGATGCCTGTACTTTTTGACATTTGGCTGACAATCTGGGTCAATCCGGTGTGATAAAGACATTCCATTGAATTGTATTGCAGGAGTAGGACAAATGAACTTCCTCTGTCTGCACAAAATCTGATTCCTTCTATTTTGAGCATGCAGACAAAACTGTGAGTTCAAGATTGTGTTTACACAGGTGATATGGAAATCACCTTTTATTCTTATTACATGGAGGGGGGAAGCAGTTTATCCAAAAGTATTTAGCAAACGCTAAAGTTTTCCTGTTGAATCGACCTTGTCTGAGTTTATGTCTGATGGGAGAAAGCGCTGGACTTGGTGTGACAATCGGCCACCTGCGAGTGTTCTGCCTGGGAAAAAGTGATAAGAGCGCAGATGTGCTGGGACTTCTGCTGACCCTCAACAGCATTTCGATGTGGAAGAAACTATAAACCATGAAGCCAGGGGGGCCTCTTTAAGGACCTCTGGAATATCAAACATAACCCATCAACCAAGTGCGATGGAGGACGGATTGGTGAACCGGTGATCGGTTCTCCGATTGTGAGGAATCAATGAGGCGAACGTGATTGCCAGAGAGAGAAAGGCACTCCGGCTCAGGTGGGGCACTGCTTCCCATGTGGGAATGTGTCATGGTCTTGCCCACCTTGAGAAGCCATGTGATGGACTAAAAGGTTATACATTGATGGTTTGAGTTTGGGAAAACACACAAAGTCATGAACATGTGGGCCTTCTTGGTGCTCACGCTAGCTTTGATTGCCGGGGCGTCTGAGACGAACAATGAAACAGCGAATGAAGAGGAGCCTGTGATAGCCAGAGCGAAAATACTGGTAAGTACCCAGTGGATCCCTCCAAAAGGTCTAATAATAAACTGACTCGTGACTTGTGTTGTTTTTTTTATCAGTCTGTGTCTGAGACGACTGGATAAGTCATGTGCTGTTATGCCAGTTTGTATTCTGCTGAGATATGAAACCTATTTCTGGAAGCTTTGATCACGCAGAGAAACGGCGCTGTTCGTCATGCTGTTTTAACAACTGTCTGTCGTCGTCCCCGCAGGCTCCCAGTGTGGTCGGATGAGGCATAAAGAAAATGCCCGAGCTCCATCATTTTCTCATGGAGCAATCGGCTTTATAGTATCCTTCTGCTCCGTTTCATCGTGCTCTTTATTTCTTCAGAGATGTGACCTTTGAACATGTTTTTTTTTAAACAAATATCTGAGATTTTTCTCATGACATCTGTCTTTATAAGCCAAAGACAGAGCTTCCAGCCAAGTTGACATGTTTGGTGCCAGCTCTGCGAGCGTTCCAAAAACTCTCAAATCCTGCTAAGTGTGTCTAAAAATAGTGAAAAGCAGACAGATGCGCCATCTCCTCAAACCTACCTGTTGTTTCCCCCTTGATCTGCTTTTCTCCTGCGCAGCCACAACTTGGAATACGACTCATCCGAGGAGAAGAATCCCCGTCTGATCTTTTATAATGAAAAAGACGAGGTTGTAAAGGTGAGACTTGCACTCGCGGGGGGAAGATGTTTTTACTCCTCTGCCCTCTGATGGAGCTTATCTACAGAGTGCCAGAACGTGGAAGACAGACTCGGTCGGGGAAGTTTAAAGACTGCTCGATCTGATATCGAGATCTTCTATCGGATACCGAGACGTGCCGAGGGGGCGCGCTTGAAAGAGCGAGACAGTAAAAACAGATAAAAAGCACATAAATTGGGCTTTCTGAGAGATGAGCAATACTTTTTTTTTTTGCACTGAAGAGAGATATTTGATATGAATGATGTTATGAATTTGAATGTAAAGCTTCCAATCCTTTCCCACAGATGGATTTTTGCCATTGTGTTCCAGTTATAGTGGTAGTATGAAGCACTAAATCCCCCATCCACGGAAATAATATTGATAAATTGCCTCTGCGCCGGCCTGATTTAAAGTTTGAGTCCTTTCATGCATTACAGTCACCTTTATGGTTTTTATCCTATATTTTCCGCACTCAATCTTTTGTGGGAGTTCTTCCTTCGTCAGAATCGGTGTTGAACATTTGTTGTGCTTTTACAACGTGTGTTGCCCCAAGAGGCTGTAAATTGGCTATAAATGAATAAAGGCTGAGTTATTGAAGAAATTAATGTTCAGGAACTTCTGCAGTAGAAGCAGCTGCATGATTTAGCTATAAACAAACCAAAAGGAAATACAGTTTTCAGTACAACACATCATGCAAACTCAGAAAAAACCCTGCTTATTGTACATATAATTTATACTGCATTGCTTCTTTTAGGCCTTTAACCACATGCCCTCATGTAAACATGGCTGTCGCATGCACGTGTGGGTGTGTGTGTGTGTTTGTGTGCGTGTGTCAGACGGTTCCTGTGAAGAAAATGAAGGCAGACGAGATCAGCAGCCTGCTGGAGTCTCTGGGCTTCTACAAGAGGTCCAAGAAAGGGGAAGAGGTGCCAGAGGAGTTCCAGCACTTCCCCCTCAGAGCCCCCAGGGACGAGCTCTGATGACCCCTGGTGGCCAAACTCTGCTTCTGCACCCAGGACGCATCCATGACGAGTGGGGCCTCAAGGCTGGAGCCACAAGGCCAGGCTGCACTCTGAAGACCCGCATGTTTGGGGGGCAGAGAGTGGAGAAGGAGGAGGGGTGTTAGTAATAAAATAAAATTGATAAAATTGTTTGATAAAATTGATTAATTAAAAAAAAAAAACTTTTAAATCAGTGCATTCCCTTTCCTGGCTCGTGAGAGTTGCTCTTCTTATTTTCTCTCCTTCCTTTTCTTCTTCTTCTTCAAAAAAAAAACGTCAATATCCTGGCAGCATAAAATTTAAGTGGCAACTTAGCTCTAAATAAAATGTGACTGAAGTAAAAAATTAAATAAAGATTCACATGAGATTTAAGATCTATATATAATATATTATATATTTTTTTTTTTTTGGGGGGGGGGGTGTGAAGAGCAAATGAACTGCTGTACAATTAAAAAAGGAGAGGACATTTTTTTTTACCTTTGTTAAAAATTGTTTTTATTGTTGTTATTATTCCTTGATATTGCATTTCAGTTGCTCCATAGTTGTGGTATAGCAGTGGTGTGTTTTATCTCTCTCTCTTGATTTTCATTTACACCGTACAGTTATATATAGTTTATACCAACTTTATCCAAGGTAGTGTAGCAGAGGATTTAACTTATTACGAGGTAAAATGGGATAAAGCACAGAGCACATTGTGAACATTTGTCCCCATAATTATTGTTGGGCAGAGAGAAAGAATGGGTGTTTTGGGATATTGAATCACAGAAATAACATTGACTTGTAGACAATTAGGCAAAATATTTGTGAGTCAATGCAGACAATGCAGTGTTTTCAGCTCACTCCACCTTCCCCTCACTATCCAAAAAATTGGATCGAGATTCATTAGTGACTCTAAATTGCAAGTAGGTGTGAATGTGAGTGTGTGGTTGTCTGTCTCTCACTATTTTCCCTGTGTTTGGCCTGGTGGCCAGTCCATAGTGTACCCTGTCTAGTCCCATAGCTATTTGCGACCATAAGTTGGATAAAGCTGAATCACAGATCGGTGGATAGAAGAACTGAGCCATTCCACTGGCTGATGCTCTTCAAAAAAACACCACTTTCTTAGTTTTTTTTTGTTTCCTTTATCCCAAACCTGTTGAGATGTGCACATTTTCTTGCTCAGTTAAATTTTAATTTAGATTGTGGGCGGCAGCAGGTCAGCACATTACTTGTGTGTGCATCACCTATCAAGTCTTAACAGAGCTGAAAGATCGAGTTCCATAATTGGATGAACCAAATTCAGTAAGCGTCATAGATGGCCACTAAGTAAGTGACAAACTGCCATGCCGCTTTTTCAGCCTAATCCTCCGCCCGCCTCCTGCACAATAATCTGATTAGCAGGAGCGTCTGCCAGCACGCGTCCATTTGTGCCTACAGATCGGCGTTTGTGTGACTTTAAACAATGGGGGATTAGCCGGTGACACTGAACCACGGACACAGTTCTGGACCGCCACACTTCCTAGCTTCTTGGCTCGGCCATCAGTTCTTCCCACAATGCCTGTGTTCTACTCGCCGGTTCCTGAGAATCTGCAGATGGGCCTGGCCTACATGGGAGGCTCTGTGTTCACCAACAACAGGACAGCAGACAGTGACTTCACGCGGGAACAGAAAGACGCCTCTGGTTAGTTTCTGGCATCAGTGGTGGTTTGTGAAGTAAATGTAATGGAGATCTGAAGCATTCATTGGAACTTAAAGCAACATACACTACGTACGCATGTAAAAGGCAGACACACCAGTATGTAATGACAGGGTTCAGACAAAATGAGAAGAACACACCTACAGTGTATTTTCTCAAGTAAATCAACAAAGTGCATGATAAGATCACCTTTAAAAGGACTTGTTTGTGTCAAATTATGTATTTCTACAACTTTGAAATAAATACTGTGCTCAGAAAAAAGCTTTTTACTTGTGATTTGTATTGTTTTATGTCAAAGAAGTTTCTCATATAAGCTCAATTTTGTTCTGTTTGTCTCAGACCTTCTGAAAGTGATGCTTGGTGCTAATTACTGTGATTTAAGTTTCCAAGGCCAATGTTAAGTAGATGCATGGTTCCCAATTGTCTCCATGTGGGTTTACAGTTTGCATGAGAGTTACCATCACCCTTTTCAAATTGTTATCTACATTTTTTATATTATATCCATTTTATGGTGGATCTTAAAGAATAAAACATTCTGAGACCCTGAGTACCGGTAGTTCTTTGAAAAAAGTATTTTATATGCATCCCTTTTCTTTGATGTAAGGGGCTGTCCTGAATATTTCAACAAAATTGTCCTGTTTCAGTGGTCAACCAACTGGTTTCCCACCTTCCTCTTCAAATGCTCCTCTACTTCAACATGTTTTACTTCCCCTGTTGGTGGTTCTCCGCTGTGTTCATGCTGGAAGTGAAGGTAAGATGAAGTGCCGCATTTTGCCCAAATAACATAATAGAACCAAAAAAAAAAAAAAAAATACAGATTTTTAAATCATACGCATAATAAAACAAGCGCCAAATTAACAGATGGAGGTGAAAGTTATCTATGTTCAGGGGCAAAAAACAGATCAATAAAACACAACAACAGCAATGTATCTTGTACCTTGTTTTAGTGCACAGTATAGATTGAAAATGTTCACAGTAATACTCATTTCATAAAATCTAGTGTGAATAGCCACAATCATCAAATTGGGAAATACAAGATTTGTGTGGTCTTTATCCTTCCATCCTTGTTTCCATTAAACACACCATAGATGCTAATGTGCTTTTTTACAGTGAATTCGATACTTAATTGTGTTTCTGTCAATGTTGCTTTTTCTGATCTCTGTGACTCAGATGGTGGAGCTGGTTGTCTCCCATCCTATGGTTGATAGTTCAATCCTTCATCTTGTCCCGCCCATATTTTGAAGCATCACAGTGCCCGATAATGAGGCTCTGCCTTTTTTATGGATGTGATCACCATTGGTGCAATGGTTGTTAGTATATCCATTATTCAGCACCACAAGGGAGGAATTTGATTGCCTCCAATAGTATTCCACATAAGACAAGAACAAATTCAAGCATGCAGTATCATGAACTATCTTGTGCATAAAAAAAAACAAGGAGCCCTGATTTGATAGTTTGGCCTCCACAGAGGTCCTATTTCAACATCATGTAGTCGAGATTACATAAAGTGACAGAAGGATTTAAGCTAACTGACTTCCACTTAAGAGTTATTCTCAGCTCTCAAAGACTATTGCAAATAACCTCCCAGCACAGTTCCTAAAAAAGCGTTCAAGTCAAGATAATATTCCTAAGCACAATTTTAATAATGCTGCACAGTGGTGTAGCCCTGAACAGTCTTGCCCCAGAGCGAGAGTGCCCCAGTTTGATTCTGGGTAGGAATTTGACGCCGTTCTGTGTAAAGTTTAAATGTTCTCCTTGTGTTTGCATTGGTTTCCTTCCTGTGCTCTGATTTCCTCCCATGTGTATTTGAGATTAACAGGTAATTGTAAATCAGCCTGTCACTATGAGAGTGTGATTGTCCTTGATTGTAACCCGTTCAGGGTGTTTCCAGCCTCCACCCATTTTCAGCCAAGTTGAATAAATCTGTAAAAAATATATCATACATCAACATTAAAGTCTTCGTGCACACACACACACACACACACACACACACACACACACACACACACACACACACACACACACACACACACACACACACACACACACACACACACAGACACACACACACACACACACACACACACAAAGAGAAAATCGTCTGTTAAGCTGTCACTCAATTCATTCAATTCGTGAAAACCCTCGACTTCAAACACTGCAACTTTGGCACCGCCTAGTGGTAAAAACAAAGGCTCAACTCCCCAAAATCGTGTTTCTTTTGTTGAGAGTGACATAAAAGTGAAATAAAAGCCTTTAAAACAAATAGTTTCACATATATAAAACACAATCCGATTATATCTCTCCTTTGTTTTCACAAGATGAATGTGATGTTTTTAGATATATTAAATGTCCAACCTCTTCTTTGTTTCCAGTACGCTTATCTTCCAGGGTACTACCAGGCTCTGCTCATCACTGGGATGGTTCTCCTCACATTCATTGAAGTAATCCGCCTTTATCTGGGCTACATAGGCAACCTTAATGAAAAGGTAACTGAAATCCACATCTGCTCACACAAAGCTCCTTCATGGACAGAGGACAGGAAAGAGCTGCTCAAGTATTCTACCTGCTTGAGTAAACACTGTCAAGAGTGTGTGTGTGTGTGTGTGTGTACTAGATGGCTGAGTTTTCTATCTTTGCATCGCTTCTGTGCACTAAGCCAGACTCTCCCTCCATCCTCCTCTCCCTGTCATCAGGTGCCAGAGCTGGCCGCCTTCTGGCTCCTGTCTTTCATGTTCCAGCTGCCAGTGCTGCTGTTCTTCCTGACCGATGAAGGAATTATCATCCTGCCCCTGGAGAGAGCCGTCCACTCCCTCTACCTCCTCTTCCTGCTCGCCCAGATCCTGGCCTCCTTCCTGGCCCTCAGGACCATGACCCGAAAGCTCACTCTGCTCTTCTATCTACGCCAGTTTGGCACAAGGAAGCATTTCCACCACACGGGGATGAGTACCGTCTACGGGCTTCCCTACCAACGCAGCGTGCTGCCTGTGTCGCCCATTCACCATATGTACCATTAATGCGAGAATCCACCCTCTATTCGTTGGACATTTTGACTTGCCATTAACAGTTTCAGTGTTTGCCTATACAAACATTTTTGCTTTAAAGTTGGTGACAATTTCAAAATTGGATATTTTCCAGCATTTGGAAGTGTCGAGGCCTATGAAGACCAAAGCCTTTTGCATTGCATTGGCTTCACTGACTGGTGTTATAACCTCTTGTTGCTACATATTGGCCTTTCTGATCTCAGTTTGCATGTACAGTTTGGTAAAAAACAGTTTATAAGCTTTTTTATTTAATATACTCAATTGATGCCTTGAGGGGAAATTCTTACATATTTCTAAAAGTGTTGGTCTGCCACAGTGCAGCAGGTACAAGGTTGTGGCTCAGGTAGCCATAGTGGAGACCTGTTAGCTGTGGAATTTGAACATCCAAACGTTTAATCCCAAGTCTCTCTGAACTTGAGGTCACCATTGCATCAAATTGCTAAACAGTAGTACTTGTCACAGACAGCCACATTAACAACTGTTAAACATAGTATAATACATTTTGATAAGTTCAATTTCAAACCAGCTGACCAACACAATCAAATTTAGTTTTTTTTTCTTGTATGAGTAGCATGGAGGATAAAGTAAATCCATGTTCTAAACAAATGGACCCACTTAAGATAACTTCCCAAAACAGCCACAACTTTATTGAGCCCCATCCAAAACACACTGGCCTAAACCTTAGAGCAGAGACTATATGTATAAAAGTTGACCATTAATATGAACATATAACCTTAGGCGCTAAGGACATATTCATTGTCAACTATTTTCCCACCGTGATATATAACAAATACAATGTATTTCAAATAATATGGGACCCCTGTAACAACTAATAATGAAATAATCCCCAATATCATAAAACTTGTAGCTATTTTGAATGTATTATTTTCAACAATGTAATAACTTACCAATAGTGAGATTTGAGTCATTATCACCTTAACATTTTGCCAATAATCTTACAGGTTATTACATTAAGCAGTAGGATTTGAACAAACATTTTTAATAACTACAAACAGTTAGTAATAATACATCAATGATTCTGTATTTCTGGAAAAAAATGAACTTTTCTGGCAGGTTTTATACATTTTCCCTATTAAAAACAGTTGTTGTGAATAGTATATTTGTCATATTCATTCGTTGAGGATACATATTATGTTGAACCCTTTGTCAAAGTTTATTGACACGGTATTATATTTACCATTTTGTGGTTAAATCTTTGTCATTAGCAATTAATCATTGGCATTCGCCTGGTTGAGAGGCCATGGGGGGGAGTCAGCCTTCCCTAAGAGGGGAAGGAGAGAAGATTTGCTGCATGGGGTGTTTTTCTGTGGTCTGCTGAGATCCCAACCTTGGTCATGAGATTTAAACTGTGACGCTTTGTAAAGACATCCATCCTGTCTATCTATTCCAAATCAGATTCTGTTGACATTTCATATCCACAGGATTAAGCTATCAAATATTTCAAAAGATAAAAATTCCCCTGAAGTCATAGTAAAAACAGGTCCCGTCTTTCTATTGTATTCTGAGGTTTTGAGACCACTTGTGTAGAATTATGAGTCCCATTTCTTCCGGTGTGACATCTGATTTCTGCTATAAAGTGACAGGTGTCTAAAAAAAAAAAATGTTGTACAAGCGCTGATGCTTCACGCAGGCATATTCTGTCAATGTTTTAAAAAGATGAAAGGCATTATTTTAGTCTCCACTCTAAATGTCAAAATATGACACCACCCCAACCAAACTGTCACAGAGTGACACAAGTTTACAGGGGGGAATATGGGAAAGTACGCTATCAAGCACTGAAACGGGATCAGGAAGTCACGGTAGCACGTTGCCTCTGGCTGCTTTCATCAAACGCTGTTGAAGTGTTCCCTTTATTTTTAATCTCCTAATGATGATGGATGGTGGAATAGGATTGTTTTACCAAGATAGATCAATTTCTCTCAGTGCCCACAAGACATGATTATCATCTCAGTGGTTGAAAGCAACATGTTCTAACAGTTCTGCATGAAAATAATGTGAGACTTCAATCAAACATTTCTAATTCGTTTTGAAATCATTGCTACAGCTTGTGATATTTCCATGATGTCTTCATAAATGACAAGCATGCTATTTGTTTCTTCTGTTGTCTTGTCTCTTGCTTTAATACACTTCAGTTGAAAAAAATCTGGCCAACACTTGGATATTATGTGGTTTGACAAAGACAAGTCTGCAAGTCTTGACTGAGGGGATTAACATCATTAGGTTTAATGTTCAAGGTGGGGCACAACAAGGGTAAAAGGCTAGATGTTGCATTTGCTGGTCCTTGGAGGCATTTACAGGCACTCATAGGCACTTATAGGCATTTGCAGCCCTTATAGGCTTCTACTGGTGCTTTTAGGTATTTATTGTACATCTGCTTATAGGAAATTACAGTTGCTTAGTGGCATTTACAGGCTCGTATAGGTATTTACAGTGCTTTCAGGACCATTGCAGGTACTTTTCAGTATCAATAGGCCTTTAAAGGCATTCACATGTATTTAGACGTGATTGCCGGTGCCTATAGAGGTATCGAGGTGCTTATAAGCATCTACAGGCATTAGCAGGTACTTATAGACATTTACATGTCATTACAGGCACTTATAGGCATGTACAGGTCCTTAAAGGGATGGGCCCTTTTAGGCATTTGCAGGACTTTGAAAGCAATTGCAGGAGCTTTAAGGCATTCAAATGTCCTTTTAAGCATTTACAGGCACTTACATGCATTTACAGGTCCTTACAGATATTTACAGGACATGGAAAATGAAAAATACTGGTAAAATAATAATAATTTCAAATAGCATTCCACCCTTTGTCAGCTAGAGAGGGCAGCACTACACTACAGTGAGTAAACAGAGAGACAAAGAGGCCGACAACACAAAGCCATATGAGAAAGGAATTAAACAAGTGCAAGGTGTACAGTTTCTGTGTTGAGCCTAACAATCCTCTGCCATTGTCAGAGTGGTAGTGAAATGGTCTAATTGATAGAAAGTGGTACAGTAAGGAAAATATTTGAAATCATGTAAGTCTTGTGAAGTATAGGAGTTTCAACCCAAACTGCAGCGGAGCCATGTTAAATATTTATGACCACAGAGTGGCAGTCAGGGACCAGAAGAGGGATGAGGAGGATTTGACAGTGCTGCAAAGTCCAATGAGAACAGATTATCATGCAGCACATGTGCTGATCAGGAAACCTTCTGGAACATGAATAAAGGTTATTCCTGTCTACACTTCAACATGATGTATTATTTCATGATCTATACGTTTACACCAGTATCTGCATGTCATTTATTCACTTTTTGCCATCAGCGTTTATTTTTATTTGCACGTTTCACCATAAAAATTACATTTTTGAATTAATCATGTCACCCCAACATGGGTTTTTTTTAACAACAGACTGGACTTGTTGTTTTATTATATCTGTGCTGGTGAGAAATTATTTAAAGAGTGACGCACCAAGTAGTCAACAAGCTGGCTATGTGAGAGACACAGTTTCTGTGCAACAACATGCTTATTCTGCTCTACTTTACATTCGGGAAACAGTGAGCTGCAGGAGTTGCTGCATCGTTCAGAACAGAAAATTACAAAAAGAAAAAAACAGAAACATCCGGAGTGGAGGGCAGGATTTATGTGCACCGTTTCCATGAAGATGGGGAAGCTTAAAAACACAGAGATGTGTATATTTCTGCAGAGGCTTGGATGAGCCTCTTGCTTTAATGTTTTGTATTTTATATGGTAAGATTAGGATATAAAGACATGGAAGGAAGCAAAGTTTTCTTGGAACACGTGCAATATATTATGTACAGTTTTACTTAAAAAAAAAACTAAAGACCTATATTTCATTTGTGTTAATTTCTGTACTTCAAGACAAGTAAAGCAAAAAAAACCACACAAAAAAAAACATGAATTTTCAGAAAGAAGGAAGTGTTTAGTGTGAACAGATATGCAATAAACAGCAAATTTATGGGTAATTTTTTTATGACATATACAAATTTTTTTGTGACTTTTGTCATGTCCCTAAAAATGGAAACAAAAGGTTATTTCCATGACCTTGACTCATGACTCCAATCTATATTCTCCTATTCTCCTCTATATAATTATGCATTTTCACTTGAAACGTTAAACGGGGCTCGAGAGAGAGAATGTGAGAGTTTACATGTTCTCCCTGTGAATGTGTTTTCTCAAGGCTCTTCTATTTCTCTCTACCCATTCTAACAACATGCAGTACATTTGCCACCAAGTGTTGACTCTAAATTGCTCTGTGTGACTGTGTGCTTGCCTATGGTAAAGAAGATTAAAAGATGGATGGAAGACTATTATACAGGAAAACAAATAGGAACAAATACGGTTTTCTAAGCTACCACAGAAAACAAGAAAAACCTGAAGAAACCTGAAGAAATCTCCTTGATCATTGTACTAGACTCTGCTCTGACATGTGCTCTGGTTTACAGCATGGCTTTGACACTCCTTCCTCCGCAGGACTCCGTCTTCACCCATTCAGCTGTCCCTGTATCCTGGTTTAATAAGTCTGTACTCTATTAGGCACTGAGAGGAGGATTACCAGCTGGTGGTGTCAAAAACGAATAGACATTCCCCCTGAAGTCACAATGGTCACATCCACAACATCTCCTTGAGGTCTTCCTAATCATCAAATTGCTTTTCCTCTGGTGTGCGGTGGTGAGCAGACGCTTCCAATAATTTGGGGACAAAATGTTCTTTCTCACTATACATATTGTTTGACTTCATGCTTTTTCTGCCCTCAAATTCTGATTATGTTTTTTTTTCTTTTCTCCAGCGTCCTTGTCTTGTCTACAATACAGCAGTGTAACACGTTATTTGATGGGCTTCAGCACATCTGTTGTCATCTATAATTATGACTGGGTTGGGTGCAGGTCAGATGTAATCACAAGGTGACTGACAAGGCTGTGCAAAGAACTCAGGGAGTGCTTCACAAAGAAGGAGGAAATACATTAAACCAAAAAAATTAAGAATTTTAACATTTAGTTATTAAGATTATGAAATAAAAGATTATGAAAATGACAATAAATTAAGTAAAAACTTTCAGATAACAATAACAAAACAAGTGAAACCTCTTGTTCAGTGAAAAGCCTGAAATAATAATGAGCATTTAACATTTAAAGGCATCATTTAAAAGAAGTAAATGTGTCAGCAGTCCACAGGTATCAGGGTTCCAGTTAGATGTAAAAGTGATAAATGTCCATTTGGCATCTATCACTTATATATTGATGTGTTTTATATTTCGGCTCGGTAGGCTTCACTCTAGCATCAAAGGCAAGCAGACACATCGTAAATGCTGAAAATCACGATTTTGGTAAGTTGTGTTACATCCGATAAAACAAGTCTGGTTTGATGCATGATTTTTTAACTAATTTTCTTCTTTTAGGATCTTTTTCTTTTCTCAAGATCAGACAATTAAATGTTTTTTTTTTTTATATTAAATATCTCAATTGATGTCAAAATTTACAATGATGAGATCCATATGTGAAATTTTCCTAAAATGCCTGTTTTTAGATTTGTGGAAGGAAACAAGAAAATAAAATCTGTTAAAACAAAACTCCACACAGAAAAGCCTGACTCTGGGAGATACACACAGTGTGAAAACATTCACATTCCTTGCAAGTTCTGAGTTTGACAGTTTCAAAGTCAAATTTTTTTCCCCATTCAGGATTTTAAGAAAATTAATCACAAACAGCGTGGCTTTAGAGGAAGGCGGCAATAAAAACATGAATGGTCCACAATATATGTTTCAACCTTGCTTTAGTGAGTCGTTCACCGAAAATATGCAAAGTGAAATCACGTAAACAGGCCAAACAAATTCTGTGAGTCAGTTTTATGTAAGGAGGAGACCATCTGCTCGAGCAAGTGTATATAGAATATTAGATGTATGTTCTTCACTTGGGGCTGGGATAGTCATGTGAGATGACTTGGAGATTTTGTTGATGAAAATAACTCTTGTTGAGTCCAATGCTACATTGGGAAAGAACATTTTGAATAGTACATTTTGGGCATTAAAATAATTTGAAATGAGCAAAGACGAGTTGCCAGTCCATCACAGGATAAATAGAGATCATGACAAACAAACAGAAGCCTATGAGAATTTAAGATCGCCCATTAACCGCCAATGTGTTTCGACTCGAGTACTCATAACTGACAAAGAGTGAACTGGACTGGCCAGGATTGTAACACAATCAATACACCACCTTTAAAAAAATGGCATAATTTAAAATACACATACTCCATTGTTTTCAGCATTCCTGCCATTTCTTTGCAAATGAACACCATGTTCTAAGCACTGTTGTTAATTACAAAACTTATAAATCAAAAACACAAAAATGATGCAGAATTAACTGGAAACTGACCCTGTGCTGCACCGGCAGTTGACCCGCCCCTGCAGCCCTCTCCAAAACCTCTTCCCATTAGTGCCAGAGGAAAGACACTTTGACGAACATCCCGTGGGCCTCCTGGGAGTGTGGCGTGCCGAACCATCATAAAAATCCTGAGGGACAATATTCAATCTCCCCTACTCATTTCCCTTGATACTACAGGTAGGAACTGATCTCTGAAAAGAAATGACAATGTCATTGTTGATGGGAACAAATGCAGGGTTTCACCATTCCGTGCGATTGCAATGACCCAGTTGCTTTGCCACTCGAATTGGAATAAGCTGGAGTGCCTGTTAGGGGTGCAGAATACATATTGCCCGATTACTGACTCTAAATGATATTGGGTTATGAAATTCAAATCTCATTCATAAGCCACTTATATTGTGTCCACCTTTACAGCCAGCGGAAAATAAAACATCATACTAGCAGACAGGGAATATCGAAACCCAGGCTGAAATTGGCGGCTGGATATTTTCAATTTGGGTCTGATTACCAGAGTGAGGGGGACGGCAGGGCAATTCACTTCTCCTAGTGGTTTAAATGGACCCTCGCTGTCATGTACGAAGTGGTATTTTATCAGGAGAACAGTAGTATATCGGTAGAGCTCAATCTCTCTGCAGAATCGATGGTATTCGGGGCAGAAAAGGGTGTCAATTTGAGTTTATGGATGATGTGATTTAATGAGATATCTTGAATGAAGCCAATTCAATTAGCTCCAAACTTTATTGGAAGTTTATTGAGGAATGTGTATTCCTGATGCCTCATATGTCTTTTAAAAGCTAAGTGATGTACTCCCTATGATTAACTATATTTGTCTTCTATACCCTTATCATTCAGGTTAAGGTTTATGGGAACTCAAGCCAGAAATATCAAAATCCCCAATTCAACAACAATTTTCACCAAACAAGCAGTGAATAAGTGACAGTTATTAAATCCCACCCCTTCTCCATAAATAATACAAAACATTGTTAGCTTCCAGTTATTTAACTATGGTTAATTTAGGTCTGAAATAAGATATGTATGCAATAAAATATGCATGGGTTATTCAGAAAAAACACCATGCAGTTTTAAAAATAACAGCCTGCAAACTCCACACAGAAAGGCCTTCACTACTGTAATGACTAATATCAAACATTTAAATTGAATAATTCAGTGTGTTCATGCAGAAGAAGATTTTGACAAATGTCCCTTTACCAGTCTAGTTAAAAAAAAAAGTTTGGATTTATTTTCAGGATGTTCCTGGAAGCATAATCTAACATCTTACAGAAAATACATTAAAGAAAGTAATTAAAAGTGAATTTTTATACTGCAAAACTGCCACAGTAAGACCACCGGCCCCACCAGCAGTTTGTAGAGGTACCCCTCATAGAGCATTCTAAACATCAATATATTTCCATCGCTTGCAGTCACATTATCATGTATCCACTGCAATGCACAATAACAACTGTAAATAACCCTCTTGGATATTAAAAGATCAGTAGTCCTCACAGCCAGTCTGTGAGGACAAGCGTTTAGTCACGTTAAGCACGGTCACCTCGGTGTTAGCAGCCTCTCTGCAATGTTCAATGTCGTTATGAGACTGGATACATTCAAAGAGGAATGTCTTTGTCTTGGAGTCAACATGCTCCATTTCAGGTTTTTTCTTTTTTTTCCCCCTTTTCTTTGTCAGGAGTGTGTTAGCCTCATTTGTACTAGATGCAGATGAAGCTGAGTGATTTGAGTCCAATCAGCATTTCAACCAGAAGGCCTGATTTACCAGGATCCTGCATCAAGCATGCACACTTATGCAAGCGGATCACACTTCTTTTTTGCATATTTCTTGCAGGGATTTCAATTAAGTAAAAAATAACTAACATGACACACAAATTATTTGAGGACCCTGTTCACACAAAATCTGCTGGAAACTGTTTTGCTTCTATGTTTGTTTGCTTGTGTTTACCACTGTGGACATGTTGGTGGAGGAAAAGTTCTCAAACATATTGTATTGTTGCTAAAAATAAGTCTGAATTTAGAAAAAAATAAAAAGTAGTTGTGCCACCATGTGACTCACTTGCAAGGTAGAGACCCCTGTTCTATGACAATACAACATAATAGGCATTCAAATACAGCCATGCTCACACAGTCCATCCATCCAGCAGTAGACGTTACACAGCCATTTGCATTTCAAATAAAAAGTCTAACTGCACCTCAATTGTGATCCATCTGCTTGTTAAATGCTTTGTCCTTGATGAATTCTAAAAGTGGTGGTCATTACCTCAACAATTAATTGGAGGAGCAATGTGAAACAGAGGCAAATCAATGATATAATCTACTAGATGCTCTGGCTGCCCGTGACCTTTTTAAGTTCAAGTTAACCGGCACAGACTGGTGAGCCATTGTAAGATGAGATGGTTGAGATACAACTCTTGCCTAACTAGTTCTTACTGCTTCATATGTGTGAAAAAGCGTAAGTGATTTTTATGGACTTAACATGAATTTTATTTCAGATTGATCACATGATTCAAATTTCTCATTCATCCATTTTACTTAACATCATTGAAAGCTTCCATTCAGACTGTGCTGCAACTTTAAAATCATTTGTTGCCCTCCATGGAGCCCATTCATTTAATTTGTAGACGCATCAGTGATTCAAGGTTTTTCCAGACAGTAAACACTTTGACCCACGGTGAGTGGAGTTGAATCTATAAATGAACGGATGACAAAAACATTGAACTTGAGCGGCTGTGAATTATAGGTTAGCCATTTTTCTAATCAATGGGTGTGCCGTTGAGTGAGCAGGTGGGGTTAATCATTCCTCGTTCAAGGACGCTTGAGCCTGACGCCAGATGGATCCATGCTAATCTTGGCTCGGGCAAGCTGGTTGCTGTTGTTGGCTTGAGTGAACATACAAACCATCTTTCTTTTATCACATTGGAAATATTCCTGCTCTGAGTAGCTTCTTATGAGAAATGATGCTTGAGAATAATCTTAATATAAGTTGATAATCAGTGAAGGAATGAGAATTCCACTAGAAAAATTAAGATCTGGAAATAAATCTGAGCATGAACTGATTGTGGTTTCGGTTTCGGTTTTGAATTCTAAAATCAAAGTCAGACAAAAGCGAGAGAGAGAGAGAGAGAGAGAGAGAGAGAGAGAGAGAGAGATAGTCTCTCTATAACTGAATCTGAGAGAATTGAATGTCCAACCATTTCCAATGGGAATTTTAGGGAAGCTGGTCCCAGCTTACTACATGCAAACTCCACAGAAAGACCTGACTGATAGTTGAGCCCACAACATTCTCCCTGTGAGGCAACTGCTGTACCATGCAGCATCTGTCGTCATGCTTTCTTAATTTATTTTTCCTGGTTTTTTGGCATTTGATCCCCCCCCCCCCCCTAAAAATATATTTTTTTGGCAGAATGTCTATTAAAGTCATCCACATGCAGACTGATCTGAAGGTTTCGCATTTTGATCACGGAACCGAGAAAATTAATAATTGCTAATTACAGTTCTTTTGTTTCTGTCAGGAAGACTGAACCCCTCCAGGATTGAGGTGCTGGCCATGTTTTCACACAGACCATCATCAATATGTCAGTGTATTGTATTTGCTGTTGGTACATCATGATTTGTATTTGGACATGATTTATTTATATTGTATATATTTTATATATGATATTTTATTGTTTAACATCAGTGAGAATGTTCCTTCTCAAGACTTACATTGATATTTAATATTTAGTTTGATATTCAAAGCCTTCACTGAAATCTCCCGCTGATGAGAGGGTTTTGATTAATCCCTCCTTTTGTTCTCTGCAGACATTTGGGTGATTTGACTGTGAATATGAATGCAGAGGCTCGTTTGGGCCCTTCTGTTAAACTGCAGAGCAGCAGAGTCTCACTTCCAAGCTGGAATGAAGCAGTCACAGTCTTTCCAGGATCCGATTCAGGCTCCACTCTGATATCTGTTTGAGGTGCGTTCTGACAAAGACATTAAAGTCTTTGAGATTAACAGAAGGATAAGAAAAGTTCATCTAATTGATCGATGGTGTGTGTGCGCACATGCGAGAAAATGCTAATTAATCTTATTCTGGAAACCAGATTCTTTCTTCCATGCATGTTCTGGTCGTGAGTTTTTTTATTTTTTCAGCGCTGCAGAAGGTGCCGAGCTTCAGAGAAGTCTCCACAGGCGCTCGGGGGGGAAAAACATACTTGAACTGTGGTAGTTAGCCGGATGATGGAGTTCCCTCTGAGCTGACAAACAGTCGAGGGAAAACATAGCTGAGAGTAATGGCAAGACTCAAAACGAGTGAAGCTTGATGCATTAAAAAAAAAAAATAATAATAATAATTCACCCATCAAGATTTAGAGATGACGATTTATGATCAGATAAGAGCACAACTTCCATTTCATTGTGCCACATTTATCTTTACCTATGTGCTGCACTATTTACACAGGCTCATAGAGAGGAACGATTTGTTTGTACCACATGTATTGGGACCACAACTTCAAAGATGAAAAATACGGTATCTTTATTCACCAGCTATTGCCCTCTTTAAAGCCTCCAGTTAATGCACACTTAACTACCTCATGCATATTCTTAATGCTCTGCTTAGTATTTTCTACCAACGGGCCACTGGTAGACTCCTGGGGAGACAGCAGCTTCAATTCAATTTAATCCTGAAGTTCTGCGACTCCTGATCCAATCAGGTTCTTGGCTCCGGTCCATCACTATGTGAATGATAATGCTGCTGAAGAGACAGAGACATAACACCACAGAAAAAAAGGCAGGCGGGATGGCATTGGAAATTTTGTTGCAGGAACATGCATTAAAAAACAATGAGAGGGAACATATGTCTTATAAGTCACCGCAGCGTGATGACCAGATGTCTCCAGACTGCAATGATGTTTCTGTCTGAAGGCTGGAGGGACGGGTTGAGGAAAGGGTGAAAGAGGAAAAGGAGGGGGAATCTCCAAAGCCTGCTGCAATATGTGCCGCATTGCTCCATCTCTGATGGAGAAAGGAAACGCAACATTAACTGGCCAAAAGAAAAATGGCATACATGTTTGAAATTGTCATTGTGTGACTATTGAAACAGTAAAGAAAAAGAAAAAAAAAACTATGCACCACAGCAGTAGGAAATAAAGCAAACAAAGTTTGCTGGCAACACCTGCTACTTTGTGGTATGTCATTAGTAAGAGGTGATGAAACCTCGAGCAGAGGAGGAACTAAACTTTTCTTTTTTTCCCCACCACTATAGCAGAACAACCACAGTTTTTCCTCCCAATGCTTTTCCCTTGAGGGTGTCTGCCTTCACTCTGCTTCCTGCAGAGCCATAAAAACATATTTCCCACACAAAACATGAAGGGTTGATATGTAACTGGAATTACCACGTTGCTGGATTCCTCCACCAGCAAGGTTGTCGTTCATTTTAAAACAAGGTCAGACTTAATACACTTTGAATGAGGTTTTAATCCATCTTGCATGCGTGCCAGATTGAAGACATTCTGTCAAGATGTTCAACACTGTTCAGGGAGAATTAAATGGACAGACTCTCACTCCAAAAACATAATGCCTCAAGCTTGTGGGCCTTTGCCCAAATATGAGCGAGAGAGAAAATAAACCATGCATGGACTGGAGTACGTGGAGTACCCACAGAAAACACATATATGTACAGGGAGAAGTGTGAAGCCCAGTGGTCTTGACAACAGTGCTACACCACTATTTAAAGTGTTCTTTTGTGCGCACTACCAAAACATATACTGGGGTATCAGGGTGTTTTAGCTTGTCTTCACATTAAATTTGAGTAGGAGAAGAAGAATAAGTAGAAGGAGGCGGATTTTAATAACCTGCAGTGTACAATATAAAGCCTGGGGTGCCTCTGTATGTTGACATTTAAAAGTCGAGTATCACCATTTTAATATCAGATCGGTTGTGTGCTTACCTTTAGGATTATCTGACTGCATTGCTATTATTAGGACAGATGTAAAAAGTTCCCAAAAGTAAGTGGTTTGTGACTCTCTGTGATAATCAAACTATGTTGCAATCTGCTGGATTGTGTGGTGACATCAATGTTCAAATGGATGAAAATCAAGGAAAAGCTGGATTTATGACAATAAACTTTGAATGCACAATTTTTGGACCATGTGAAAGTGTCTAATATGACCCTTTAATAAAGAAAAATGACTAAAACACCACTTTGATAGCATCATTGTGTGTTTTGAAATTTGTTTTCAATACACAGATTGAGACTTCAATTACAGTAAAAATAAATGCTGAAATTGAGAGTTCCTTGTAGTCTATTTGAAGGGTTTTTTTTGTGTTCAATGAAACTTTGGCTGATAATAATGTTAACCATTGTAGAATAAATGAAAAATGTGCAGCCGTGCAAAATGCGCATGTGTCTGCGCATGTGTCTGTCTCTTGCAGCAACACTGCATGACACCTCTGCAGCACAAAGCCTGACAGCCTCTGAGTTTCCACTTGTGGGGTATTATCCATCCCTGCAGAGAGATGTGACTGGAGATCACGTCCACATGCAGGCGGAGGGTCATATCCCTAAATGCTGATAACTGAGCTCCTTACATTTCATTAAAGAGTGGCCTTGTAATTGACGACAAGTGGCCTTTCGCTTGTTGTGACCTTAATCTTTTAATTAAGAGCTTTGCAAAGGTGAAGTGATCAGGGAGGTGGGGAGAGTGGTGCCACCAAGGTTTCATCAAGCAGCTCAGCAGCTCTTCATTTGTATGAATTTATAGTACATCCCCCTGAAGTGCAGGAGCAACATATTGCTGTCTGTTTGTTCTTTTTTATTTATTTAGACAAATTAGACTTTCAATGGATTGTGTTGGTATAAACAGACATGTTTTGATTGACAGGTTCTCTCTTGTCAGTTTACACATTTGTGCCAAAGCTTATTTAAAGCTAAGAAAGTTCCCATACTCGGAATTCTGGTTGTAAACTTGTTCTTTTTCTGGCTGGATACTTTCTTTGGTTGTTTTCCCAATGTTGTCTTTTTTTTTTGTTTAGCCTGAAATTACATTAAAAATACTGGAGCTGAATGTCAGTTGAAAGGCAACAGAAAGTCAGCCAAATGTGGTGCAAAACGTGGCACAGCAATACTTCTACACACAACAACCCAAAGCAATGCCCTTTCGCAACTCTGCACAGTATTTTGGTTCATTGCCAACAAAATATTACCTTGCTGTTGAAACACATTGTAAATGCAATTCATCAGGTTTGTTGGAACTCTTCACAAATGACAAGTTTTCTAAGTCTGTACATGTTTTTTTGTGGAGTTATTTTTTCCCCGTTACAGTATTTATTTTAAACGAAATGACAGTCAGAATACTTTGTCATATTTATCGACTTCAATTTTTGGGTGAAATGTCCATCTGTCAACAAAAATAATGTGGTAACTGGAGGTTGTGGACCCCCGTTTCTTTAGAAAACATATGATTTTCTGTCTCAATAAGAAGTAATAGTCGAGTGACCAATATTGTAACTATGGCCAATAATGTCATATCCACTAATAACATATGACATGTGGCTATTTTAAATTGAATAAATCAATTAACCCAATTATTTGGAGACAACATCAAACGACCACGAGACATACTTTTATGCCAATGGATCTCAGCAGCAGGAAGCAACACTGGCTTATCATGTGACAATTCAGAATCCAGCATTCAACCCAAAGACCCATTGATGTGAGAGTTCAGGAACTGTCATTCCCCAACACTTTCAAAACTCGAAGCACGAGGCAGCCTTTGAGAGGTTTGGTGACATAACATAAGATCCCAACACAAATAAACAATGGAAACATACCAAGTTTGTGTTGAAGGTAACTGTGCAGTTTGGGAGATGGCTCATCCACATGGACAGGAGCATCTCATTGGAAGCTACAGTGACAGCTGTTGCAGTGATGATGAGACCTGGAGACCTCAGATTCTCCTCAGTATTCGACCTCTGTGGAAAAGAGGCATAAATGATGCAAAACCCTAGTTTGGCATGTGCATGTGGTGAATAACACAAATGAG
The DNA here is from genome assembly GCF_963422515.1 of Blennius ocellaris. Classification (NCBI taxonomy): domain Eukaryota; kingdom Metazoa; phylum Chordata; class Actinopteri; order Blenniiformes; family Blenniidae; genus Blennius; species Blennius ocellaris. The sequence continues at coordinate 6,965,022 of NC_137656.1, forward strand.
ATCATTTGGGCCTGCGGAGGGACCAGTCGTGTACCATGAAGAAGTATCATTTGTGGCTTTTTGCTCGGCTCTAATTTCCATTTGTTTAGGATTTTCCAAGGAAAGAGGCATACGGTTTACGAAGAGTAGATAATGACCTGCCGATCTAGTTGAAAGGAACCAAGGAAGAGATCCTACCAAGTACAACCTTCATGTGGCCCAATGGAACAGGTCGTTTTACTCTGGACAATCCATGACAAAGTAACAATTCAAAATATATGCACTAATGCTAACGGAGAAATGTAACAGAGAGGAGTTTCCTTGCAATCTTTTTTTATTGCCTCTTAAATAGCACAGAATGAGTGAGACTAATGAGCTTCCTGCTCAGGAGGAGGGGGAGCATGTAACACTCCACAAGAGGTTCTGGACAATGAATAGAGTTAAATAATTCACTAAACAATAACAGATAATTGCTTTATTAACAGGACACATTGTTATTTACAGGCCAGGCTGCATGCCAGCCAGAACATTTACCATTTACCACATGTATTTCTATGAATAATTCTGATTTCCACATTAAAGGATTGAAAAGATCTTTGTTCATTGTTATGCATCCTATGTAAAAAAAAAGAAAGAAGAGAAAACAATAACAAAAAGCGAGTTATGATCTGTGTGAGGCCCCATTTACACAAACATATTTCGAGGGAAAACACATCAGTTTACATTTTTGTTCCAGACAAGGGTTGTGTTTACACAATGTTTTTAAAACGATTCCATTCACACAGAAATGGTATAAATGCTGCAAATGATGTCGTTAGTATAGTGGGCACTAGTGGGTACTGTTTTTTTGTTTTTGTAATGAAACCACAGACATTTGCACAGAAAACCATTCACTATAAATTTTAACAGTGGCAAATACACAAACATTAGTATAGATCTACAACAAATTTGGGTTGCAGTTACAAGCAACTCTTAACTATAAAATTAACAAGTAGCAGGAGAATATGGACTGGGACTCATGACAATCTCGACAATCTGCTTCTGAATGTGCAAAAAAAGCAATTTACTATTGCAGTATTGCACTGCTATTAAGTTGCATTTTCTTCTGTTTGGAGATTTGTTTTTCATCCAAAAATAATCAGCTATGTTTAAGCATGACATGCTTGCTTGCCCTGCAATGTGCCAATTAACTGAAACCTGTATAATGAAGCCACAACCTACAAATAGTTAGTTCTTTTGCAACCGCAAAGACACATTTGAGTGCTATTGAATTTTGCTTCATTGCAACATTTATTAAATCTCGGTGACATAGCAAGATTGTACATTTATGCTCCAATTACTAACCCGACATTAAAGGCTGTGCCACCTCACATCATAACAGGCAGGTCAGGCAACCAAACCAAAGAATTTCCACCTGTCAAAAGCAAACACACACTAAATTAATCAAGAAACAATGAAAGAGAAAATAAAAGTTGAAACCTCTGGCAGCTGCAGCTGGTGCAGCATCAGTGGTAAGTGCTCCATCTGCTCCATCAAATAGGTCCCTGGATCCTCTCTCAAATGAGCCGGCTGGCCTTGACCTTAGGGTTGACTTGAATGACACCTTTTCTTAGCAGGAAATATATCACTCTGTGATTCCCTGGAAGTCTGCTGATTACGGTTCATTTCCTGAACTGACGGGTTTGCAGACTGTCAGTGATTTCTGGGTTGAAGGCGGGTGGAGATGTGTTGTATTTTTGTAATGCAACCACATGTGAATGTGCACAATGAACAGATGTCAACATTCAAGTGCAGTGTTTCACCGTAAAATTTATAGTAAATATAAATAGTAATAAAGAAACACTTTGCTGTTGAATTCAACATAGTGAGCAACACAACAATCACTCAACCCATTGGTTATGTTGTACATCGACCCATACACGTTCACATGAATGTTTTTATTTCACGACTGTTCATTTTTTACATTCTAGTTAGGAGAAGCATTCAGGAGTGGTCAAAAAACAAAAAAAACTCAAAGCCTATAACTGTCCAAGATACGAAAACACGAGTTGGATTTTGGCGACAAGAACATCGAATAATTTACTTTTTTCAGATTCTTCAGGGTGATCATAAATTGTAACAATACAGGTGACATAATCGCTGATGCCATTGAACGTGTTTAGTTTACATGACGCTCTTATATCTGTACAAGATATTAAAAAAAAGAGTCATCTGTTCAAACAATCACCTCCTTCTCTCTTTCAGCTGATGCAGCATTTACAGCAGCACAAATATGTTCTGTTTACTGTTCTTTCGTTTTTTTAGTTGAAGACCTCAAATTGCATCGGTACATTACTCTTTATGATTCAGCACAGTGTTGGCAAGCTTCTCCCTTTGGAACAGTTTGCATGGTAATTTCCTCCATTTGTATTTTTGATTAGAGCAATTAATCTTAAAAGACAGATCCACCTATGGGGGTGCCAGAGGCCGTCCATGGTAACACAGCAGGAAAGTCTGGGGATCAGAACGATGCCTTTTCCCAGCATGATGATTTCCTTGATCAATTTTTTACAAGAATTCACAATATGCATGATCAGAGATCATTTTAAATATATCAAAGAGAAGTGTACAGACATTTTGAATGGTTTTACAGCAAACAATTGAGAAATTCTTTGTTGATCAGGAGCAAAGAACAACTTTATGGGAAAAGTTTTGTGATTTCCACTAATGGTGAAACACTACACTTTATAAAGATGACACAAATATCCTGTGCAGCCACACATTTCAAATCATTACTGGATACCTATCGAGGTGTTATGATGTGGAAAAAATTTGTGTTGTCTCTTTGAATGCCTGCTGTGCTGTTGTTTATTTGTTTGTACGGTTGTGAAGGTGCTGTGCGTATGTGTTCTTTATTACACTGGTGACAATTTTACAAATCTTAGTTTAACATTGGGGTTTTTTTTTTGTTTTTTTTAAGAAATTGTGTTTCGAACACATTGCTGTGTTTTTATTGAATTGGGTTGGTTTTTATCAGATCTAGCATCCACTGCGGTCAAAAGGAGGGATTAACATAGGTATACAATTGGGAGGATGAAAATTCAATTTTTTTCTCTTTAGAAATTCAACTTTTTATGAATAGTTTGTTCCTCCACAAGAGAAGCTGTTGGACCCTCTTTGTATAAAACATAACAGACCCTCTGAATCTGTATAGAGAGAATGAGAAAATATTGTATAAGAAAACTGGTGTATGGATGATGGGAAATTCCAAGTTTGTGGAACAGCGTGTCTCTAATGAAATTAAAGGGAATCTATTATAGAGGTGTGTATTCACTTGTGGCCACAGTTCCTTGGGTCAATGCAATTGATCTTCCACAACTCCCCTAAATGACTTTGGTCTTCTGCACTTTTGTTTACTATTGATTACTGTGGGTGATAAAATGACTTGGAGGGTGGGGGGGGGGGCATTTAAATGATTCTAATTCCCTCCCTCCCTTCACAAAAAGGTGAAAATGAAAGAAGAAGAAAAAAAGAATCATTATGGGTCGACATTCCTGGTTTCATCTACAGAGGCTAAACTGGCTCATCAGTAAAGGATAAAACCTCAATTTCTCTACTGCTGCTGCTAGGAGAACCAGTCCTTTTAATCACTAGTTCTCTGTGTGAAAATGTTACGGCCTGACGTGACTGCGAGTGCCCCTGCTGAACACAATGTAGTCCGATGATGTTGCGTGCACTGATAGAGAATAATGTAATAAACAATAACAACATTGCAATTTCATGAAGCCCACAAACCATCAATCTGTATGCAGCCTGGGCAGTCCAAATTAAAAACGACTGGCAAACACCACAGAGGGTCCCCTGATAATTCACTTACTTAGATAGCGGGAATGTGTTTCACACCTTAGCGAGGAATGATAATGATCGTTCGTGCTTAAATCCTGAGAGCGCGAGGATGACGGACGACTCGAGACAAGACTGCAACTTCTAATTCTCACATTAAGCCTGCTGACACACACACACACACACACACACACACACACACACACACACACACACACACACACACACACACACACACACACACACACACACACACACACACACAGTGCACCTGAGTGGAAAATACTTTGCAGTTTCGGATTCTGTGTCTTTCTGCATCCTGAAGATAATTATCCCTGGTGAGCATTTCGTACGTGATCTGAGTTGTCTGTTATGATTGTGGAGATTCCCCAGAACAAACTTTTATCCATGCTTTAATTCTCTCCCCTAAATAAATAGATTTGATTTCCAGGGGTACTGCACCACATCGGCTTAGCTTGAGTGCTTCCCATTGGTTTGCTGCAGAGGGAAGAAAAAAAAAACAAAAAACGTACTCAATTGCCCACTTTAGTTTGTGCAGCAGTGGTGAGATTAACATGATTACATCAAAGGGTTCACTAAGTTCTTTTTCTAGGTGTTTTTGAAAAATGCTTCCATCAACTCTTATATAGTTTCACGTCTTGGGGGTTTCTGGGTTTCATTACTTTCTACAATTAAAGCAGGAACTAGTGTAACCCAGTGGAAACCCATGCATACACAGGGAGGACATGCAAACTCCACACAGAAAGGCCCAGTCAGTTTTTGAACCCTTTACCTTCTCAGTGTGAGGTGAGACCACTGAACACAACACCACCATGTGTCCATTAAAAGTTACCCCCAGTGTTGTGATTAGTTAATGTATTAAAAAAACACACAATTGTTGACTTTAGACAGACTTGAGAAAGAATGCTTTTAAGTTATGATAACTCAACTGATGTGAAGAAGCATAAATATGTGGGTCATTTCAGACATTCAAATTTTTATTGTTATTTAAAGTTGACTTACTGTAATATCCTATGTCAGTGAGAATATGGTCTGCGCTATATATGGATAAATAACTTTATAATTCTCATTGATCCCGGTTACAAGCGGCTGAAATGAGCTTCCTCCGTAGGGTGGCTGGGCGCACCCTTAGAGATAGGGTGAGGAGCTCAGTCACCAGGGAGGAGCTCGGAGTAGAGCCGCTGCTCCTCCACATCGAGAGGAGCCAGCTGAGGTGGCTCGGGCACCTGTTTCGGATGCCCCCCGGACGCCTCCCTGGGGAGGTGTTCCGGGCATGTCCCTCCGGTAGGAGGCCTCGGGGCAGACCCAGGACACGCTGGAGGGACGATGTCTCTCGGCTGGCCTGGGAACGCCTTGGGGTGCCACCGGAGGAGCTGGAGGAAGTGTCTGGGGTGAGGGAAGTCTGGGCAACTCTGCTCGGACTGCTGCCTCCGGATAAGCGGCAGAAAATGCATGGATGGATGGATGGATAATTCTCATTAGTTGAACAATTATTATAATTCTTAAAGCGCTTACAAATGTTGCCAATTTTAAATATTATCAAATATTGTTCGTACCTTACAAATATAAAAATGATTTACTGAGGTTGTAACATTAAATACTCAATTACCTGTACTCAAATAAAATCCTATCTAATAGATAGATAGATAGATAGATAGATAGATAGATAGATAGATAGATAGATAGATAGATAGATAGATAGATAGATAGATAGATGTCACTGGATTTGCACTCACTTTTAGCTTGTTTTTCTGATGTAGCATGAAGACATTTTTCTTTGAAGGAAAGTCTTTAAGCTTCACCTGGAAGGCAGATCAACCCAGGAGTAAAGACCCCGGTGATATGCAGAACTTCAGTAAAAGCCCCTCATGGATTGATGCAACAGTGCTCTCTCTGCACTTTGGTTGAGCAATAAAGTTAATGTGAGTCAGCGAGCCTATGGGAATCTTGGATAAATCTCAATTCTACATTGGATAAAAAAAAAAGAAAAAAGAAAAACAAGGCTTCTGATTTCAGGCGCTTGCTGCCATGTAGACACTGATAGCCACTTTTCTTCTTTCTTTTTTTCCTTCAGTGAAATACGTGTTCATGTGCAACTTAATCTTCTGACCTCCATCCATCATCGGGTCACCATCATGGTCTGTCGCTCGGTGACAGGTTTTCTTAGTGAAAACCATGTTGTTGTTTTTTGGTGTGTGTGCGTGTCTCTCCAAGGTTTTTCACGCAGTGCACAAACAAGATGAATGTCACGCCAAGTTGTTTCCTTTTTGATTATGAGTTTTCACCTTGAGGCATTTGGTCGACTGATTAATGTTGAGACAAAACAAATGAAATGCTTTCCTCCTTTCTCTTCTGCTCGGTATGAGAAAAAAAAAAAAAACGTTACTCATCCTGGCAAGGGCTTGTGCAACCATTCCGCAGCTCTGTGCGATCAAGTGGAAAAAGCAAAGGATAAGCACACACAAAATGATATATTTCTTACTTATCGGGGTTGTTCAAATCACACCTCTGTATGGAAAACCCCTTGAGAAGCTCAGTTCAACTTACATGAGCTAATAGTAAACTATTGTGACCTCCTTTTTTGTTACCAGTTCTTAAGCTGCTCATAAAACCCATCCTGGATGGAAGATCAAATTCAAATCCTGTTCATCCTGTCCAACTCCAAGGTATCAGCTTCCATTTTTTGGGGGGTTCAGTGTTCAACCCTGTCACTCCATGACGAATACAAGCACACGAATAGAGTACTATATTCTTGTGGAAACACATGAAAATACCTCCTGTTTACATGACGAATGTGCATGAAGTCACTCATGGTGTTATTCTTAGCTCATGACCAGTGAATTGAAAGCACTGTCTATTTGCATGATGATGCAATTTAGCAGGATTTATATGGAATCTAAGTATTGTTTATTAATCTCAATAGTATTTAGAGTGTTATGATCTCAAATGTATGCATTTCATGAGCTGTTGTGACGTCTCTGGATATCATAACTTTTCTGGCTGTTGGGTCTGTTTTCTCCATTTAGTTGTTCCTACCTAAATAAGGAATGGAGGTGAGCTTTCTGTGATGTTGTCTAAGCCTTTACACCTCCTTGAACCCAAATTTTGTTTGCCTTCTGTTTTAATTTGATATGATGTGAATCTCCCACATTTTCTTCCTACTATTGGAAATATACAGTTTCACATTGACAGAATAGAGCAACCACATCAAATGAACGTAAGAGTGAAGTAATAGTCTTTTTGAGAGTGATGTGGCAGATGGAGCCAAAACCACTTTACTAAGCCAAAGGGGGTGTTAAAGTGCAATAAAGCCATACATGGATTCAGCCGGCCTTGAAAAAAATCTATCACTTTATATGGAATCCATCTAAAATGTCAGGATGTCAATCAATACAGTGAAACTGATCCTCGCGTCATCTCGAGCGCCGGGAATTGAGGATTTGACAAACCAAAAATGATTTCACAGGAAGATAATGGACACAGTTGTTCTCTGGTTTTATTAATGGGAAATACCATTCCACAGACATAGAGGAACATCGGATGAAGTGGATGAACGGAGATCACGGGTTCAATTAACATCTTTGCAAGATTCAAAGACAAGTATCAAAGTACAGTACAATGGAAAGATAACATTCAGTAGACTATCAACATGTTTGTACAGTTTTCTCATCCATAAAAAGAAAATAAATATAAACTTGTACATTTTTTTATGATTTTTTTATGGCGATGAAAATCAAACCCATGTTGTTTTGTGTTTTCTTTTTATCCAACAGTGACTCAAAGAATAAGGCAACAAATCAAATTATTACTCAAACTTTATTCCCCATGAAAATGTCACCTGATGATGTAAAACAAAAATGAGACAGTATCAGTTGACATTCTTACTACACTCTACTCCATCACATTCTTATCACAAAAATAGATACATCTATGGCTAAGGTGATTCTATACATTTAACCCATTTCTGGACGTGGACAAACAATCATGGCGGTGAGTTCTCGTTGTGCGCTGCAGCACATCTTAAAGTGCAATATGGGAAAAAAAAGTACTTAATAGATAGTTCATTTTTCTGTGTGTGCATGTGTGTGTGTGTGTGTGTGTGTGTGTGTGTGTGTGTGTGTCACAGAGTTGGAAAAGCTTGAACAATTGTTGAGGTGGATCAGATAATACACATTCTGAGATTTTTCTTCCTCCTTGAGGTTCTGGTTACTCTGGGATCCAAGTTCAGATCCAATGTTTTAATCCAGTTCTTTATATTTTCATTATTTACATATTCACCTTCTCAAACATTGTAATTTTTGAAAAGGTTGAAGGTGATCAGGCCAAGATTTAAATAATCTGTAAATCTATAAGAGATATTATTTGTGTTTGTTCCTCAATAAATGAGTTTGTATCTTCCTCTAATGTGGGCCTGTCCTGTGTTCACAGAGTGCTCCGTAGCTTTGGTAATGTTGGTTATATATATATATATATATATATATATATATATATATATATATATATATATATATATATATATACATATATATATATATACTACATACATGACACACGTGGATAGACACAGATCTGACTGAGATGCATGCACAACAATCTAACTTACACCCGTTCAAATTCAGGCGATGTTTCACAGGTATCATTATTTTATTGCAATGGCGTATGCCGTTTGGCCGGCTCTAACTCCTGCATTCAACATGCAAGTCGTCATTCCTCTCTTTGAATCCCACTAAACACGAAGGTTATTCCCCATTCAGACAAAAATCTATTGCTAAAACATACATTTTTTTAGAAGTGTTATAATCTGTTTTCTGACGTCAGCAAAACATGTTTCAGTATTTTGTCTGTTTCAACGCACTGTGAGATGACTATTTTACACGCAGTTATTGCTCTGCAGCAATGCATTCGAACAGAAAGCAACTTCAAAGGAACAAAAAAATACTTTCCTGCACATTTGAATCCCTCTCTAGCAAGCTGATCCCGTTGTGATGCATATTCTTAAAATGTTTGTTTGACACGTCTCGAAATCATTTGCTGCCCTGTGACCGTGAGAAATGATCAACAACCTTGCAAGGCAACTCGTCCATAGGTTTTTAATCTGTAGTTGGGCTTTTTTTCTTTCAGAGCATGTACTAAAGCAGCCCTTCTTTTTCATGCACTTGTATGATTTAATGTTGTGTTTGCTCGTATCCTGCACCCCACGCAGTTGCTCACAGTTGTGGTTAAGTAATTGGGGGGAGGGGGGGGGGGGGGGGGGGGGCAGCTGTTACACAGTCATAATGATCAATACATTGATAAGAACGTCTACAAATGTGTCAAGACGACTGTTTAGAATCCATGCATTTCATGCATAGATGATAGTCATCCTCTGAGGCCTGCAAAGCAGAGAGAAAGAGAGAGAGAGAAAGAGAAAGAGAAAGAGAAAGAGAAAGAGAGAGAGAGAGAGAGAGAGAGAGAGAGAGAGAGAGAGAGAGAGAGAGAGAGAGAGAGAGAGAGAGAGAGAGAGAGAGAGAGAGTGTTTACTGCAGTGTCCAGCTGTTTTCTAGCGAGTAACCTGTCCATTCTGATCTCGGCACCCGTCCTCCAGAGAACTGTTAACCTGCCTCACCCTCATCCACCCTCCCCATTATCTCCACTCCATACCAAGCCATTGTCCCCCCCCCCCCCCCCTGAGTGGTTTTTCAACAATGTTACACCGCATACGGTATATCCCTGGCATTGTGTTCTCCAGACCTCGCTCGTAATGACACTTTCCAGCCTCAGTAATCCATTCCCCTCAGTGTCCCCCTCCAATAATATTTCACAGCTTTCTTTCTTACTCGTAGAACTGCATGGCACACCGGACAAATACACAACTGGACAGTCACAACACTTCTCTCTATAGCTGCCACCATACTCAATGCAACACTGCTTGAATGCACATAGCTAATGAATACTAAATGTTGTGTAACGAAGTGATATGTCTGGTCAGCTGTCCACTCTAAGCTTGCTGCTGTCTCTTCAATTGTGAGGTCTTGCAATCCTGGAAATTGCAAGTTGATGATGTCTCTCTTTGTCTCGCCAAGAAGCGTCCGTACTGGCTCCATCTGTTCCGTCAGTCTGATGTTCGTAAATGTCTTGTTGAGATTTTCTTTGCGTGTGTTATTGAGGTTGATCTGCACAGTTGTTTTAGCTCGAAGGTAGCCTTTTGGTAGGGGTCAAGGCAAAAAGAAAAGGAAAAAAAAAAGCCAACAACCCCAGAACGTCACTGCTCTTACTTCATCCCGCTCCGCAGCACCTGATTGGCCGCGATAAGCATGACACTGATGATGAAAGCAATGGCGAAGGCGCATATCAGGCTCTTGCGCACACAAGTCTGTTTGACTTGCTGCGTTGGGCTTGAGCCTGTGGAGAGAAAGAAAAGGAGTGAAAATACACATGACTCAAAGCACTACTGATTCAAAAGTTATTTAATGCTTGAAAGACATTGGATATTCATTTCCAAATGATAGAGCCCGTCATAAAAAGCACACAATTACATGAACACAATTGAAACGGATGAAGGCAGCCAAGAAGAAATTGTTTTCACACCTGTATGCTGCATAACCGCTTCGAGATTGAAATGTTGATGGGAGTTTTGGAGGAATAAACGGATTGGCATCCGACCGGCATATTAAACCACGCTCATCAAAACACTGGCACTCAAAGGAAAAGGTGTCATATACCATAGAGTTATCTTCAGCTACAGCCAGAGTAGCTGAAGCAAACAAACTGCTTCGAACTGAATTTTCCACTTGTGTTGATTTACTTTTGTCCAAACAGTAGATCGTTAGAAATGCTTGATGACTGATCTTGCTTTTTAAATCACATTGCTTTTCTCCAAGAAGTTGTAGCTGTTAAAGGAAAAAAAAAAGTTTTTGAAACACAAAAGTAGAGATTCCCTGACTGTGAAACACAAGGAATCTTCAAATTAGCTATAAGCTAAGGAAAGGAGGCTCAATGCTTCCTTTATAACCTTCTTTAACCTAGGAAACACTGATGCATTCTTTACTAAAGGAGACGAGATCACGCTGCCCCACAATTCCTTCCGGCAATATTTAAAGGGACCCAATCATCAAAGCATTCAGGGAAACTCACATTGACTCAGTGAATATCATGTTAAGTTACCAATGCAATAATATGCCTTGAACAACTTTAAATAATCTAAAACGCAGATCCCAATTATGGATGTTATGTGAATGTTGTAAAACGAACACAGTAAAGTAAAGTTTTTGTGCAGCCTATTCTCAGTTTGCATTGGTTATTTATTCACCTCGTTGGCAGCCTCTTTTCCTTTGATTTCAATTCAAACCTTGTGATATTTGAGATTTTATCAGTGGTTAGAGGCACAGGGGAAAGTGGTAGAAATGCACTTTTTGTAGTCCATTTTCGGAAATTGGTAGTTTTTTCACCGGTGCTGACGTCACTGACCTGTGCCGCTGTCAGATTATTATCACGTCACGTAGTAGAAGTGCGGTCTGACTGTCACTGCCTGTCACTGCCTTTCCCGAACTCCTTTAGGAAGCCTCCTGACGCCTTTCCTTGATGTCATGCACAGGGTTGAGGAAAAGTGGATAGGAAAGGAGAAAAGGAGGGACTATTTGGAAGCACCCCTACGCTTAAAGTAGCTCTCTAAATTAGCCACTTAAGAGAAATTCCACCTTTAAGGTAGCGATTTGTTAGTTCCTGCACCGATCTCGTAAAGGAGAGGTGTAATTTACTTTTTTCACTTAGGCCTACTTTTTTTTTAATCTCTCTTTCAGTCAGGGATTCCCTGCAATGTCTGACAATGACTTTGAAATGAGCCCCAGAGCACCAAGTTCTTCACACAAAGCTTGTGTAGGCAGGAGGGGCTCCAGCACTGGTGTAGTCATTTTTAAACAATGAGGTGAAGCGGAGAGGTGATGATGGTCTCTCATTTCACTAAAATCGCAGCCTCAACAGGCGCGGTGTTTCACAGACTGCTGATGACGGGCTGGAGCTTATTGCAATGGGCGGAAACTGCTGATGAGAGAAAATAGTAACTTTGCAGTTCAGCTCATAGTGTGCCAAGTGAAGGTGTGTGAGACTTGAATATTTCCTGATTGTGAGGAAGTTTGAGAATATGTTTTGAAAGATATGAAAAAATAATATCGGATAATAATATTAAATCGATCTTTTACATACCAAAAGCTCTGGATCTAAGGGGATCGTTGCAGAAAAGGTAATATCTCACTGGGCTGTGACAAACCGTATGACACAAAAACTTTGTCAAATACGCAAGTTAATAGAGCTCCATGATACATTGAAAATGTTATCATCAAGACTATATCAACAATTGCAATATACTGGAAATATCGCAAAAAAGCCTACCTGAACTGAACGGTCATGGTGCACACGTAGCGTTACCGGAAAGCTGTGTTATATCTGTCTGAGCTTTCTTGAAAAATTCCACATTGGGAAGCATTTTGAAAGGTTGCATTTTCAATGGCTCTGAGCAACGTTGTTGTGTAAACTGACCACCAAAATGTAACACAAGTGTTCTGTACTCACTTGAAAACATTGTAATCGTGTAAATCCTCTAATCAGTGAGTTAGGAGGGTAATCCTTCCATGTGTTTATTTCCTCTTGGAAACAAAAGGCGAACCCCACCATGATAATACAGTGGATTTCCCAAAAATATTTTACAGTACTGAGTCGGCAGATATATTGTGTGATGCATGTTTGAGTATAGGTTGGTAATGACTGTGAGAGATATTCTGTTGATGAGTTTGTTTTTGTTGATGCACCAGTAGCGCCTGCCAGGGTAGGTAGCAGGTCAAACAGGCGAGAACCAGTGTCTGCTGTCCGTGGTGATGTACTGAGCCAGTGGCAGGTGTGAATGTCCATCAGGGAGAGGAGAGGACAGCCAACAATGCTCTGTGTGGCTGTGATTACCCCCTAAAGCCTCCTCTTATCTGCCTCAGTGCAGTTGCCGAACCACACTGCAATACCGTATGTCAGCAGGCTCTCCATGGACAAGCAGTAGAAAACCAGCTGCAGTTCTGTGTCGGGACTGTTCTTGCAGAGGAAACGCAGTCCCTGCAGAGACTTGTTGATAACAGCTGTGATGTTGTTTGTCCATGAGGGTCATCAGGGACAAAGACTACAAGGAAACTGAAGGTGTGGACACTCTCCATAGGGGCCAGGCCAGTCCTTCATTTTTCTGATGTTCAGTGTCTAGATTATTGACTGAACACCAAGCTGTTGTCTTCAGGACCCTCTATAGGCTGCCTCATCCCTCCCTGAGGTTGGTCTGACCATTAAAGTCACTGTGGATCTATATGGGGAATTAATTACACCTCGACACTTCACAGAAGCCTTGGTTCAGGCTTCAACCATATCTGTTATTGTCTCACAATAAGTTCTAGCTGAAGGACCTGGGAATATATGTTGATTAATTGTATTCAATATGAAGCTTACTGTCATTGTACATGTCGAACTCATGTTTAGTTTGAGATAAAGATTTAATAGAATCACCCATTTCTTTCTCTTTTATTTAATCATTATTTTTATACAGATAAAGGCCCATCCATCCTTTTTTTGAACCTTTCCAAATTAGAACAGTTGGTTCCTAAACCTTTGTTGAAGAAAGAGTGATTTTATCACCTTTTAACACTTGTTTACAATACAATATGATGCAATCAACTTCTGAAAACTTTGTCAATCATTATCTTTGATTCTTATTTGCATTTTAGACTCCATCTCAGCATTTCAGAAGTCCATGTTGCGATATCAAATTAATCAAAGTGACAGACAGTGTTTTACTTTTTTCCCATGATAATCAAGCCGGTTCTGTTCAGTAATTTTTTACCTCATCAAGAGAAGCATCGAACAAGTGATTCCAGCCTGAGTGTCGGGGACCGATCGCTGAGCAAAGCGTGTAAAATTTCTTTGCAATTTGCAAGCGACAGTGATTTGTAAAAATGGGTTGTTGCCACCATTTGCAATCTCTTTGTAAGCAATTGAAAAACACTTTTGTGAAACATGCCCGAGGTTTTCTGTGCCTTTGATAAATCCAAAGCCAAACATAAATAATGTATCACTCCGTATGATGGCTTGTTGTAGCTCTATAAACTTTCAAACACACCACGAGAAGCTACATCAATTTTGATATCTGAATCTTCCACTGAAATTCCACTCATTTTTGCTGCAACATTACCACATGAAGCAGAAATGGGAAGGTTTAAGAAGATGCTTCTTACTGTCTATGTCCACTTGGCAGTCCTCAGGGTTCTCTATGTGATTCTCCTCAGTCATGATGATGTTCTCAATGTCTTTCATGGAAAGATGATCACAGAAGGTGTCGTACAGAAGCCTTTTCAGCTCCTCCACCGTGAGCTTCTGCATGTCGCACTGGAAACACACACACAAACACAAACTCTAAGCTATATGATTTAAAGTAATTTTGATCAATGTTGGTTGATGGTCATTATCTAAGGGATGCTAGTTACAACTGTTAAACCTATATCAGTTCACGATTGTATTTTCTGCTCATTACATTCAGTTATACAATACTTGTGTTTTATGAAATATAGTTTTAAGGTCCACCTTTTACTTTTTGTTCTAATATATTACGGTCTTCTGTATTTTCCCGCATTAATTTCATCCTGCAGGAAGCACAGATGTGTAAAAGCATACAGTAGCGATAATAGTAGCAATAATGGTATAAATAGGAATTCAGGCCAGCTAATAAAACAAGAAAAGAAAAGCTCAAGAATTTCTCGAGTGTATTTTTTTTTTTAATCAGATTTTCGAATTTGAATATGGGTATGAATGAACATGTCAGATTTCTAACTGAGCTCAAAATATAACATCCACCCCAGCTGAACGAATCCTATTTTAGACTGTTAAACTGTGTGATGTGAGGCCAAGCACTTTATTCTGACTCAGTGACTGCAGGGGAATATTTAACTTTAGTCACTCTCATTTCTCTTTTCTTATCTGTCAGCTTGATGGTAGAAATGCAAATGCAGCATTATCTGTAAATGGGATTGCAACATTTGATGTGAAAGAGAGATAATCTCATGTTTAAACATGAGCTGAATATACTTGATGTGTTACAAGTTGCAGTACACAGGATGGAGCATGGTTTCTATCACAGTTAAACTGTTGATTTATTTGATTAGATTAGTTTCAATGCATTAGTTTTGTGAGTGTTTTTTGAGTGGCAAGCGCCTTTTGTTGTTTAAACGGACACCACAAAATAATGACAAGGAGGACCCAGAATTTTTCCGTTGGAGATGCAACTCAAAATTATAATTCATTGCAAAACCTTGAAATGTTTATAAAGTGACATAAAATCTCTAAAACTGTGATCAAATTAACATCATGTGGATTTATTTAATTTTACTCAAAACCAACCTTTTGCTCGCTGAAATGATTGACTACAAGCTTGTTGACTCTTGCATATCATCATGGAAGCTGAAAGCTTCCTTTTGGGCAAAGTAGTTCCCAACATTGGCATTAGCTGACCGCAGTTAGCGTCTCGGTGAACACTAGACATTCCAGAAAGTAAACCTGTTGAGTCAACAAAACTGAAACAATATTCAAGGGCTACTCAAATTTAAACCAATTTTAACTAAAGCTACAAAGCCTTAGTTTTAATGCTTAACTACACAACACTTTGTATGTAAAAAGGAGAAAAACATACATTTATTCCGATTTCTGAAATTTATTATGAGATTTATAGAAACACTGCAGGACTGTTAGTTTAGTGCATGTGGCCGTTTGAAGCGCTGGTGTACGTTACTCTCCCTCAGCTCCATCCAAGTTCGGCTCATCAGTGTGACCGGAGGCTCAGTGTGATCAATCCAGCAGCACAGGCTCGGCACTACCATTCCGTTATATAATGTTATGTGAAGCTATGCAACGGCCCCCTGGGCCCCACATCTCTCCCAGCAGGTGTCTTTGGTTGTGATTCTCTTTTTTTTTTTTTTTTGCTCACCGAGTGCAACAAGAATTATCATAAACCACCTCTCTTTCACACCCGATTTGGAGCCTCGCAGTCTGACAGGCGCTCCTGCGCCGTTATCACACCGTTACAACAAAGGCAGTTTTGACACGAGCTCCATCCCACTAATTTCCATCCCAAAGTCAAAGTGAACAGCTGATTATCTAATAAGGTGTCTGTAAATAAATTAATATCTATTTTGCATGAAAATTGCTTTAATCCTCAAAGTAATAAGACCGTTGCCACACACAAAGAGGCAGAGATATGAGCTCAAAGACCAACAGAGGAAACCATTTTGAGGGGCATTAGAACCTCTTCTTGATTAAAATCCTCCCATTAAAGACTCAGCGGGCGTGATAATTAAAACCGGTTTCCCTTTAAAGTGTCAGTCTAACCATTTTACCGCTTTGAAGTTTACTATATTGGCAACCTATGTCCATCTTCTCCCTAATAAGCAGGAAAAAACGTCTGAATAATGAGCACCTTCCAAAACACGGAGTCAAAGTCGGTGCCGTTGAACTTGTCCGGCATCCCAGCTGCCGTCAGCTTTGGACCCAGTAGAGTCACAAATTCCTCAAAGTCCACCTGGCCATCGCCTGGAGAAAAGACAAAACAGTTGGCATTTATTGATGCTCCCTTTACTGCCCACCACGGCCCAGCTTAGAGGGCAAATAGAGGACAAATCTTTGGTCATTCAAGGTAGTAAAATAAAAGAATCTGTGTGCCAGTCTCACCATCCATGTCCAGTCTCTGGATAATGACTTCCAGCTCCACCTCGTTCGGCATGTAGCCGAGGGAGCGCATGGCCATACCCAGCTCCTGCTTGGAGATGAACCCGTTCCCATCGCGGTCAAACACTTTGAAAGCCTCGCGGATCTCTGCAGAAAAGAAAACACGTGCCAGCTGAAGTCTTACAGCAAAGCAGGATATGAGAGTGGGAAATGTTCCACACACCAAAGATGCATTTGTTATGCTGTATCAGTGTTTGACTCATAGTTATATGGAGGTTGGCAGCTCAGGAGAACAAATTCTACCAGAAAAACTGACAAGAAAGAGCCAAAATAAAATAAATACCCATAAACAACAAGCTGAGCTCAGGACACATTGTGTTTGCTATGTATTTTTGAATTTTTAGGAGATAAATCAAAGCTATTTAAGTCTAAATCTCATGGCTGCCAAAAGCTGAAAAGCTTTAATGCCAAAAATAACCCAACAAGATGTTCTGCTGGTATACGAGGAGAGAAAGGTAAAGCTCTCTTGATGGATTTCTTCATTTTCCAGTTATTTCTTAGAAAGAATGAAATATGGATGGCAAAACACGTTACAGCAAGATACCAACTGAAAAGCATCAACTCCACCGACTCAATGAGTGCTTGAATTAATGTCGCAAAATGATATCAGACCAGTATGAGGCCACTCATGAGTTCACTGCAGTATAAGTGACAGATGTTAGACCATCGCCACAACCCAAAATGCACATAACAGGTTGGGTCGTATAAAAGTGGGGAATAATATCTCATATTTAAACCTTAAAAGTTGGCTGTGTGACATTCAGTGTTGACCTGCAATAACCCCACGACAAATTTTAAGTTATGCAAAATACTTTGTCACAGTTATAACTTTGTGAGTCTGTGACCATAACTGGTCCTCTAATAATTTCATAGACAGAGAAGGCAGTGCCACATCACAGTGAATGCACAGTGAGGGGGCATTAAGGGGTGGGGAACATGGTGGTACACGATCTAAATATATGGCGAGAGGGGGGTGAGCTTCACGTGGCGGCTTGATTGACATAACCCGGGCCTACATGGAGAAAGAATTGAACATCCAAAGAGAGGGATTGCTGATAGAAATAGGAGGAGAGGAGGACAGGGGGTTTCAGCAGTGTGAAGGGCATGCAGATCCTGCTACAACACATTCTGCTGGGATTCAACAGTTCAATTAACTCTTACATCTGTGACATACATGTCCCAAAAATAACGTTGTTTTTTTTTTTTTTGACATCTCTCTGTTCTGAGTCAAGCTTTTGCATGACTCATTGTGCACTCGCTGACTGCAAATGAAATGCACATGCAGCTTAAGGTGGGCCTCTTCTCCACCAAATGCAGCGCAGGCATCGGCAAATAGGTTGAACTGACAAGATTGCATGACTTTCATACAGCTCGAGGAGTTGCCGACAATCCAGTTCTACCATGTCCCACCTCTCCTTGATTTGAATGAGTTTTGCGAGAAATGCGTAATCCCTCGGTCACTTCACAGAGCCTCTATGGTTTGACATATGGTGATGTCTATTCAGTGTAGCCATTATTATGAAAGGAAAACATGAAGGAAAGATGTCATTAAATATTTGTTTGAGTGTAGATTCAAACCAAACCGTTCACAACTGTAACTCTATTCTTACGATTAATGTTGCTCTGTTCTTCCAGGCTGTGCGTAGCAAAATTTACTTTAACGGTGTTTCTCTCCTTTTTATTTCCACCAGTACAAAGTAGTAACAGCGCTTCACCATACGTCTATTTGTCTCTCCTGAACAAAGGCAAGCAGGAGCCATTTAACTCAAATAAATAAAATATGCGAAACTGTTTTTTTTTTTCTATGTGCGACACACAAGTAACATTCCTTATTCAAATTAATTCAATTCAATTATACTGATATTTCAGCAAATACAACACAGTCGTTTCAAGGCACTTTTACAGAGAAATACCCATAAATTCCACATGAGCAAGAAAAACGTCCTTTTATTTGAAAGACTTTCTGTTGTTGTGGTTACAGGATGGAAAGCCAGAGAAGGATAGAGACAGAGAGCAAAAAAGATTGTCATGACAAAGTTGGTTGTGCCATCAATGGAAGTGGGTTGTTGTGAAAGATATAAACTAACAAAACAATCTACTTTTTTTTCTTGCCTAACCCAGTAATTTGAGTATGAAAGCAAAATAAAGTATAGCATTGACAACAACAATCTCCATGGATATGGAGGAAAACACAGTTTTAGAATATGCTGCAACTGCGCCTGTGCTCCACAGCCATAGTAAACAGCTTTTCTGCACATGCACAAGTAGATGGACAATAACAACAATATTTACTGTGAGAGTTTCATGACTCCCAGTCCATATTCTCCTGGGACTTGTTAGTTTTATAGTTGAGAGTCACCGTACATTTAATTGAAAGTATACCATGTGCTCTCTGGTAAAAAAAAAAAAAAAAAAAGCTTTTTTTGAAACTTGAAAGGAAAATAACCTTAATGGCATGACAGGATTTCCTTTTTTCTTTTAGCTTTGAAGAGTTGGAATTGTAATGACTTAACACGGAGAACGTGCATTGTGAACACTTCTCAGATGCTGTTTTCTTCCTTTTACCTCTGGTTAGAGGTGAAACTCACTGCACTGCTTCAGCGATACAGGACAACGCCACTTCTCTAATGTGTGTGAAACCAGAGAATGTCGCCTTTCATCGTTTTGTATGTGCAGTTGTTCTACATCCTTCATTGAGGAAAAATTGCAGTGTATTTTGTCCAACAAAGAAACTACATCATAGACTTTTAGAGTGTATTCACTCTGATGACAAATGTTCTAGTTATAAAAGAAATTCTGCTACAATCATTGTGTCCCTGAGGTCTATTTATGGAAGTGTGAATTTTGTCAAAAACTGGTGAACAAGCAGATTGAGTCCCTTGAAAGATAGGCCTCAGTTTGCCTTCAAAGGGGTTCGATTAAAGTCTGATGGTACTGTGAATACAGTTTGGACTAAAATGTACCAAACATGGGATTGTACCTTGCCAGTTCTTTGTGTTGGATGTGCACAATGAAGGAATTCCTGCAATTATTTTGATACTCTATACATTTCTGTCAGTGAGTTTTTAGCTGGTGAAAGTCCTTCCACAGTAATCCAAGACATAGCATGTCACATTGTATTGTTGTAGAAATTAATTAGCAGAATATACATCTCCACAGATGTTCAGAATGTGCTTTGTTTACACATTTAGCTCCAGTGATATATACTTTTTGACGCAAACATGAACCAGAGTATCACATTACAAGTGTGAAGGCTGCAATAATTTGAGACGTAAAACTACTTATTAGCAGTTCATTGCTTTTGTTCATGGAGTGTTTCTCAAATAGCTTTTAAGGCTTTCTCAGAACGTGCATACATCGGAATACATAAAAAGTAATACTTCCATGTTGGTTTGTTTGATTGGGTGAACTGAGATTCCTCCATCACAAAAACAGTTGAGTTAAATATGTTGATGGAGAATGTTTATGAATCAATGGGAGCATAACTGAATGAATCCAAAATGTGAGGAATCGTATAACAATGCCCACAAACACAAGTTGCAGGGAGCCAGCTAAGGAAATTACTTTATTAACAATATCTGCAGCATCTCTGTTGAAGGCTGGGACAGTTTTCATACACTGTAAAAAAAGACTTTTCAGAAATGGTAAATCACATTGCACATTGTATATTTATACATTAGAATACACACTTTTCAACATGAACAGGGAGACACACCTCGAATTCATATTCAGGAGGGTAAATGTGCAAAATCGAGTTTGTGTGTCAGACTCACTGTCTCCTCTCTGCATTCTGTTAGTAGATCAGCTTTCACAGTGTCCATGAAATCTCATTTGTGTCAGTTTTTATCCATACATTCCTTCAATAGGTCAGGCAGCTGGTCTAATTGCTCCACCCTCTAAGTGTTCATCTTGTTTCCATCCCTGTCCAAAGTCTTACCTTTTAATGTGTTTTTAACGGTCTCTTGTGTGTCTTTCTTTGTGATTTGTTTAGGGTCTTGTGAGATGGTGCAAGAGTCTGTTAAATGTTAAATGGTTCTCTGTCTATTCTGACTATTGTTATCTGATAAAACAGCCCTGCTTTTGAAAGGTTTTGATGGACTTGGACTCCATACAGGGTTGCTTGTAGTACGAATAGTAATTAATAAAACCTTCCAAGTCTGTTAAATCCTCTTGTGAGAGATGATTACACTTTGGTTTATTGCAGCAGATGAATTGTGTGTGGGCTGGTTAGTGCTCCATTTTTCCTTTACTCCCTTTTTTTGATTACTTGATAGCTGCTCTGTCTTTTGGCTCCCATGTCCTACCTCCATCCTTCACTCCATGCAATAGTTTTACTGACAAGTCTTTTCAAAAATCTATCTCAAAACTATGACTATCTTTACTTCTATGAAGCTAAATTAATGCAGTAGACTCACAAGCAACTGGGGCAAACGTTTTACCAATAGCAGTAACTTTATAAAATGCAGAGAAAGAAATGAGGGAAAAAAATACTGCATCCATAAAATACAAAGGAAGCATCATCTTTAATTTTTTTTAAATCTAAACCAATGTGAAAGCCAGCGAAAAGATGCTCCAGTACGAGACAGACTCTGAACTCTTAGAAAATGGTACGAGTGCAGCCGATGCCTCCTTTTGATACAGTGTCATGATTGCTGTGGATAAATCGCAAAGCAGTTAATTCCTCCTTTAAGGCAAACTGCATATTTCTACTTGTTTCCCTTCATTCACATTCAGGGACAGCCACAAATGAGTCACCTACAATTTCTAACTTGTCACATCCTCCTGTCACATGTCTGATTAGCACACAAAAGTGCAAGGCTGGAGATGAATTCTAAAATATAGATTAAGCACAGCTTATATGTTAAAAAAAACAACAACCCAAAAAACAACAACCCAAAAAACAACGGGATTTTTGGTAGAGTAAGACGGCTCACCGAATATATGCATTTAGGTCATGTTCAAGCTTTGGAATTAAGTTTTTTAAAGAAGTAGTATTGAGTCCAGAATTCAATAAAATCTAAGTTTTCAACAGATCACATAAAAAGTTGTATATCCACCAATGTATGAACTTCTTTTGACACTTAATATTTGTGGTTTGAGGAATTTAGTTGCTATAATAAAAGTATATTAAGTACATTTCAGGCATTCCAGTTTAACTCCCAGATTCCTTTAGATATATATATATATTCCTTTAATAATCAGTTTTCATTTCGTGAATTAAAACAAATCTCGTGTTTCTTACACCTACTATTTCAATCTTAAATTTGACACTTGTATCAGATTAAAATTCAGTCTAACATTAAAATACAGCAGATGTTTTCTTTTAAGGAATTTCACATTTCATCTCTAATTTGAAATAGACATTTCAAGTAAAAATGCATCGTTTTGAGGTTTTCTTCTCAGAAAGATTTTGTGTTTACACAGCAACTTTTTGAAAATGATGTCTGCTTACACGGGAATGGCAAAACATGCTGAAAACTATGTAGTTAGTAGGCCACTAGAGGGTAAATGGTAAATGGTCTAGATTTATATAGCGCCTTCTAACCACACTGAGGTGGTCCCAAAGCGCTTTACATATCAGCTCACTCACCCATTCACGCTCACATTCACACACCAATGGGACAGAGCTGCCATGCAAGGCGCTAGTCGACCACTGGGAGCAATTTAGGGTTCAGTGTCTTGCCCAAGGACACTTCGACACATAGACCGGTGTAGACTGGGATCGAACCTCCGACCTCTCACTCCGAAAGACGACCACTCTACCACCTGAGCCACGGTGGTGGCTCTGGTGCTGTTGGTTGTTTTTGTGATGAAATCACACACACTTGCATTGAAAGACAAATAAGCTATATATATCAACAATGGCGAGTACATACACATGGACAGATGACAAAGTTGGACTACTATTCCAGGTGACTCAACTACAAAACTACCAAGTTTATGAGAATATGGACTGGGAGTCATGACACTCTGGAGGTAAACATTGTTGTTATTGTCCACCAACTCACACATGTGCAGGTGGTGTGCATGCACAGTAGCAGTGTTTCATAAAAGCTAGGGTTAGGGTTAGGCTAACCCTAACCCTAACCCTTCCTCCATTTAAACTATCTCATCAAAGATTTCCATCTTGGGAGCCGTTGTCAAAAAGTTCTGTTTTCAGTGATTCAGATCACTGTTGTCATGTAAACAGCCACACATTGCAAGCGCATAGCAATTTTACCCAATTTCGTCGTGGAGTCACATATGTGAGAAATGTATAATAATTAATCAAAAAGGAGAGTGTAAGCCCTCACTAAATTATGCAGAACTTGTTACATGTTGTACAGTTGACTGAGCAGCCTTCAAGGCAAATAAAATTAAACCGTTAATGTGTTTTTGAATGACTTTCTCCTTTGAGCTTACGGTCAAGTACCTGCTATTAAGTTGTTGAAATTTAAGGCTAAACAAACTTTATCAATCCGGTGCAAAGCGGAAAGCCTGATAAATGGGAGTCGCAGCTGAGGTGATTTACCAGTGTGTCACATCTGCAGTGAATGGCCATGCCTCGAGCCAAAATCCAGAGCGTGACAGTCTGACAAATCCTTCATTCGGGGGAAACAAAACATAAAATACCAACGATGGCATGAAACAACGTGTCACTGCACGTGGAATATGGCAGCAGAACTCCAGGAAATACTTTGCTGTAATCAAATATGTGTCCGTGGAATAGAAACCACTGTGCCAAGGGGACGAAGGTACTCTGCAATCATGTATTACAATGGATTCCATCTGGACACGCAATTTATAAAAGCAAGCCCGGTGACATTCACGGCAGCTGTTTTTCCACATCGCTTTTCTTACTGGAAGTACACTGAGAGGTTCCATCACTTTTTTTCTTCCCAGGGTGTGATCTTATTGTTTATAGAATAACAATACCTCCATATCCACCTGAGGTCCATACTCCATCTGTTTGCCTTAGAAAAAAATTAGGCTTTCCAGCAGGAAACATGGTGTTGCCTCACAGGAGGCAGAAAATCTCTTGAATAGGGTGCCAGGGTAGTTTTATCAAACACTGCCACTGCTGAAAGCTTTTTTTTTTTTTAAATGCTCAAAGGCCAGTAAAACATATTTAATATAACATTGACCATATTTGATATGGAAAAGAGTGTTGATTGTAGTAAATGCAGCCTTGATTTACTTGCTGTGGGTGACTTTTATGTCGTGGCAAACTATTTACAAGCTACCAATAGTGGAGTACTGCATCGGCCAGAAATATAATGAATTGCTTATCTTGTCCCGAGAGAGACATAATCGTAAAGCTGGAAATGTATAACCATTACAGATATGTTATCAAAACCACTTGGCATAGCTCAGAATCAGAACAGAATACTACAAAACTGTAGTAAGAAATTTCTGAAGTAAAACATCATCACTTGAGCAATTCATCGAAGGAAGCTGACTAATCGCCTTCCAATACGAATGAATTAATTTCCATAACCCTAAAAAAAAAACTGTCAGAGATGGCACTACTAATTGTCCTTGGGATGGACAGCTATATTCAGCCATTTTCACATCATTCTGTCGGGCCAACAAGAGGCTCATTCACAAGTATGCCCCAGATGTGACTCTATTGAAAAAGAAGCACAAAACTGTTATCTGAACAGCAGTGATATTAGTCTTCACATGCACAAATGACTTCAATTACCCTACCTAATCAGAGAGATGAGTGGCTTCAATTGGACAATCAACAACAGTCCACAACCCAATTATAATCAACTTCCAAATATGGGTGTTTGCCTTTTTTTCAAATTGATTAATGGTTTTTAATGATCAATGACATTTCTGAAGTGTGGATTCAGTTTTACTGACCTCATGTATTTATCTTCTAATCATGTCAATTTCTTCAATCAAACTCCTGCTGGCTGTAAATCTGTGGTAATTAATTTTGCCTGCTTTGATCCGACATAACAAGCTGGGAGTTGGGATTAGATACACACTAATGACCAGCAAGTCATCATGGTAAAGCAGGTAGCTGTCCACACTGCCCACACTCTTTTGTTTTGATACAGACCCCAACATTGGTTGACATACTTGGAGATGTTGTAATTGTCACGGATACGGACAGGACCCAAGTGCAGGACTCTGGAGGCAGGCTGGATTCAAACAAGTCTTTTATTTGCGGACAGCACAGACCGATGAATCGTAGGTTGCTCCTTGACATGAGGAGCACAGCAGACTTGACTCCAATGACTGGACAGGACAGACGAGACATGGAAGACTAGCACAGGACCGGACGGACGGGACATCGCTAACAAACAAACACACAGACAGGACATATATAGGGCAGGGTGATTACAAGAAGTGGCCACAGGTGAGGTGCTGACAACCCAGACCTATGGCCCGCCCACTCTTAAAGGGGACCTCACCCTACACCCTGACAGTAATATTATTTGCAAAGTATTGCAAAAGAAAATAAATCATTATAATCCTTTGTATCTTCATTCAAAAATCATTCTCACTTTCTGCACACCTTCTCTCATGTTGTTTTGTGTGGTTATGTATTGATCCATCAGCGTGTTCTATAAGTAGATAGAAGTAGATAGTTTTCAATATGATAATAAGGACATTGCGATCGTGTCATGAACTATTGCAATGTATACTTGCGTGTAAAGTACATGTTTGAAATTGCAGCTTCACCATTGTGTGTCAAGGTAATCATGTGAAGTTGGTTCATCAGATCAAGCACAGAGTTTTCATCCTGGAAGCCATCGTTGCAAACCAATATAAAAGAAACTGTCACATACGTCAACAAAACTACCCGTTTTGCATTGTTACCATGACCATGTGTTGTTCTGGAAGTTTGTGTTTTTGCCTGAGCAAAGCAGAGTATTACAATGACAACCTGTGATTTCACACTTTTGCCTCGTTAGAGTTGAAATGACACGTTTCACACTTTCATCTGATGCAGAGCAGCACTTTGGCTCCATTAATATTGTGTTTCTGTACATGTGAGAATTGTAACTTGAATATTCCCTTTCCTCTTAGTTCTGCTTAAGTCTATACTAAACAAAGGAGGAAATGATCTAGCTTTTTTGAGCTCTTGAATACTTCCGTGGACCTTGACAATGTTCTTCTGTGCCGGAAGGTAGCGCACCCTGGGTTTATCAGGAGGAGAAAAAGGCTTCCTGCTGTGTTTGGAAAGCGAGCTAATGAGAGAACCCAAAACACACCAGCTCAACAGCAGAATCAGGTAATTTTCCCTGCAGGTCCGTGCCCATAAGCAACCACTTTCACATTGCACACGTTGATTAGAGCAGCTTTACATTCGTGCGGCTTTGTAGTTGAAGTTGCTGCCAAACGGTAACTCAGTGATTGTGCCAATCCATTTCCACAAAAAGTAACATTCCAGAACAAGAATTTGTGAAACTGATTCATTCCAAAGGAATTAAGCTGGCTGAATAGATAAAAATAGAGAAATCTTTCATTGGAGTTTTTATACATAAACTTAATTACAATTTAGGAATATCTCCATTACTTTTTTCCACTACCTGGACAAAGAAAGGGAAAAGCTCCACCCAGGAAAAGCTAACAACAACTTGACACTAAAGATTTCTGTCCTTGGAGACAATTTTGGCTGGATCATTTCTTGACAAATTTGCAGATCGAACACAACTTCTTTCCTATCTTGGAATAGTGTTAGATTCCCTAAACAAGTAAAATAAAATATATATATTCCACATTTCCATAATGTTTTAACTATTCCATGTCATGCATTCAGCTGTTGTTCTTGGTGGTTTTTATTACGTTTAATACTTAGTAATGTATCTTTAAGTCATTGTAAATCAAATGTGTTTGTGTGAGTGTGAAAGCTGCAATTTCTTTTCATTGAAACCCATTTACATTTGCAGCATTTAATCATGGTAAAGTAGTTTACTTAATCACTCCATGCAGCTACATTCAGAAATTTCCATCTAAGACCCCTGAGTCAGACTCTGAACCCCAAACTGTTCTCAATGGATTGACTGAGCACCTTGCATGGCAGCCACCTCCATTGACATGTGAATATATGTGTGTAAATGGATGAAAGTCATTAACAGTGTAAAGTGCTTTGGGGACTGATAAAGTGGTGGAAAAGCACTATATAAGTGAAATCCATTTCCCATTGGCCGCATTTACCATTCAAAACAACCAGAATGATAATTTAATGGTGACCCGTCCCTGATGTAGTTATCATTGTTGGCTAGAATTGCTTCTTGTCCCACAACCCTCAATTGCATAAAGCATTATCAAAGATGGATGGATGGATGGATTATCATTGGCCACATCAAGATGTGAAAAAAAACATAGGGCCTTTAGTTCTTCCTTAAGCACAATCCGTTACCAGAATCATATCATGTTAACCAAAGCTACATCTAAACCACATATGTGCATATAAGACTCCATTTGGTATTTTCAGTATTTTCCATAGGGAAAATCTGAAAGTTTAATGTGGTATTAAACTCACACCTTGTCTCATTCCATTACCAGAGTCAGTCATCCCATCAACCCTCCACTAAGAGAAACTGTGTATGAGGGACTATTTAAGTTGTTTCCATGTTTCCAGTAATTAAAAGGAACCTTGGCATCAAAGATGATGAATATACTTGCTGGGGATTGAACGTGGACTTCCATCCCATCTTGATACACTATAGTCCATAATCTTGCCCACATTCTGCCAAGTCCCCCACTTAAGTGGTTGTTTATTGGAATCCAACTGGATAGTGAACAGGAATCAAACAGGGACATTTAACATGTATAATAGTGGTGAGGAATACCTGAAAATTGAAATAGAAAATAACATCCTTTTCAAGCATAAGTCATTTATTGCAGACCAAAAAAACATATTCAAAGCCTCAGAGGCCATTTCAACAAAACAATGTTTTCAAGTGAAAACAGAAAACTTTCGCTGTGTTTTGGGTGTCTTATTTGCATAATTGAAAAAGCCACTTTTTGAAAGCAGCTCCGAAGGTGGAACTCCAAAAACGTTCCAACCGTGTCTCCCTGAAAACAGGGGAAAATACTCCGGCACGGTTTCTGTTCAAACGGGAAAAAGGCAACTTTTCTGAGGCGCTGCTACTGTGCATGGCCGAAGTAAACAGTTCTTCTGGATATGTGCAAGAAAATGGGTAATAACAACAATGCTTGCCTCAAGTGAGTCATGACTCCCAGTCCATATTCTACTGGGACTTGGTAGTTTGATAGTTGAGAGTAACCCATAATAAAAATCCAACCCAGTCGTCTGTCTTTACGAATATCATTCATGTTTAGGATTATTTATAGGAAATGAGTACTGTCGTTAAAAACGATAACTGGAAAGCTTCCTTTATATCCATCCATCTTCTATCCCGCTTACCCTGGTCGGGGTCATGGGGCGCTGGACACACACACACACACACACACACACACACACACACACACACACACACACACACACACACACACACACACACACACACACACACACACACACACACACACACACACACTTAGGGGCACTTTAGCATCACCAATTGACCTCACATGCATGTTCCTCTATGTTATTGAGTCAACCCTTAGCTGTATTATTTATTCTGCTCCAACCAGTCTTATTTTCAGTTTAAACTTTATTTTACATAACGGAGCTATTATCATACATTAACTCTCTTACAGTAACAAGAAACTGAAATAGAAGTTACTGTTGCTGCATCTTTCGCTCGAGTCTCAGGGACTGGGACTCCACCTGGAAGGTGAGTTTATTTTTGTTGAAAGCATGTGGTATTTGCTTTGATGTGGAGAGGTGCTCGTTGGCTTTCAAAGATGCAATGCCACACGGTTCCCCATGGTGTGATCTGAGGATGAAAAGCTCCTGTTAAGACCGGGAGTCTGCAAAACCCAAGTGTCTACAGCTAAACTCGTACAGGAGAAAGGTGCAGTGCGGTCCCTTCGCACTCTGCTCTCCGTATGCTGCTGTATATCAATGAGGTGCAGTGGATCCCCGCTGCAGCACAAAGATGCCAGAAAAGTCTGTGAACTCTAAACATAACTAAACATGGTGAGAGACCGCTGAGAAAAAAGAATGATTCATGTGAACAAAGGGAAACATTATTGGATTCAGGGGGAAACATTAGGGGACTGAGGCCAACTTTAGATCAACAGAGATTGTGGTGTGTTTTTCTTTTTAAGTTTTTATTCTTCCCAAATCAATCAAGAAATAATGAGTTATAGTGACTTTCAACTGTAAAAGAAACTTGAGTGCACAACAGGGTAGACGTATTTTGATTTCCACAAAAAAGGACTCTTGAATAATACAATAGAATAGAATATCCAGGTATTAAATCAACAATATCTCCAAAATAGCTTTTTGAGATGTTACTCAATATGCTTTATTATTGCCAAAACAGTCTCACATCCACAAACAATGGTAGAAGAAGAACTTGAATATCTCTAGAATGAGAGCTAGGTAATGTCTCTTCTGCACAGAAAGTACAACAACAAAGCAACAGCTCTCTTTTTAAGTATTACTGGACAAGGAGGAAAACAAACTTCTGTTTTAAACAATCCAACTTTCAAAAAACGTCTTTTACTTAGAATATCTACACTTAAATCTTGAGTGTCATGTTTTGCATTCGGTGCACTCTGCTTTGTATTTCTCCCGACCATGGCAGCAAATGAGATTTCTTTTTAACTCCCTTTAAAAAACAGAATTCGTGCTCTGGCATTATATGCGCATATTACAAGCAAATAAGTTCAACTCACTATGAATATATTATTGAAAACTAGTATGCCACATGATGAGTTTGTTATTGATCATTTCTGAAGCTGGTTTGGTTCCCAAACTGGATTTGTGTTGACCTCACTCTCTTCACCGGCAGAGTCGCGAGTCATTTACTCGTCAGTGTTCAACGTTTCTCTCAGTTGATTGCAGGATGAATGCTAATGCTCACAGGTTGAAATAAGGAGCAATTCAATCTGGTAATGCCACGATTATGGCATTCAACTTGTCAGTGAGTCTTCCATCAACCAATTACAGATATGTGTAAAATGTGGCTGTTGCAGTAATTGGTGATTCTGTAAATTGACACTGATTTTATTCCAACTGAGCCGCAAGTTGCTAACCTGGTTTTTGCATCCGCAACTATGACTTTATGAGATGTGTCGGACAAGCTGTAATGCATAGATCTACGCAGTTGCCAGGCAACAACCTGTAACCCCCGGACTAATCATTTGTTGAAAATAGGATTAATGTTCACTTTCTATGTGTTTCAGTGTCTGTAATGGTGAAGTGGACATGTCTTCATTATATCTTGCTCTTACATAACAGTTAAACGAAGTGGAAATTAAATAGCAAAAATTATCCTTGCAGAACATAAGCACAATAAATTTTTTTCAAGGCATGCCCTAAGCAGAGATTTACCTTTTCTTTTCTCTTTTTTTTTAACCCTCGGTTAAATTTAGCATCACTCAAAACTTTTGCCAATTACACATGGGGCACTTTGAGCGGAGCGGACTAATGCCGGGGCTTTTGTAGCAGTGAAGTGTCCGTGAATGTAATCCAGGGGTGGTTTGTTGTAGCCAGATATCCCCTTCCCTGCAGCCAGACCTGCATCTGCTAAGAGCTGCTTTGGAACGGTAATTGCAGCACGCCCACTCTTTATATAAGACCTTATCAGTGTGGGAAAAATAAAACACAGCTCTGCTTTGAGTGTGTATATGTGTGAACCCCGGGCAGTGACTATTTTTAAAACACCCACAGCAACCTTAATCCATCTTTAGCTGGATATGGGCCGACTTGGACACCCGAAAGATTTGAATATTACCATAACAGGCTTCTAACAAGGCTCTGGAGAATAGGGGTATACGGAGGAATCTGTGTTGTCTGTGTGTTCAAGAAGAATCCCCTCTCTGGGCTTGGATTGGTACTCCTCCCTCCAATATGAAATTCAAGGCACATTAACCTCGCCACTGCAGCACTCACACAACCACAGGGAGGAAGTAGGACCAGAGAACAAAAAATGCTGGAAAGGTCAAGGTGCTTTGTTTTGTGTGAGTAAAAAAAAAAAAAAAAGGTATCCCTCTGGCCAAGTTCTTAAACCCCATTTGACCCAGAACAATTAAAGTCAATAAAACTGTGAAATTCTTTTCTTTTTTTAATATTCCAGACAGGACGAGAAACCACTGATCTGCCTCCATTTTTCCCCTCCACCACTTTTAAGATTTTCATCATCACAGCCGTGCTGAGCCGGGATCAAGCTTCATGTGTGAGAAGCACTTCAGACAAAGGTCAAAAGTTAACTATATCAAAATGCCTCGTCTATGCATTACAGCTTATCTGACACTCCCCTCATCAGTTCCACCAAGTTATTGGAAACACTCCCTCGCTGATGGGTGCTGTTTTTCTACCGCCGCCATTGTCTGGGGCAGACTTCGCCGTGTTGTTCATTAAAGGGGGAGGTAACATTACCCTGGAGAAAAAACACTTCACCTTCCACAACTCATCACAGTTCATTTCACAGGTAATAAAGTCTGCCGGATCCACTCCTTCATGGCAATAGATCAAAATGGAAATAAATGACTTGTCTTCATAATCATGGCGCGATATTCCCCGCTAATCTGCGCCGCATGTTTTCCATCAAAACCCATTTTGGCAAGGTGGGATGCCAGATTACAGCAGCTGATTAACGGAGGATTTAGGCCGTGGGTGCTTGATGTGATCAAAATATCAAGTGATCAAACTACATAAAGCATCAGGAGGATCAAAAACGTTATCCTCTTCCTCGTCACGTGCATCATGTTTCTACAAAGAGTGCAAAGAAATAAAAATATAAAGTCTGTTTTTCATGTTGATGTAATAGTTTGTCATTTTGAAGAAGAGAACAATTTCTTTTGTATAAAGCCACAGAGAGAGTCACTTAACTTGGCGTCAAGATAAAATGCATTGTAGTAATTCTAAAGCTCTAAAGTACTACAGCTTGTTTAACAAAGATCAGTAAAATTATGAAAAAAAAAATACAGTTTACATGAGACTATGTGCCATATTGTTTCTTATCCAGGCAATCCGCAACCTGTTGTCTCTCCTTGTTGCTGGGCAACTGCGTAGATCTTCAGTAACAAATTGCTAATGACAATTTGAGTTTGTCATGTTAGATTTGTGTTAATTTAACATTTGCTACATAATGGAAAACTGCCAATAGGGCACAACAAATTATACCAATTTTCAAATAGGCACTGCCTGTGGATCATTGGAAGTGTTTTCATTTCCAGTCAGAACCATCTTAAAAAAAAATATTTTGTACCAAGAGTCAGATGCTTGAATTTTTTTTTTAAAACACATAAGCTGTTGGTATAGACGACACATTTATCTTCCTTGCCCAGTTGAAAAGGTACCGCCGACAATCCTCGGCAGCTTTTTGAGACTCGTCTGTGGAATTTCTTTGCTCCAGTTTTGGAAAAAATTACATTGCTGTGAGAAATTAAGGAAAACACATGGCTCGTTCACAAACATATTTTGCAAGTAACTCTATGTTCTATTATCAACAGTTTATAGTCTGCTATCTTACTTTTTCTCATTTGGATTACTCTGTCAGGTTGTGTGGTGGTAGTGTAACAGCATTCTGTTGTCATACAGTGACATCTCATGTTCACAGATGGCATGTATTGTATACTTCATTGATAACTTGCTTTAATATAAGTCAAGGAACATAAAGTATAAGGACAAGCCAAAGAAAAACTGGTGATGTAATTATGGTAGTTTGGTTTCTTTAAATTATCCACGAGTATTATGTTTCATCCCAAGTATTTTTTTTATATCTTAAAAACATATTGAAAAAGACTAAATTCCATTGTAAGAATAGTTTTGGTTTTCTGATGTGAAATGGATGCTTTGTTGTTATTTTGTTCATAGTCTTTCAATTACAAGAAGAAAAAAAGGCCCTGTAAAACCTTTTCGATCACAGATTTTAAGTTTTTACACTGATGCCGACATACAGATAATTAAATGAAAAATAAAAATTACATCAAGTTGTCAGCACCTCCTTGCTATTCATCTTTTTTTGGTGGTTTGTTTTACTTTTGTCATTTACATTCACTAGCAGTAACAGTTTTGTTTGATCAACCTTGTTTTTGTTTGGAGAGTAACTCAGAGCCATCGGGGCTTCTAAAAGCAGTGGTTCGTATTCAGTACAAACAACATATTACAAAAATGCTGATTACGTGACCATGAAAATTCAAGTGCAGACATGAATGGTGATAACAACCTGTGTCATTCAGCCCAGTGTGAGGCCAAAAATATGAATATAACAACAGGAAGTGTTCAGTGACCAAAGTATTTTCCTCATATTTTTTTTTTTTAACTGATCATGTTATGTTCTAGTTGTATAAAGATGATAAAGAAAGCACTGGGTGGGATTCAGATCAAACCAAGCTTGGTAGCTCATTTCACCACCAGGGACTACAAGGGAGATTATTCAAGCCTCTGACTTGGAGCGCTGTAGTGGTGGATGTGCCAAACGCCTTTCGCTTTTGAAGCACGGTGAGCAGGAAGGTGTGCAGACATGAATAAGGGTTTTCAGCCGTGGGAGTCATTTTTGTTGGTGCTTTGTAAGCGAGTGGCAGGGCTCTGAATTTGTTGTGAACGGTAACTGGAAGGCGGTGGGCGAACATGAGCAACAGCGTGGTAAACCTCTAAGCTGGTCGTTGACCAGATGTCCAACCACCTGCAATTTTACTTAAATATTGGAATGGGAGTTTTTGGAATATGTCAGTTCTGATTTTTAAAGTTTTTACATGACTTTGACAATGGCTAGAATTTTGAATGCAGGGTCATGTTGCCATGAAGGAAGTGCACACCCTGGACAAGTCACCACATTAAAGGCCTGGCCCAGGAATCAAACTCACAACTTTTTCACTGAGGCAAGAGTGATAACTACTACACAACAGTCTGGACCTGCGTAAGCTATTTTACCTAAAAAGTTTGGACAAGCAGATTGATTTGTATTAAAGTTATTTCAGGTTAAAAAGAGTGTCCTAAAAACCAGTAAGATTAGTGTTCAAGCTTGAAAAATTACAGTGGAAATATTGAATATTTTATTCTTCTACTAAATGGTAGTTTGTTTGCTTTTCTTTCTGAAGTAATCATTGTGCTTCTGTATGGTTAATAGAAATGCTTATCTTTTAAGAAATTCCAGAAACAGGGATGCAGCAGCATGCCCGCTTGACTTCACTTTTTGAGCACCATGATGAAGGAGGCGAATGAATGACGTTTTTATTTTGACTTAAATCAAAATCCAGTGAAAACACAGAACTTTCATTACATTTTGCGTGTTTATTTACGCGACAACGGTGCTTGGAGTCACTGAAAATGCCACTTTTTGAAAGCAGTTTTCAAGGGGTAACCGGCCTCCAGAGTGGCATGACTCCCAATCAGTCAAGTTAGCAAGTACCATGGCCTACATACTTGGTTTAGTTAGATTTGGGAATTTTTTTTCTGTATCTATTCAAGTAGCTACTGGTATCTTTGGAAATGGTCAATTGTGTTATACTTTTATTGAATAAAGCAAAGATACTTATTTCACAAAGTGAAGCCTTGTCACATCCAAAGTTCCAACACGATGTAAATTGATGCCCGTAAAAATTGGCTTTCCTGTATAAATACATTTTTCCTTCCGTTAAAGAGCAGTTCAGCAGCTGTGGTGCTGGGTCACCTCACGCTCACAGAAGTGGCTCATTTCGGCTCACATCTTTATCACCATCAATGTCAAGTAGAGCTTTTTCATATGCCGCATCCAGGCAGGTGATGCATTGGATAAAGCTATTTTGAAATCTATTCCTTCCTGCCTGTGCTCTTGTCTGACAGGGTGTGTATAAGCCGACCCTGCATTAGGTGCAGAGAGGGGACTGATTGTGAATCGAGCAGCGATGGAAAGACACTCAGGGTGAGAATTTATTATGCTTACACACAAGGTGGATGCTTTTTATGGCCGCCTCGAGTGGCAGACATGTGTAATGTCACAAAATTTACACCATCTATTTTGGAAAAGGACTTTTTTTTTTAACCAGCTGGAATACACCTGGTTTTTTGTTTTGTTTTTTACACATGGAACTCCTCATTGTCTTTGTTTGGTGTAAAACTAAGTTGTTTTCCAGAATAGCAAGCTTGTACTCGCTAACTTTGGCAGCTATCTGATTGTGATGATCATTTCATCAGGATTGATAACAGACATTTAAGACCAATTCTACTCCAGTGTTAATGATGTCTAGCAAGAGGGTGTGCTTGATGGAATCAGTTTTGACAGGGAAATCTTAACCCAACATGCTACGTCGGATGTATACTCTAAATTTACTGTGTTACATCTGTGTAACATCTCATGGCTGGTGAGTTCATTGTGGTTCAGGACTGGGTTACTCAAATAACCAAAATTTTGAGTTCTTGGGGTAAATTGACATTTAGCCTACCCTCAACATTTCCATTACTTGCATCACCTTGATCCAAAGAGCTGAAGATGTAGAGAATGGCTTTAACAGGCATAACCCGGACTAAAACTATAATTCCCAAATCTACTGCATGTGAGGCAAAGTTTTACACACATCACTTTTCTCACTGTGAGAAAAGGGATGTGCTCCCAAGACATCGGCCCAAGGTTAAGTTTTGGACAAGTAATCTGGGCATCACCAAACATATTTCTCTTCAGATCCCCCACCTTTCCACACGAGATTATGTTATTCTGTATCAGCGATAACAAATGAAGAAGCACCAGAGCGAAATTCTCAAAATCAGTCTAAATATGAGGAAGGCTTCACAGGCATTTAACTTTGGAGTAATTTAACAATTCCAGACATCAGCGCTGTTGATGTTGCTCGTCGTTCTTCTTTGTTAATCATTCACAAAAGCCCGCCTGAGTTAGGAAACCATGTTTGCCAGACTTATGGCATTGTCAAAGGAATTTGATTTGTGAGTGGTAGTGTGATGGTGTTTGCTATGAAAAGGTCTTTTTTGTTGTTGTTTGTTTGATTCAATTTATTGTTAATTTTTATTTCAATTATTTTTGAGAGGGAAAATTCTGAGATTAAAAGAGAAGCTTGTCAATGAGAACAAATTAAAGCTCCCCTGGCTTTAAAAGGAAGCAAAGTGTTTGTTTGTGGGATCCAATTTAAGAGTGAAACCAAGGTGCATTTTCTGCAAAGGAACAATAATTGGATTGATTCTGGCTTCCTTCGAGAGGACCCTGCTAATAGCAATCAATAGCGAAAGAAAACAAGTGGGGGAAAAATGTGTTGAATTTTTAGCAGCACATCTGTACCAGTTTGTCTCTTCTCACTACTGAAATTGAGCCAGCACATCTTCAGCCAGTATGATTGGTCAATTTGTTGTCGTCCACATCTACTCATCGGCATGTGGTTTAAAACGGTCTCGGTTGACCCTTCAGATGTACACCTCTGCAACGCCCACTGATTCTGCACCAGAGATACGTTATGTGCATAAATTCTGTCTTCCCAAACAGATGCTAGAGTCTTTAAATATCTTCATTTGTATTCATGTAAGTATTTCCAAAGGAATGGAAGTCAACCCTCCACCTCAGGGCAAAGAAATGACTCAATGCTGCTGCTGCTGCCGCTGCTACAGTAGGAGTTAAGCAGAAACATCAACAACCCCTCACAGGTGGTTTATGCCATTAGGACCACGGTGGTGTCAGTGTTTTGCTCTTTTTTTTAGATAGCTGTCAGTCAAAATAGTCCTCACAGCCTCCAAAACAGTACCATGGGAACAACTAAAGATGATGAAAAAGGCCTGTTTATTCTTGAAAGCATAATGCATTCAAAATCTGTGTGGAATTCAGGGCATTTTAAGAAAATGTTCCATAATTACTTTTTTAAGACTCAAGGAGACAGAAGAAGAAACAAACTTGTCACATAACCCAGTCCACATCGATCTTCTCTGTCTCAACAAACCCCTGATAAAAGTTTGCTTTTTGTTGGAGTTCTTAGAATTCCTCTCGGATCCTGCGATGGCTACAAGGAGACTTAATGAATCATTAAATTCTATCAAGTATTTCTGACCAATCAATGCCAAGGCTGGTGTCATTTTGGCCTTGCATTTTGTGGAGGTGTTGTGTTTATTTTTCAGTTTTTTGAGAAGGAAGGAAAAAAGAAAATCCCTGAAGCTGGCAAAGGGATCATCATGGGATCATGGGAGGAAGCCAGTGCATTTAGAGAACATGTACCATTTGCATTATTTACCTTAATAAGTATTACACACCATACAACTCCAGGAATGTTCCCTGACATAAGAATTCATCCTCCATACTGCTTTATCCATCTCACCCTGGAGCCAATTATAACCAGTCTATCACAGAGCAAAAAGAACTCAGCCCAAGAAACACACATTCACACAAAAACACCACAAGTGGACAAGGAAAACGTGCAAACTCTTGTGGTTTGGACTAATGTCCAAACTGTAGCACTACTAAGATTATCTGTGAGTGTAATGTCATCCATTTGAAGGGTGCAGAGTTCTTAAGATTCACAGATTATATAGTGTGTGTCTTTACTTATTCCGTAATCACTATGTATCTGTCGAATTCACTGTTTTCCTCTCTCACTCACTCACTCACACACACACGCACGCACGCACGCACGCACGCGCGCACGCACGCGCGCACACACACGCACACACACACACACACACACACACACACACACACACACACACAGCGCGCACGCACGCGCGCGCGCACACACACACACACACACACACGCACACGCACGGTAACTGTACTCCCATCATTAAAATGACGGTTTGCAGCATTGATGCTGACTGAACAATCTATGGTTGATTTCCACATTAGGACCCCCTCCCCCCTGCTCTGCCAACATTGTGAATGAATACAGAGATACATTAGTAGGCTGGGTTCATGGTGATTATGGAGGACAGTTTACTCTGTGCTTCTAAAATGCTCCTGGAGAGATTCATCTCTGTTGGGCCTCTGTGATGGGTTTGGCTCGGGATACACTTTCATGTGTCTGCGACAGTGATTACGAGGAGCTTCTCACGCCGGAAACCAACAGGCTGGAAGCACAAGCAAGCGTCAAGGCAGAAACTTCCATTAAGCAGATCACTCTGATACAGAATAAAAAGAAGTGGGGTTTCTTTTATTGACATTTTAATCTGGGAACCATTTAATATTCTTGCGATGCATTGGCAGTAAAAGCCTCCTCTCAACGTGATGTCCATCAAATAGGACCGCTGGTAAATAAAGCTAATTCCTCTGCCTGCTTGTTTCTCTGCTCTTTATTTACTCTCTATTTCTATTTCAATATTGCCAGCAAGCATACAAAATAGCAGGGACTAATTGGGATTGACATTTGCTTCACAAAAGGACACACATGCATTTATATAATGGTGATAATGCAGCAGTTCTGTTGAAACGTTAATTGATTAGGTTTCATTCACGAACCTTTTCTTTTTCAGCATTAAGTGAAGTTATCAGACAACTTTCTTTTATGCTCAATTTTCTCAAGTAAATTATCTTGCCTTGATGTCACATTTTATTAGCTACTTAGAAACAGATTGAGTTTGGCCCCACATGAATAAAAGCTGTTTCAAGGATTTGGGAAGGGGCGCTTGAGAGTCTGTCTGCAATTTGTCTTAATATGTGAGAAAACACAGTTAAATTGCAATTTCCTTCAAGCTTCCTCTGGTTCCTTGTATAGTTATAAAAGTGAGCTGATGAAAAAGGAAGTATATATCAGTTGTGACAAAAGATATGCTGCCATATGAGTAAATCAATACTTTTAAATGCTGAATTCTGGGTGTGAGTCTCTTGAAGCTGAGAGGACTGCGCCCTGTCCGACTGAACTCTGACACTGTTTGCATCAAGGACACCAGCGTCAGCTTGTTTCTTATATTCTTTGTAATTAATCATTTTAACTTAATATGTGAACTCTGACTTGTTAATGAATTATTCTCTCTCTCTGGATTAAGCCCATATAGAAACTGGCTCAACAATAAACCTTATCCAGAAAAACTGCACAGTTTCATTGAGTGAATATGTAGACAAGTCATTTTTGAATCCCAGTGTTTGTGTTTTTTGTGTGTTGGTGATAGCTGTGTAGGCGTGGCCAAAGATTGGTCACGAAACCTACCTAAAGGAGACTAAAGCCATAAAAACCTGTCAGACAACAAATGTTTAATCACAATAATGTGAACACAAATTAACAGGAAACTCTTTGGCTCTGACACACTTGTTGGTTGGGAAAAATCAGTTTTTCTTTATTATAGGTGAAATTTGCACAAGCATCAGTTACAACACGTTATGTACAGTTATTGTGGTTAAAATTTCTTTCAGATCTCCTGATTTTGGCAGAAAGCCTGTCCTGGACACTCTAACAGTTGTATTACTTTGAAGATTGCTTTAAATCACTCAACCCTTCTCCCAATGGCCTCGGTGAGATCTTTAGCTCATGGCATTATGATACTTCACGCTTCAACAGCAGAGAGAAGAGTAGAGCCGAAATGTCAGAGGTATATAAAAAAAAAAGAAAGCACTTCCACATGACGTCCGATAACCAGCCTTCAACTTCTCAGCCATTCATCCTACACTCTCTATCCAAGTTAAAGCCACAGTCATGGCTGGACCAGGGGTGTGAAAGTCATTTTAATTCTGGGGCCACATACAGCACCATTTCATCTTGAGTGTGCCAGAATACTAGTACAATAGTACATTATATTCAGATTATATGTGATGCCAATATTTTCACAAAACCCCCAAAATTAAGAAGGTAATTTACACAAGCTCATCATGAAAGTAAATTTCAATGAAACCTTCCAGTGCAAAATACAGTGAAATGTCTCAAAAATCTTTTCCTATGACTATTGCATTATGCATTTTTTTACAAACTAAAAGCATGGCCTTAAGTGTAGTTTGCTCATAATGAGATTTCGAGCATCACAGATATGTCAGTGTTCTGTGATGTCTGCTACTCTGAAGAAAACTTTTTCTTTTCTTTTCTTTTAAATTCTTACAAGTTACTTGATGGTTTGGTGGCCAGATTGGAGCTTCTTGCAGGCTGGTTTAGGCCCATGAGCCTTATGTTTCACACCCATGGACGAGAGTGTTGGCGAGGATACATTCTGAACAGATGGCCAAAAACAAAAAACAATCACATACTATATGTACTCATACTCATGCCGAGCTGACAAGCATATATGGTATATGCAGGATTGTTGGAGAAGGTTGGTATAACTTCATGTATGGCAATTTTATACGATGATTAAATAAATTATAAACCAAAATCAGTTAGGAGGGCACACATGGTGTCCACTCAGATAAGTCGCTCGCCTCGAGCTTTTCCACATGACGGCACATAAATAAGTAAGTACAGCTAGTAAACTCTCCCTTCTGTAATTGTGCAAGTCTGAGATCAAGAACAGCAAGAAACAAAGGAGGGGAAGTCAGAGCGGATTTAAACTGCAACAATAAACAAGCTGCACTGATCACAACTTTGTCGGAGAGATGCAAACATTCTGCCTGTGTCTTATCTCTGGCTTGTGTCTACAGAAAACCACCAGCTTCTGTTTGCACAAGCCTCACTGTGGGACCTGTTACAGATACTTTAAGCTCAGCCCTGGGACGACTCCGAGGCTGCTCTGAATAGGACTGTTGTTAGGCAGTGTGGAAATGGGCTGCCCACTTAATTCCACCTGCAGCGATATTGACAATGAGCTTTGCGTGTGTGTGTGTGTGTGTATACATATGTGCATGTGTGTGTCCAGTGGTGGAGGAGGTCAAAACCATATTGAGCTCCTGCAATATGACCAACTGTTTTTCCCTCTAGTGTAGGAGGGGTAATGGAGAATATAGAGTCCAATTCAATTTATGCCTGCATCACTGTAAAGTACTTGCTGAACCCCCACCTTTTTCCACGCATACACACACACACACACACACACACTTATCGAGCATCAGAAAAATAGCATTTTGTCCCTATTATAGCTTTGACAGCCTCCTCAGCCACAAAGTACAGTGCTATTGGCCTGTTCCCCAGTGTGTCCAAGCCAGTAATTGAAAATCAAGTCTTTGGCGAAGCGTGCCATAGGACTTCAGACTCCCATACCCTATATGTGCGCGCACGCACACATTCTCACTAATATGCAATTTTGCTTCATGACAAAGCCCCCTTCTCCCTGACAGCGCCCAAGCTGATGTATGTGACACTTCAGACTTCCAGCCAATTCTCGTCCCATCTCTCAAGAGACGAGAGTGGTGACGAGACACCGAGGGCTTGCACGGGGCTCTTCTCATCAACAAGTAATTCATGAGGCAATGTGAGTGACATGCTGTCAAGAGCTAATTGAGAGGTACTCAATATTGTCGACTGTGGATTATAATTCAGAACAGCACAATGTTTGCTTGGTCAGCAATTCATCAAGCACAGTGACAATAATGCACATGTTTTGTTTAAATTGCTCCATCTGTGTTTAGGAGTCCTGTTCAGAACATAGATCCATTGATGCAGTGCTGGACTTGGAAACATTTTTTTTTTTTTTACTCCGATTAATGTTCTGGTGAAAGATCACTTTTGCGACAAAACAATGATGGATAAATGTATTTCTGGGAGTGCCGGGATACCAACACTGACCTTCCTTTATTTCTTATTCTTTATACAAAGATGTTTTGAGATTACACGTCACTAAATTTTTCTCCTGGAGCCTCCTGCCCCCATTGTGTCTGCAGTGAGTAGATTTGTGTCTGTCACAAACAGGAAGTCCTCCAAAATGTTCAATAAAATTACTAACGTTTGTTGTTTGAGCTCCCCTAATAAATAATGAGTCACTCAAGTAGAGCAAAAATTCATCCAACATCTGCAGCATAGTGTTCCTGAAGACAAAACTGTGTTCTGATAGCAGCAGATTGTAGAACTGCCACTCCATCTTCTAACCACTGAAAACTGTATCAGCAGTATTGTTTTCGCAAAGTTCCGAAAGTGAGATTCAAAAGCACGAATCTTGCCGCATCATTGTGCACAGCAGTCACTTGTCTCAGCAAATTAATCAGCAAACCAATCTGTCCTGTCGTGTTTATATTGCTCCTATTCTGTGCTCTCTCTCTCTCTCTCTCTCACAGGGATGAAAAGCTATGAATCTCTGCTCCACTCACTCTCGACAACAACAGCAACAATCAGTCTCCTCCGTGACACTGCCTTTTAAAGTCTGCCTCTTTCACAACCTGTGAGACATCGCTCACACGGGATTACTAATTTTCTCCAGCAGCCGAAAGAGGCTCTGTCACTGCAGTTAACTGTGCATCACCCCGGGTGCTCCTCTCTTCTCCACCAAGCCTCCCAATGCTTCTCCACTCAAACAGCCACTGTAACTTCAGCTGTAAAGCCCAAAGCAGCTTGCCCTGCCTTCCCGTTGAAGGACGAGGATTCAACTAATTAAAGTCGAAATGAAGTGGGATCGTTTTACTGCATCTACCAGAGAATCCTTCCTTTTAACAAAGAAAAGCTGCTTCTGAAGTCAGGAAAGCCACTTGAAATACGAGCTTCTTGCCGTTTCTTATGTGTTGTCATGTGCAAGGTCGCTCCACACTCAAAATCTTGTTTGACATTAAAGAGCTGATGAAGTGCCATCATTGGGGGCCTGACATCATAAAAACATCACATTTAATGTTGACACTGGGCAGTCTTTCTTCTATCACAGGTTCTGGTTTCTGGTTTTCAATAATAACTGTAAAATATACAAAAGAGAGACAGTGTGGCACATTTTCTGGATGTTCTGTTTGCAGAAACAAAAGCAAAGAGTGCCTCTGAACCCTTTTGTGAGGGGAAAAAAAACTCTTTTTTTTTTTTTTTTACTTCCACTCAGGGTTTCTAATTAATATCAACCCCAGTGAATTTAACAAGCCTGCCACCCTGAATGCATGTGTGAGAATGGCTCTGCACACGCACACCCCTTTGTGTGAGACAGCTGACTGTGTAACTGCAGGAACAAATGACAATTCTTTTGTGGATTCGGCTCTGGAAAAACAAGAAATCCCACACAAGCACCCACAGATAAGATTTTAATAATGTGATCCAGTCTTTCACTTTTTCTCAAGACTTATGTGATCTTTTTGAATTTCTTCAGCAAAATCTGTCAAAAATAAAACAGCCTGTGCATATTCAAAGTGTGCATTATTAAAGGTGACAAGGTTGAGCAGAAATTCATAAAGCAAGACATAACACAAGAGCTTGTTGTCACACACACACACACACACACACACACACACACACACACACACACACACACACACACACACACACACACACACACACAC
The DNA here is from genome assembly GCF_963422515.1 of Blennius ocellaris. NCBI lineage: Eukaryota > Metazoa > Chordata > Actinopteri > Blenniiformes > Blenniidae > Blennius > Blennius ocellaris. Next base: position 7,007,930 of record NC_137656.1, read on the forward strand.
ACACACACACACACACACACACACACACACACACCAGGGACTTCAATGGTGCTGCGGTGGAGCTATATGCAGATGTCACAGGCTATCCTCGCAATTGTCAAAAAATACAGCAAGACAAATTGCTCAGAATAGTTGTCAGGCTTGTTTCAGGGGATTTGACACTAGTTTTCCTCTCATCGGTGCCACTGCAGTGCAGATTTTGAACACTGTTGTTGACTTTTGGTCAGCAGAATAATCCCATTTTACTTCAGGATGTTGACTGAATCATTCTTAGATCTGCAGAAAGACATCCACGATATCCACAAAACATGATTAAAAAAATTTCTACCATTCAGGACACAATGAGAAAATTGGAATTGCTGAGATAGAGCTTCTACATCCTTAATTTTCAATAAAAGCCAATGAATGAATGCTTAAAGACACAATGTGCCTATTCTGACCACATCAGCGTCACGGTTAGGGGATAAAGTCACTCTGGAAGATGGTCGTGGGCAATGAAAGTGATTTTAAAGTGGCATTGCCAGAAAAAATAAAAAGTAGGTGATCTTCTCACTCATTTTTTCCCCCTCTACTACAATCATGGGCTATTTCTTGCCAGTGCTTGGATCAGATTTCTCTGAGCGCTGTCCAAGGTGCTGACCGCGCTCAGTTTGAAGCAACTTCACCGTTGGAGCCTCACGATCCACCGCCAGCTGCACCAATCAACACTCGCTGTGTATACTCAAACCTTCGGCCGATCGTCTCACCTTCCACCTCGTCTTCAGGCAGGTTCACCGGTGCGCTGTAGGAGAGGATGTCAGGGATGGTGCAGATCCCCCTGTACATCAACGTGGAGGTGACCGGATGCATCGGCATGGCTGCGACCTTTGCTCGCCACCTGCACCCTCGTCATGCAGAAAACGTCTTCCAGAGAGGATCCCAACTTCCACCCCCCACCACCACGGCCACGGCCAAGGGAGCAGAAAAAAACGAGTCCGTGGGTGATTGTAGGGGGGATGAGGGGTGAGGCGGGTGGAATCTGCAGCGTGTCCGCCTCAAGTCTTCCCTTTTGGTCAGTGGACCAGGAGCAGGGGGGGAAATGTGGGGGTGTATCCTACCTCATTGCATCTTTAAATGAAGTGCTAAAAAAACAAAAACCCAAAAAGATACGATATAGGGAATAAAGGAATACTACCTGAAATCTCGAAAACGCGCACGCAAATGCATCAGCGACAGCTCGGACAGCCTACACATCTGAGCTGATGAGAGCTGCTTAAATCTTTCTGATGTGAGCTGACTGATCGGTACAGAATTAGAAGGATCCGCGTGTGTTGGTTTTTTTTGTTTTTGTTTGTTTGTTTGCTTGTTTGTTTGTTAGTTGGTTTTCTTCCTCTTTTTTTTAGTCCCGGGGATTGTCTTCCGCGAGAAGATTTCGCGCATCCACTTGTTGGATCCGTGCGCTCACTTGACGCACTCCCGTCCTCCAGCTCCAGCTCCAGCCAGCCCTCTGGTAATCCACAGAAACGATGTGTTGGGAGGAAATCTAAAGGACTAACGAGGTAACAAACGTTACACAGAAGAGCGCAGGTGAGCGCGCGTCCAAATCCTGGGATATTGAAATGGCTCGCTGGGTCTTAATTGGTAGTAGGCATGGGGGGCGCGTTACGATCCAAGGCAGGAAGCTCTCTGTGTGGATCAGATATGTATTCAGTCTCTCTCTCTCTCTCTCTCTCTCTCTCTCTCTCTCTCTCTCTCTCTCTCTCTCTCTCTCTCTCTCTCTCTCTCTCTCTCTCTCTCTCTCTCTCTCTCTCTCTCTCTCTCTCTCTCTCTCTCTCTCTCTCTCTCTCTCTCTCTCTCTCTCTCTCTCTCCCACATACAGTACATACACACTGTATATATAGGCAATCCCCTCAGCACAGCACACAGATATACACCCACCCTCAACCTTCTCCCTGTTTCTCGATTCAATTACTCCGTGGGCATTGCGCTTAAACCCACCAACTGTGACTGACGGATGTGGCCGCATGCAGGGGTGGAAGTAACTTACAAACGCAATTACCGACTATTATTGATATACTGAGTATTTCTTCTGTCGTTTATTTCGTGCTTGAGTACAATCACCGGACATTTATATTTAAAGTGAGGAATCTCTACGCCCACAATTTGAATAGATATAAAACATTTTCAGAGCGTTTTCAGAAAACGATTGCAATCTCATAACAGGGTAAATTCATTATTTATACATCATATATTTTGAACGTTACATTTAGTTGTAATTGTATAGATTTAAAGAAACAGTAGATATGCTTACTTGTGGATTTTGTGTTAATTCCCCACCAGATACTACTGCCTAAGGTTTACTGGCGAGTTCACTAACTCCTTATTTCCTTTGTGATGCTATTTTACAAAATTGAGAAATACTTAACTTTTATTTATTTTTTTCATTTTTCTTCTTTTGTTTTCAAGTCAGTTTTGAATGTTTTCCAGCTAGATGTTCCTCACAGGTGCAGAAAATGTTAATTTGTTATGGAGTGAAATGTATAAAGGAATTGTCACTTAAAAACAGCATTGTCATGCATTGCTTTACTCAAACCCATTGAGCCAGAGTGATTAGCACCATTGTGCTTTTACATACAGTCTGACCAACACTTCTTGAACTTTACAGCTTTTTCAGGGTCTTTCTCTGCATTTGTAATATGTTCAAGGTTAAATAAAGATTTTATTTGTATACAGGTTAGTTTGCTGTTAGCCTGATATCAACCTTTTGAGTAAGTGATGTAAATATTTCTGTTAAAAATAGTATGACTAATGATTGTGAAAATTATCAAGCTGAACACAATGCATAGTTATACCTCTGCCATTGTCCAATAACCAATAGGAAATTCACATTTCCTTTATAAGAATTAGGATGATGCTGGACTTAAGGGCTGAAGAAGATATTTGCTGGAGAGAGATGGATTAATCTGTACTTGTTTTCTGCAGTGTTCACTTCATCCTGTGTGGTGTGTAGCCTTGACCATCACATATTTCAATCATGAAAGACTATTACATTTACCATATGTGCAAATATAATAATCATTATCAATGATTACTAAACAGTAACATAAGTAAAGTAACACTCATTTTATCAGATATATGTTTAGGCTCAGTCTGTTGGTGGAAATGAGCAGTATTCAAAAAGAAATAAAATTCAATGTCATTTTCCCAACTGATACAGGTGTTCACATTAACATTGTTCCTGGAGGGCTGGGGTCTTTGTTTTTTAAGTGACGTCACTTCATAGCTGTCTCCATGACTGTATGGTAAAGTCCATTTTCCCTATGAGTGTCTCATTTTCAAACCACTTGGGTTTAGCTGTGTTAACCCCATGTGTTTTATCTAAATAAATCCCGCATTGAATTTGTTTTCCCCCATTTTGTGTGACAACACAAAAGCATATCCTGTTGCAATGACGCAGTCCTGGACCTCCTGCTGTTTGAGCTGCCTAGACTGATGTGACTGTATGGAAACTGAGCTTCAAGACATAGCAGGGGGATCTACTTTATTTTATGTGTGCGAGTGCATGTGTGCATGCAAGAGAGAGTGGAAGAGAGGAGGGGGAGAAACACAGTGGAAAGTCCCTGTAGCTTTCAGTCTCATCATCTCCTATTGTACGGTTTGCTGCACCACGATCTGCACTGAGCCACCCTTTGAAATCTTTCAAACGAACTGTTGTACATTTCAGCTTCTCAGCCCACATGGGTGGATGGCTCGTCCTCAGTAAGATGAAGTCAAGAGATGTTGAATGAGACCACTTGGATGTTCAATGACCATGAGCGGTCTGTCAGATAATACCTTGAAATTCATACCTTGTTTGAGAGAAGAGCAAGTCAGATTGGTCTCAGTAAAACCGTGCACCCATTTCATTTAGTTTTGAGATCAACTTAGTTTTGGTTGACTGCGTCTAGTTTTTGTTTATCTTTTACAACACAGTCAGGGTGTAGAAATGTATGGAGGGGGTGAAACTTTTGCACCTTTTGAAGCTAAAATGCCTGAATGTAAACAGCAATTATTTACTGAATATTTTCATATCATAGAAATCAATTCACTGACAAACAACCTTAGCTTACATTTGGACAATACTTCAGTATTTAAAGAAAAGACCAGCAGAACTCCAAACTGCCTTGTTGCATTTGGAGGAATAGTTTCTACTCCAAAAAAGACTCTCACAGTCAGGTTAGCATTGTGGCTTTCTGCAAGTATGGATGACAGGCTGGATATTAATATTTGACAACTGCTACAACTTATTAATTTTATTGATTCAGCTCATAAAACAGAATGTATTCTGCAGTCCAAACTGAGCAGGCCTTACACATAAACAAAAATACATCCATGTTTAATATGGTAACCATGACAGAGATGGTCGAGTAAGCCAAAGTTTTTTAAAGAAATGTTAGTATTAAATTTAATCCTGCTTCATAAACATTAATATTATGTTGAAAAATCAATCAGTGTCCTCGGCATCATCAATGACTGATGTATTGTCATCATTTAAAATGTTTATTCTCACAAATGTCACATCCAAATACATGTAATGTGACGATCCATGCTAAAATAAAGACCAAAGCCCCATTTATATGACAATGTTTTCAAGTGAAAATGGAAAAACTTTTTTTGCATTTTTGGTTTCCATTCATTTACATGACAATGGTTCTCTGAGCTGCTGAAAATGCAACCTTTTGTTTGCAAAAGATCAATTTTCTGCCATTTGTTTAGGGACATGCTGACTTTTTTCTAATCCACTTTGTTGACGCTAAACACTACAAAATGCAGTGTTGGTTAATCTTTGTATGTTGAGTATTTTTTGAAAATATTAATTCAAATTCATTCCAGACATGTCAACACAAACAAGATACATATGAATAATACATAAATGTATATTTTATAAAAATACATATACACGAAATTACAATAAGAGAGCAAAGAAAATAGAACGGTAATACCAAATACCTTGAATTGATGTCAACTGCATAGCTAACATAGATCACGAAATTCCAACTCCACAGTAAAGAAAGTACAGAAAGAAGACAGAGAAGAGAGTAGAGACTGCAGAAGAGTAGAGAAAGATAATTAAGAATCCTCGAAAGACCATTTTTCATCATAGATTTAAACGAGTCATCAGCAGGGTAGTTCTATCTTGTGAATTTCCAGCTGCACAGTCAGATACACAGGCAGAGAACCATAAATACAGAAAGAGGACATAGAGGAGAAAGCATAGACCACAGCAGAGACAAAAAAAAATGTCAATAACTCTTCCATACTGAGCTTTTTCCAAGTTGGCACTGTTAACATTTGAGAGACTCCACCTTCAACCTGGGTTTCTGTTGTGTTACATATAATTGTTTCAAAGCAGCAGATCTTTTCTTTAAAATATCAGTACTTATTTTAATCTAAATCCAGTTAGTTTTTCTGTGACATAACAAGCTCAGAACTGTCCCCCACTCACTCTGGATCAAATCCCATCAATGTGACGTCCAGGCACTTAATATTTATGGAAACCACTGCAGTGACGCAAAACAGCACCTACTGCTGTTTTGGCTTCATGGATTGAGGTGACTGTGCCCCGGGACATATCAGCAGGGGTTATTACATAGTTCCTGTGTAAGAGAGAGCGAGAGAGCGAGAGAGAGAGAGAGGGGAGTGAAAGATCATCATCTTTCTTTTTATTTTTGGCTAGTTAACAAGTCTAAAATTTCCATTTAGTCAACAGGAGCATCCCTACTTAAAGTAAGAACTGCTTGAAATTGTTATATCACTCCGACAATAACCGGTCACTGAGCATCATCATCCTCCAATTCCAATTGTGAAAAATATCCACTCTGGTGGCTGGCATTTTCAAATGTTCAACAGACCACTGGTCAGTGCAATAGTGTCAACAGTGTCCAACAAAGTGCTGGCTGGACACAAAAGGGCACCAGTGTCTTTGTAACCTCGGGTGACATGTGGCACCTTTTATTTCTACAAAAACCCTCCACCTAAGGCCTTCTCAACAGGAAGAAACTTTGAAGGTCAGACCACTTTCACATCCGATAGGACCAATGTTCAGACTGCAACGTGTCACCAGGCTCTTTTGTCACTAGAAATGCTTAATGATTAGCTCCCACAGGTCTGAGGGGTCTATAGAGCTTTCCGTTATTCACCTTGTATGCACATATGCGTTAGGAGATATGGCGTTAAGGATGCAGTCAGCTGATCCTGCTGTGCCTTCACACTCCGTTTGGTCGCCAAATGCTTCTGTAACCGAGGGTAAAAAAGATGTGTGAAGACAACCTATATATAACGTAAGGTTTTTTTGCACTTTAGCTGGTTATCCACCACATGCCACCATCAGTGAAGCAACTGATCTGGCCAAATCTTTTCTGCAGTATGAGAACAACCCCCGGCCACAGTTACAATAGAATAGGGAGTCCTACCACAGATGGTTTGGTCCCCCCTTGAGCCCTGATCCCAACATCTCTGAGGAGACAGACCAAAACTGTGGCGAAGCAATGGGAGGTCACAGTGATATATCGATATGTTTTTCCACTGTTGGTTGTTAAAATCCTTTTTCCAATGTGATGGCCTTGAGCAGTGATTCTCAAAACCCAAAAGGGGATTGTTCTCCTGTATATATTGGGTGCCTTTGATAAAAAATGTATGTCACACACACCGGTGGTGACAGTGCTTTATCATGTAGGTTGAGAACCGCCATTTCACATATCAGACCCACAAAGTTTGTTTACATATACTGGCTGAGCATGGTGAAACACAAGCACACTGTCAGCTACGGTATTTCATTATATTACAGGACGATAAAAAGGCCATTGTGTTTTGTGCAGTCAGGTGTTAGCTCGTAGATAGATGAACGCAGGGGAAACTGAAGCAGCATTCAGAACTACATGCAAGCAGAGATCAATTTTGTTTGATATTTGTGCATGAAGTCATGATTTGAGTTTCTTGAAAAAGGCTGAAGCTACTGAAGTGAAGAGTTCAGGGTTGGTGAGTATGTGATGCAAACAGATCGACTGAAGAAGAGGTAGGATTTAATAAGCTTTTTGTTCCTCCTACTTCTTTTCGAGTTAAGCTCCATTGCTTGTTCCGGTTTATTTATGTCCAAACTCAAACATTCATTCAATCACAATTAAAAGGTGGGTGACCGCTTGTCATTGAGGAGTGACGGTGGGACCCGAAGTCAGACCAGTTGAGAACCATTTGCCTCAATGTTCGAAAATGGAGGTTGTGTTTAGAGGTTTGAATTCAAAAGCTGACAGGTCACCACTGTGGATCCCTGAATAAGGCCCTTCACTTCTTCGAGTGTTTAATAGGTTAATTACAAGATGAGGTAAATGCAGAGGGAAAAATTCCTAAAGGAATCAATAAAATATTCTCTTCTGTATCATTTCTATTTCACCTTGATTGCTTAGTGTACATAATTTATTTATTTTTTTTTTTTTTTTAAAGCAGCACAGCGATGATGTGGTTAGTATTACAAGCCTGAATGTTTAGGATTGATTCTGTATCATCTCCCTTTCTATGTGAAATTTGTATTGTGGAACCATTGCTCAGCGAATTCCTGCCATTGTAGTTTCATACATACATTTATATTACCATTCTATTACTTAAACATGTCCAAATTAACTATGCAATTTTAAGAATGAATCAGCTAAAGTACAAGTGTTCTTTTTCCGGTCCCCAACATGCAAATCAGCTGGCGCAACTCAGCAGAACAGCGCAAGTGGTCTGAAGCTCAGTGATTGCACTCTGGATTCATGAGACCAATATTTCTCTCATTAGGTGCTGGATTTCACCAATCATCACTCAACAGCAGCCTGGGCCTGCTGCCGTCATCTCCTCATAAGCTGGTCTAGCCAAGACTGCAAGCTACAAAGAGGAGACAAGAAAGTATTTTTTGTCTGTAAAAATATTTTCGGTGTGTGATTTATTATTCACTATTGCAAGAGGTACAGTAAGTCGTTATGCTACAGAATGTAGCATTGGATTCATACGTGGATCATAGACTGTTGCTATTGTCTAATGCATGAATCCACTTATCCATTGTTGTAGAGGAACTAAAGAAGGACTACATTGAAATGTGATTAGCCTTTTTTTCCCCACAGATTAAGGATTTCAGTGTGGATTAGAGGTCTTTACCAAAACATGCCTGAAAAAGCGTAGCATCAAACCATGTTTTCAGATGTATTCTAGCTGGCATCCTGATTTTACAAACCAATAAGCTCAGTGTTTAGAGAAAATATTGGCATTACATGATATTTGAAAAATAGAATAGAATAAAATAGAATATAATAGAATATCCACTGCCAGCTGATGTGAGCATAGGCTAGTAGTGTCAACATATCTTTTTTGTGTTGTAAGCTCTAACCAATAAAAATGGCATCCCTGTCACTTTATTATTTATTACACAAATTCTCTAATGTTACCCTGAGTCAAATTACAACAGGATTGCACCTTCCACCCTTGATTCAGCTTGACAGATTCTAATCTCATCTTCCTGAGTTTGTTTGATGGCAATTTGGGGGGAAAAGCTGAAATCCTAACCCTGTTGTGTTCTCGCCTGCACATCCCATCTTCAGAAAGAGAAAGGCTCTTAACGAGGACAAAGAACAAGGCAAGAGCCCGGGTGACGCTCACAAGCTGCCTGATTGAATTCTTGCAGATTAAAGGGGGAAAAGGAGAGGAAGACAGCAATTTCATGTCAGGCTACCTGCCAGAGTTTATTGCTTCCAAGGATTTACCATATTTCAAAATAAATAACACCACCTGGGAAACCTATGACAAAAAAAAAAGAAGATATAAATGAGGGCGTGTGAAAAATGTGGTCATCTCTGGTAACATTTCACCTGACAGGAAGCTCTAGAGTCTATAAGATGAGGGTTTGTGGTGATACTGCCCCTGTGGTCAGATCCATCTGCTCCCACAAAACAAATAAAACCTTTTCAATTCGGACTATGTCCTTAGCTATTGACCAGCACAGAGAAAAAGTATTGGAGTGAATAATGGCCCATGCTGCAAGTCCATTGAGCTGCTCTCGCATTATAAGGATGAATCCAGAGGGAGGTGAAGGCTAAAGGGGATAGACGGAGGTAAAAACATGTCCTCACAGTTTGAGGGGGAAACAGAAGTAATCAGATTAGAAGTGAAAAGATATGGTCATTTAATAAACCTGTTAACATGTTCAAGCTTTGCTTCACAACTAGTTATTGTTATTAGGGGATGCAGTTGCAGGGTGAACGACAAGCAGGCTATTTCGGGAGGCTGAAATGCTGACAAAAGTCAGACATTACTGACTAAGCCCCACCATGGATCACTCCACCATCCCTCAGTCCCATTACACATCCACACATCCTCTGCTTGGAGACCTGGCATCATCCCTCTTTTCAGATTATGCCTCTCCACTCGACCAACTGCGGCTGGGCTGGCGCTACCATTCTTAAAAAGTTTCTGTGGGAAGAGGAGTTCCGGTCTGCGAGGGAATTATGGCTGTGCCAGTGGGCCATCGCTCTGAATCCGCCTCTGAACGAAGCTGCAGGATCAACATAAGCTCCACTGCAGGCCCAAACATGTATTCCTTGGGTGTTCTGGCTTGTGTTTATCTCCATGATGTGCCCTCCTCTCTTTCCTTCCCTCTTTGCGTTCTGCTGAACGGCCCCAAGCTGGACCCTGTCAATAGTTCTTCGGAGGATGTTGGTGTCTGTTTGAAGTGCTGCTTTGCTATTTGGGGAGCTTTCGCCCTGGGGAGTTGGGGGATTTGAAGGCAAAGAAAACCTCTTTATTTGTGGAAGAAATGAAATAGCAGCCCCTGGTGGCAAACAGATGTCGGCTGGTTCCTCCCTGTCGTAACATGCTCTGGACGTTCCAACAACCAATCATACAGGCCATTGCATGGGTGAGACTCAGGAAGTTTTTTTTGAGGTACTGTTGTGAGGGAAAGAACAAGTGAGCAGTCATCCAAAAGTGCAGAGTGGTACTATGTTTATGTGTAGTGACACACACCATTATCATGTATTTTCAATGCACTCTGTTTCTGTCTAATAACATGACAATAAAGAATAATTGGCACTCACTGCATATGAGTTAAGCTGTAAAGCTTAACTCATATGTCTACCTGTTGTTTGACATTACCACGTTCACCTGTGGTCATGAAATGTGAGTGATGGCCAAAAGAACAAGATTGCAGATAAAAGAGAATGAAATTAGTTTATATATGGAATAAATGCATTTGGGGGATCATGACACTGGGCTGAATTGATTGGTTCAGGTTATTTTTGGCAACTGACTTACAGAGATGAGTCACTCGTACTAAATGAGAAAATAAGTCCAAGACATTTCCCCACATTGATAACATTTGACCACCTTTAACTTTCAAAATCAGATGGACATTTTATTTATAAACCCTCACTGAACTAATGAGCACCTCAGAGCTGCACCAGTCTTAATTGCCAATGAGGCCAAGATATATGCAATAGTGTCCTGCAAGCGCTTTTACATTTAAAGATAACGTCATACATACATTATATCCCCCAAGCCACTGCTCATTAAAACCAGGAAATCTATGCTTGGGGCTGTTGCAGGGCTATCCCCCTGCTACTTTATGAAACTTAATGTTCCATTAAGAGTGCATCAATCACATTCTAAATCATCGGGGCGCCCATTAGCCTTCACAGAGCCACAGCACTGAGACCTCTCCTTGTGTAATCGCACTGAGGGGACTCAAGAGGCAACATCTTTGGAAAAAAAGCTATCGCACATTTACCCCCCCACGTTCCACACCAAGTGTCAGACTGACCGTGTTCCCATCAGTCCGGGCCATCTGAGCAGCAAGCAGCTAATCCAAGAAAGACTAAGGAACGTGAGCACACAAAAAAAAATTCACAATGGGTTTTTCAGAAAAACGCTGTATGAACTCCCCCCCCCCCCCCCAAAAAAAAAAAAAAAAAAATGTTAATACCATCTCCGGAACATCAAAGTTGGGGAAAGTGGGGTAAGAAAGCCTCATCATGTTTATCTCCTGAGCGAGCTGCCGACTGTTTACACACCTTTTCCTGCAGGAAGCATTGCGACACATCAAAAAAAAAACCCAAGTCTGTTTTCCCCTCTCATGACCCAGAAATGAAAGACAACACCAAAGGCAGTGGAAAGAGGAACCACGGGGGAATTTAGCTTTTTGAAAAAAAGTTAAGCAAACTCTAAGTTCTGTGAGAGCGAGGTGAAGTCTGATTTGATAACCCTGACAGTGGTAAAAGAGTTTTTTTTCTTAATATGCACAAGTGCTCCTGTGGGACTAACATGTCCCAGAGCAAATCTTTACACGTGACAACACGAGTTTCTCAGAGTGTGCTGCCGTCATGTGTCGACTATATTACATGCCTGGTTGTAGAGCCATATTCAATGCATAAAGAAAAAAATATTTCCAATAAAAAATTTACATTATTACTAACACCCATATGGACACCGTCCTGACCCGACAAATTATAGCTCCTTAAACTTTTCCAAAGTGTTGCAAGTATCAAGTCAACTATTGAATCACCTCCTCAGAACTCCCCTCTATATGGAAATGTTGAGGGAAAATGCAAACGTCTCACTGGTTAAAATCAATTATTCACAGTCTTCTCCAGGGATGTGCAGGGCCTGGCAGTTGCCTAAGATGATTCAAAGTGTGCATGAGTGTGTATGTGTGTGAGAGTGCTCAAGAGTGTGGAAGGTTGAAACTAAACCCTTTAACATAAGGGAAGAAGAGTGTATCAGGGTGAACCCTCCTGGCCACGACTGTCTACTTCGTGACTGAACCCCGCTGAGCAAATGGGCCTCTCAAACATATCTGCCAGAGCAGGATGGAAGAGGTTACGGTGTCTCTTCAGTGTCTTTCCTCTGCTGAGAAGTTGTGTTACATAAAGAATAGGCCCGGGCTGTTGCTGTGTGTCCTTTCGTCAGCCGACCGAGATCTCCTCAGTTTCCTCATCTGTAAAGCTCCAGCATGTCTGGGGAATTCAAACACATGCCGGACGTTGTGCAGTTTGAAGACCACTTAAGTAACACTGAAACTGGCAGAATTCATTCTTGTATATCATCAGTTGAAATGAGTTCACAACATTTCAGCAACAGAATACACTTTTAGGAAACGATCCTGAATATGACTTTTTTCCTACTTGTAGATATTCTTAGTGTCTAATAATGTGCACGTTACTGCAAATTAGTAACTGATCTGTAGTTGTTCCTCTACTAATTTCTACACATCAGTATGCATCTTTTATCCCACTTATCCTGTTCACGGTTGCTGGAACCGATACCAGCGTACTGCGGTACAAGACCTAGTGTTTACAGGTCGCCAGTTTGCCGCAGGGTAGACACATATAGACGAGGATAACATGCAAATGCCACACAGAAAGTATTTTCTCGCTGCGAGGCAAGAGCCACTGCACCAGCTGCTACTAATTTCTATCATAAAATTATATCATAAAAACACAATAGCAACCAACATGCCAAAGATATTGTTTTCAGTATTTCTGCCATTTCTGCCTAAACCGAGACCGTTTTCAAAACATTGCATTGTAAACATGTGTCTTTTCCAAAGGGAAAAAAAAAACACTAAAACAATTCCTTTTCTTGCATATAAATGGGGCCCAAAATCACAAATGACAAGCCTAAGTTACTTAATGTATTATTGTAAACACTGTTAAATTAAATTACTAACACTCTTACACAACAATCTCCTTTTAAACTTTTTAGAGCCAAAATCCTGTGACATTGAATAGTTTACCCAGTGACACTGGAGCTGTTTGGAATTAAGTAATTCAGAACTAGAGTTTTATGTCAATAGATGTGTTTGGAATGAAAATGAGACAAAGGGGAAGTAAATAAAAAAGGTTAAGGTATTAAAAACGATCTGTGTACAGAGCCTGCAGACACTGTCCTTGGGACTGTTTCCGTCTCGATTTGTTAGACACGTCCTTCAGACATCATTCAGGTTAATTACCCTGAACATCTGCCCTATACAATGACCGATATCACAACGAGGGACAAAACTCAGATAAATATACCAGGAATGCTTTTTATGATGTCAGTAAAGACACAGATTTATGCACCGTCTCACCTTCATGTGATCATTTCAAGTACAATAGTCCGTCCTCCATTTGTGGTGTTGAGGGACAATCATCCTGGATCCACCAGCTTAATCATTATCAATGACATAGATCATGAATCAACTTGTCTCGTAGTTTTTAGTCAGGAATGACATTTTCTAATAATTATTGCTAATTCATATATTTTAATAATTATTCATGAAATTGTTCAATGTGAAATTCATGAACTTCTTTTGAATCGTGCTCGGTGGAAGTTAAAATATGTTATGAACCAGTTTAAAGAACATGACGACTAAATAGCACTCTCTCAATAATGAGTGATTATACATTTCACGATTAGACAAAATGTAAGTTTAGGCAGAATGGAAGTTAAGCTCATGCTTTCATATTGTGGTGTGGTGAGTACATGTATGTGTGTCCAAAAACTGCGAGCATACTCTCATTTAAGAAGCTTTGAGGGTTCTTGAATGCAGGAAACCACACAAAACAATTATGTAGGCAGGTTTTTGATAACCTCACTCTCTCACACATAGTGCAGATCTGTCAACAGTCTAAATATTTACATTTCATCAACTAACAATGATTTTGCCACAACACATTAATTCAATTGTACAAAACTGTTATAACCCTAACCCAAAAAGTGTTACACGAATAAAAATGGTCTCATGCTCTTGTGATGGCAAGTAAAAACATTTGAACACATCAGTTTGAAGTCTTTCACTCTTTCCACATATTTTGATAACTCTACATATTTTGTTAACATTTTCTTTTTAGAATATTTTCCAAAAGAACAAAGAATGCTGTGGAAAGTAGTTTGCTTTCTTTTTTGTTTTTAATCAATTTGATGTTTCCAGTTGAACGTGTTCAAAATAAGCAATTGGCCAGAAACTCCCTCATTCTGTATCACAGTTTATATGTCTACTTTAACTACAGCTCAAAATACTTACATACCAAATGTATCATAATAATTGTAGACACTGTAATTATAAGTGTGTTTTTGCTGCTTGTGTCAATAAACATGGATGTTGTGACTGGAATACAAAACTTGACCTAATGTGGACTCAAACAAACCTCTATGTACAGATCATGATGATGCAACTGCTTGAAACGTCAAAACGACTGTGCTTGAAAACCAATCTGTGATGTGAATGGCCTCCCATGTGAGGCAAAAAAAGATGCACTTGTTTGTCTCTATTGTCCACCCTGCGGTTTGAACTTTCAATAGAAGAGAAGGCCGAAATCACTGCCGAGTCTTTCTCAAGTGTCATTGTTGTTGTGAACATGTAGAACGGAGATTTTAAACCAGGTTTAATGCAGCATTGCAGAACTGTGTTAAAAAGAAGGGGTAAAAGGTAAAAATAGATGAAAAATGTCAGAAAGAGTTTGATGTACGTAATCCAGTGACACTTAGGAGCAAAGTGATGACAGTTCACCCACTTGTTCCTTGTTCACGTTGTTGTCGTGATCCCAAGTGGCAGGTTTGGAGGCACATGTTTTCTTTTGAAGTGTGTTCTCTTCAGAAGGTATTTGAGGTAATCCGTGTACACCTGACACCGATTTAAATGTGAAGTACAATTAAATGCAATGTGTGAGACACATTCTGCGATACGGGAAAAAAAAAAAAAATTATGTACCATTTAAATAAAAACATGTAAGTGGGAGGGGTAGGCTGATTCGCACTTGTCAATGAAGGCAATTTATTTCTTACGGATCAACTGTTGATAGCAATAGCATTTGTTTTGAAAATACAGGAAACCTGGGATTCGCCGCTGTGTGGTTTTATTCCAAAAACAACCAACAGCACCCACTCGGGGCTCCACTTGCTAACTCCATAATTTTCAACATTTACACAATTTCCATGTAAATGTATAAATCTGAAACTTTTTGAAAACACATACATATGCATTTCCGTTGGAAACAGGGCTTCAACTGGAAGGTTGCAAGTTTGATTTTTCCCCTCCTGTCCACATGTTTAAGTGCCCTTGAGCAAGACAATAAACCCCAAATTGTTCCTAATGGATGTATTGGCAGCCGCCTCCATGGGTGTGTGTGTGTGTGTGTGTGTGTGTGTGTGTGTGTGTGTGTGTGTGTGTGTGTGTGTGTGTGTGTGTGTGTGTGTGTGTGTGTGTGTGTGTGTGTGTGTGTGTGTGTGTGTGTGTGTGTGTGTGTGTGTGTGTGTGTGTGTGAGAGAGAGAGAGAGATTATCAGTGTAAAGTGCTTTGGGGAGTGTTAAAGCAGTGGAAAATGGCTATATAAGTGCAATCCATTTATCACTTCAACACTGCGCCCCACAGCTACAGATGGCACTGCTCTGTTGGTTTGTATCCGAAAACTTCCAAGAGATGGACAGATGAAATAAATGCAGCTCACAGACAAACATCTTCATATATATCCATATGCATATTGAATGTCTACAATTTGAATAAAAGTTGTGAGCTACTGACCTTCAAATTAACAAATATCTTTGAGTTAATTGGACGATGAATTTACTTTTTCCGTAGGATTGTTTAGTAAATTAGGTATTGTACCTTCAGAGAATGATGGATCATGGGTCAGTTTGACGAATGAGAGTTGTGTTTGTATTGAGATGGGATGGAAACAGTAGGTCTTATTAGGTTAGTCAAGGATTAGAATGAGTCTGCTTCAATGTAGAATCAACATTTTAGTGTGCAATCTAAAGTCATTCATGCAGAAAAAAACCCTCAGCAAAGTTAATACAGGGCCAAAAAGAGCTATAGATGTGAACTCATGTTGGATTATGAAGTATTCACCCTCACATTCTCTGTATTCACTTTAAAGTGGAAAGCACTGTCTTTCCGTTTGCTGTTGTTTTCCAGTTAGCTGAGAGTGCTTCGTTTACAAAGTCCTTGTCAGCTTTGCCAGCCTATAGTCTCAGTTGGCTCGTCTTGCTGTCTTGCTCTCATTCAGAATCACATAATGTGTCTATTTACAGTGAGTCTGAGGTTGATCGCCGCAGTCAATAAGGCCTGACAGGCTCACACACTTTCAATGGTGTTTGTTGGCTGTCAGCAGCTGCTCTGCACTTCACCACACAAGGCTTCCTCCTGAATACTAAACAGGGGATGCTCCATCTTCAGTCTCGCTGTGTCGACTTCCAAATGGTACATCCGTACATTGCTGTGTGACCCAACAACAGAGCAGAAGAAAAGCATCATTCTTGAACATCTGTACTTGCTCTGTGATTTAGAGCCACCAAACCGTGACAAAGGAGCTTTGGAGGAATACTAGGTGGTTGGTTCTTGTTTTGTACTATTTGCATGCTGTCCAGAAGCTTGTGTCCATCCTCATTAAAAGCAGATTCTCATATTGACAATAATAGTAAATATGTGTAATTTTGAACATTTTTGTAATTACATTGTCAATTTTAACTTGTTAAAAATAATTGAAAGTAATACATGTGGCTACGAGAAATTTACATTTCATCCCAAATTATATGAAAGAGGGAGCAGTTTTTGGCCGACAATATGCCACTTTGTGCATCTGCAATATGAACTGCAATTCTTGTGTTAGCACATGTATAAATATAACTAAATATAAATGTGTAAATACTGCTTGAAAATGTAAATGAAACACATACCTCATTTAATCTACTTCACAGTCAGAAAGCCATGGGTAATAATCTCAGCAGCTAATTGTCATGAGGATACTCGTACTAACAGAATCTATTTTTAGCCTCATTAATCAGCTTTGCTGGATCAAACTTGTAATGATTGACAGGTACGCCAGTGAGAGCACTTGAAGGTTGGCGGGGTTTTTGTCCCATCAGAGGTGAAGTCATAGTGTAACAGCTGTTTTCACAGATATCGTCGGTGTGAATGGAAGAAGGCAAACCAGAGGAAACACCTTGATGGGCAGATGGGAGTGGCACCCAGAGTTCCCACATGACTTTCCAGGAGACGCTGAATTTCCAAGCACGCTGCAAATGGACAGACTTCAAGCAAAGCTGTAACTCAATGGATCCAGTCAATGAGCCCTGTCTATCAACATCTTTTCACAATAGCTAGGTAACGGCCCGTAGTCGATGCTCCCCCACCGTGAAAGACTCCATTTCCCCTGTGACACTGTCATTATGTTTTTGTAGCCAAGTACCAACACAGACGGACTCAGAGCTGTTTCCTCTTCCACTGCTTCCACGACACTCAATCTGTGCTGGATAGTAAGAAGTTATGTAACTGACACATTTGACACAATTAAAAGCTCTGCTGTCAAGTCGTTACATGACATTCAAAAATCTGTCTGACAGTGACAGCACTGTGAGGACCGTTTTATAGATTATTCAGTCACAGTAAAATAGATTATCAGCAGTAAAAGCATAGAGATGGAGAATCAATCATCTTTTTAGTCATCAAAATGGGTTTACGATCATGACTTGACCTGATAAGATATTAAAACAAATACATATTTCCACATACCGTACTCCAAAGCCGATTGGATGCAAGAAGACCAGTCATATGAAATTTGACGTTAAATAAGATGGTCTACAATTATGTTAACAACTGCATCTTACAACAGATGCTAAGTTCTTGGCAGGCCCAAACACGTCATTAATTTTGGCCAAGTTACACTTTACAAGTTGATGTACTGAGTTCCCTTTTCAGGCTTTGTTGCATAATCACACTAAACTATTCTAATATAGATTTTTTTTAAATTGTACAATTATTATTTAGATGTTCAGCATTTCTGATTAAAATAGCACAGCGTTGAGAAGCGGGTTACCGTAAATGATGATGTGTACCAATCACAGCTCTTGTGGTCTGTGTCGCTTCGACGTGTAGCTTTTCACAATTTTTGGAGGTGCGTGCCTCTACATAGATTTCATGTGGTACAATAAAGTAGGTCTGAGAGAAATTAGGGTGGGGCTGACACAATCAGCACAGAGAGGGGAATACACAGCACAGCTGACAACAATCAAGGGTAATCCAAGGTGCTTGAAATCAAGGCTGGAGTAAACACAAAAGACAAAGGCCACGTTTACCGTACCGGGCATTTGAAAAAATTGTGATATTTCTCTGCATTTGGGTTGTGCATTTACACATAGACGCAGCTATGAATCACCAGAAATTATGATTCTTGAAAACTCTTTTCATAAGGCAAACAGGTATTTACTTCACATTTTTGACATTGTGTTTTTGCCAGGATTCTGACTGGTTCTTGCCCCCTGCAGGTTTGGCATGCTCATAGTAGCTCTGAACCAGGTGTATATGCAGTATATTTTTATAGATTTATTTTTAAAGTAGAGGGTGAAATATCCATTTTTGTAAAAACCTGAGTAGGTGTAAACGTGGCCAAAGAGAGAAAAGGTGCGCATAAAAATACACCACAGACATGCATCATGGAAGACGACATGAAATTGAAGATACATCAACCACAACATGTGACATAACAACACAGGAAACGTGCAAACACATACCATGAACCAAGAACATATGAGGAAAAAAAACATCTGAAACTTAAACAATGGCCATACCATCAACACTGACATGGGAAGATCTGGACTCTAAAGAAAGACAAACCTACTGAAAATCAGGGCCATTTGAAAAAAAAAAGCTTTTAACTCACAGCATGTAAGAGATTCAGTGACGACTTTTGAGACATGTTTGTATTTGTCGAGTACACACTCATATATAAATACAGTGCAGCAGCCTGTCATTTGGAGAGCCGGATTAAGAGACTGCAGGGCAGAAGAAGAGTCCTCATGACCACCTTATCTTGAGCCGCTTTCCAGCAGCCACGATGAGCTGGAAAGATAGCTGAGCAGGAACAGAGCCAGTGTGAGCAAGGTCAGCAAAAGACCAGCCGACAGTTCTATCTCCCACAGACAAGCACAGAGATCTGGGATGCAAATCTGCATTTTGGAAGAGGGGATAAAACGATCTTATTTTTTGCTTTACAGTTGTTTATTTTCTGACCAATAAAGGTGCTGCACATGGTGCACTCTCCACCAAGGCGTCACAAACAATAGCGACCTGCTTTTCTTATTGAAATACCAACAAATGCACTCAAATCACAGAAATGTTAATGCACAGCAGATACTTTCCTCGCTCTACATTACACTGATACCAGAGCTTTGATTGTACCCAGTGAACCACAAATATGACTTAGTATGCATACAAATATGCTGTGCAGGTTACTTAAAGGTGATCATAAAATGAGTCATAAACTATTAAAGTAATCTGAGTGTTAGGCACCAAGAAAGATTTATATATACAGTATATATATATAAATCACTCTTCCTGGTGTCTGATGTTCAGTATTTGCATTTCTGAAGGAGGTGACTTTAAGCGTCAATCAAAGCTTTGCTGGGGAAAAAAAAGAGTTTCTGCTTCACTCTTGGTGTGAGTTTGCTCAAACCCCCTTCCTCCTCCCCCTCCCGCCGCCTGGCTGTGTTATCCTGTCAAACAGTGAATGGACAGGCAGGAGCTAATGTATTACTGCCTGTCAGGGAATATCAAACTGTATGCCTTGCAGGAGGGTGAGGAGCCTTCATTAGAGTGTAAAAAAGCACCCCACATCCCCACATCACCTTCTGAAAATGGGCAGTTCTCTCCATCCCTGAGCAAAGATTACAGTTTGCTGAGGGATTCAGGTAACTGATAAGCCTTAATATTTAAAGCAGGTGGCTCGGAAGTTTTATATTTAGGCAAAACTTCTAATTAAAGATGAGTGATGAAGGGGATTACAAATATATATACAGTTGGGACGCGACCCATATGCCATAATCAACTTATTGGGATGTCAAAGGACAAAATCAGATCAAAGAGTTGAAAATGTTTATAAAGGTTTTGCAGGGATAAAGACTCCTGTGATTAGGCTCAGTCAGTCTCAGTCATCTCTGTTAAGCGAGAGAGACTCATGAAGCGACGATAGAGAGCGTGATTCCTCTCAGTCTAGACACTGTTGATGAATTATAGTTTAAAAGTGCAGAGAACAGACAGAAGACTTGGCTGACACCAAAAGACTTATGAGACTTTCAAAGGCATCACTATTCTTACAGACCTTTATCCTTTAAACACCCGTTTTTACAGTTCTTCACATTCTGTCCCTCTTTGCAGATGCAGATTATATCTTCAGGTACAGTGTAACGATCCTGCGACTGTTTCAGGCTTTGTCAGTGACTACCCTTTTGTGACTTTTTGGGGGAGGGGTTTACTACCCACAAGCTGATCCTATCCAGATTTTCATGATATAAAAATAAATGTCATGCACTTATTTTTAACAAGCAAGTAAGAGTCATAGAACATACGCAGTTTAATGACATAGGATAATAATCATTAAAAGGCGGAATGCAATGTGGCGTGAGTCAATCAAAACTCAAATGAGAAGATGCACAGTGGCGTTGTGGTTAACTTATATTGCATCTACCAGTGTCAGTTTGTCATGTACTTGTCGACACAGAAGTGGCGTTCTTGTGAAAAAGTTGCAAAACAAACATAAAAGGATACAAAAAGACACACAAAAGGTGGGTGCGGGTACGAAGGCAGCCAACTTCACGGTGTTCAGTGAGTGTGTCTATTGTCATCTGTAAATCCCAGTAGTGTTTCTTCAGCGTATGTCCTGAAAGATACGAGATTTGGCCTCTGTGGGATTATGTGCAACAATGAGCCTTGGCTATCCATGACCCAGTGGTCAGTTTAACAATTGGTTCCTCCATTTCTTACAGATTCTAAACACTGAGATCAGCAGTGTTGAAGATTGTTTCCAGTATCTGAGCTGTCAGATTAAGTAGGTATCCAACACATTATCTTTGATAATAAAAGAATTATTCCTGCCTAATATATCCCTTCCACCAACATAGGGACATGAGTGTTATTTACCTCAGTATTCATAATAACCAAAAATATGCCCCCTCAGGATTAACCACCCTTAATCTAATTGATGAAGTTTTGTTTCTTAATCAAAGTTACAAAAAAGTTAGCTTGTGATTGACTCGACTTTTCATGCACCTCTCTTGTAATGATTGGGATACTTATGTATAGCCATTTAAAATGTATCCCCAGGGTGTTCTGTAGTTAATAATATGTAACTTGTGGCAAAGGCAGAGTGCCAATGTTTACATAATGCCAACACTCAGCAGTCAAGTCAATTCTATCTTTGACATGTCACCTGACAGCGATGGTTAGGAAAGGCGGGTTGAGCCAGCCATGCTTAAGTGATCTTGATTGATTTGGTTGGAGTTTCCAGTCAAAGTTTCAGTTCCACTGTCAGTTCCAGCATCAGTGCACTCACAAGGCAGGGCTGTCAATCACAGTTTGAGGCAATGTTTCCCTTAAGTTTGGTGCTGCAAATCAATAAAACATCAGTGACTGCCATCGTGGGAAAAAATGAAGCCCTTGTGAAGACGTGAGTGAGACAGAGGCGGAAATCATTGACGTGGTGTCGTTAGGGGAGTACTGACAGTGATGATTTTGACATGTTGGAAGGGGCATATCGGCTTTCTGATATCAGAGAAAGCTCTGGATGATGCTGGAAAGTTAGAATGAAATTGGATGCCAAGAAAGTAACAAGAATAGGAAGTGATACACAAAGCTTTGACCTACATAATGCAAGAAAAAGAACTTTGCACATATGTAACAATGATTTCAAACTCAGATTCACATTATTCTGACATATAGGTGTTCGGTGCTTCTGTAAAGCGTACTGAAAAAGAGTAGTAAAAGTAAAAGTTAGCCATGAAGATGTTTTAAACCAAACAAATTACAACTTTGGAGGAGTCCAGCGCCCACCTTGACTATGTCTGAATAAATGCCCAGTATATGGATACCGCCCTCATACTGGAAGTACAAAGACCGGATAGCCCACAGCAGCGGTTCCAGTGCCCCATCTTTTTGGGAGATTTTTGGATTATTCAATGGGGATTTCTTAATTTGGGTAATCATTTGGGGAATATTTTGTTGCTGCCACATCAATGCTTCAAATCAAAAGCCTGACCTCTGTTATTGATAACTGTCCCAGCTGTATGACTGCACCATGTCACAATTTCAATACATTGCTTGTTTCTGATTCTTGAGACAAATTTGCAGTAAAGAATGTTTTTGGGAGTCACAGGCCTTGTTGTGTGAAGTCACATACTGCAGGATGTTCAGGTAGATAGCAGTGGAAAACACCGTTGATATGTTGCTGTCTGAGTCGCATTATATCCAAATGAGGTTGCTTTGGTATTATGAACATGAATTAGTAAAAGATTACTTATCCATATTGAATCTGACTAAATTATGTATCACCCTCCCATGAAGTAGTCCACTGGCACCTCATTAAGTCTGTTATACGAAAAAAAACAAAAAACTATGAGATATTTAGTAACTTCCCCAATGAGGAGATAAAAGACTCAAAAGCACGAGGAGAGAACTGGATTTTTCCTGAAAAACGCTTCAAACACCTCAAACACGTGTACATGTATTTATAATCCAATGAGGCAAGCATGCCAACCATTCACTACTATGTAATAAGTTACATCAAGCATACATTTGTTGAAAATGTGCTGCATATATGATTAAGCAATCCACACAATAAACTTTCTCACAAGAATTGATCATGATGACTAACTTTACTCTACCTGTGATCGTCTTTGGTCATTATGATGTCAAGGTTTTCAAAGAAGAGGTTTTCAAAAAGGGGAACTAATACAAATGTCCACTGGAATAACTTGGATGGTTGATTATGATGCAGTTGACGGACTGTTGATATTGGCATTGGTGTCTGTTGACAACAAATGTTTATGCTCTGCTTTTATTACCTTGCACATGTTTAAAATATATAATTTCAATAGCTTAGTTTATACAGCACAAAACAAGATATTCTTTTCCCATATATGACACCATTTATACACTGTATATT
Source organism: Blennius ocellaris (assembly GCF_963422515.1). NCBI lineage: Eukaryota > Metazoa > Chordata > Actinopteri > Blenniiformes > Blenniidae > Blennius > Blennius ocellaris. Next base: position 7,030,879 of record NC_137656.1, read on the forward strand.
GGGTCATTATTTTATCATCAATTTGAAGGTCTTTGGCCTGTAAAACATTGAAGACCCACCATGCATCCTGAATTAAATCATTATTCTTTGTGGCTTAGGGACCAATATTTTTTACAGATATGTTATGATTCTGTCAATATTGAAAAACATACCACTGAAGAAAGACAATTCAACAATTAATGTAATTTTTACAATTTTCCAGATGAAGGTTCGGCTCACCATTCATGTCTCATTGTGTGGATGAATTAAAGAAAAACATTTTTGCAGAATGAATTTTTGATATTCTTTTTTATGAATACGCAGAGCAGAGAGTAATGTTAGACAGGGGAGAAAATCCATTTTCATCATATTTTTAGGAACATGGTGCATCAGGCGATGAATGACAAACGGACATCTGTAAAAACATTCAAGATAAAACCAAATGGATGCCACAATGGCCCAATTTATTGCAAATAAATCCATCTGAGGTGGAGATTTGCACTTTAGGGCAGGACAAAAAACTCATTTTGAGAAAACAGTCTCTGAAGATGTATTGTTCAACATTTTAAATTAAAGATTGAGTCGGAAATCTCTGCATCTGCAGCACTCACACATACAAAATCTTTCCGTTTTCTTTTCTGTCGCCACAGGTTACATTTGAGATGATATATTTTTCCTTCTTAAATATGAATTCAAATGTGCAGACTGAGGAAGAGTATTAAAAGTAACATCTGATTCTACATTGACATTGAGTGTGCTAAAGGTTTTTCCTATCTGTGCTAAAAGAGGAGAAGATACAAAAAAAACAACCTTGATATCTCAAATACATTAGAATTATATTAGCACTACCTCTGCAAGCTTAGGAATCGTGTTTATTACTTTAAGTATTTTATTGTTTTCGCCAGGAAACATGCATTTTGCATAGGCTTCATTCTGATACAATTCTGCAAAGGATGTCTGGCAATGTCTTCATTCACAATCATAGAAATTCACCAGGTCTCTGGACTGCATAACAAAGCTGTGGAGTTGTCTCCAATGTTTGGAGCAAATGCATCATAACAATGTTTCCCAATCCATGTTCCAAGTGCACCTCAAACCAATTAATGTGTGATTACAGGGCTGATCCTGGCCAAATGGAAGCCCAAAGCCAAACCAAATGATGAAACCCCATCAGACTTTTTCTTCCAACCTCTCTTGCTTGTTTATATAACAACCCCCTCTCCTGCACTGATGTCTTAATGTTGATTGGTCAGATGTGAACTGTAAATCGTCTAAAGGAGGGGTTTGTGGTTGATGGTGGGCATCCTGTCTCACCAAAATATAAAATATAGCCAGAGAGCAGGACTGTACTTTAATAGACCGAAATATCTTCAAGTACTTGGTTGTTTGAAAATATGATGTTGAAACACTATAGCAGCTCACGGGACACTATCACTTTTTCAATCAAGCCAAACAGGTACAACGATAAGTCAAATTTAAGACTGCAACTGAAATGGTCTTGTAGTATTTCAGTACTAATGTTTTGTTTTTTTTAGTTTTTCTTTAGCTTTTCATAATTATTCAGCAATTATTATAGTAGCACCAACTTGTGGCTTGGGCATGTTAATGACATCGTATTTACCTTTCCTCCCATTTCTGGGTAAACGGACATCAAAACATTGCAGTCGAAATTCAAAACCTTTCTGAAACAAAAACGCAAAAAATGATTCACATCAAATGATGTTGTGTAAATATGGCCTTGATCAATGTTTTGGTCAACTTTTAGATGTCAGTAAGGTTTTTGTCCACCTTTGATTTAATGAAAGATACTACAAAGCTGTCTCCTGACTTCTGTGACATTCATTTGAGCCTTTTGTTCTTTTTATTATAAGTTGAAAAAAACAGCACAAAGACTGAATACTTACCAAGCAGAACAACACGCTAGAGATGGAAATTAATAAACAGGTTGAGCTTATCCCATCTGACAATCAAAGAAGGAATTTCCAAAGAGACAATCATTCACATTTATGGTTGATTTTTCAACCCCATTGAGCAAATACTAGTCTTCACATGTCCACAAGGAGGATATGCAACAACCACAGTAAGAGGGCCCAAGCAGTATCTTTCTTTGAACCCTTTTCAATGACTTTTCAATGGTAGCTTTGTAGCACCGACAACATTTGGCCTGAAATTAACAAACATTAAAGCTCTCCTATTAGACAGACCATGTCTGACTTGAACCATACTGAAGTCAGACTACAACTTTCAAAGTCAGAAAATGGGATTATCCAAGGAGCACATGAATGCAGCATGAAAGCAACAACTGGACGTTTGACTGATCAAGGGACCACAGCCTCGAAGCTTACTTTGCAGTCATCTGGGAGAAAGAACTGAACATGTGTTCAATCATTTCCTCAATGACCCTGGCAGAATACAGTTACCAAATAGCAGGTAAGCAGGAGGTATGCTTCTATGTGCCATGGAAAATAATTTGTCACCAAAGATAATTTACAGGTTTTGGGGTTTTTTTTTTCACTCTTTAGTCACTCTGGTATGTTTCAGATCATCAAACAAATTTCAACATTGGACAAAGAACACCTGATTAAATAAGGAAAAGCCGTTATTAAATGATGGTTTCATTTGTTAAGAGAAAAACAGTAACCAAACTAACCTGGACCGACATGAAAAGGTTATTTCTTTCACCTAAATTTCGAGGTGGACTTGCTGATCTGCTGCATAACCCAAGGTATTTCAGGTGAAGGTCACACATTTGACGACTTGACCTTCTCTTAATGGATTTTCTCGTAGGGAATAGTAGTATTGGATTAATGCTTCCAGCGATCACGGTAAGTTGAACAAGTCCTGAAGCAGCAAAGCAGCCCAAGACCTTCACACTGCCACCAACATGATCAGTGGTATGGTTAGGGTTAAAAGTTTTTTGGCGACTGTGGGGTTTTTTTGTTGTTGTTGTTTTTTTGGTGAGCAGTAGTTTGGCCTTAGACGTCAGTTCAATTCATTTCAAAATACTTTATTTATCCCCGAGTAGCAATTTAAAAACCTTTTAAAACCTTTCAAGTGAATGCCATTTTTTTCCCCAGTCTTTTTTGTTCTATTATTGTCAAACCATGAACCTGAACCGTTGTTCTCTGGATGAGTCATTCATGTGCTCTCAGAGTAATTTTGGTAGGCTGGCCACTCCTGAAGAGCTTCACATCTGTTCTATGTTTTCTCAGTTTGTGGGTAATGGTTCTTACCGGGGCTTGCTGGAGTCTCAAACCTTCAAAAATGGCTTTATAACCCTTTCGAGACTAGCATATCAATGACTTTGTTCTTCATATGAATATCTTCAGATCAGGACACGAGATGTTGATTTTTGAGATCTTTTAGCCTAATTCAGGTTGCTGCTGTTGCTTCTATTTAAATGGCTCTCTACTGTTTCTGTTTTTCTTACAAAAAATGATCAGAGGCAATTGCTTTTTTTTTTTATAGAGCCAGGTTGGTTTGGGGAGCTTTTTCCCTTTAAGCCAGTATTTCTGTCTGATAATAAAATGTGTCAGATTATCTGAAACATGTTCGTGTGACAAAAAACTGAAGAATTATCAAAGTGGAAAATGTTCTTTCACAGCACTACAAATGTTTCCACCCTTGGACTATTACTTATATCTGCTCAGAAGAGGTTGTTTTTTTTAAGATCAGATCATAAAAACTGCAACGTTCTAACTCTCTGCCAGTTGGATCTGTATAAGCTTGGTAACTAATGGAGGAATAAACACCCTGCTCTAATTCTGATCTTCAGTGATTCTGACACAGTGAGTTTGATTGTGTGTACATGATAGCTAGAGGGAAGAGGAAACAGGATACAGGGAGGGTAGATGCCATGATGACCTTTTTCAGATGTTAGAAGGTTATCTCGTGAAATCATATCTGATAGCTCCACAACTGACCCACAGACCAACATCTGTCCGAGAGATAAAACCCCGTCAGGAAGCCAACGTCCCTCCTGTCACAAATAATCTCCTGCCACAAGATTTGATGCGCTTTATTTCTTCTCTTAATAATACCTGATCAGGGTGAAATGTTTCCGTGCAGTGTGTACAGCAGCAACCTTGGCTGAGAGCCTTCATTACATTAACACAACTCTTTTTCTCCACCGGATCGTTCGCCAGCTGGATCCCGTCCACAAGCGAAAAAGACACCACTTCCAAGCTCATTATGATTGGACAGCTGTTCCAGTGGGAAGTTTCCAAAATCAACAATCACTTCCTGGACAGCATGTGACAGCCACTGCTGTGACTCGTAACAGTGGCAGAGCCACTCTGGCACCACATGCATGTATTCTTAACATATCTCAATTTCGCACATAGCTGTTGTGGCGGACTAAAATCTCACAGATAGGAGGGGGTGTTCTTTAAAGCAAATTTGAACTGATGAACTCCTCAATTAAGGATTCTGGAAACTGGAGCACTGTTCGTTTCTTTACTTCTTTTCATTTATTCCATGGGGCCAACTATGCAGAATTGAATGCACTTGACCACCTTTCTCACCAAATGGCACACGTTGCATCCCTCTGAGAGTTTGCAGCCTCATGTTTATTCTATCTCACTCCTGCTGTGGCATGTCATGAATCAAACCATACCTTGACAAACTAAACCTCATTAGGGTTGTATTTGTTGTGTGGTTGGCCGAGAGAGAGTGTGGCAGGTTGCAGAGGGATGAGAAGGTGAGGGGTAGAAGGAAAAGTTGCTTCCTGGCAGGTGTTCGCCCTCCTCGTGTGTCCAGGAAGCCAGCAATGACCTCACAGATGATGGCCAGCTGGTGTGCCCTCTGTGGGGAAATGTGGTGGCAAACTGTGCATGAGGATTTCCACCTCCAGTTTGACTTGAGTCATAGCTCAACCAAATCAACTCATATACAGGTGCACAGAACAGCAATCGTTGTGAAAGTTAGTCAGATTTAGTACTTGATTAACGTTAAAAGTCACTACTTTGAAATTAGTGGAGTTACTCAGTAAGTAGTTCATAGTAGAAGTAACTTATCCTTTAGTTTTATTACAATTTCAGTTATGATGACATGATGACAGCATATGATATCATGATCATCACATCAGCTGAGCTGTCGGTCTCATCAAATGTAAAGAGAAAAAGTCTCCCATTTTCCTCCAACAGTCCAAACACATGCATGTGAGGTCAATTGCCCCTCGGTGTTATAAATGTGAGTGTGTGGTTGTTTGCTTGTCGATATGTGTTTGTCCTGTGATGGACTGGTGGCCTGTCCGTGTTGTATGCAGCCTTTACCCAGGGTGAAGCTGGGATCTGATAAGGCAGCAATGTATTATGGATGGGTTATGTTTAATTTTCAATAACTGATTTTGATATTGGCTTGAATTGACATGGATGTCACTGTTCTCAAGTACTATTGTAGCAAAATGAATGGATATGATTCTACTTTTTGATGGTGGTTGCCTGAAGTTTCACCGATTGTTTCATCTTTTGTTTGGATGGGTTCACTTTCTGATGTTCTTGAAGAAAAGAAAATAACAGTTGGTGGCGGAAAAAGGTCTGATTGCGATTTGCTTTCAAATAACTGACAAAGGATAGGAATGATCCTCAGTAGCACCTCTAAATGCCATTTGATACATTTGTTCACTGATTAGGAAGAACTTTAACCCTCTTCTGTCATTTTGAATTCCTGTCTTTATGTTTTTCTTGAGTCCCGTTGCTGATTGCTGTCTCTTTGCTTCTGTAATCAATATGACTTGTTGTCTAGTTTGTTTCGATCTACCAGCATTAGTCTCGCGATTCAATTTGTTTGTCTTCTATTGATTTCTGATATTCTCCATTCTTTTCTCTTTGTGATTGAATAGTGAACTATAACGCCTCAATCGGTTTGGGTTTCCAAAACTGGCCTGCAACAGGGTCCAGTCTGTATGTATATATATATATATATACACCTTATTATTACCAACAAATCCAGGGTACAAATTGCTTCAGTTAAATTTCATATAATTTAAAACAATATATATTGTTTTAAAAAAATTCACCATTTCAACATTTCCACCTTGTCGTGATCTCAAAGAATCAGTGATCATCATGGGTGTATAGCAGGCCGTAATGAAACATCACTGTATGGAGAGTGGGAAAGAAAGAAGCTCTGGATATGTCCCCCAGCAGTGTAAACCTATAACAGCTTAACTAAAAAAATGGTTCAGGGTTCTCTGAACCAGCCATTCTTGTCAGCTTTTAAATTATATTCTAGATTAAACATGGGGCCAATGAAGAGAAGCTAATATTGGAGGGATGTCATCTGTCCTACAACTTCCTGTCAAGACTCTCGCTGAAGCATTTTAGCTCAATTGGTGACTTTTTGGAGTTATTTGGACACCCTGATAATTCTGAATAACAGTAGTGGAGGAATGACAAAGGCTTTGACATGACTTGAACATGAACTTAAACATGCATCATGGGTCAACTGAGGAGGTTAGTTATGTTTGTAAACTGTTAAAACTTCACAAAACCCCTTTGAATGCAGTTCCGCTCGGCCGATATGGACTGTTGTACATTCAGCTCACAAACCCCTTTGAGCTGCACATTTTCAACTCTCTGTCGAAAACAGGGATGTATATCACAAATTAAGCAGAGTAGACAGGCAAAGACAGCTTTGAATAACAAGTAAAGAATAACTCCGGGTGTGAAGCTGCCAACCATGACTGAGGTGAAGAAATACTGTGGAGCTACATGCATAATTAGAAGAGTTGTCTTGGAAAGTGCCACCTACTAAAGAGGTGCTTTTACTGTCAGGTGAGGAGTTTTTTTTAATTGTCAGGTTTTTTGTTTGTTTTTTAAATGTGAGTAATTTGCCAGATTAGGGTCAATAAGTGAGAATTGCTTTTCAGTCGTTGCAAGGCACATCATGAAAAAGGTCATTTAAAAAAAGGCTTGGTTGGATTTTGTGATGTTTGTTGCTATCATTTCAGGTTAAATCCATCAATCTGATGCTGTAAACAGTCAATTCTTTAATTTAATTCAATTTGATACTTTTGTCTATATTGGCTTGCAGGCTGTACTTCTTCCTTGTGAAAACGTAAGCTAAAGTTTGGCTTGACGAACAGAAATATCAATAAAAGCATCCTCAGATCTTCGCTGAGAACGACTTTCGATGTTAAGACTTGGGGGTAAAAAAAAATCCCTTCTCTGCCCTCATTAAAACTACAGCCGTAGAGGGATTTAGCATCCTGTAAATAAAGCAGAATTGTGACAGCGGTGAGGAAACACTGCTCCCCTCTCTCTGAAGTTGAACTCTCTTTCTACGTGTTGACAAATTTGCTGGCATTTCCGTCTTGACTGCGGGAATCCAGGAACCCCTGACATCGTTGCAGGGTGAAGACATTCATAAGTGCACATTTGCATAATGACACATTAGGCTGTTTACATCAAAAAGGGAAGTGACAATTAGGCTGCAGGCTTTGGGAACCTGTTGGGATGATAGTGAAAGAATGTGGCAGATATCATTTCGGGTGGATGCATACAAATTTCATATATCCAAGATGTAATGTTTGTGAGTGAGGCCCATGCATCCCTTCTTCTGCAGAAATATTTTGATCCCAGGGTGGAACACAATCCATCTCCCTCTCACTGATGGAAAAAGAAAACTTATTTATAAGCAAATCAGAAAGAATTCATCTAATAAATTTCAAAACCCATTAAAGCAGCGCTGTATCATCATGTGTAGTGAAAGTCAAAGTCCTGGTTTTACCTCTAAGATCAGACATGGTACTTACAGTCTCACACTTATCAGGCGACATTTACATGACAATGATTTCAAGTCAAAATTGTAAAACTTTCATTGTGTTGAGTGTTGAGTGTCAGTTTAAACAGTTTAAATAACAATTACATTTTCATTCATACAGTGATGTTTCATTATGGCCTGCTATACAGCCATGATGATCACTGATTCTTTGAGATCTCGACAAGGTGGAAATGTTGAAATGGTTAATTTTTTTTAAAACAATATACGACTATGCTGTTATTGAAACTATCTAAATAATCTTGAAATTTAACTGAAGCAATTTGTACCCTGGATTTATAATAAGGTGCTTGTTTTCTTCTGCAGTTGTATTATTTTGGGCACAAAGCTTCTTGTTCGGCCCTCCTCGTGGATTTTTGGACATTTTATGGTTGAGAAAATTGTCTTACTTTAGTTTAATTAAACTTTTGAGACTGGAAGGTTATTTTGTTTGAGGCACGCTCTTCCAATTACCTGCTGAAAAGAGAATCCGTCCAAACAGGAGCCACATCAAGCTACATTTGCATAAAAAACTAACTTTAGACAATTCTTATTTTGTCAACCTCTCAGTATTTATTTTCTGAAGTACTTTCCAAACTGGTCATGACAGAAGTAGGGTTCATACAAGGAATTGACTGAAAATGTGTAATATAATATTTGTCAAATTTTCATTTGGGATGCCCAAAACTTTTCAATTGATGGCCAGATTTAATCATGTGAAATAAATAACAAAAATAATCCAAAAAAACATTCTTTATATGAACAAACTCAATCTCTTTCTTTGGGCATATGTGTCGTGCTTTTTGCCAAACACTGAACTTAATTAGAATATGGGAAACAGCAGAGATTGTGATTCAGTAATTATATAATTGCCATCTATGCTATAACAAACAAGTTGTCAACATTAATTAAGAGGGGTACATTATTTCATTATTTTGTTTGGGTATGAAGGTCGCATATTTCAGGATAGACAGGGTATCACATGATCGGCCAAAGGTCGTGGGGGGTCGTCTGCAGCAGTTTGCAAATAAAAAAAAGTTTGCAAATCATGCAAGAAACCCCTCAGAAACTCTGGTGAATGATATTCAATATTTGCTGCATCCCTGTGAAATCAACAATCCTTCAATGTAAGCTTTCTTTTCATGTGAGTCAAGCCCACGCAAAAGACAGAGCTCCACCTGAATTCACATAGCCAACACTTAAATACAAGAAAACGCAAAACTGTAAACCAAACATTGCTGTAGCTGAATCATCACCACTTTTTAACAGACAATGCACTCATTGTGATGAGTATTAAGATGGAACAGAGTTTATTTCCCTTCACTGTGCCACTGGTTTGGCTCATGCAGATATTGTGAAAGAGCTGTCTGGGTTGGATTGTTGGTTGTGTGAGCGTGTCCTTTCGATTCACACACCGACTAACCCGCAGTCTGTGCACATTTCGTCTATGTAAACAACTTGCGGTTGGATTTATATTTGCAGCCCACCAATGACCCTATCTATGCAGGCCACACAGCTCAAGTAATGGACTATCAGTAGTAGATAATGGAATATTGATTGATAAAAAGGCTATCAAAGCATGTTCTCCCTCTTTTTTTAGGAGGGAGCAAATAAAAACACAATTTGTGTATCAGCTTGATCTGTGTTTGGGTACTTTCCCTGAGACTAACTTCTGCGTGTGTGTGTGTGTGTGTGTGTGTGTGTGTGTGTGTGTGTGTGTGTGTGTGTGTGTGTGTGTGTGTGTGTGTGTGTGTGTGTGTGTGTGTGTGTGTCCTTTACGCTTGAGGATTTAGATGGAATATCCCCATATCTGACAGGAGAGTCTATTAAGATTCTGCACAACATGCCGGTTGAGGTTTCACTCGAGGGTGGAGGGGGTATTCTCTGGCTCCTCTCTCTCTCTCTCTCTCTCTAATCTCCACCTTGCTATTCTCCCCAACACACACGCACGCGTGTGCGCGCATACACGCACACACACACCAGTCTGCTACACTTTCCTACCTTCATTGTTTCTGTCTCTGTCTGCTTCCTCGCTCTCTCTGCAGCACTGTTGTTTCCAGACTGTCAGAAGAGCTGCAATGGTACCGCAGTACAGTCCAGTTAGGAAATGTCTTCACTTGGAGATCGGCGAGTAACACCACGCCATTCTCAAGCTTAAAACATTAACTAGGGCTGGGCAAAAAATGGATTTAATCGATTTGTTGAATTTGTTGCTGAAAATCATTTAAATTTTGCAAATGTGCATTCCATTCTACCATTTCTTGGAGTTTCCATAGTTACTGTTGCACTTTTACTAAAACCTGGGTTCAAGCTCAATTTGTTGAATGGCAGCTCCTCGTTTACTTTTTATTTTGGGATTCTTTTTATATGCATTTTAACTCTGAGGACAATCATAGCAATTAAGTTGCACTTTTGACAATATATCTGATGTCTGCCGCAATTTAGACGTATTGAGGAAAAAAACTCAAAAATCGAATTGAAACTCCAATTTTTCTTTAAAAAATCATATATTGAATTTTTTAGGCCAAATCGCACAGCCCTAACATTTCGCACAACTTTATACGGCACTTCTTGAGAAATCCAACAACACAAGCCTCTAGCCTCTAGCCTTATAACTGATTATGTTTCATTCTTTGTCAAAAATGGAGTATTCCATGTCAGTCTTCATAGGGTAGGTTGGAGTTTCACATGTGGCTGTTTGATGTCACACACAGAGACACAAAATAGACATTCAAAATAGATGATGCATGCAGAGTATTTGTCTATATGTTCTTCTTCAGTTTTGCCACTGCGTCTCCAATGTCGCAATAAAAATCCAGTTTATCATTTGTGAGACTATGGATTTAAATGCTTCTGAGGCTGAACATCATCTGTGGCACAACCATTGATGTAGTTATATGTGACTCCTGTTTCTGCTGCAGCCGGTCTTGATGTTACGCCTCACCACTTTGGTCAAAGCGCTGTCACTTTCCACTTGGACTGCACATGCCTTTGACCTTTAAATGTGCAACCAACAGGATGACAGCTGACTGAGATATTACTGCGATCCGACTCTTGACGGAGTAAAAGAATTTTTCAGTTTTTTTGGTGTCTGAGTTCACAGATCTGCTCAACATTGTTGTAAATTTGTGGCATTACCTTGACAAGAAGTCTGTAGCTATGACTAATCAAAACAGGAGTCCTGCAAAGGCACAATGGCTCAGTTAAAAAGGCACTTTGCTCTGTGTCAGCAAGAGGTGCATCAAGAAGAAACAGCATGAAGCTGGAGAATGGGCTGGAGTCATAAGTGGGCAGACAGAATGATGAGGGCATCACAAAGTCTTTGCTCCAATTTATAGACCATATCAAAATTATCTAATTTTACTGACATTATGATACTTTCTAAATAGATTAAGTACTCTTAAAAGTACTGAACCAGTTTGCATTTTCATAATTTTTTTTGGGGGGGGATCAAGGATTGATCAAGAGAGCATACACCCTGGACAGGTCCATGACCAAACACACACCCCAAGTCTCACCAAATGCCACTATTTTTCATTAGGATTGGATACTCTTATTTGGACATATTGATCTGACCAAAACCTTAATTCCAGTTTTATTATAAAATTGGCTAATAGAAAATAGATCATCTGGGTTATATCAATATGGGCTGCCTCAAACGTTTTGAAAACAACAATTACATTTGCTGTATTGGAAATCAATAATATTTTTAGACACATCTCACAAGTAAGAGCCAAATTGAGACAGTTGGTGTCCAATAACTTGTTTTTATTCTATTGTCCCAGTCTAGGAAATTAAACTTGAACCTGAACATTTGAAGTCAAAATCGCCAACAATTACATTATCTTCATCTTCCTTTGACAATGCGAAATAAATGTAAATGTATTTCTCCATCGATTAACAATCACAGCACTCATTTATGCGACGTGCATTTCTTTATCGTAAATTTAGCAGATCATGGAATTATAAAACTATGTTCTTTCATGGTGCTGGAAACCCTGTGAAAAATCCCAAATCCCAGCTTTGTCTTTTTGTCACCAGCCTCTCTCACACAGCTCACACAGAGTTGTGTGAACAGCAAATTCACAATCAGAGGATATTACCTCCCAGGATACTGGCTCCCCATCCTTCTCAGGGACACATCCCTTTGATATGCTTTTTTTTGTGAGGCATGTCCCCTGTTGCTCATCGGGTTTTATGAAGGGAAATATTCTTGGCTTTAAAAAGGAAGATAAAGCACTCCAGGGTACTCAGTAATTGGAACTATTGGGTAATCGTTTAAGATCAGTTTGTCACTCTATGCTGATGCGCCATCGTAGAGCTCGGGAGTCCTACAATATCTGCGGGGACACAAAAAAGGTCTGGAAGATTGGATAAATAAACAATAAGCGGTTAATGGACTGCCACAGTGAAAATACATGGAAGGGAGACACCATGAATAATGGAGCATTTCTAGATAGATAGATAGATAGATAGATAGATAGATAGATAGATAGATAGATAGATAGATAGATAGATAGATAGATAGATAGATAGATAGATAGATAGATAGATAGATAGATAGATAGATAGATAGATAGATAGATAGATCCGCAGACACTTCCCACTGAGCAAGCAGCATCCAAAACACATCTGTCCATCCAGGCTGTAATCTGGACGTCTATTTGACAGCCAGAACTAGTTGACAAATGACAAATTATAGATTATGGACATCTAAGACACCCAGACTCAGTTGAAAGAGACGGGTCACAAGCTGTCTGTTAAGTCCAACTGCCTGTATAATCATTGATTTTCCATTAGAATAATGAGAAAGTGGCTCATGACAGACAAGAGAAGACAGCATGTGAAGTTTAATGCACAATGTCTGAGTTGTGACCATTATGAAGAAACGCACTCCATTTTAAAAAAATTTTTTGGGATCATTGTTTTTTTTACAGTCCGCATATGATTAAACTTTCACACACGAGAGAGGAGCTTATTTAAACATGTTTATTTTCTAAAATTTTTTGTACAAATTGAAAAAAAACATTAAAAACCGTGATAAGAAAGGCTCAGCCTCATTTACTTGAGCTGTCACATCATAGTTTGACAATGAGACTTACACTGTGTTCGCCTCATACTAAGATGCAAATTCGAGTTCCTGTATTTCACCATTAAAAGACGTAATAGTCAATGACAGGGACTTGTTGACAAGTGCTGTCTGGGTGTTTTTACTATAGCTTTAATGAGTCTTTGCGTACATCAGCTTACACACCTGTAGCATTTGATGTGGTCTTGCGTCTGATTGTACCATTATATTATTTCATATATTTGCATAGTATTTTACTAATATCTAGTTCCAAATCTTTTTTTTAAATGTTATTAATATGCATTTCTTTTTATTGCCACCATTGCTAACATCTCCGGCTTTCATCCAAAAAAATATCGGTCTTAATATGAGTTTTCCACGTCGCAATAGCAATACATTTTCACATTAGGTTATTGTAAATTAATTTTGATCCTGCACTTCAGTAAACATATTAAAGATAAAAACAAGTTGTAGCTGGAGATACAGCAGTGATACACTATAATTCTGTATATTTCATTAGCGTCTACATTACTTTCTGCTCTTCTGTACACTGATAGTATAACTTCACTTGGAAATCTGGGAAAAAGATAAAGATAAACTTCACAAAAACTCATTAACATTCATCGCATGTCTGTCCTTGGTTAGTTCTGCTGAGGTTCTTCTTTTTCTTTCCATCTTTATTCTTTTATATTTTTCCAGGAATTCTCGAAACGCATCGTTTCTGTATGCTATAAATATTGTAACGTCTTCATTTATCTGTGTTTGCAGCTTGATCTTTTGCCATCAATAAGCTTTAATAGATCAGAAAAAAGCTGTTTTAGATGTTTGAAGTAAAACTGTTTCAATTAATGCCCAGTTCCATCATTTTGAAGTGACCAGAGGCTTTAACGATGGTCCAACTGTACTTTTATCGGGTTCTGTCTTAACTTTGTGCACTTGGGCACACCATCATATATATGTATGTGTACATACACTTACAAATTTCACACTGCGGGGTGCTGTTACTTCTAAAGTGGAAATAATCTTGGTAGGTACTCATAGAAACCAATGCATCCATCATACCCGAGACCCAACTTTGCTTGTGTTCTATAGCTTGTGATTTCTTTTCAATCTGTCACCATCATAAATGCATCCATCTGGCATGGGTGCATTTAGCAGATAATCAGACATCTTAAAGAACATTGATCATCTCCTCCATGACCTTCAACATCCACCAAATCACTCATACATTTACTCATGCAAATGTGCACACCTAAGAACAGATTCCATCCTCAAAAGACGAGGCCCTGAAGATAAAAGGCACAGACGTGAACTGTTTTAATGGAATCATCAAAACAAAGACAAAAAGTGTGTGTGTGCGTGGGGGGGGTGCTCTTCTGCCTCCTGTTCATGCACAATGCTAACAATGCCTCAAGCCACATCTGTCTCACTGATAGACACCACAGCGTCCGCTAATGGAATCATTGAGTTTTCCTTGCACACTTTCATGTGTAAAAACATTCTTGACACGTTTGCTTTTTTTTTTTTTTTTTATGATCAGGGGGGATTTTTAGCAGTCTGAAATGTACCACTCGAAAGCTTGAAGAAGGCTTCATTTTGGCATCAGCCTTCAACTCCAGCTCATTATTCAACCCGAGACGGAGACTTAGTAACGACTCATTTGAAAGCCCTACACTTAGCCACTCACACCCTGACTGGAAAACACACAAACGAGCTCCATCCCTGGTAGATTCTAATCCAAATTTCCTCTCTCTCATCAGATTTAATAGTAAGCGCAGATTAGGCTATTGATACATTCATCAGGATGTTGACAAGCCTCAATGCAGCGTTTACCTCATTATTCGACACAATTGGCTTTTTAAACACACTCCCAGTGGTAATCACACCATCAATCTTATCCCGACTTTTATCCATTCTGCTTGAGCATTTTAGCAGCATCGTCTCCAAGCCCTCTATTATCTGACCATTTTTAATATCAGCTTTATCCAACAATGGACTGCACAGCTCTTGAACAGTAACACCATCACGGTAGGTGATTCTCTTATTTAATTCATTGCCATGTTCCAATTCAGTGGAGGGCAGCGCCCTTAACATCGCTCCCACACAAGTCGATCATCTTGTTGGCGGCATTATAACCTTGCTGTCGTTCATCACTTGACACTGCTGCCCCTCTGAAAACGAAAGCAATAAATCAGACGAGTTTAGTGTTGCTGTGCAATTTACAACTTTGCTTCAGATCGAGTGTAATCTCTATATACCTGCATATTAACTGAAATCCTCTGACATGTTAAAGTCTGACTGGCATAGAGTTTCAACTCTCAATCTCTGAAGTTCTTCACAAATGAGATATTGGAATAGGAGAATTACAGGAAAAAAAATCTGTCAGGCAACCGTCTTGAATTTTAAGCACAGCGACATTACAGAAGTCTGATACGATTTTGTGTATAGAGGGACCATTTGTCTCCTAAATTTCATCTAAGCTTTTATCTTTTATCGTGCATCTTATCGAGACTGTCTCAACCTTTTTTTAAATGACTACATTAATCTTTGATATCCATTGTAATCTCCGAGAATAAAGTAAAGAAAAAAAACGCTTCAGTTCAAATGCCGCAGCAGCAAAAGATCGTACTGTTTCTTACCGAGTTTCTTTTTCCTCTTCTGTGAAATTGAAAACAGGTTATAAATTAAATACAGCCCCTTTATGACCAATCATCATGATATCTGAAAGCAGCGGTGCTGAGATCACAGAGGCCAAGACTTTCCTGCTATGGTTGTCAAAATTCTACTAACACATATCAAAAGAAGCCTGTATTAAAAACAATTTTAGAGGAAACATTGGTGGTTATTTTGATAAGTCATGGAAGAAATCTGGGAGAATGCAAAGGTTGTGAAAACTATCGAAATAACCGTTGATGCTTTCCATCAGGTAAATTCAAGTTCATATTCTTAGCAATGGAGGACTTAGGCCTTCATTCGGAAATTCAGAGAAAGTTACTTTTGTTGTTGTCAATGTTGGCAAAGACCTCTATTATTAGTACCCTTGTGAACAACCTAATGCAAATTAACAGGAAGAATCTTCCTCTCGGTTTGGGCGAAAGATAAAGTCATTAATCCAAAATGAATTAAGGTGTTACAGATGGAGAATCAAAGTGATCCAATTGTTGAGCTATAAGCAAATACTCTACAGCCATCAAAGTCTATTGAGGTGGTGTCTATTGGTTTTAGTCTCTCTTTAGGGTTTTATTGTTCCTTCATTTTTCTTGCTATGTTTTGCAACACCTCAGTTGAGAGGTTGAAAAAGGAAAATATAAAAATTCGGTTTTTCCATTCATTTTTTGTCTTTTCCACCTTTTAATTGTTTCTTGTGATGACATTCTTTTTCCTAATTGGTTCACCTCATCATCATTTGTTTCCTTTCCGAGAAAATGTGACATTTGTTTCACTTTCAGGCTCAGAGGAGGACTCAGGATGCCAGACACCACCACAGGAGCTTGTCTTCATTTCAACCCAAAAACAACAATCCAAATGACCAAAATAAAGCCATCAATATTGCAGGAGATAATTACTGAGATACCTGGGAAGTACAACACAGGAACACAGACTGAGACATTAGATAACTACCCACACAGAAACACAGAGGAGCAAACAACCAGAACACACAGAAGACGGCCAATATGTTCCACAGCGACCAGGTGAAAACAATCACACACTCAGGCACAGGTGAAGCACATCAGGGTAGGGAACAGCAACCAGCCTGAGGCTACATTTACACGTATCTGGGTTTTTACAAAAATTGACATTTCCACCTTTTCCTTAAAAAAAAAAAAAACTTAATTTACATGGATCCCGCATATACATCTGGTTCAGAGCTGCTATGAGCATGCAAAACATGTCAGGGGCAGTGTGGCGAGAAGCATGAAGCCATGACAGCCAATCAGAATCCTGGTGAAAAAAACAAACAAACAAAAAAACACCAGGGGTCCGTTTCACGAAGCAGGTTTAAGGATTACCCCAGGTTATTGAACACCGAGTTGAGGGAAATGCGGGATTTTCCGTTTCACAAAGGGAGGTAACTCAAACCGGAGGAAGCGGTGTAACTCAAGCCTGTTTCACGAAGCGGTGTAACGTCAACTCCCGGTCAGTTACCGGGGCAACAGACGCTCTAGAACTAACCTGGTCGGGAGCAGGTTTTTGTCAGTGAACACGGAGTTTTGCTCTGGCTCCGCCCCCTTTCCGACGGACACGGGATTTCATTTCCTCATTCAGCGGGGGAGTTTTGGCGAAACAGTTCTGCAGTGCCTTATTCCCGAGGCAAATTAGACGTCAACTTTATTCCCTCAATATGGAATGTGCTTTTGATAATGATCCGATTGATGAAGGCGCAGCATTACTTCGCCGAGAATTTCATATTCGCAGATAATATTCGCATCATCAGACCGCGCATAGATGTACTGGCATTTGCAGACACCTTCCTTTTTGAGCGGTACCGTTTTACTGCCGAGACCATTATGTACATCCACAGTTTAATCGCTCTGTACATTAGCAACATCACCAGCTGAGCCTTGCCCTGACGTCATAGCAGATATTGTGTGTTGTGCTGCGTTTCCTCGCAAATGGCAGAGCTGTCAGAGACACCATATGCCATCATCACTTCGGGGTCTGATCACCACCACCACCACCAAATAAAGACATGATGCACAATTCATTTGGTCTTTTTTATTTCCTACAAATACAAGCGCTAGTTTAGTTAATGTAGTTAGTAGTTAGCATAATTCACCTGGGACTGTACACCCACCCTTAACTTGTGCTCCAGTTTTTTCCATCTTCTGGAGCAGGTGGAGTGTATAGATCTGTTTTACAGATAACTGGGAAGACATAAGGAGGACATTCAATTATTACAGTTGGACATGAATTCCACAGAATGAACCTCTGGTGTTTACTGAACATCTGTCTCACTGTCAGTCCCTGCAGTGGATGTTGAGGTACCCTCCTGCTGCTGCCCAGCCATGCCCTGTTAAAAAGGATGATAATGTGTCAATACTTCAGTGTAGACAAAATATCACTCTTTATTCCACCACAATGTTTCAGAAATGTAAACGGGATGAGAACTATCATACCTCTACAGGCCTTTGTGGATCCTCCTCTGTAAAGGCAGCAGACAGGCTTTCCTGTACTCTTCATCCTAGATGAATATGTTTCAGTATATTTAAACTACCATTTTGCAAGATCTTTGGAGTGTTGCCTACTTACAAGGTATGTTGTGGCATGAGGGGGTCCAGCAGGCAGAGAGCACCATCCCAATCTGTTGGGTGACAAAAAAAAGACATGATGGGGAAATAAAGATGAACAAAAGGAGGCTTAAAGAGATATATAGGCCTCGGCATATTATATATTATGCAGGAAGTGGTATCTTGAGGGGTGAGCTCTGAAGAGGAGCTCCTCCAGGGATTCCCTCAGCCACTGGCCTCCCAACATTCTGGCTTAGGGCTCCTCTGCCTCTGTTAAAGGTGGAGGTGCTGGGCCACCACCCGTTTTACAGGCATCTGCCTTCTTTCTGTTGGCTGAGTAAAGTCTGTCTTAGTTTAGCCTTAATTATTTGACAGCACATGATATGGGTGAGAAGACATTTATGTGTTTGAAAACAGCATTATGTTGGGAATAAAACACCTGCACAGTCAAATGGCCACTTGATATTTACTGTACAATGTCACACATGATCGAAATTACGTTAAGAAATGTATTGATTAACAATTAAATTGGCAGCGGTCTTACCCGATTGGACAATGTTTTTATATTTCACTTTCAGCTGCTGCCAAGAGCGCTTCTCCCCCGCAGAATTGCACCCAAAAGAAATAAATTAATAAGCTACCATCAAGTAGTATTCCCTTGCAATAATATTGTGATGACAAAGACGTTTGAACTTACGCATTCACTTGAGCAGCAATCTTCTTCCACGCCGCCTCCCTCTCTTTAGCAGCCGCTGCGCTGTTGCATTTTTTTTTTTTAATACGTTCATATTCGCCATATGATCGGATCAATACTTCCTGCTCCACTGGCGTCAAAAACTCCGCCCTCCGCGTCTCAGTTGTCATGGTGACTCGTTGAATCGGGGCTCCATTGATGCGGTCTTTTTAGAGTCGTGGTGCACGCGCTTGACTCCAGGTGAAACTACTCCGAGTTCATCAAACTGATCAAAATCCGGCGTCGTGAAACCGAAAACTCCGCGTTTTCTGTCTCAGTGTAACTCAATTCAGAGCTCGGTGTTAAGCCCATGGCTTCTTAAACCTGCTTCGTGAAACGGACCCCAGGTCACGAATTGTGACGTAAATATCCACCTTTTCAAGAATCACTTGTGGTGGGTTGTAGCTGCATTTATGGGTAAATGCGTGGCCAAAACGATGTATGATATTTCTCTAATCATGACAGTTTTTTCAAATGCCCGAGGACTTTGATATTTATGCGTCTGGGCCTTGCATTTACGGATAAATGCAGCTGTGAGTCACCAAAAACCTTGATATCTGAAAACTCCAGCCAAAGTGGTGATTTATAAAAACTCAGTCTTTCTGATTGCATGTAGTCACGGGGAATTAAAGATTGGCGTCACAGGCTGTGACAGAAGCATCATCAGTGCCATCTTTGTGCGACCCGTGTTTGCAGTTTCAATGCTGAGATGAAAATGGATCCAGTGAAAGCAGTGCTTCTTCTTGTGTTTTATTGGGTTTATATTCCAACGCCACATTTAAGAGGAGCACTGCTTTATTTTGGTCCAAACAAAGGAAATGAAAAGCCAAAATGCCATATATGATGTTGCATTATTTCCAGGTTTCTGATTGGATAGCATGCCTTCATGCTTCTCTTGACATGTTCATAGTAGCTCTGAACAATAACAACAATAATCAGCAACACGTGGCACAACTGTGGCCCTAAATGACAAGGACACCGTTTTCAAAACATTGCAGTGTAAACACTTTTCTGAAACAAAAATGGTCAGGTAAATGGACCCAAAGTCACAATCTCAAAAAGGACACAAGAAACAAAACCTGAGCCATGACAGACACAACTCTCATGTCACCAGATTCTTATCCCCATCCACTGAAAACAACTTGGAATAAAGTGAAACATTTCAGCAGGATTGTTTCCTCTTCCCTTCCTTTTGAAACGGTGCGTCTCATCAACACATGAAGTGAGGGAAAATATTTAATTGGGCTGCATCCAAGCTCATCTTTCTGCAGGATTTATACTATCTCGTTCAACTTGAAGCAGTTCGGGATTTCTAATGCACATATCTGCCCTGTTTTAACTGTTATTCTTTAGCTTTTAAAGGAATCTGTATAGCATCCGAGACCCAAAGAACATGCAAGCTAAAATATACAGAAAATATCATTTTAGTGACTCAGTTGTGCCATTTCATCCCACTGGACGTTGAGCTTGAAACCTTGCCTTTTGATAAAAGTCACTATTACAGCTGGTTCGTGTACCACTGGCCTCAAGGTTGCTTTAAGACCTCCCATGACACACTGAGCACCTCAATCTCCATGCAATTACATGCTACTCCATTAAACTGCTGTGTGCCCACGCTTGTTTCCGATCCACAGTAACTGACTCCCTCCCTCCCATCCAGGCCACTCACCTCCGGGTGGGGTCCTGTCGAGGTACTCTCCTCTTTAAATAGGAGCTTTTGCCTTCTCGCTGAGGAACTGTGGGGATTTCCTGAACGACATTTTAAACCCTCTGCTTTATTATGCAAAGTGCCCTGAGATTATCTGGAACTGTTCAAATAACATAATGAGCTGAAGAACATAGGACATTATTATAGCAGATGGTGGCAGAAACGGTGAAGACAGAGTCAAATAATTTAGTTTCCCGAAGAGTAAAGAGTAATTAGCTATTCTGACTTACCAGCTAATTAGCTAATATTACATACCCAGTTCACGTTTTAAAATCTATAATTAAAAATATTCTCATTAAATAAATCAAACCTGCAACATGAGGTGATAAATATAATTTCATAGCTGCTTTCATGAAGTGAGTGATAGTGTTGCATGAAAACTATGATCATAAAACATCATTTCAACTGTGTCATTAATTAGCTTTTCTCCTCAACACAAACCAACAGCTGGAGTGTGAAACAGACAAGAAGACTTCATGATTCTCATTTAATCAGCTTTTCTTCCTTCTTTTCATGGCATTTTCACATCTTTCCTCTGGGGAAAAATAAATGAACATTTTATTTTTATTATATTTTCGAAACTATACTTACAGCTTTTCATGTGCAACTCCAGCTCTTTGTAAAAGGACAGGCAAGGACACGTTGGGCCTGGAGTCCTCTCTCGAGAAGTCTTTGAAGTGAGGCGTTGTTAGCAAGGAGCTGCAGATTTGGTGGAAGCTTCAGAAACAGCTGGGATTTGTCAAATCAGTCTCCCAGCTGGGCCATCATAATGGGAACCCAAGTGATTATTGGGGTACTGTGGGCAAACATTGTCCTGTTGTCGGAATGAGAGTGCACACATGAAGAAGCTCACTGCAAGGTCATCTCAAGGACATGATCATGCCGATTTACATACAGATACAAACA
This sequence comes from Blennius ocellaris, assembly GCF_963422515.1. Classification (NCBI taxonomy): domain Eukaryota; kingdom Metazoa; phylum Chordata; class Actinopteri; order Blenniiformes; family Blenniidae; genus Blennius; species Blennius ocellaris. The sequence continues at coordinate 7,052,262 of NC_137656.1, forward strand.
AGACAAAGTGGAAGAGCTCACATGGGAGCCAAATAGTAACTTCACACATTTTTAAAATGCTATTAACCCATCTGTAAAGAGTAGAGAGCCCTAGCTCTGTGCAACACCCCCTTTAACTTTCTTTCTCATTCATCTCACCTTGTTTGTTTTCCCCTTAGTTCTGAGGGTAATGGAAACAGGCAGGAGAGCCGATTGTAGACGATCCCAATGAAATTACCCCGCCGAACAAGGCACGCATCGGCACCCAAGCCGACTAGGCCTTGGTATTGATAGCCCCCAGATGAAACTGCTTCCCAATTAAACTCAGTCATGTGTTTAAAAAAAAAAGAGTGAGCAAAAGAGAGAGAAAACAGAATGTGATCTAATAGTGTCTCTTTTGGCTTTTGGCAGACCTGTGCAGGCCACTTGGAGGCAAATGGCAATTTCACACAACCCATTCAGTGATTCTTCTTCCCCCCTCTGGGTTTAAATCCAGCGCTGGGAGGGATGATTGGCATTCGTCATCAAACAGTGAGCTTGGCTCAGGGAATCAATTTCCAGAGGGAAGAAACAAAGATGCCTTAAACTAACTTCGCAATGTGAATTAATGATGCAATTAAAGCAGACATGATTGGCAGAAATGAAGTAGTTTGGTGAGTTGCCCGAGGGTATGAGGGAGCTGTAACATGCCTCTGGTGATTTCTGTTTTTTTTGGGGGGGGGGAATGGAAAAACTCATATTGCTCTCCGTATTAGTGCTACTTGAGCACCACACCAACGTGAACATCAGTGAGAAACAAAAAATTCATTGCAAGAAGAAACTCATTCTCAAGCAGCATTTGTGAATTTGGAGAAAGCATATGACAGAGTGCCAGGTTACAAGTGTGACTGAGACGTGTGTCAGAGTGGTTCAGGGCATGTTTGAAGGAATGGTAGCAGTAAGGTGTGCTGGTGGTGTGACTGCGACTTTCACAGTGTCAATGAGATTACGTCAAGGATCAGCTTGAAGCAGCTTTCCAGTTTTGGTGTCGATAGACAGGCTGACAGAGGAAGTCCAGGAACAGTAATCTCTATGAATAACAATGTCTGCAGATGATACAGTGGCCTGTATTAAGAGTACGAAACAGGTTGAGGGAAACCTGGAGAAGTTTAGGTTTGCTTTAAAGAGGAATGAAATGGTGTCAGGAGATTTTCCTAGTGAGAACCTCGGGGAGACAGAATACAGAGTAATCGGATCCTTATCGCAACTTTTTAAATCACTCTCGGTCTAAGTGCTTTCTGCACTGTGGACTCTGAAGGTTACAAAAAGTAGCACAGAGGTTTCCAAAAGTGCCAATGAAGAGGTTCATGGATGCAGTGAAGGAGGACGTGCAATTGATCTTTAAGGAAGGACAATACAGGAGACAGATAGTATTAGAAGATGATGATCAGTTGTGACAACCACAGTAGAACAGAAGCTATTTTTGCGAACATACAGATACATAAATTAGCAAGTGAAAACAGTAAATCCAGAGATGAATAGTCACTGCCCAACTGTACATGTTGATTCTGTTTCAACTAGTTTGAGTATTTTGATCATTGGATATTGATTTGTCAATAAGATGCAAAGTTCCACATACTCCCCTCAGAAATGTTGCTTGATTGTGGGGCTGGATGCATCAAAATATATGATAGGACTTCTCAATCTTGACTGAGAAACTTCATCACGATTATGTCATAAATTGCACGCTGACCCTCTGTGTGCTGCCATTTCACTAACAGGAGGCTGACAAATGGCCGTGAACTTTAGCTTCCTCACACACACTTTGTCTTCATATAGAAAATGAACCACGTTTTTGTGACCAGCACTTCATTAACATATGACAAAAGATGACAGCAAACATTTCTGTCTCCCAAAATAATGTCAGTTGGACAAAATGTTTGTTTTGACTTTCAGTCATCGCAATTATTGAAAAATGTGTCAAATTAATTAGGATTACGAGCATTTTGCTTGCTTGGTTATAAATTAAATCGGCAGTGCATCAGCACTGATAAATATGTAAAGCTCGGACAAATATTAAATGTTAGTGAGGTGAATGTGCAGAATTGGTGATTTTTCTAAATGTATTTACCATACACACAAATTTATCACAGGTATCTCAGGATTTCCTGAATGTCAAAAACAAAAGTTAGTATTATAATATTTAAGCTATGTGGAGGCACCTTAATCTAAAATACGCCAATGGGAGCATTTATAAAGTAAGACAATAATCGCATGTCCACAATTGACAGGAAACAAAAATATCTTTCAGTAACTTTTTCCTTTATTTAAAATAAAACCTTAACATTATCACATGTATCTATAGATTTACTGCGCACAATGAACTTTACTGAGTAAAATTCTCAAATAATCTACTCAATAAACATTTAAATGGCTACATGGTATATTGTTGTCAATAATACACTGTAAAAAATATATTTTTATTATTTTTTTACATAGTTACGTGTACCTGAAAGAGAGCTGCATGTCCATTTCAATCTGGATAGTTACAACACAATCTTTGACCCATCTTTGAATGCCATACATGTACACAAACGTCTGTCTATCCACCACCTCACTGCTTTTCTAGAGAACACATCTGTCATTCAGAAGGTTGCCGGTTCAATTGCTCATATCCAAAACTGTTTTCAATGGATGGACTGAGTGTCTTGCATGGCAGCCCACCCCCATTAATGTGTGAATGTGCCTGTGGATGGAATAATGTGATTGACAGTGGAGAGCACTTTGTGGATTGTGCAAGCACTGGAAAAATACTATATAAGTGAAATCCATTGACCAGCTATATCAGAGGTCTCAAACATAAGGCCGGTGGGCCAAAACTGGCCAGCAAGAGCCTTGAGAGGAGGCCCATTGTTGTATCATTGTTTCTCTGGAGCAGAAGCAAACGGATTGCTGGCACAATGACGACCACTTTCATCTACGTAGAAACATGGTTAACACAAGGACCCCTGATTCCCAAAGGATTACTTTTCTAGGTTGTTTTACTGGACTTTTTAGCTCCTCACTTCCAGCACATCTTCAAGTTCGAGTTGGAAAAAAAAAAAGTTTCCATTATAGCTACAATGCAATTGTGTGTTCAGCATATAGAAGAGGTCGGAATTGGTTGTAAGACATTTCCCGAATTGGAAAACACAGAAATACACCCATCCATGTACTGGCAACAAGTATAATGTGAAGAGTTCAGAGAGACGGAGCTGACAGTATATCAGCTGACAGCACTTTGCCTTGGGGTGTGTATGTGTCTGCTGGAGGTGACTGAGGTCCCCAACGGGGCTGCTAAGACACTAGCAGACAGGCCAAGAGGTAAACACAAACCTGGAGAACTGCCTGTGGCATCAGAAAAACACAGGTGGACCCGCAAGCACCTGCTTCAGTGCTCAGTGGGCATGAAATTGAACGGAGCAGGGGTGACGCGAGACATCACCATGCATCCGGGTGGCATTTCTTCACTGTCTACGCCAGTGCTTCCATGGTTTCACAAGTATGAAATGTGTTCTTCTTTGACAACGTGCAAGCCATCCAGAGCTCAGTTTTTAATATTGTTTGCCCATTTCATGTCCTGAATGTGCATCTCTCCAGTGAGCTGATTACTTTTAAATCTGGAGCTTTGAGAGGGTTGTTGATCAATATAAATGACCAAGCACTCGCTTCACCAGGTGCTGTGGCGTAAAGGGTTGCACAACAACATTTTTTGGCCTGGTTTGTGTTTTGGAACAAAAATTGCCCATTTTTACTCTTCCTAGTTTCTCTTCCACCTGGACAGTGGAAGAAGTCAGAGCAGGCGTTGCACTGCAAATCCACAGCTAACAAGCCTCACCGATAAGCATCAGACAAAGCAATACATTGCATTTATTGTTTTCCTTTTGTTTTGTTGACAACAGCAATACAGGAAACCAATTAGCAGGCCATAGATGGATTTATAAATAATGGTATACCGGTGTGTGAGTCTGCACGTGATGGACAGATACAATGGCAAGTTCAAGCTGAGCAGCGTTTAATGATGGGAAGAAAATCTGCTGTCTTCCTAACGTTAGAAAAAAGCTTCCATTTTGTGTTTCAAAAATTGTTGTCTTATCCAATTCCAGTGGTCTTTTATATCTATTCAATATTAATAGCCAGAGGTCTGCTCCCCACCCCCCAATATAAATGAGTGAATTCCTTATTAATAAAACAGCTGCTTCAGCTCTCAGGAGCTGCAATGGTTCTCCAATATCATCCTTTGCCTCCCTGGAAGAATGGAAATCTGAGCCAGAGGGGTTAATGAAGATGGGAATCATTTTCTCCATTTCAATCACATCACTTAACTCTCTCATTACAGTTTGCATGGTGGCCATTAGGCCTTTTCAGTGAGTCTTACACTTGAATATTATCCCATCTATAATTACTGCTGCATAGAAGCATGACCCATTTATTAAATTCTCAGTTCAATTAAAACTTAGTAACTATTTACTATAACAGTTATAGTTAAGAACTGTATTCTACCCTTAACTAAAGTCGGGACTTTGTGTTTACTCAAATTTTATGAAATAACAGAGTTTCTGCTGAAATCAGCAACTTTGGTTATTTTATAATGAATCTCGCGAAGTTTATAACTTCTTAATTTGACCAAAATATGTAGAAGTAGTAAAAAGAAGGTAAGAAAAAAAGCAAAACAAGCATGTGGATGAAATAAACTGCATGAAACTTGTGGAGTGAGGGAAGAAACACTTTGAAATTATGTAATTTGATGGTGTGATTCAGGGTGCGATTTTGTCAGGGTTGCTTATGAAGTACTTTTAATCTATATGCAGGAGAGATTAATTGTATCCCATACATGTATTTATATCAGTCTCCACTCAATCCACAATAACATGGTCTGTAAACATGGAAAATAAATGCATTGCTAAGTCAGATAAACAGTGCAATCAGTTAAAAAGTGTCTTCTCATTCATTTGATGAGCAGCTAAAACACATCCAGCAAGAATGGAACATTTCCACTCATGTCCACTATTCCTAAACAGCAATTTTGGTAAAGGAACAATTAACAGAGAAAATTAACATTTTTATGGCCAAATATTTTCAAGTGTTGCTGGCATTGAGTGTTAGATTGGCCAGCATTTAAAAAATGTTCTTTTGAAATTGGATCAGTTCTTGTTGTTCGGTTTCCATTGAAACACAAATATTAAATGATTCACACATTTGGTTTTTTTGTGTGTTTTTTTTTCCTCTGGGTGTTTTTTAAAAGTGTTTTTCATCATTATTCAAACACACTTCACATGATTTGTTTCACACATATAAGCTTCACACCTGTTTGAATCTGGTGTTTTGCCACATGGTTCACCTCCTTGGTTCACTGTTCATTTATTACAGTTTTAATTCCCTTGTCAATCCTCATGCTCTGGGTTATCATCATGGTTTCTCTTTTTGACCATTCAATGTTTTGATTGTGATCATAGTTTTGTTATTTCTTTTCTGTTGTGTCTCATGTCAGTTTCATGTTCTATGTTGTTGGTTTTTTTAATCTTGTCTTGAACATGTGAACTTCCTGTCCCCCTGGTTTTCCATTGAGTTTCTTTGATTTTTCTCATGTCGCACCTGTGTGTTCTCCTCTCTCATGTTGATGAACCCTGATTGAACCTGCTGTGTCTTGCTTTTGACCTCCTTTTGTGTGTACATGATGTCCCATTTACACAACACAGTTTTTCATTTTATGTGAAAATGAAAACTTCTGTTGCATTTTCGATGATAATCACTCAACAACGCAACTTTTTGAAAATGTTTTTGCATATTTTTCTCCTGCACACGTTTGTGTTGATTTGCAAAAACAGTCAATAGCACCAATTCATGGTTGTTTTCACTGTTTCTGCAATATCTGTAGATTCTAGTTTTCAAAAGGTTGTCATATAAATGTGAAGCTGAAACAAAATCACTAAAATGTTCCTTCCTCCTTCGAAACTTTATTGCGTAAATAGAGTCGTAGTTCGAGTCTCTTTTTGATTAATCCGTTCAGGCTTTTAAGTTACTTGTATTCCTTTTCATGTCTCGTTTGCCTTCTTGGATTTTAATTATCCCCTCAGTTTATGCAAGAACAGTTTGTTTATTGGACATTATGTTCAAAAAGCTTGCTTTTAGTGTCTCCTTCCATTCTGTGCTTTGGGTCCTCATCCCACTTTCTCAAGAAGAGTTCCCACAGTCAGCTGACAGTATTCAGTTACACACAATCAGTTAACAGCAACAACTCGTTTTACATAAATTGTACTGAAATCTGTGTTGTTGGTTTTTTTTTTTGGGTGGGGGGGGGGGGGTTTCTCACTCTGAAGGCCATTTGTGTAAAACTTCCTACAATTCATTCTGTATTTATAGGAAACAAAGGCCTTAAATGGAGGGAGTGGCAACGGTCTGATACTAAAAACCTGCCTCATTTTACATGAGATTGTCTTTCGCTAGACAGGGTCTGCAAATTAGATGATTAAGAACTCATAGATCCACCAGTTGCCAACAATAAAACATTAAGTTATTTATACATTAAATATGGATATATTAATAAAATATTCTTGCTTTTGCAAGGTGACTAAAAACATAGCAAAATTAGTTTTCCAACCTAAAAAAAAAACACACATTATATACACATTTCCTAATATCTAAATTGGCCAAATACATTATAAATTGAGAAGAAACAAACAAACAAAAAAACTGTACAAAAGAGGACAGTACAGCACAGTCACTTGTAACTCCAGCACTTATACGCCCCATTGCACACTATCTTATCTCTTATCCCTTTTTCTTATCTCTATTGCACTTGATCTTATTGCACATCCGTATGAATGTGAGTGCCCGTCTGTCTCCCTGCATTTGCTCTGGAGTGGCCTGCTGACCTTTCCAGGATCTATCCTGCCTTTGTCATTGTCAGCTGAGATTGGCTCCAGCCCTTTCTCACCCTTGTTGGATAAAACATGCATAGAATATTGATGGATTTTCAGATGTCGGGGATTTTCCTACAAGTCGCCTTCTTGGCCATTGATGCACGCTCCCACGGGGCACCACTGATGTTTGGTGATCAATTCAGCTGTCAAATAAAATAACATTTAAAAACAAAAACAATCTTATATCATTGCTAATTATATCTGTGGTCATTGGTCCTATGAGGCACCACCATTTTTTTTAAAAGAGAAAGGGACTGCTGGGAATTGATCAGTCTCATGAAATATGTGTATAACTACAAATTTTTTGACAAATTAATTAAAATGACAGAACAGGCATGAAACAAATGTCAAATAATTCAAGCTCTGCATTGATGAATTTGGCAGTATTCACTTAAATATGAAAGAAAAGTGTAGTTGAAAACATTAATTTACAAAAGAATAAAGCACTCAAGATCTCTTCAGTAATTATAGCAGATGCACACAGGAGGAATGTATAAGTGAATTAAGTCTCTTTGTGTGAGTGTGTGCACAGGCCCATCCGTGTTTAGTTCAATGTCTGTGAGTGCGTTGAATTATCAGTGCAGTTGCAGTCACATGCGGTCATGTGTTTGTGTGAAGCATACCTAACAGCCAATAAGCACCAATTACCCCAATATCCAATATCAGTAGATCACAACAACAGATGAAACAAGCCATATCAACAGAGTTGAACAAAGCAATTTGTGTTATTAATACTGTTCGTGTGTGCCAATAAAAAATGTTGAGCAGTCCTCTGTCAATGGTCAATATTAGCGTTGCAGTGGTTGCTGTGCTGCTTCTTGCTTCTGCATGGAGTAAACCTGGTCGCTCCTGGTTCTGCAGTTTGAGCTAATGTCGCCCGTCGTGTAAAGTCTAAAGACTATCACTTTTAACTGAGGTTTTTGTTTCAGTAGAGAGAATGTGATGTCTGTGTGCTGGATGGCTTTCACAGTCAAAGTGCAGTGTCACCAACTCCTCAGTGAGAAAAGTCGATATTGACCATCCCAAAAGTTGCAATTGCAATAAGTTGCTAATTTAAATCATCACGTTTGGCATAATTGACGGATTGCATGCAATTGTAATAAACCTTTTAACAGCATTGAAGGAACTAAAAAGTGGGTTCAATCTGGTGCAATGTGGAGGAGTGGTTTACATAAAGTTTTGAAGACAAAACAGAAAATAACTTGTTTAATTTTGGATGGCCATTTACACAACAATGATGCTCAGAGTCACTGAAAATCTAAGTCTTAGAAAACAGCTCTAAAAAGGGGGATTTTTTCAAAAACAGGGTGAAATGCAACTTTTTGAAAATGCTCTAAACTCCTTGTACACCAGGGAAAACACAACTTTTCTGAAATGACGCTACAGTACATGTGTATCATGCCCTTAGTAAATAGTTTTTCTACACATGCATGGGAAGACTAACAATGACAACAATGCTTACCTCCAGAGTCTCATAACTCCCAATCCATATTCTCCTGGGACTTGGTTGTTTTATAGTTGAGAGCAATACAACTTTTGTCCATACAAATCCCTGTGGACTCGCTATTGATAATCTTTATAGTGTGTTCTCCTCTGTGCGCATGTGCGTGTGTGGTTTTATTACTCAACCAACAATACTCAAAAGTGGCCCCACTTGAAAACTACATCGTTTTCAGCATTTCTTCCATTTCCATGTAAATTGATATCATTTTCAGAATGTTTCCGAATAAGCCAAATTTAAAGGTTGATGTGTGAGTCCTGAGTCTCTTTAACTGCTAGAGACTAGAGGACATGGTGTGAAAAGGCTCACAGCATCAACTGCTACCCTTTGAGGACAGTCAATTTCACACCAGAGTCTCCCAAACTGTTTTTGACAGCGCCAAGTCGTTGAGGGTTTGTGGAGTTAGCAGATTCTGTGAAGTCGTCAAATTGGGAACACTGCTGAGGTGGGTGCTAATTACAAAGTCCTGAATAAAAAGAGAAGTCCTGGAGGCTAAGAATGCTCTTGATGAACGAAACCAGGGAAAGACAGTGATTGACCCTGTGATTAGTGGATTTGTTGACCAGTAAAAGAGCGACGGCTCAGGTTACATTTTTCAGGAACTTATTGTAGCCAATGTGGGGAATTTAAAAATGAAAGTCACATAATAAACAAATGCATCTGTGAAGCACCTGTTGTCCCTATGATGCATTTCAAATAAACTGTTTTTGTACAAAAAATCCTTTGAATTATCATGCCTGCCAGCCCAATTCACCACAGTCTGTGCTGTTGTTTATGTACTTTACAAAGCATTCCTGCTTTTATTGAAGTGATGTTGTAATTTTAATACACAAACTGATCATCTCTTAATAGTTGTGGATTTAATCCTCATCCAAAAAGCTTTCCCTACCTTGAAACATAAAAATGATCCTCACATAACTAAATCATTCAGGCACGTTTTCACTGAGCTTTCAAATTTCGTGTGATATCTAGAGAGTGACGACTAGCTAAGGTAGTATCCTCTGCAGAAAAAAAAAAATCCATGGGGGTATTTAAATGTAGTGTCTTCTACATGAATCAACAAGCACGAAAGATGATGATTTTATACTTTGGATGTATTCCCCATCAGCTCCGTCTTTTAGTGGGATATCATGTATCCAAACAGGGAGTGTTTATTGAAAAATTAAGGGGATTTTTCATGCGGTGTGTGAGTGGAGCTGCTTATCGAGTCTTCCAGTCACAGATACCATCTCAGCGGGCAAACTAAACATCTAAAGAGGGGAGAGATGCTCAGATTTCCAGGTAAACTTCCCCAGTGCCATGTGAGAACTAAATTAAGGCTCAACTGTTGAGAACAATGTGTGATATTGAGGTCGCGTCAAAGTAGGTTTATATAAAATCTCACTAACGTATTAAATATGTCAGCGGCGGCGGCATGAACTCGTCACTTCTTTATATGGTTTTATATAGAAGCCGCACACACGGAATAATAATGTTCTTTGTACCGAGTCAGTGGAGGCAGCGAATAGACATCTATGCAAATCAATGACGTCTGTGAGAAGCAAAGAGGTGACAAGCCAGAAAACGTTCCGCTCTCAGAGTGACAACAAGTAGGTCACCAAACCACAACCTCCGAGGAGGAAGAGGAGGAGGGCCAGGAGAGGAAGCAGGGTGGTGTGAATCACAGAGGAAAACAAGGCCGAATATATGGGCCAGAGTGGAGTAGCGGCTACAAAGAGAGACTAATTATACCTCTGTAGACTGACCCACTCCACTTGACAATGTGGCGATTTAACGTTGTTTGTTTTCTTTCAGCTCAGCGAGTCATTTTTTATTCTTCTTTATAGCTGATTCTTTTCTTCTTCTTTTTTTTGGGACTTTTCGTCTAATTTTCTGTGCTGGCGGCTGCTGAGGCTGAGGCACAGAGGAAGGGGAACACAGGAGCAGAGAGAGAGAAAATCACAGAGATGACAAGAGAGAGAGAGAGAGAGAGGGAAGAGAGACTTTTCTCACTAGTATGTGTTTTAGATTGGAGGGAGGAAAAATGCATAAAGCGGAATTGAAAAGTGCTGTTTGACTGCCAGCATAGAAATAGGAGCACTTCCAGACCTGACAGTGTTTTGAGTTTCTTTAGTTAAAAAACAGAGGAATGGAAACAATGAGAGCTTCTGCCAACTGCGTGTGTGAATCCTTAACTCTCGGACCGGGAATATTGGGACATCTGCCAACGGGATGTTAGAAGGAGAGCAGCTTGGCGGGTGAGAGAAAGTGAGACACATGAATGAACAATTCAACTGACATCACTCCCCCAGTAAGACATCCTTCTGTGCCGCAGTCTGCCCCAAACTCTGCATCTTACATAACGTGATATTACATCCAAACTCCCGAGAGTACAAATAAAACTGAGGCTGCCATACTTGGAGTCAGTAACACGTTTCCTTTTTTCGATTTCACACTGAAATAGCACTCAGTGTCGGGCAAATGAGGCTGACTGTACCCAAGTGTTCTTCCTTTTTATTATCAAGTGGCATGAAAGAGAAGCAATGTTCGATTATTTTTCAAAGCTTTCAGACCTCCTACGTCAGGTCTGTGCCTTTCTGCCACAGGCCCATTCATCAGCTATCAGGAGTGGTCTTTTCACAAACATGTCACAAATAGCTTCTCTTTCTGCACCAAACGAGTGACAAATAAACCGTGACTGTGTGGCGACTTACTTTTCTGAAATAAAGAAAAGGAAACGGCCTCGTCTGCTCTTTTATTCTGACCCGCCTTGCCTTGTAAATAGTGCAATTACAATTAATCACATGAGTAAAGAACACTTAGTCCCTGTTTACACAACAATGTTTTCAAGTCAAACTGGAAAACTTTCATATTGCTTTTTGAAAATGGCTCCGAAGGTGGAACTTTTTAAAACCGCCTCAACTCCGTTTCCATGTTAAACTCAAAAAACGTTTTTTTTTGTCGAATGTGAAGTTGTTTCAGAAGATGGTTGAATGGAGGAACTTCATACTTGAGTGGTACTTGATGACAGTTTGTTTGTTTTCAAGTGAATTTAAACCCAATAATCATTTGTGACACAAATCAGAGAAGAAATAGACCGACCGTGAAATTTCATGAAGGTCGCCTTGAGCTGTTGCATTAACAAGAATGGTATATGGACAGATGAACACAACAACAATTTATTGCCAGTTGGCTGACAATGGATGACCCTCTCCAAGGTTGGTGGTTTGATACCCGACTCATTTTGTCCATGTGCCAGTGTTCTTGTACAAAACACTCAAATGAACACTTTGCATAGCAGTGCTGTCACCATGTCCGTCCTCGTAAGTGTGAGAATAAGTGTTTTCAGAGTGCGAAATCACAAAAATGCAAAATAAACAAAGTTCATTTGCACTTTGCATTAATTTAGATCTTGTGATTTGTGCCTGTTGTCTCAACTCAGAACTTGGCACAATGCCAATATCTCAGGGAAAACAGATTGCAGGGATAATGTAAGTGGGGAACAACACAGATCCTTCTGGAAAAAGCGGTTCTTGGACAAGCCTTTTATTTAGTTAAGAAACATTATTATGTATTCCATTCAGAAAAAAAAACCTTGTAACTATATTTACAGTCAAAATAGAACTGTATGTATGAGTCATCGAAATGGTAAAGAAAGAAGTCCATGAGTGCACATATTGAGGTTTCTATGTAGAGTCCTTGAAGTTTTCTGATTATCCTGTAGTGTGAAGCAGGCACAATTATGTGTCGGTTAACCAACAGTGTCAGTCCAAACATTTGTCCCAGTGCATTCATTTCAAATTAAGGATGTTTTGGTCTAGGGGTTTCAAAGAGTAACAACCTCGAGAAGACAGAAGTACCCACTCCAGTCAGTGATTTCTTAGTCTCTCTTGAAAGAAGTTGTGTGTCTTTGCTACAAGTGCAGTCATGTCTTAAAAGATTTAATCAATACGGAGCTATCAAGCGAGGAGTGTGTGTGTGTGTGTGCGTTGCACCAGCATCCCTCAGACATGTCTGCACTGCTGCGCGAGTGTGAAAATCATAAATGGAGCAGCCAATTACAGGAAGTCCACACACACAGGTGACCTGCTTCACCACCACCTTTCTCCTCCTCCTCCTCCTCCTCCTCCTCCTCCTCCTCCTCCTCCTCCTCCTCCTCCTCCTCCTCCTCCTCCTCCTCCTCCTCCTGTTTGTCCATCCATCGACCGGGTCTTCTGTTTTAACCGGGAGATGCTCAAATCAATTACTGCTTGGAGAAAAACATAAAAATCGAAAAAGTAGAAACAATCCTCCGAGCTCCCGGCAATCACACATTTGCAACATTTGTATGTGTAGTCTATAGGCTTTCTGACTTACTGACCTTTTCTTTCTCTGTGATCAATTGTAAATGACGGTTTTATTTTCCAAAGCTGTTGACAGATGGGGGGGAGAGAAAAAACAGGCTCAGGTTAATTTCATTCATACCCATAGGGTTGGATGTGTTTCACTGTTGTATGACAACATCATAAAACAGCTGTTCAGGAGAATAGAATAGAATCAAGCAATCAGGACTCAAAAGGTGGACAATAGTATCAGCTCAGTGAAATCAAAATGAATCAAACAGAGGCAAAAGCAGAGTTGAACAAAACAAACAATACATACAAAGATATAGAGAGGCTGTTTCTTGATGGTTTGATTTTTGGAAATGGGGCACTCAGAGCCTGGACCTGCTGTGTAAAGGCTGGAAGTTATTGCTGAAAATAAAACAAGCTATCAGCTCTATCTGCCTGGTGCCCCAGGGATGCTTCGATAAAGTTGTAGCTTGCCAATTAGCAGACACGACGATTTAGCAATTTGGTTAAAGGCTGCATGACTCTCTTCAACAAATGACCAAACCATGGCAAAGAAGAAAGAGACAAACGGATTCACTGAAAGCAAGATTAAACGTGGTCATTATGGTCCGATCAATGTGGAAGCGGGGATTTCCTTTCGTCGTGCAGGTGGTGACATCTTTTTTACAGATACCGTCACATTTTGGTCTGTTAAACGGTGCCAGTGCTCAACAGTCTGACCAACAATCAAAGCCACTTTGTGCATTGTCAGTCTGCTTCAATCCTTAAATCTATAAGGTAAACTAAGAATCAGGCTGTAGGGGCTCTTGATTTTCTGAAGTGCAGAGCTTCCTAAGGCCCCAATCACATGACGTTCCAAGTGAAAATGAATCTTTTTTGTGTTTTCTTTTGAGAAAAGTTTCATGTTTACATAGCAGCTTTTTGAAAATGATGTTTACAGGTAATTAGCATGTCAGGCCACTAGTGGTTGCTGTTGTATGTTTTGAGAGTGAAACCACACACACATGCACATAGAGAATAATATGTTGTAAATGATAATTGCGAGTACACAAATAAAGCACTTAAAAAATATATATAAATTTTGTTTCCACAAAAACTTCAAGTTTTCAAAAAATTCCGTTTTCAGTGGCTCCAAGCACAATTAAATGTACTCTGAAAACACAATGTGCATTTTCACTTGAAAACGTGGTGTAAACGGGGGCCAAACAACCATGTACAAGCCAAAGACAGCAGAATGCACCAAGAAACATGCAAACCTCTCCTGTCGGTGCGCAATCTTGAACGAAGAGGCAGACAAGTGGGTAACCACAGAAGTGGGTCAGTTAAACAGGTCAAGAGAGATGAACGAGGGAAGCGTGCCTTAACATCTAATTAACACCTCCAAGAGTTTTTCCAGATTTTTATTTTTCTTCCCACCTGCCTGCTGAGGTAATTTCAAAAGCACAGACTGACACCACCGAGCGGGTCACCAGTGGCCTCCTTTACTGGTCAGATCGTTAGTGTGAGCGGTGGAGAGAATAAGACCTGTGCTCCATCTGTTACATCACCAGATGAGTGCATTAGAGGAGGTAAAGATGAGCTGATTTCAAAATTAAAAGAGAGAAATCAGAAGGTCCAAACATCCCCTGAGAATATGTGCATGCTTAATTGGATTTTTTGCTTTCAATTTATGCTCTGTTTAACCTTAAATATCGACAAATGATGTATCTCGCTCATTGGTAATGCACAGCTGATTTTCTGTCACGTCAGTCATTGTCTTATTAACAGTCTGGCTGCGTTGCCAATGCACACAATGCTTTGAGGAAGAGCCACTTTAGCGTTCACCTCGGAGGAAAAGGGAGGGATAACAGGGATGATCACGACGACCGCTGACTCCCTCGATGGTGGTCCCTCCTGAAGGCGAACCAAATTTACGAAGAAAAGTGGATAAAAGAGGAGATAAGCAACACAGACGGGGAGCAAAGAACGCGGATATTGCCGGGGATTGATCCGTATCGCGAGGACAGAGGAGACCCAATATTCATATTGTAATTCATAAAGGATGGAGACAATTAAAACTGAGCTCGTCATTATCTCCGGGTCACAAGAAAATGTATTCATAGCCCCTCATCAAGCAGTCCAAATCGCAGCAGGCAGCAGCACTTCTAGAGTCTTAACCAGCTGATATTTTTGAAAAGAGAGATTTTATTATTCCTTTTTTTTCCTCTCTCTCTTGCTCCCACTGCCTGAAATACCAAACTCACTTCCATCCGCACTAACTGCAGGCTACATAATGAACCCAATCATGTCGATTTTCCACAGGTATTTCACTCAGACATCTGCATCCTGGAATGAAAGAAGATACTAATTTGGCTGGGAGGACAGCGAGAGGGATTCTGTGATTCCGTGTGTGTGCGTGTGTGCGTGCGCGCGTGTGTATATCTGTCAGAGTGTGGGTGCGTAAATTTGAGAGAGGATGCATACACGCCAGGAAACCTCATGCAGCTATGAAAAGGCTTCCAAGTTTGTTGCATTTTCTTTATATATATATATACCCACACACACACGCACACACCAAGCAGAAATAAAATGTAATCAAACTAAACATATGTGTGAGGTGAGGTGGCACTCAATCAAATATAAAGAGAAATATTGGAAGAAAATAAAAAAGTGGGTATGTCAAGGGGATTCAGAGTGAATAAAACATATTCCCACAGGACCGGGCAGGCCTTCACACATCCAGGCAAATCAGTGGATTCAGTAGATTGAGGAAGCGTCTTCTAATGAGCGAGACCTCCTGGGAGGATGGCTCTGCACAACAAGCCGATAAATATATCTATTACCCACAGATGAGCATGCAGATACTACAAACATGTATATATAGACGTGATGTCTTAAAATCGCTGTGAGTCTGATTTACAGCCAGCATTCTAACGTGCTTATGTGACTATCGAAACACACCTTTTTCTGCAATCCTATTGAAAAGGGTTTTGTTGGCAAACGTCCTCACCCTGGAATAAATAAAAATAAGTCCACGCCTACATAGAGGTTGAGAAGCATTTCGAGTTGTTTATTTGCTTCTGTTTTTAAGGCAGATGCTATTTGTTCCCTGGTTTGGGGTCTCGTTGGACCTGAAATCAGTCAGTTTAGTCCTTCCGTCTATTTCACTTGTATCCTTGGCAGAGTCCTAGAGAGACCAGAAATCAAGGCATCTATTTACCAGTGCGGTACAACGTCAGAGAAAGGTATGATCTTAGTGAACAATACTGTGATTTGAGGTTACAATATAATAGAAAATGTGTGTCTTCTTGCTTAATTATCAAGGAAAACAGAGAATAGCAATAGTCTTTATTTCCAAAATATAAACTGTACAAAGAATAAGTAGTGTAGAAAATTTTTAAAGCCGTTACTGTTGTACTGTAAAGTAATATAAAAAAAAAAAAAAAACACTTCAAGGCATTCTGTTAGCATTTTTTAAACCTATTAAGAGGTCATCAATACAAAAACTTAAAAACATTTAACAATTTTTTACAAATGCTGCAGCACTATCTTAAAAGCCATTCTGTAAGCATTTTGCTAAATATTTTAAATATTATTTGGAAGAAAAATCAATTCTGAAAATCGTGATGACCTGAGTATATCAACAATATATCCGTTTTCAGTGGCAATTTACTCAGCAACAGTGCTTGAAGTCTCTGAAATCAAAACATTTTGAAAACAGCTCCCAAGTGGGAAGTTCTTGAAAATGCTCCATTTCTGTGGAAATGAGGGAAAACGTGACTTTTGTCAAATTCTGCTATTGCACATTCGCACCGCAGCCACAGTAAATAGTTCTTCTCGTGTGTGAGTAGATGGACAACAACAACTGCGGCCTCCAGAGTCTGTCTGAAATACGATTGTCCGTCAACTTGCCATTGTTAATGTGTATAGTGTAACGCTCTCTGCATGCTTGTGTGATTTCACGACAAAAACCAAAAACCAACAAGAGCAGCCACTAGCCCTACATGAAAACTACATCATTTTCAACATGTTGCTGTGGAATCGTACTGGTTTTCTGAAAGCGAAACGTTATGTGTGACCTGCCCATATTTCTTTGAGTTCTTATCGTTTAAGGCAAAATTATGTTTAATGAGGCTCAAGCAGCTTTCATGTGTCTGACATGTTTTTCCATACATACATACTTCATAATTTCTCTCCATTATCTTAAGTGTTAACCCAACCATGGGATGTGGCGACTTGAGCTTTACACAGTTCTTCCTTTTTTGTTCAACATTGCTATACATGAATTACAAGTATCGCCATGTATTGGGCATTGCATTTTATTTCTTAGTAGTCAATGTGACAATACGTGGTTCGTGGTTGTAATGTCAACAAACTCTACACAGGAGAAGTAAACAATTTCACAGACACACACAGTAACCTCTAAATTGTTGACTGCTGTCTTTCATGCTGTTATAAAACTACACAGCATGACATTGTAATCCCATTTGCAATTACTCGTGCTGCACTATTTAGATTTAAATGTTTTTAAGTAGCAAAACCCCCATCACGTCAAGCTTTTTTGATAAGTTAGCAGTTTTCAAGGTGCAGGGTCCAGAAAGCTATGCAGGAAATGTCTGTGGGCTAGAAGAATGCCATTTCTCAGCATTATATTGACGATATCATCAGGGAGTGGGGACAGATTACCCAAACACAAGATCTGACTCAAAGTAAAGGTCATCTCTTATTTATGACGAGAGGCAGGTACACTAGAAAACATTGGGCTCAAAATGCAATGCAGGGTTAGTAGAAAAACAGGGGGAAACTATTGGGATCAGTCCTCATGGGGGAAAAAGGCGAGGCATGCTGAGGACTTTTATAGACACACCTTGATGAGGCTTGATGAGACACAGGTGGAAACACTGAAGGGGTAATCAGAGAGGGAGCACACGAGGTACGAGGAGTGAAAAAGTGAACGTGAATACACACGACTGATATGTTGTGACATGAAGGCAGACAGGAACGAGCACAACGACCTCAATTTGAATATGTAAAATGTGTAGAAACAAAAACTGTGTTTTAAATATGATCTGAAACAAGAAGACGGGAAATAAAACCAGAAGCATAAACGATGAATACAACAGCAGAGACCACAAACATGAGAGACACTTGAGAGGAGTACATAAAATAAGGGGAGGAACATAAAACTAAAGCCGTGACATTTTGATAAAAAAAATACAAAATATTTTATATAGTTCTTCATCTTAAAGTTAAACAACTAATTGACTCTTAGTTTAGTAACTAATGCTGATGCAAACTGAACTGAATTATCACCTTCATAGACATTTCCCTACCAGGTGTCCTTCCTTTATACGGCACCTGCAGCTGTGTTTCTCACTCTGATATATATGCTCAGTATCATCAGATGACTCAAGGTTTGCTCTGATAACATCTGCTGCTCCGCCGTCAGCAAACTGTCCAAGTCTGCGACGGGTCCGATACATCCAGCAGAGGGAGGGTTTATCATGCCAAACAGTATGGCAGCGTAATATATTATTCCATTTGTCTGAAGATACTTCCAATTCCAACTAGTGATGATGCTTTTAAACTGTCATTATATTACTGACGGTCTCAATAACATGAGGAGGCCGTGGCCATAAGTGAAAAAAAAAAAAAAAAAAAACTACACACATACTGTTTGATATTTTCTATAATTATAAATGAGCATGTTTTGAACAGATGGCGTTTTCGTCACCAGTGAAAGTTTGTCTGAAACCATAAATCATATTTAATTATTTATTATTTACCAGACTCTATTTTAAGTTGTTTTGCTGGTCTTGTGACTTCCATTCAGCAGTATCTTCTATGTCCAAAAAATACCAGAACACTAAATGTCACTATTTGACAAGAGAAAGCCACTACACTACAAATGGAAAAACCAGCATTACTAACAAATTTGACTGACAAAGCAAGAACAATGTCGTCAAAAAGAAAAAAGCTAGCCGAATTTAAACCAAAAAATGTGAAAATTTGCAGCAACACATAGAAACAGCACAGCAAAAAAGAGAGATCATAATGTCTGAGAAACATCAGGAATCAGTGAAACTGTGATGAAGAAAACAAAGAAGGCTAATCGCAGGCAGAGCTAACGAACAAATTCACAGATGTTTCTGTAAAATTGATGTGATTTACATCTTGGCACAGGAAAAGAAGTACAACCAATACACCTTTTTTTTCCTTCCCATTAATGACATTTTTTGACGGCTGTTACTCGTAGTTTGGAAAACCAGCCTGTTGCATATAACAAAAACTTTAGTATATAGCTGTACTTTATATACTAAAACTGAAAATGTTAAATTTATTCAAAACTTGATATTTTGTGATCATGTTTAGATCCAGTTATTTGCAATTTTTTGCTAATATCTCTTCACACATTATTCTTACTTTTGAACCAGTTTCATTCTCAGTGACAGGCACACTTTTTTTCTTTTTTTGTGGGTTTAATTGTCAAATACTGAATATTAAATTTAAGTGGGGAAAAAAAGGATGAAAAGTTGTATGAAATAACCTTCATCTCAACTGCAGCATGGGAAACCTATGAGCTAATCTGGAACGCTAACCTCAGTCTGAGTAGTGAGTAACAGCTTTTTTATTTATTTATTTATTTATTTTTTAATAGTTACTTTGTCATAATCCTAATTTCTCTGGCAACTTCAGAGAATACCTGGACTTTTCCAGGTATACTTCACACTGATTCTACCTGTTGTCGTTTTGGGTTTTTTTCTGGCTGTTTCGCCTTCAGCCCAGTGCCGACTGACAGGAACTGTCAGGACAGAGCAGATGAAATGAGATGCATTTAAAATTCAGTTTGACCTTGAGATGAACTCATTCTCAGCCACCAGAGGACATTTTTGACCATTTGGTCTATAACTAAAATAAGGCTGACTACAGCTCTTTTCTGTTCCTTGTCTTCACCTGCCACGCAGTAAAATCCTGCTGTCATGTTTATTTCAAACCAACTATCTATTTATCTATATCTATATCTATATCTATATCTATATCTCTCTCTATATATATATATATAGATTTAAATAATATGTTCTTCTGTGACGCATGTCTATGTACACAGAAAAGGCGAAACCCCTCCTGAACAGATTTTAATGGGAAAACTCAGCAAATCAAAACTCTTCTGCGATAGTTGATATGTTTCGCAGCCAGAGGCTTCAGTAGGATCTAAAAATACCATATGGAGACTTCCACTCTCCAGCTTGTCTGACTGAATTTAGAGCCAAATTATGCTGGTATGCTCCAAGCATCTGAGAACACCTGATATTCCAGGTTTGTGTGTGTGGTGTGTCAATTACCGAAAACCCAAACTTTGTGGATGGTCTCCATGCCGGTAAAGGAAGCCTGCACATGAAAATGAGTGAATAGGAGCTGTTTAAAGGAAGGGCTTGCCTACATATTTTAAACACACACTCATCAATTCAGTGCTGAATACATTAAATGTATGGAGAAGTGGAGAGTCGAAAGGAATTAAAGGATTCGAAGAACTGTACATCCATCCCAGCTAAGGTGCTTAAATCTCTGCAGGCGAGGTCTTGAGATAAAGTTTAAAAGTGTATAGCCTCCTTGATCCATATCTAAGCAGTTCAACACGTTGTGAGCAGAGACACTGAAAGGCAGGTGCACCAAGTCGTGAACAGGAGAACGGGGTCTCACACCGGGCGGTACTTACAGAGCCAAGCCCCCCCCCCCCTCCCCCCGGAGGTTAAACTGGCTGGAGGAAATACATCAGCAGGATGAAGATGGGAGGTGAGTGGCTCCTCGGGCTAAACAGTCAGGAGAAATTGCGAATGCAAAGCGAGAAAGCAGCTCGGCTGGAGGGAGATTCGTGTCAAGGTGCAAACCGGGTGAAATTCATGACGTGTCTGCTGAGATTTTTATTCCTCAGTTATAGAAGCAGAATGTCAGCGTGTAGACAGGTGAGGTCTCTTCAGTTTGCTTGAGCGATAAGCTGCAAAAACCCAAAACTTCTAGTTGCCGGAGTTGAGAGCAAATACTTTTAAAATGTATATGTCATCTGATGTGAATGTGTTGTTGCATTTGTCCCTCCCCAAAAAAAGCCGGAGGCATTTCTGAGCTGGCATATTTTAGGGCAGGTATGGGGGGGGGAAGAAGAGATTAGCACATTGCGGTAGATTTGAGGTGGCAGTTGATAAGCCCATAGGCTATAACAAGCATAACTGGTGCAGATAGAATCACACAATAGATGGTTTCTGAAGCTGGAAATGTCTTCGGAGGACTCAGTCAGTGAGTCACGTGAAGAGGAAACACTCTTGCTGGAAGGTCTGGGCGTCATGAGTTGGTCACACAAAGTTTAATGCAAAGTTAAACTGGTTAGTTGGTGAGTTTGTTCATATATGGGGAGGCATCTTGAAGCAACTGAGCAACTTTAGGCCTTGGACTCACAATGCTTTCAGGTGAAAACAGCAAACTTTGTGCATTTAAAGACAAACTGGATTGTTTCTATATATGAGCTGTTACACGGTCAGTTTATTTGTTCCAGTGCCATAGAATCACTAATCCAGTCTGGCTATAACTTTCACTACTGATTGGAAAATGTTCTCAACACATGTCCAAGGGAAAACAGGATGACACTAGACACTGCGATTGGTTTTATTGAATTTGAGAACATGACTATGAAGAAGTACTCTCAACATTCTCCAGTCTCTACAATCGACCTAAATAGACTGAGATGAAACCAAATATACAGGAAATCAAGACTTTAGACAATTTCAATTGGACCCGATAAGCAGGGTTTTACTAAAAATAAATTAATTAATTAAAAAGGGGAAACACTTGGCTCAGCTTTGAAACATATTAATTGGAGACATTTTATAAATCTAAATATTCAGTGTGCTTGTTCTGGTACATTAAAAAAAAAAAAAAAACCTCAGAGAAAAAGAAGATAAAATGAAATGAAATAATCTCTGAAATATGTTAGTTCACATCTTGCAGGATAATTCATATATAAAAATGAATTTTTTTTGAAATACTTTTTTGTTCTAAAAAATCCTGCACAAACATGCAAAAAATATCCACACTTGTATTGGTAAATGAGGATTTCTATTCAGAAAAGCAACGCTTGTATTTTGGAATTTTGTTGGCAGGTGAGCTCGTCTTTTCTGTTCATGGTCGCTATGGCCAGGCCGTTCTTGCACATGCAACAAAGTCTGAGAGTATTCTGTGTAAATTAAATTTAAATACATGCAACAGGAAGTTTTCATGGAATTCTATTCCCTCCGATGACCCAGAAACGACATGCAAAAAGCAAGCTCTACAGTAAAAACTGAATGTTTGGTCACTGTCCCATTAAGTTGCTAAGAAATAGAAACTGTCCTTGTTGGATCGCCTTGTTCCTACATTCGCATGGTGTGATAATCTTTTATTCATCATCCGTCTGTACATCAGGTGCTTATACATCAATCTAGCAGTGGTAGGCGAATACAAATTAATGCATGTGCCTGCTGAAGTGTGACGATTGTAATGCATGCAATATACATCTAATCCTTTCATCTGCAAACATTTAAAGATATGTTATTTCTTCCCGCACTATTTTATGCAAAAACCAAAGTCTGGTTTCCCACGAGGAAGTAACCCAGGATTATGGTTTTTGATATTAAATCGGTTTCGGGACTCACGCTGTGCCCGTCACTTTCCCCAACCTTTTCCATTCTGCGGCTGTGTGTGTGTGTGTGTGTGTGTGTGCGTGCTACAGTGTGACGTCAACTGTGATCTTTTGAGACCAGGTAAATGACAAGACGCGATCCCTCCCCCGTCTCCTCCCCTGCAGAGGACGGTGTCAAACAGGGAGGGAGTCTAAAAATCTATCGGCTCCGTCTGACGACTTAGCGCGCCCTCCACGCCGTCCTCATTGAAGACGCCGGACTGTAAACAAAGGGTGGTCTCCTCCAGCTGTGCCCACAGGTCCCCTGAACTCAGAACAGTCAGTCTCAGGGGCCCCAGAGCCTTGCACTACAAAGTGTTACTGCAATAATACACCCCCCCCCCCTCCCCCCAACAAAAAAAAAAAAAACATTGAGTATATGAAGATAGACAACAACCTGTCCACCCACACACACACACAGACCTCGTCACTCAAGCAAACGGGGTGTGTGATCCAAGACAAGATGGAGGGTTCTTATGCAACACTTGATTCATTTCAAAGGTGTAATTGCGCGTCTGTGTGACTCGGGTGGAGGAGCATCTTAACACCGGCAAGATCAAAGCCCACATTCATCAAAGTCACCCAAAAATAACAGCGTCAATCCTGAATGACACGCAAAAAAAAATGAATAAAATAATCAAACCTGATATTTGTTTATTTGACATGGTAAACATACGAATCTGTTACATTTATGTGGAAAACGTAATAATACAGTTACTCTTAACTTCACCAAAAAGTTTTAAATACTGCTCACTATTCTCATTAAATGCAGATAAGAAGGAAAAAAAATAATATATATATATATATATATTTCCTTCACATTATGAATCCCCCCCCAAAATAAATTGCTTTCACAGGGAAGGAGCACATTAATTCAAAAAGACATTAATTCAAAATAGATGCTAATTCATGTTTCCGAAAAGTGTCTGCCTTCGGGAAGATAAGAAAAAAAAAAAACAAGATGGAGCTCAAATCACATCTTCAGACAGTCCAGTTTCTTTATGAAGCTTAAAGATCCTCACTTCATCTTCAAACACCTTCTCATATGTGTTTGGTTTTCAGATAATGTAAACATCAGGATACCTTTTGTGTCCTACTTTTACATTCACCAGTAAGAAGTTGCAATAAAAGCTGACACGAGGATGTACAAAACAAACAAACAAACAAAAAACGTCGCGATAAATCTGAGATGATTTTAGTGTAGAGTAACAGCAGGTCATAAACTCCTCCCATCAACGATTAATGGCTCTTTAAACACATGATGTTAAAGGAATGCTGCTCGTTTACTTCTTCAGGTTTCACAGAGGAATTTGTTGATATAATGAATGAAAATATAACTGAAGGAGAAGTTTAAGTTTTGCCCCAGATTCCAGGAAAATAGTCACAGTGTAAAATTATTTTATAAAATGAATAAAGTGATATGCAAATAAACATTTTCTATGAAATATAAAAAGCCCTCAAAAAACAGGGGAAAACTGCAGATCATTTTCATGGAAAAGTTGGGACAGGACCCGTGTTGAAATTAAAGAAAAAAAACTATAATAATTTGCTGAGCAGCAACAAATCAGCACCGTGACTGAATAAAAGAGTCTTTTAGATATAAAGACGGGGGAAATGGCAGCGGTTTTTCAAAACCTTTCAAAGATCCTACGGTCTAAAGTTCAAAATCTCATCAAATGATTCAGAGAATGCGGATAAGCAAACACTTCTTAATAATAACGGACATGTCTGTGCGTAGCATGGCCTCAGGAACACTTCTCCAAAAAATACATGTGAGAACGTTGAAGTTGGATAATGTCAAGATAAAGTAATATTCAAAACAAAAGGCTGTCAACTTCTCCAAACCAAAGCTCGTTTAAAATGGGTTCATTCAGACAAGCGTGTCCCAACTTTCTTTGTCTCAGTCATATACTTCAAAATGAATTGGTAAATAAAGAACACACAAAAAAAAAACTGCAATATGTAACATCTCATCATTGTTCTATTGTGCATAAAATACGATTTGTTTGTTTTCACACGCTGTCCCAGCTTTCTTGGAACATGGAGTTGTCTAATAACTGGTAAACACCCCACAGCCACTGTCTCATGAGACAGTGGAAGAAAAGCACAGTCAGTTTTGTTTTGGGGTTTTTTTTTTTTGTCATTACTGAATCACCCACACACAAGCTCACCAGTATCCCTGAAGGAAGTGTTGTATCACACACACACACACACACACACACACACACACACACACACACACACACACACACACACTGTAAACACACTCTTCGTGAGCCTCACATTAGTGTGGGAGCATCAGTTCTGTGCGTCCACGACTGAGGCAGTGGTCATTTCTCTTTACGTCCGCAGTGTTCGAGTTTCTCCGAGGCCTTCGAGGTGCGTTCGGTATTTTTTTTTTTTTTTATTATCATGAACCGGGAATGTAAAAAACTCGGATGGAGGCTCTTGGCAGCTTGAGGGTCTGTACGGGAATGTGGCTCAAAGTTCCTCGAAGAAGGCCACTCTGGACTTGGTGCTCTGCAGCGTTAGCTGTGGAAGGGATGACAACAAAAAACCGTGGTGAGGTTTTCTTTTTCCTGCGCCTTTCAGAAGCAGACATCTTTAAAGTAAAACAGCAGGTTTTCAGGTCCATTCTAGAAAGTGTCTGTAGCAAATGTAATAATGACTAAACTTCTAGACTCGGGAAGAATCTGAACTTCGTCAGATCCAACAGCTGTCCTTTCAAGTGAAATTAAACACACAACAACCCAATAATTCAAAAGGGACTGAGCTTTTTTTAATGTGTATTCCTAACTTTTGGTTCTATTTCAGGAACATTTTGTGAATAATAATAATTAACACAAA
Source organism: Blennius ocellaris (assembly GCF_963422515.1). NCBI lineage: Eukaryota > Metazoa > Chordata > Actinopteri > Blenniiformes > Blenniidae > Blennius > Blennius ocellaris. Next base: position 7,077,528 of record NC_137656.1, read on the forward strand.
TGGCTGCAGGGAATCCTTCATCTTTCAATTAATCCTACCAAGTCTCCACTACATAATGACGGGAACAACAATTAAAGAAAACGATGCATGTGCACAAATACAGTAGATTTAATCCAGTCGTGCCTCTGAAGAAAACCAAATTAAGTCTAAAAAGGCTTCAAAACATTAAAAAGAGAGAGAGAGAGACATCTAAATTGCTTCCCTTGACAAATGAGAAGACTAAGTGATCATAAAAAGAAGATAATGGGCTCGTCCTCAGTGTGTTTACTGCAAACATGAGCCCAAGGTTATTCTGTTTGTAATGAAGCTGTCATCGATGCGAGGCGTATCGTGTTGATGCGGCTTTATTAGACTTAAACTGAAACAAATGTCAGTCTCAGAGCTACATATCTCCCATTAGTGGCCATTGCTGGGACCAATGTCAGTCATTAATATGTTTTCGGGACGGAACAAAATGAGCCGATGTTGAATTAGTGTGAGCTTTAACCCTTTGAAAATGGCAAACCGATGACTCGGCAGAAGAGAGGGACGAATTCAAACTGGCTCTGCAAACTTTTCTAGCCCCTCTCTGCGACGCCTCGAGGCGAAAGGGAATCAAAGCGGCTGCCAAAGTTAATATTGGAGCGAGGATGAAGGAGGACAGAGCGGGGAGTCCAGGTTATTTCTGGAAGAAGTGCACATCGAGGGACTGAAGCAAATCCGAGCGGATAACGTGTGGGAGTCAGATGGATTTACAGCCTGATGTTTACCGATCACCTTCGATTTTCCCCGCTGACGGGCCGGCTCTCAAAAATGCCCACAGTCTGTAAATACCAAGAGCTCTTTGTTGACGTGAGTGACACCACAGCTAATTCCATCGGGAGGAATCCGTTCCTGCATGGTTCGGCGCGGCGAGGCGGCGGACTTCCTGCTCGACTTCACCGCGATCCGAGTGAAATCCCGTTTCCTCTTGGAGACCTGACACGGGGAGCCTGTCGTTCGTGTTTGTCATTTCATGGTGGAGGTTGAGCTCTGCTTGCAAGCATTTGGTGCAAATGGAGTAGAACTTGTACTTTAGGAATAAAGGCGTTAGGCCACTTTACGAGGAAGTCCATTCGTTAGGAGTGGAGGGGGACTTTAAAAAAAAAAAAAAAGCTTTGCCCAGACTTTTACGGTCTCCGAGTTCTTGTGCTTTATCCCCTACACCCCCCCTTACACAACCTCTGCAGCCCTTCTTCTCTCTGACTTCCTCAAACTCCTTTGAACTTTTTTTTTAATTTGCCACTTTCAGCCTCACCACTTCCTGAACTTTTAACATCTTCTGGCAAAACCGACTTGTTTTCTCACTCTGCATTTCCTTTTCTCTGTGTCATGCCCCGGCTCTGTCCCTCCACTGGCTGATTTAAACAAACACTTTTAACTTGCTCTTTCTCGTGTTGCATGCCAGCGGGTTTCCCCCGTCACTCCTAATGACTAATCACCAAGCAAAAATCAATTAGTGCTTCCTTAACAAGTAGATTTTACAGTGAGAGACAGAATGGGAGAGGGGTGGGCCTTTGTGTTTACTCAGTGTGCTGGAACAGAGCACATTTTTTTTTTTTTTTTTTTACTTTTATTGAAATTAGAGCGATACTGGTGTAGGAAGATAAAGGAGAATGAGTCTAATCTGCCAGTTCATCAGAGGACAGTGGAAATAGAATCGGATTTTTAATACAATGCCATTGCCTCTGACCAATCAATTATGAAATATCCCTCAAGCTAAAGGAGGGTGCTGCTTTTTTGGGGGATTTCATGCCACAGTTGAAGTTAGGAAAAAAAAAAAAAAAAGCAAGAGCTGATGAAGTTGGTATCAGACGAATACCAGACAGATTTTTCCCAGAGTCGAGCTTTTTTTGGTATTTTGTATTATTCTTTTCATCACTTTAGAGGTCATGAATGAAAATGAAGACTTTCTCTCTCGGAGGGCTCCATCAAAGGCAAAAGCTCAAGGTTGAGAAATGATCTCGAGACCAAGTGGAGACGGGTGCTATTTGGCGGCGCTCTGAGAATCGATACGGCCCCCTGAAATAATATGAGGTGAGGTGCGAGTGTTAGACAAAAGCGGATTATCAACATTCTGATAGACGGCTCTCCTTGGGAAGGCCTGGTGAGATCAACATTCACACCCGATTTACACTTTGCCAACTTAAGTGGCTTGAACTGGTCGGATCGTATCAGATTTGGTAACGTGGAGACGAAAAGATGCTCTAGTGTTTGATTTTCTGAGTGCCGTAATTTAATTGCAATCCAAAGCGATACTCGGATACCTACAGACTGTGATTATAGTCGTCTTGTATGTTTATTACTTGCAATGTGACTTTTGACTGCAGTGTCTCGCCCTCTTCGGAATCAGAGATGACGTCTGGTATGACGTACTTCCGAACACAAGAATAACTTGATCCTATATTTCATCTATATAAGCTGCTGGTGCTTTAAGGGAATAAGCGAAGAATCTAACCAAGAATGGAACAGTGGCACTTATTAGGAGGAAAAATGTAAATAAATGGATAAATATGTTGTGCATATACACTATAAGAAAAAAAGCTTGGACAAACCTTCTCATTCATGCCTTTTCTTTATTTTGCTGACTATTTACATTGTTGAGTCTCACTGAAGGCATCAAAACTATCAATAAACACGTATGGAATTAAGGACACAACGAAATGTGAATAACTCAAAATGTGTTTTACTTTTATGTTCAACCCCTGCAAAGGTGCAGGCCCTCATAATGTCCCTGGGGGGGTATGAAGGACTGTGCTCATCAATTGTCTGAGGTGGTGACATGTCTACAACACCATTCTCCTGTCCCAAATCTACCATCATCCCCATCCCCAAGAGCTCCACAGGCCGAAATGACTATCTGCCAATGGCCGTCACCCCGATAGTCATGAAGTCCTTTGAGAAGCTGGTTATGGGCCACATATAAGAGTCCATCAGCGTTACTGTAGACACGCCTACTGGAGGATCCGCTCCACCGATGATGCCATTTCATCAGTGGAGCCTTCTTGCCTTCTTAATGGTGTTGGGACCATCAATTGTGTTGTGCAGAAGTCAGGTTGGTACACAGCTGACAGCTTTATGTGACAACTACTAGAATTCATATTATGGCAAGAACCAATCAGCTTCGACAGTCCGTCATTAATTTAGGACCAAAGGTCAGCCAGTCCACAAAATTACACAAACTTTAAATGTGTCCTCAAGTGCAGTCACAAAAACCATCAAGCAATACAATACAGTTTGGAGTTACTTCATGTTGTTTACTACATAATTCCATGTGTCCATTCATAGTTTTGATGCCTTCAGTTAGAATCTACAATCAAGTCAAGAAAATAAAGGACAAAAATGGACTGATAAGGAGTGTCCAAACTTTTGACTGGTAGTGTATGTGTGTGCTGAAGAACAAGGAGATGTTAGAAAGTGGATTGTAACCCTAACCTTTTTAAAGCTGCTCTGCTTGCTGGTTCCCTGCTCCGCGTTTTGGTTGTGGATGATGTCCAGAGGCGTCTCCCTCTCTTTCAGCTTCAGGCTTTCGATCTCGGTCTTGAGCTCGTTCAGCTGCTCCTGCAGGTGCTTGCTCTTCTCCATGTACTCCACCCTGCACAGCAATCAAATCCACAACTTCATGTCAGTTTCTCTACTCATGATTGATTCTGCTGAAGTATGCGACTATTAGTTTAACCAAATGAATAGTAAAATCACGAAATATTCAAGACTCAGTCAATATTTTAGAACTCATGTTTTCTCCTAGTCAGAAATAATCAACGACCCCAATTTTTATTTAACTCGGTGACTCTCTATCAACCCTACAAACAAGTTGATTAACGTATTTCCAGCCATATTGAGAACAGACAACATTTACACAAAACATTTATTAATCTTGTGAAATCAGGTGAACTTGGTGAAATTAGCTACAAGAGTATGTTGAGAAAAAACATTACAATATAGAAGAGGTGCAACATGTTGAGATTTCATGGTCAAATTCCCAGACTGTGTATTGCTTTGTTTGTCGTACTGCTTGTCACTTGTATTTACTGTGAAATTAATAACCATAAGAGCTTTTAAAAAAAAACAAAAAGACCTTGTGCTGGTGGTGACATGGAGACAAACAAGAAGGTCAAATCATTGGGGATGCTTGTTCATGTGCAATATATTGTTTGTTAACCACAATTGGTTGCATTTAAGTGATGAAAAAAATAAACTCACTGAACATCTGCAAACCACACAGCCTGATGTGGCCACAAAATGCAGAGGATGTCACAGACCACTCACTTCTCCTTCTCGATCTCCATGGAGAGACGTTTCATGTCCGTGTCTTTAAAGTCAAAGCTGAGGTTCTCCCTGCTGAAGCTCAGGTCTGGAGGCATGTTGCCAGGCGCCGTTGCTGAGGACTGGGATGGCGGAGGAGACAGGGACAAAAAAAAAAAAAAAAGAGCGCTGATATGGAGGATGGGGAAACAGCAACAGAAACATAGAAACTAGAAACAATTAAGGACAAATCTGGAAAACTGTCAGTTGGGTTCAAGGACATAAATGTGGCCACATGGATACGCAACCATGCTTCTTTTTCTCCAGCAAATGCAATGAGTTGCGGCGGTCACGTTACCCGGGGGAGCTGGCGAGATATAAAGTCGACCCAATACACAATATAAATGTAAATCTGCCGGAAAGCGTGCGAATGCAAACCGAAGCGCGGAAACAGTCGACGTAAACATGGCGTGGCAGAGCATGGAGGGCAGTTGGACCGAGGCCCACGCATATAGAGAACAGAGAATATTGTGCGCTTGTGTAATGGTGTGTTCACGTCAATAGATTCCCCCCCCCCCTCCACTATAACTGATAAGTGTATAGTGGAACTGCAGTGGTAGCCTGCATGTGTTTCGAATCTCCATTCATTGCTGATAAGAGCGCAAGACTATCACTGGAAAGAATTCCAATATGTGCTGGTGTGTGCATGTGTGCAAGCAGATGAATGAGTAATGTGTGGGCTTTTAAGCATGTTGGGAGCTCTCCCGTAGGCTGCCTCATACACTGCCTGCTCTTATGCAACTGCGTCCAGTTTTTTGTGTGTGTTTTTGCAAGGTAGAAAATGGTGTGAGAGTGCGTGTGGCCTGAATAGTCGACACAATGGCATTTGAAGACACCAGTTTGCTTTTCAGTATTTTGACCAGCATTCTTTGGTGTTTCTCCATTGTATTTAAAAGAATGAAACAATCAAATAAATGAATGTCCAGTATAAATAAATTATAATATGAAGCCTATCTTCAATTGATTTTTTTTTTACAAAAACAACTTAATGTTAAAAGTGGCACATTTTCACTGCATTTCAATACATTTATTGCCAACAATTGAAGAAAATCTGTGTGAAAACGTGTGTGATTAATTGCAAAAATAACAACCAAGGAGACTCATTGGCAAAGATGGGACATAATCGCTCATTCTTATCAGACCGAGTGAAAGGAACACTGTAAAAATATTTGTCACAATAAAGTGAACCTGAGAATTTCATCGACTGCAGTGCAGGCCATCACGAGAAGACCCAGGATTAATATGTCAACACAAGGGACCGAGCTGTGAACCAATATTAGATGACTGTGACTTCCCAGCACTTTGGAGCCACTGCATTTAAGACATGGATTGATTATGTTGGCAAAGCCACTTCATGGGCAAATGAGCAAATCTGAAATGTTCTGTGCATGATGCAGTTCTACATAAAAATTCAACCATGCATAAAAAAATGGATACATTATTCTTTTAAGAAGCAGATAATTGGCTGCCTTGGCTTGGGCTGAAAGAATAATTATGTTATCATAGGTGCAAAAGGCCTTTTCCCCTACAAAACTACATACTGTACTTATTACAGCAGCATTGTTTCCGAGTAATGAGCCCAATGGCGAAACTGTGAAACACCTGCTGCGATCCAGATGAATTCTGAAATAGAGAACACAGCTCAGGCAACCCGAACTGTTGAGCAACGAACATGCAAGAGTGGGAAGATATTATATAGCCGATTATATTTTCTTCATGTTCTTGAGAGATACGACACTACACAGCAGTAAATACGTTCCTGTCTCAAATTTTCTGAAACTTATTGCAACCAACTAATTTCAAATGGTAATAAACTATCATAAAATTCTATTTGCAGGACAATATTGTGAAAATATCAAAAGAAAATTGAATTGCCATTTTCACCATGCCTTTGTTATCTGCTTTCTTCCTTTGTACTTTATTTTCCAACTCTCTCTTCGGTGTGGAACTACCTCACTGCAAACGAATGATTCTGATCTTTGGTTAAAGGCCAGCACATGAAAAAGGATTAAGTTTAGTAGGTAAGGTGAGGAAATTACAGCGCAAAGAGAAGTGTAAAGGCTTTTGTGGTTGATGTGCTCTGTGCTTCGGGGGTTAATTGTTAAGAGGGGGAAAATGTTGATACAATAGGCCAATGATTCCTCTTTTTGTTGGTTTCAGACTCACTTTTGGAATATTTCTTTTGATTACCGGACTCTTATGGGTTTCATATACAGCATGTTTCTGGTCAATTGAATGAGCCATGGTATTATATCCGGCAGCCGTAGGAGTCCGAACTATTTTGGTGTTAGGGGTTGAAGCAAGCAGCTAAAACAGCTAAAATTAGCAACCATGATCGTCCATGGGCATATGATTACCTTGTGTTACAGCCTACACGTGTGTGCTTATGCCCACTTTCTCTGACTCCTCGGATTAGATAATGTGCTTCATACGTATGTGCGAAGCAGCATGTCTGTTATAAATATCGGCGCCCCCAGGCCGTTTACCGTGTAGACGGTCCTGCTGGTAATCTCCAGCAGCTTGTGCTTGGCCCTGCGCTCCGAATCCCTGGCTTCCTGCAGGTCCTGCTTCAGCTGCTCAGCCTCATTGGCCCTGAGGGACACAGAGACAGACAGAGGCAGACATAATATGTTAATTCACCCCCCGGTCTTTCCAAATTATCTAAATTGAATCCGAAGCTATCTTACATAATCTGTGCGTCGACACTCGGCGGAACAAGAATGTCGCTTTGTTATTACTGTGGTGATCAATGCACGACCTTAGCAGACACTAATGTCTGACTCCATTATTTCAGCGTCGAGCGTGCGCAGAGAGGAGTGGGAGTGCTATATGCCCGTGATTACATTTCTTTTGATTGTGTTTCCCGAACGCTCAGCAGTTCTGTCGATGTTGTGGGGGAGCTTCAAGCCTCCAGGCTTTGAGTGGACGTAGTCATTTCCACTTTGAGTGGCACGAGGTTTTTACATTTTTTTTTCTGGTGCAGAAAAGTGCTTATCCAGAATTTGCTGTCACCGGCAAGTGGCTAATGGTGCCCATTTGAAATGACTATCTAATAAACAGTGAAGTAGTCTCTCTGGAGTGATATTTAGTGTGTAACGTCTGTCGTTATGAAACCCAGTTTGACTGGCGTGGATCAAGCTTCACAGGGTGATAATGAGACTGGGACTCAAATGGTTTTCAGTCTAACCTCCGAAGAAATAAAAAGTGAAGAGTGGATATTGTAGTTGGTTCGATTGATTTGATCCACTCCAGGAGGTATAAAAATGAAAATGAAGCAAAAAAATTGCTCCATGAGCACAGATGAAAACACAAACTCTTGAGGTTGTTCTCTGAGAGACTGTTGGGTTCATGAGAAAAAAATAAAAAATAAATCAATAATGCTGACTACAATTAACTGGTGCAAATTAACAAAAACCTTGAATGCTTTTAGTTTTTCCTACTTGATTGCAGAGCAAGGTGGGTGTGACCTGCTTCCAGCTGCAGTGCCAGAACAAAGCCTGCAAAATTAAACGATTTTAAACAAGTCTGAAGTCGTTATTCTTTTGATGGAGCAATTTACTCAACCAAGTGCCGGGAGCACGTCGACTGGCCCCGCTGCAGCTGATGTGAATGGAATGTTTGATGCCAGAAAAAAACACAGTGGAAACTTATTTTGGAACCGCTTGAATGTGTCTGTAAAACAACTTAATTAAGTCATTTGAATGTTCATTTTAATTAATGGCAGTGATGCCGCCATCTTTCAATAAGTGAGTAACAAAGGTGATTGACATGACTGATGAAAACTTGCGCATGCAGTCTGAAGTGTTGTGGTGTGTAACAATAATACAACGGTATTAAAGTTATTGTATTAACTAACTATATAGCTGTATTGAGTCTTAGCAATGTTGTGGGGCAGAGTCTGAACTTTTCTGTGTGGAGCTTTGAAGTTCTCCTTTTGTGTGGGTTTTCGCTAGGTACTCCCATTCACTCCGACAGTCCAAAAACATACATACTAACATGTATATGCGATGTTAATTGGTGACTGTAAATGTCTGTAGGGGTAAATGTGCCCTGTGATGGACTAGGGGCTCATCCTGGGTACCAGGGGACTGGTTTTAGTGTCCCGTGACCTTGAGGGAAGTAGGATACAAGGTCTTTCACATGGAATTCCCACTCTTGACCACACAAGCCTGGTAAAAAATGGGTTGCAGATCACATCAAGTGCATTGATGCTGTAATTGCTTTGGTTGCTAATACGAGACCTCCACACAGCTGACTTGGTTGCTGCTTCACTGATAAGCTGCTCTACCCAGAGATTGAGGTGAGTGGATTTAAAACAGGGGTGTCAAACATAAGGCCCGTGGGCCAAAACTGACCCACAGGATCAAGATGTTGCCCACTCTATAGATTCACTTGAGACAAATAGAGTGCATTTTATTTAGTCAAGCCCTTCTCCCAAAATGGGATTAATGGATGCCTGCCACAGTTTGGCTCTCTGGTATGAAGGATGACATTTTGGGGTCTTTACAACAAGCCAAAAGTACAGATTTCTGTCTTAGTGGGCAGAGTATAGACTGTATACTGTTGCATAACAAACAATAAGCATTTTGTTGTTAATATGAATGTAGCATCTGGGAAAAGCCGCAGCAGGAACGACAATGCAGCTGGTGTCAAATTACAAACACTCAATCCTTGCATGTTTGCTGCTGTTGAAAAACCAAACTTGGTGGAAATTGAAAGCTCATGTTTTGATCAGCTGAGATGGGTACAGAAGGGTTAAATAAAATTGAACAGAGGCTGAATGGAGAGGGTGAATAAGGATATGCTTACCAAACAGGCTGTTTGGGGAAGCTAACAATATTACTCAAAAAGCTGAAAATGAGCACAGTCGGTTCCATTTAAAGCTAAAAGCATGCAAGCGAGAGGAGAAAAGAAAGGACGTTATTATGAAAGATGCTTGCTGAGAGAAACCCACAGAGCAAAAACTACACCATTTACAATCACCACATCTATTCACTCCTCTTATTTGTTTCTCCCCACCTCCTTTCTGACTCTTCGGCCATCTTAAGGGCTAACATCTCCGTCTCCAGCATCTTCTGCTCCATCAGCCGCCGCTCCTCCTGTCCACGAATGGCGGTCACTTTGATGCGCTGCATCTCCGTCTCAGCCTCGGCTGCTTTCTGGGCCAGGAGCTTGGCCTCCTCCTCCGCGATCTGCGCCTTCTCAGCCAGCAGATCTGCCGTCTGCTCAGACCGCAGCTGCGGAGGGAGCAGGAGGAAGGGCGAAAGCAAGGAGGGACGAAAAATATGAGGGATTTCTTTAGAATGGGAGAGGGCACCGAGGAAAACTGAACAAAAGTAGGAGGAGTGATTTGCATACATGCAAAGTACAATGGGAGGCTGGAAAAAGGAGGCACTTTCAGAAGATAACATTGAGAGAAGCTTGAATTCAGTTATTTTGAAACACGGCCACATACTGTGTGTGGCGTGGTCAATGAGATTGTGGATTTCGGATGGAACTGAATCTCACCAGCGCCTCATTGGCCATGTGAGCCTCGTCCTGCAGCTGAATGAGCCTCCTCTCCAGCTCGTCCCTGGCTCGCTCGGCCTCCTCGCGCAGTTGCTTTTCCCTTTGCAGACGCTGTCTCTCCACCTGAATGACACAGCCATTGGAGCGCGGTCAAAGAGAAGAGGAACAATGACTGAAAATGCGGACAAAGAGAAGAGGCAACATGTCTGACAAAGGATGGGGGAAAAAAGGGATGGAACCACAATGAATAAAGCACAATTTGGAGCGGAGGGAAGAAAAGCACAAAGCGGCTGCATCTCATGGACTCATCGTGCTTGGATAGGAGGGGGGGCATTTGTTGGAAATAAATCACTTGCATTCAAATAAAAGCGTGTATGATTTCTAGTGTAGAGTGCTGCAGCACACATGAAAGCGTGTGCCACTGAAGTGTGAAACTCAATGAGAGTGGCTGTCGGAAATGTTTTTTTTGTGCCAGTAATTGTATTTTCATCAATCTGAGTGGTGTGTGAATGATCTATGTGCTTATTTGGCAGAAAAAAACAGAAGAAAGGTTTTATGTTTTAAAAGCAGGGAAGGTGGTACACTAACATCGGGTCACACTGGTGCCTGTTGGCTGGAGAATTCATTTGATTCATTTTAGCCATCTATGCTGAATTGAATGAAATAATTCCCAGGGACCTTCCTACCAGCTAATCTCATTCGCCGAAAAACGCAGATTACTTTTTTTTTTTTAAACTCATCAAATGTTAACTGATTGGTTTAGATCGTACATTTCATAATCACACGGCCGGAATTACAATGGGCACCTGAAACAGAGGCCAAGCAAACATTTTTAGTTCAATGCCATACTTTGTCGTGTTTTTATTTATTTTTTTTATATTAAATGTATATAATTATTTACAGCTGTTGGAATACAGGCAAAAAGAATATAGACCATGTGGAAAGTATTTTCAGAACTTCACACATTTTGTTATTCAAAAATGGTTAAATTTACTTTCCCCTCAAAATTCTACCCACAATACCCCATAATGGAATGTGTACATGTTAAATGTTTTTTTGTTTTTTTTAAGTAACTTTGCAAACTTTTCAAGCACAAATACATTTCTTCGTCTTGATGTAGGGCATCTTGTGTAAAATTTGGATGGGGAAAAAATGGAATTTATTCCATTTTGGAATAAGGCTGTAAAAGAAGAAAATGCAGAAAAAGTAAATCTTGATTTTAACTGTTGCATATGTGGCTTTGTATGGCAGGGTATCTTAAGTTTGAGTTCAATCCATTATACTTACAATTAATCCAATTTGAAAAAAAAATTAATTTTCAAAGTTTTCGCCCTTTTCATTATATTATCTTCGAAAACATATGGAAAAAGCCTCTCCCAGACACCTAGATTTTTCCTGCTGCTGCACATGACAATCTTTGGTGGTGCCACAAAGTTTCAAACCAAGTCAGATCATCCACTGAACTGCAGCCCCCTTAAAAAAAAAAGCACTGATCAATGCTTCCGCGACAAAAAAAAAAGAAAAGAAGATATCTTGATTACCAAATTGTACATTTTTCCCACAGATTCTGCAAACCAAGATATTAATTTCATGAGGGTGCAACTGTCCATATCGTCAACAAACAGCATAGCTCCAATGGATGTTATTATTTATTAATGTCACCAGTCTTCTTTTGCGACATGAGTGACACATCTCCCCTTCCTCCCTCCCTATCTCTCTCTGCCTACAGACGCACATGAGCAACAGCATTCAGCAGCAGGTAAACATTGTGGTTGCGACTCATGCAGCATTGTACACTTGAATTTGAGACGCTTTCAGCCTGAATGCTGTAAATAAAGGAAGAACTTGTGAATTTTCCATAGCAGAGTCTGCTCATAACAGGAGCACAAACACAAAAATTAAATAAATGCTTTATCTGTTAAATTAGTGATTCATCATTTTTTTTTAAAAACTGACATACATTTAGAAAACTAAAAGTTGACTCTGGAATCAAATGTTACCTGTATTATCTTATGTGTCAGTGGCAGATGATACTTGTCAATAAAAATGGTCAGTATGAGTAATACAAATTTGTGTTCATAAACAAAACTATAGTTTAGCACAGGGGTGTTAAATACATTTTAGTTCAGCCTCATCTAATCTTGAGTAGCTTGGACCGGTCCCATAGTGCCATAATAAGCTTTGAATTAACACTTCTCTTTGTTTTGGAGTATACTCAATGAAAATGTTGACAAAATACGATCTCAGCAAAAGCCTGAATAGTGGAGAGCCGGGGATGCTGCCTTCAGGGCAGGTGATGCATCAGGACTCAGAGCGGCCAGGAGAGAGTTGGTTGCAGCATCAAGAGGACCAATGCTACATATGCCCAGAAAATTCACAGTCATTTTGCCACAAATGAGAGGTCATACGCTGAACAGCTGATAACATCCCTGGGTGGGTATTGAAGGACGACACAGCAGTGGTTGGACTGTTGAATTCTTGTCATGCTGTGGAGCTTTGCAGCCCTCACCAACATACTTGCAACTCAAGACTTTCTTTGCACTGACATCACTGGCCTATTTAGTGATCTGTTTATTATGTAAACACAATATACTGTTTTTCAGTGAGTCCATATTGCATTACTTTCTATTTCATTCTTTACTTATTTATGTTTTGATGCTGACCGGGCCTTGAGTACGTAATCTCACACCAGTACACGCACTGGCATGAATGGAATGTTTTTGGCCCATGGACCGTAGGTTTTGATGCCCTGGTTTAACAGATAATATAGCATAGCATAGCATAGCATAGCATAGCAGAAGAGAGCCTTAAAACTTGTTACCAAATAAACCAAAGTCAACATTTTTTTTTTTTCAGCCGAAAAAAGAATGTGTTAAGAATTTGTTAAATAGATTTGTCTATCTGGAATGTTAAAGATAAATCAGCTTTAAATCCACCAAGTTGACTCTTTAAAACTATCTGCATTTGAAATGTACGTCTTGCAGACGCAGCATTTGGAGAAAAACTTGACAGGTTACCGCCGCTTCACTGTTTGTCCAGCATCAGTACCTGTTTCCTGGCCCTCTCCTCTCTGGCCTGAGCCTTCATCTGCTGCACTTCGAGTGAGTCCACCCGCCGTCGGCGCATAAATAAGTCGTGGTTCCCTATACACAGCTGGAGGATCTACGGAGCAAAAAAATAGTGTCAAAACTAATCCAAAACCATCAGTTTTATTTATTTGTCTTCAAAATGACATGTCTGACAAGAATGTGTTCCCAATGGCTAAATTGGCAAGTGTGACAGCAGAATCGTTTGGGATTTGTTGGGTTTTTCTCGCTTCTCTGTTAAAAGCACCGAGAAAGGATTGTGTTGTGTTTGGTGCTATATAAATAAAGTTAAATTGGATTGAAATTGCTGGATAGAAACAAAACAACTTACAATTACAGAAAAAAAACTCACCAACTTGTTGACTCTCAGCCGTGAAGAGTTGAACTTGAAAACATTGGTTTTCTTGTCCAAAGGTTTGATGGTAAACTAAAAAGCAGGCCCAAGAACAGAAGATTTAAGAAAGAAGAAATAAATCCGAAGAAAAAATTAGTGACATAGCAATACGTCATATTTTGTTCTTTATCCCAAAAACTAAAATGACACGTCCAACTTTATGATCTCAATGTGATTTATCCTCGTGTTATGATTGATCAGGCCTAAGAGCATGAAATCCTTTTCTTTAAATCAGACAGGTGACACTGTCAGAGTAACAGATACAAAATACATTTATTACATCTTATTTCATACTATGCTAGTGTATAGTATGGTATTCTTTGTCATCTTTGTCATCAGTTATCACATGTGGAATTCTAAATATGACCACACTAATTCTAAGTTTGTAAGCTATCAAAAGTTTTAAAAATGTGTATTTTTTATATATGGTTTCACTTTTTGTATCAACAGTTTTTCCTTGAAACTGAAGATGAACTGGTTGAGCGGCAGATTCTCTCACCTCCTTGTCGCTGTAGGAGATGTTGCGGATCTCGTTCCAGGGAAAGGAGCATTTGGGCGTCAGCCTGTTGTCCGGCTCGTAGATGTGCAGTCCCAAGGCATCCACTCCCAGGAGAAGATCGGTTCCCTTTTTATTCTAAAAAGCATGGCAGCAGAGTAAACAATGCTTTTCCGCTGCCTGACTGTTAAAAGGAGTCCAGCAAACATCTGTGCAACCACGCCTGCAGCCAACATTCATTTCTACCTGTATTTGACAGCAGTGGCTATTTGTTTAGAATAGAGCGGAACAAAGCCGGATTTTGGGGTGAATAAGCAGTCTGTGCTTGTTTACTTGAAGAATAATGTGACAATTGAATTATTCAAGTGCGGTTTTACTCTTTGGAAGAATTTTCTGATGTCTTAGCTTTTTAGAGGACACGTTCATCAAGGCTGTGGCCACCTTGAGTAAATTTCAATTTAAGAGCTGCAACAGGTTTGTTCAGGCCAGGGGGTGTCAAGAATATATATTTACTAGAGAGTGCACTGTTTTAGGAAGAGTAGCTGACATAAAACAACAGAGATGAGCCAAGGTCAGTGAGGCAACAACTGAGGCGAGCTACCTCAAAACCGAATCGTCTAAAAAGGAGATATGCAAGCACATAAACACATCTATAAGCCACAAAAATATTTACTGAGGTTTCAAACTTCAGCTGATGTTCTGTCAGGTCCTCTGATGATTGAAATGCAAAATATTTTTTTAAACAGCATGTGGCCCATTAACTATAAAGAATTTGACACCCCTGGTTTAAGTGCAAAGAAAAAAAATCCATCACCTTAAAGAGCAGTCACCTATTAAAAAAAAAAAATAGATCAAATAACAACAAAAACAGGTACATCAGGCTACTATTGCCACTGCTTTATTTCATAACTCACATGCCTCCTATTATCCCGCAATGGCTTGTTTTGTAATGACGTAATGAGGTAACATTGGCTCACCCTGATTAAAAAGTAATTGACGCCATACATGTCCAGGTCCTGAGCTATTTTTAAGTACTCCATCTCAGCTTCATCCCTGTTCAAAGAGAGAGAGGGAGGGGGGTTGGGGGGGGTGGGAAGGGATTTGAGGGAGGGAGGGAGGGAAGGGTGGGAAGTGCAAAAGTGGAAGGGGAAAAGGAGATCAGAGCTTGTTTCCTCTGCTTTTGTGTGTAGCATCTGTCTCATTGTGTGATCTATAAAAACTCTGCCACGCGGCTCCTGCGAGAGTGAAAACGTAGGCACAAAGTGCAACTATAATGCCATAACAGGCTTTAGAGGTCATGCCTGATTCAGAACAAGGCGGATTCTGATGACTGCGAGGCTCTAAAATGCAGAAAATGTGCGAGAGAAAATAAATGCGCCAAAACTCTTTTCCTGCCCTCCCTCTTTCTGCAGTGTCTTGGCAGATCTGTTGTGATTTCACGGCCATCCCAGTAAGCATAAAAAAAAAGAACTTCAGTGGACTTTGATCGCTGAGGATAAATCAGGACATGCTGTGATGTAAAACTTTTAATAAGAGGCTGTTTGATAGGGGTGGCTGGGAAATTGATAATTTAAGCTTTATCAAAGTTTAAAGAAAAAAGTGAGCGTTATGCCAAGTATACAAATCTCAAATAGGCTGGACCTTGAAAACACTGACGTGAGAGTGAATCAAGAAACCCCTCAAAGAAGAATAAGTAAAGAAGAGTTTGGCTCTTTGAAAGATCATGAAGACACACGTCATGCAAGTCGGATACTTTGATGTTGTCCCCGTATTTCCTAATCAGTTGTGGACCTCCGAGTTTGGACATTCAGTATTACTTTGGTTATTTGGCTTTAGTACTACTACTACCAATGCAGGGTACTTTAACATTCCTGATTTTAAGATCTGAGTTTTGCTTTGCTTTTTCTGTGTCTTTTGTCTTCCCATCGCTTGAGTTCCAACATGTACTATAATAATAATAATAATAATCATCATCATAAATTGTATTTTTAGCAACTGTCAAAACACCCGATGTCACTGTAAAGTGCGACTACAAACAAGTAAAGAAATATACATTTTGTTCAAATGCTAGAAATGCAGATTATTACATCAGCGTTGGAAGTGTGAACATTTATAATTTTTTTATTGCTTTTATAGCATCTACAACTCATGTCCTGCTACTGATATAAATATTCAGTAAGCACAGAAAAGTATCAGGAAAATGATAATGGTTGGTCATTCACTGTATCATAATGTAGACATGTGTTTGAGCTCACACTCATTTTCTAGCAACACCAGAAAGCCAGTGATTGCCCTTCTGTGCCTCCACTGCTTCGCCGCACTCCCAAAACAATTAAAATGCTAAAGGTGTGACGGCTGCCGGGGTTAAAAGGGATATTGATCAGCACCAGTGACTCAGTTATTACTTTCCCAAATGCTGAGGTTCTGCCCTTTTTACGACTCACTTTCAGGCCCCAAAATCCCCACCCACAGACTTTTAAAACACTCCACATCCCTCACACTACGGTCCATTTCATTTTCCACCCAGTTTAGTGGTGAAACAAAGTGTAAAGCACAGAATGCTGACGTCAACGTTATCTCCACAATGGCTACATCAGTGTGAGAGATGATAAATTCAAATACACTAAACTGCTGCGTTATAAGACGTGATCGTCCCTGTTTAACCTGGTACTGTCATGCTTTGGACACCACTAAATGTTTAAAAGTCTAGAACGGCTGTCTAATCGTGAAGACTTTTTTTTTACTTTTTCAGCAACTACTTTCAAGCGACTCCTTTTGAATTTCAATGACTCCCAGAACGTCAATGCTGCACACAACTTTGAGTTTCGAGCACATCCTATCTGAACTCCTAAGTTAAATAGTGCTGATGAAGTTGAAACTTCATGGTCGTTCAGTTGAGTGCAGCAGTTTTTCACCTTGTCCTGCCTCTGTGCTCTGCGTAGCAAGCCGTGATCCTCTCCTCCCACATTTCTGCAGTCATCTGGTACAAGTTGATCACCTGAAACGGAGCCAGCAAGAGAGAAACATTCACAAATTAAGCATAAGATGCCACATTTAATGCTCAATAATAAGACGAGTATGTATCGTATTGGTTGCGACTTGCAATAATGACTCACCCTTTTTGGCAGCAGTTCCTCCTCTGCCAAAAATCCGGGTTTGTGAACATCGGGATCGTAGTCTCCGTACTGTAAAATAGGGGGAAAAGTGCCAAAATAATTAAATTGTGCCCCAAGTAGCGGCCACTATTCACCTTCCATCCAATAACAGGGCAGGCAATGCCTCTCAGGGGAGCTGTTTGCAAGATGGAACTGCATCGACTGTAGGAAAACGTGTCTCCGGGAAAATGAATGAACGTTGGTCTGTCATCAGGCCATTAATGTACACTGCAGCACACTATGTGGCCCAGTTGTTAAAAGACAGTGGAGATGATGCTATTAGGGATATCTGGGAGGGCCGAGGCACACACCGTCACTGACAAATCATATATACATGTTTGAAAAGAAACATCGAAGGACTGGGCATGCCTGGGTGACAGCAGGATTTACCTGTGGGAAACTGTAAAACTGGGAGAAGAATATGAATTAAACATATGAGCTGTATGGAAGTAGGTTAACGTTTACTTGCATCTGTGCCAGTTTTCTTCAATCTAGACGTGTCAGTCATTTGCATTCAGTGTTCTCTTACAAAATACTTGATAAAGGTCTCACATGCACAGGAGACTCAACAAGAAGCTGCAAGCGCTGGAAAATCCCTGTGGCTTAATTCAGACACTAAAATCTAAATCTGAAAGACAAGTGATGTTGTGATTTTATGGATTTTATTATTTTAGTGGTGGGTACGTCGAATGAAGCTACCTGTCATTTACTACGTATCGTCTGTCTCTGTCATGTGATGAGTGGTAATTTCCAACTCAACACAAATTTGTAGATGCTGTAATGCTTATTCTTCAATTGAATTGCATCTTTTTATAGAGCATTGTTTTTGTGAATAGCTTTCAAAGGCTTACAGTGAAAAGTGGCAGCACCAACACAGAATGTGTATGAAACGCGAGGCAAAAATTATATGTGGGGGAAAAAAAAAAAAAAAAAAAAAGATTACTTTGCTTTTGAGAGCTTGGCACCAAAAATTGGGGAGACTGCCATGGCATAAAGACTTTGTTCTTTTTGGTGGAAAACTGGTATATAAACCTGTTCCAGCTACCGAGGGCATACTCAAAAATGTGACATCCTATCTCAGGCATGAGACAGCTCCACAACCTTGTGGTGCTGCTCAAGTGTCACTGTAATTGCCCTAAAAAAAATGCAATGCCATGTCACCTTCAGTGGTTAAATTACCAGGAAGAGAAAGAAATCACACACAACAAAGACGCAGTCTCGGGATGCGGTGGGTGGGACTGAAATCAAAACCACGCGTTTTGATGTGACGTTGCATTGTGTGTGAAAGGAAACACATCATTAAGCCCTTAAAGCAAGGACAATGTGTTCCGCATGCCTTAACAAAGTCAGATCTGTGGACCAAAACCAAATGATTTCTGAATGGCTTTTCTTGTCTTTGTTGCGCTTATTTAACTCAGCCCTATACTATGAGTACATCTTGGATTGTATGGCTGAGCATAGCAGTCTAAAAACTGTCGTTAACCAGCCTGAATTTAATAAGCTCAACTGAGAGCACAGAACCTGGAACACTTGAGCAGTGGATAAGAGACCGGAGAAACTGGGGGCCATTTAATTAGGCTCACTACTCTCGGTTTTCACCGTCCTTGCCTCCCTGGGTTCCTCACCTGTTTGTTTTTAACTGCTTCACAATTGATGACATATATACTTATTGTGGTACTACGGCACCGCTGGGACTCAAGCTCGGGGAGAGACAGGGTGGCATTTTGCCAGGGACGGTGCTTCCACACAATTTCCGATTGTCTACCTTCCCTTCTTCCAATTATTTTCAGACAACCCCAAACTGACAGCGGCAATCGATTCCCAAAGGATAGCTTCATGTCAATAATTTTAATTAAAAACTATCATCGGAATCTCATAGGCCATTGCTGACTAATGGACGTATTATGAGCAATAGAGCCCCCGCTGAAGTCAGGGTGGAAATGTATTTCTCACACAGTCGACACTGTCGAAGAAAAAATCAATTTACAGCCCCATGCCTTACCTAGAAAATGTATTAAATCACACAGCCTGTACCTTTGGACAACTTGCGGTTTGAATGTAGTGCACATGCATAATTGTTCAAATCCGCATGTACTTTATGTATTCCTTATTAGTCATGTGCACAACAGCAGGGAACACAGCAACTCAAACTCATTTCTGTTGTGCAAACTCCAAGTGGTCTGAAACACCTTGGATCATTCAAACTGATGCGTTTGTCCATGCAGCTGCCTTGTTCCATTTTCTTGACATATGCTTGTCATATAGTTGTTGTGGCTCGACATTAAGGCTCTGTTCACATGGCCATGTTGTCAAGTGAAAACTGATTGACATAATAATGAATGAATAACTCTTTATATTGAAAGAAGAAAAGGATGTATTTTTTTTTGCCAGTTAACACGATACAGACAACGCAAGCAAAACGTTGGCCCAGGATCAAGCTCCACAACAGAATTTAAACTTAGAATTGAAAAATATAAAGAGTAGAAAACAGAAACAAAGCAGCAGGAAGACTTTGGAGTGTCTGAGAAACTTGTGAAGCGTTAGAGAAAAGCAGAGAAACTGTTACCGTGATGAAAAAGTCTAATTGTGGTTATAAACGCATGACAACCAGAGCAGGAGGAACAAATCCATCGATGGTTTTTTGAACAGCAGCTGCTGGCCAAGGCTTATTGAGCGTACCGTTACGTCTGCGAGCGACAAATCTCACGCGACACAGCAGTGTGACTTGTACTCAGGTGTGACTTGCAGTCTGGAAAGTACAGTACTGTGTCAATTTATGCCTTTAAAATGAATTGTAGGTATTAATTTGACTGTATTGATCCTGGGATTGACTGAAAACTAGTTTGTCCAAAGCTGGGGTGTGTAACATGAGAGTAGAATACACCTCTAGATGAACCCTGAACGCATTTTAGTTAAGGGATCACATCCAGTCCCATTTCATCTTTAGTAGGCCAGACCAGTAAAATCGTGCCATAACAACATTTAAATTTAAACTTAAAAGATATTATTTGTTGTGCTACACAGCATACATGATGAAATTAATAGACAATAATAAAAAATAATGGACAATATCGACCATATGGTCACAAAACCAAGCCAATACTATTAAAAATGACTACAATCTCAACATGGAGCCAATTTTAATTTAACTTTCTGGTGCAAAATACAGTGAAATGTATTAACCATGCTGTGACTTTGAGGGTAATATACATTTACCAGCAACAAGGTAGAGAGCTTTTATGGTAGCATCGCCGATATCTCAGCTCGGGTCTCAAGTGTTATCATGTCCACTACTCGTAAGTAATTTGTCATAAAACAAATCTATGTTGGTGGTTTGGTGGGGCATTTAGAAGCCTCACATGTCTGTTTTGGCTCACACGCCTCATGTTTGCCAACCCTGGGTTAATGCCAACTGAGATGAGGTCCAGCAGGAAACAAATAAGTTATGACAAGAGGAATGATGCCATGAGGTCCAAACAGAAAATTTGCAAAAAATATAACTCCTTATTTTCTGTTTATGAAAGTGAAATGATCATGAGAAGAGGTCAATTAAGATAAACATGAGAAACTCTCAAACATTGAGTGAAGGCACAAGCCTTGCTGAATCCACCTCCGCAACCTGTTGTCATTCGTGCCCGTTTGCTGGTCATACCCTCCCTTCTCAGCTGGACAAAGGAGGTGACCTCAGTCCAACCTCAGTGCCAAAGTAACTCCCTCTGCATTTTGCCACAGTGTCTGTTTCTCGAAATTCCCTGTCAACACCTCCTTGTAGCACGGCACCTGCTCAGAATACAGAGCGGTTCACGGTGAAACCTCTGCAGGCCTACAGAAGCTGAACTCTTGGCTGACACCAAGTCATGAAAAATTAACCACCTTCCATCCAAACTGTTTCCTTGTCACGCATAAGCGAACATTTGATTCTCTATGAAGGGCTGCCAGCAGCTAAAGGTGACTGAAATGTACAATCAGTTTTCGATAAGTATATTCACAAATATAAAAAAAAAGAGGTAAGCGTGTGCCTCGCACCAAAAAAAGAAAAAGAAAAGTATAATAGTTCAGCAGAAAAGTTTTTAGAAACCGTTTCACCACTTTGACTCTTGACTTGCAGAAAGTTTTGATCACTGTTCCATGCAAAGTTTTTTAATTTGCAAGTTTAAAGGAACACACACACACACACACACACACACACACACACACACACACACACACACACACACACACACACACACACACACACACACACACACACACACACACACACACACACACACACACACACACACACACACACACACACACTCTTTGCGAGGCCTTCCAATTAATATGTTACATTTTCTTACCGGAGTTAACCGTCACAGTGGTGACGGTTAAGACAAAGCTAAACCACAAGTGCTTAACCTTAAAAGTTTCAACTACTCAGGCAGAAGAAGTCACAAAGTCTCCATCCCAAATCTTATCCCTAAGACCTCATCATCCTTTCATCCATATCAAACTTTAAATACATGTAAAACATTGGGGACTTTTAATTTCCACCCAACGGAGGTTTGGGTCCCACAATGACAGTAGAACAAAGGCATACACATTCATTTGTAAAGCATTATTTGTCCCTATTTATGACAAACATAAGGCTCATGGGCCAAAACAAGCCTGAAAGAGGCTCCAATCCAGCCCGCCAAACCACCGTGCAAATTTCTTTAGAGCAGCAAGAGCAACTCAACACAGAGACCCGAGTTGAGATATTGGTGATGCTGCATTGAAAGCGAGCAAAATCGCTGCTTCCAATCGAGTATCAGCCTCAAAGCCAAACTGTCAAGGTGACTTTGGAAAATTGTGCATAATTCAGCAGCTATGGGAGAAGATTTTTTGACAACTCCCTGTATTTTTCACCAGACGGTTCCACTAAAATTGGCTTCATGTTGACATTTTAGTCATTTTTTTAAGTCAGAATTATTTGGTTTTATGAAAATATAGACATCTATCTGCATTGCATATATTCTGCACAATAACCAAGAAAAACAAAAGTTTGAATTGAAAGGTTATTATGGCACTATTTTAACGATCCAGCCCATTCGAGATGAAATTGGGACTGCATGTACCCCCCGAACTAAAATGTGCTTGACACTCCTGGCTTAACCCAAACCTTCACTCGCTTGCAACAGTGATCCCAAAGACGCACGTTAACTCAAAATGTGGAATCTACATTGTGAGGGAGCACCATTTGTTATCGTGGACTCTTGGATTTTAAATGCAAATTCACATACAAACACTATTTTTACTTCAAATTCAGGCTTTCTACAAACATCCTCATACTATTTACAAGATGTCCACTAAACTAGAACGTTTTTACCCGCAAAAGCAAAGGTTTGTTTTGATTATATTCTGTTCATGGTGACAGAGAACTGGAGATAATGTCTGTGCTCTGGCAAAATTGCTATTTTAACTGTACACACAAATGTCTCAGTTCGCGGTAATCGAGTTCATTTAATTCTCCACTTCGTGGTGAACTCCCGAGTCGTCTCAAATCTGCAACCACTTGTAGTTAATTTTCCTTGAACTGCTTGACTTTAGATCATTTGTAGATCTTTTGAAAATCTTTCAAAGACTCAAAGGGGATCCCGCAGCCTTTCTTCTGAGGGGATGAAAGAGCTGTTTCGATCTTAGCATGAGGGCACCGTACACTTAAAAAGAACAGCCGAGCTGAAATGTCACAGGTGTAGATAAAACACTTCCCACGCTACAATCACTGACAAATAATCTGGTATCTTTAATTGTAATCTGATTGATAGATGTATTGGCATTTTATACTTATTTTGTATTTTCTTTTTAAATGCACATTTATAATGTCAATGTTGAGGGTTGCTTGAGTTTATCACATAAATTGGCAATGTTTGAGAGAACATCAAATACATGCACTAAAATCTGTATTTCTATATATTGACCATCTTTTCCAATCAACATGTATTTCCATCAACAAGTGCCACATATGAGTGGAAATGTATAAGTATGAAGTGTTTACAGCATAGTTTTTTGGTCTTAATTAGGTAGATATTCTGAGTTTATAGACCAAAACGATGATTCAAATGCAAATCATTATTTCTAATCATGTTCATTATTCAGCATTGCTGATTGAGAATATCAACTGTTTCCACATTTTTAGATTATGTTGTGAACTGTGCCCAATACTTGTGGGCATGGGATGATTTTTTTTAAAGTTTTTATATGAGAAGACATCTTTTTTTAATAAACCAGTGATGAAAATCCCTGCCTGAATAGTCAGTAATGGAGGAGATGATTCGCATTGGATGCCCAAGAACACATACATTTAAACCCAAGTGTAGGAACAATAGTCATTTTCCAAAGTAAATAAGTAAGCAGTTGTCAGAGATTCCTTTAAAACACACTGAAGTACCTCCATGACAAATGACGCCTTCATTTATAGAGCAGTTGTAAGTAATAAAGTATATTTTGTGGTGTCCCACAGCTTCTTCTCTGAATGAAACTGCACTATATTTCTAATAATCGACAACTGCTTACACACACAAGCCATGCATCTCCACCTGAACAGAACCTTGACTCACTTTAATCTTTAAAATAATCTCCTTGGAACAGTAAAGCTGTCTCAGAATGCATTTTTACTCTCTTCTTATTGCCTTCTCCAGGCACACAGTCATGATTAAAGATGAGCCAGGGCACCAAAGTAGATCCCAATGCGTATTAAACTCTACATCGCTGGCAATGCTGCAGGAACAAGGAAAAAAAAAAAGCTTGTGATGAGAGGAGCAGAGAAAAGTCAACCAAAAACCTCTCGGCAGCTGCACTTCTAAACAAGTACCTGTCTCCTCCTCACAATGCCAATTTACTTACATTGACTGTGATCAAAGTGGACCGCTGATTAAATGGAAACAGATTGTGGCCCCATATTTTCTGCCGCTTTCAGATTGAGGGTACCGACACCAGAGAGCACAGGGCTGAGGCTTTTTTTTGCAGATTTCTCCTGATCCACGCGGTCTTTTTTAACCTTTGTTAAATTGACGGGGGGAAAGTGAGTCTCGGAGGGCTCTCGGCCAAATCTTTGAGGTAGAGCTCCGGTCTCACTGGACCCTGTCGGCCTGTCAGAAATGCTGCACCTCAGCCTTACTCTGGTTTTTCTGGGGGGATTTCAGAAAAGATGTGCTCCCTCAACCAAAACGGCTGAGCTCGCTTGAGGTTTATTAAGGGAGATTTTTTTTTTTCCTGTGGAGTGACTTCCATAGAATACAGGTAACTCCTTCATTAAACTATTTCCCTATATTTTACATAGATCTGTTGAAGCATTTCTGCAGTGTCAACATGTTCATTTCCTAGATTTGCATTCAGTTTGATGTTCTACAGTATTGAAACTGCATTCTTCTGCATATGTGTCTCTCTGACTATTAAATCAAGAACCATCAACCACTAAATGTGCACAAATGCTTTCTTTTTTAAAATCTATTAGTATCGATAATGTAAATGCACCCCCACAGTAAGTACACGCGAATAAAATCCACAGATCTCCAATCAGAGGCTGTATATGAGGAGCAAATAATTAAAGCTTTGTTGGGTCAGATATATGCAATCTCTGCGATTGTGGTTATGTCATCAGTTATACGAGCTGCCCGCAGATCCTGTGATTGTATCTTGGGGTTCTTAGAGACGTATTTTTACATCAAACATGAATTAAAGTACATAAATCAGCACTTTGAAATTTACACTACAGATTATTTTTTTCACAGTGGAGCAGGTTTTCACCCCAAAATTATTTCCAGACCTTTCAAGACTCAGATGTCTTTCTTAGACTGTGGTTCTTTTGGCTGAAATGTCATGGGGTCATCTTGCCAAAATCTAAAGGCCTGATCTTTTTTAGTACTTTTAGCTGTTTAAAAACCGAAGTTACTTCAGAATGCCTGTCTGTCAATGAGAGTGTTGGTTTTAAAACTCAGGTGTGATCAGACACAGTGGTTGCACATCTCAAAGCACCAGACACTGTAAATAAGTATCAGTGTACATCAGTCATTACGTTTGGGTTACAGTGTGAAAACATCGTCTGCTCCAGCTGTCACTTGAACCAAGTTTTAGAAAAAGAGTTTTGGAGAGAATACTCTGTAATTTTTGGAGAAAATGAGCACATTCATTTTGAACAATGCTCCGAGCATCTGTTAAAATAATACAAATGTCACTTTTTAAATCAGCTTCAAATCAGCTGTATCAAATCTTGAACCTCTGCATGTACTTTAAAAGTTTGCACAGGAAGAACATGCAAGTGTCTCACAGAAAGGCCCTCAAGCAAAAAAAAACCCCCAAAAAACATCCTTGCTGGTTGACGAGAGTGATAACTAATACTAAAACCAAAATGATACATTTTTTTCTATCTTTTATTTTACATCAATACCTAAATACAAAATGTCATTCATCACATTTGTGTCATGCTTGTACGCAACGCCCTACCAGCTAACAACAAGAACAATATTTACTGAAAAGGAAAAATTGAGAAAAGCGGTATAGAAATGATCCAATGTATTGGAGAAAAAGTCCAACTGAGTAACAATCACAACAGGATAAACAGACTCTTGGCCAAAGCCAGTATCAAAAGGTCAGCTTTGATCGAGACTGGGCAACATGACAGAAAACTGATATTACAATAAACAGACAGAGAGAGTTTAGCAGACAGCAGCTATGATTACCTGCACAGACTTCAATCACGTCTCCCTCAGAACCAGCAGGTAATCAGAGCCACTGCAGTCACTATAGGAGGTCACACTCATCTGGTTTTAATGATCTTTACTGGCTCCATATCGCCGAGACATCTGCACCTGTGCTCAGCGACTTGTAACCATTACCTTGTTAAGTCAGTGGCTGTGATAATCACAAGCGAGTATCTGATGTGCTCACTAATCTGTTACTTTTATCTCGCAGCTGCTGCACTAATCTCCCCTTTCCATCTAGTGCTCCCCTCATGGAAACTCCCACATGCATAATCCCCACTTTCTCTTCCAATGGCACTTTACAGGGGGGACAGCACATCCCTGGAAGGGCAAATATCAGTCCAGCCACAGATTCAAAACCTTCACTCAATGGAACCACACACTGTGATCACTTATTAAGGAAACCAAGTTGGTGACATTTTTTTTCATTGCTCAGATTTTTATATTTTTCTGCTGTCCTTAGATGTGTGATGTAGCAGCTCCAACTAGAAGATGCTGCTTAAGCAAAGATGATCTTTCCAGAGCACCTTGGCTCCTGGATTGTTATATAAAGCATTTCATCTGAAGAACTTCAGGAAAAGTTTTTTTCTTTTTTTTTCTTTTTAAAGCAATCCTAAATAGCAGCACGTGACAGATGAATGTAGTCTTTTGGTCCTTTTTGGAAATACAGACCTGCAGAATGCATGTTTTTTTTTAGGGAAAAGCCAGATTTATGTGGGGAAATTATTAAAATCAAGCCCTAAGGTATATTATATCAAGGTTTTCAATAAAGTGAATTGAGGTAATCCATGCCTGCCATACATTTTCTTATTTTATTTCAGTTCCGTTTCTTCTTTAAGTATTGCCAGCTATAGTCAAATCAAATTTGATGTACCATAAAATCGAGAACTGCCTATTTTTCGAAAACACACCTCTCATTTCAAAGTATCATCTTGTACTCTGGATTATATCTGCAACTCATTTAATTTACTGATCGAAACAAGCTCACGTCACATCCGACTGATCAGCTTCTGCACAGCTTGTGATTTGACACCTGTCTCATAATCATGTTGTTGGACTGCAGTGTGCCTTCAGCTTGGAAAAAGTTGTGTGAACTGAAGTTAGCTTGTGCAAACTCTAATTAAAGTGAGTTCCCACAGCAGGCAGATACACCAACCGAGTTACACCTTATGTCACACACAACATTAATACATTTGGGATTGAAAATCAAAATCAAAGATCGTCTTGAGCGCAGAAGGGCCAAATACGTTTTTGCAAGCATCTCTGCCCCAAGAGATGTTACATCTTTTTTGCACGTTATGAAATATTCATAAGGCTTTCAAGTCCAGTTAGAGCAATCAATAAGGACAGAAATCGGTGCAGATAATATGCACATTCAAAAACAATGATTACATTCAAAGTTTCAAAACAGGCACTGACCTCAGCATGGACAGCATAGGAGGCCAAGAGTACAGACGCTTCAGGGGGACAGTGGATCTCCTCCTCCAGGATTTTTTTCTTTACCTGAGGAGTAAACACAGTCAGAATAAGCTTTCCTATTTCCACAATGAGGAGATGCCAGGCTGCTGTTGCAGTGTATGGTCCATCCAATCCAAGGAATGAGAGTGAACAGCAGCATTGGCAGTTTGTTTGTTTTTTTGATATGGATGGAAGCCACAGACATAAAACTCCATGCATTTGTGCGAGGAAAAGCTATGTGTCGTGTTCACCGAGCTTCATTGTAAAATAGGGTCAAGTATCTGTTTCTAGTCAAAAGTGTAAAAAAAAAAAAAAAATGTATATCTTCCCAAGAGGATTGTTTATTTACTTCCCCTGCCAACAAGCTACCTTACCACCTTCTTCACTACTGCAAAAGCAACTTGCTCATTTCAGAGCGGTCTGGGGAACAGAATGAACCGTGCCAAGAAAATATTGTAGACTTAAATATCGCAGTCACACAGGGACCTATTAGAGGCAGAGCCAGGAGCTTGGCACCACCTAAAACCAATAAGATTTCATATGATCATTAGGCGACTCCACAAAAACCTGCTCGGTAAGTCAGAAGATTATAACAACAAGACGAAAAGTCACACTTGAGCACCTAATCATGATTAAGGGAGAAGGCCGTGCCTTTTTTATAATCCATGTTATTTCTGCATCCCCGAGGTGGCTCTCGCAGTGCTTGTGGATTCGCTCCAGTCAAAGAAAGTGACAAATTCAAGCTTTCGGGCCTGCAGTCTGTGGCTCCAAAAAAAGACTGCGGTAATCTTCAAGTGTTGACTCGTCTGTCACGGACCACAAAAACAACATGGATCCGTGAAATCGGCATCAATCCCGCCCATAACAAGCTCCCTTTGGATCAAAGCTCCAGGTATCACGACCTGAAACGGCCATCCCCCGTCAAGCTAATTGAATCTCAAACTCGACAAATAGAGCAACAAAGTCAGATTTGTAATGTTCGATGGGGCGAGCGTGCTGCGGCTGCGGTGACACGAGTGGGCAATTTAATGCTTCAAACCCGATCATTCGCACCGCCCTTTCATGCTGTCTTCTCTTGTT
Organism: Blennius ocellaris; assembly: GCF_963422515.1. Classification (NCBI taxonomy): domain Eukaryota; kingdom Metazoa; phylum Chordata; class Actinopteri; order Blenniiformes; family Blenniidae; genus Blennius; species Blennius ocellaris. The sequence goes on from NC_137656.1 coordinate 7,105,748, forward strand.
TTGAACTAACAAAGGTGTGGAGCTGGAGGTGACAGCCCCCTAATCACGGCGAGCACTGAGAGGGGACGCTGCTGCGATCGCGCTTACAAATGAGACTTCGGTGTTACGGAGATTGCCGTGCTGGGTGTGTGTGTGTGTGTGTGTGTGTGTGTGTGTGTGTGTGTGTGTGTGTGTGTGTGTGTGTATACCCGGGTCGGTGATCATTTCTGATAAACACTAATCCGGCTGTCATGTCTGTGACACTATCTGAACAGAGGCCGGCTCCTGACATTATGGGAATTAATGAGAGCGAAGTAATGGGAAGACAAGGGGATGCAAAGTGTTTCACATTTGTCTTCTCCTCTCGTTGCTCCGCAGAACACTAACTTGCGTGTGATTTTCCTGAAGCAAGGTTTCCCTTTGAAATAAATCATTTCAGCCCCCATAAAACAAGTCAGGAAGACGGAAACATTTCATGTGCTTCAAGTAGATGAGAGACTTTCCATTAATGTCGGGGAATGCAGTCAAGGGCCACGTAACGGAAAAACGGGGTTGGATATGACTATAAAGCTATGGAGAGGACGAGCGTCCCATGGAGAATATGTCATTAACCGAGCCAACAACGGAGTCCTTAAAGCCTAATTGGTAATTGATAAATGTGGCTGGTGGCTTTTGGACGATGAGAGCGAGGCTACAAATCTCATCTCGCATGTTGCGGGTGGTGGAATTGGTGCGGCTGGGATTCCCCCGGAGAGTATTAAGTGGACAGAAAGGGCAGCGGTAATATGTTGTGCATTGATTCCACATGGCTGCACACAATCAGACAGGGACGATGGGAAGAAGCGTGTTCCAAAGATCGCTCGGCTTGAGAGCTGGAAGAAAGGGAAAACTCTGTGGACGTGTGCCCCCTGATGGCCGCGGCGACCAAGAAGCTGCAGAGATCCTGCAGTGTGCTGAAATGGATAGTGTTTTAATTTAGTTACTGAACGATTTCAGAGGATGTTTTGATAACAGTCGCAACACTCACACAAATGTTTTCTCCCTCAAAAGTAACTTCCAATAAGTCACTGCAGAAAACTGTCTTCCTAAGTATATTGCGCATCGGTAGGTTAATACCGAGTTAATGAACTGAACTTACATACACGTTAGGTTGTTATTTCCCAGTTGGATATAGCATATGCTGGGCACAAAAACTCCTGATCTGAAGGAATAAACTAAATATTGAGTGGTTTCTTGTTGTCGGTGGATGTTGAGTCCACACGCGAGGCTCCCAGTAAGCTTGCATCACAATCAAAAATTGCCTTTAACTGATTATCATATAGCAGCCTTGCTGAGATCCCAGCTCCTCGAACACACATCACAATACAAGATTAGTGGTGAGAAATGTAAACCATTCTATTAGATTTTTAACTCAAAAATAACAAACCAATATATTCTCATATGACAGTTCATTTAATTGGAGTTGTGTTTGAAGCATGTAAAAAGTGGCTTCAATATTCTGGGTTGTCTTGTTTAATTTGATCTATGACACCACCACATGTTTACATGATTAGTGAATCGTTTTATTGTTTTATGCCGTTTCTGTCTACCTACCAATTGCAAGGCCTTTTTTTTTTTTTTAAAAGGCTTTTATATAGTTAGATGATTCTGATCTCACCAGCTCACCAGTGGAATAAAGGTTGAGCTACAATGCTCTCTGTATGGATTTTGAGCAAGAAAAGATATTCAACTGACATTTTTTTTTTTTTTCAAATATGACTTATGTTAACATCTTGCATCCTATTTACCGCTCTCTCATCTTTTGGGTGCAAACATACCAGCTATAATAAAGCCACTGCATGATGATGATGATTCAATAATACTCAGCCACCAAAGAGCAGGACACTAAACCATGTTGAGAGAGCTGAAGCCGTAAAAATGCTACATTAAGTGACTTTCATTGAGATGATCGTTAATATTGATGCTACTTCATACGTCCACGGAATACTGAAGTTTCTACAGCATTACATTTGTTTGAAGCCTAAATTGCTTCTCAGATGATTTGACACGGAGGATGATAAAGAAACCTAATTTTATGGATCAGGACTTTTCCATCTTTCCTCCCGTATTAATCATCTCACGACTGCCGACATCTATGTGGTGCCCTTGTACAAAATATTTACCAACCCAATTCTGGCTGCAGAGATTCAGAGGGCATCCTTCTGCTAATGCTTTACTAATGCTTTACTAAAAATCTTATGATGTTATGTTATATATTGGCCAAGTAAATTTAGGGAGACTGTCGCATCCACTGGAGGGTAACTGAGCACTCAGGATGAATATGACTGGTACAGATGGCAGATGACTGGCGAGGTGTGATTAACACCTGTTACGGTACTCCTTTATAGATTTCAATCAGGTATTAGTTTAGTGGGATGTTTAAATTGCACTTTCTCTTCAGAGCGGAGAGAACAGAAGGATACAAGGTTGCAGTAAAACCTTGAACGAAACATGGGATGGTGTTGGAATATGAACGTTGTCATTGTGAGCCTTCTTGTTTGGATATAAGAGACCACTGTGAACGACATGCAAATCAAACATTTTGATTTGCTTTCCTTGACATGAGCATGTGAGCAAACTAAAGCCTCAATTGACCAATCACTGAAGGGAATGTGCAGACCTGTGGTGTCAAAGAACCAGTCTGCTGACAAGATTACAAAGAATCATTTTTCTTAATCAAAAGAAACTGTTATTCCTCATTTGTCTACTTGGGGCCTCAGAGTTACATTGAGATAAGGAAACACAAGACAACATTGAAATGCAACTTTTTTTGTAAACATGCTTCTTCACTCATAACTTTGTTGTGTAAAAGGGCACTAAGACTCAGAAGAAATAGCCAAGAACAGAAAGTGGCTATCAATGTTTTTTGTTAGCAAAATTACAAAGCAGCAATTTAGTAAATGCAGTAAAAGGGAATTAGAGAAAAAGTTCATTTCTCAAATGCTACTTCGAAAACTAACAGACCCTGAAGACCATGTGAGTCACATTGATATTTGATTTTTCTAAATTTTTCTTTTAAAGAAAGCGTTAAAGTCAGGGGAGGAGTGTTGAAGACATTTTTTTTAGCAGTCAATCAGGTTACAGATGCCCACCAAATGAAGCTAATATCCTAATGTCCCACAGATGCAAAAATGTCAAGAAAGTGTCACGCAAGGCTGATCATTCTTAACCAAATAAATATTGGGGAATTATTTTGCCATGAAGTGTTAAACAAAATGTAGCTCCAAGAAACTAGATAGAGACGAGTTCAAGACAATGAATGCTACATTTTTATTTATTTTTTTACAAAATGCTTTAAAAGAATGTTTTTCCTTTCTTTTTTGTAAAAGTAGTCCAACATATTTCGGAGGTCCCGAGTCTCACACAAGGAAATTGCTTGCTGCAGTGAAGGTTTTGAGATATTGCAAAAAATGCTAATTCTGTTTGCAATTTGTCACCTTCCAGCAAGACAGAAACTTGACGTCCTCCGACGTTAATGCTGGTCAGACAGACAAGACGGTGTCAGCCTTCTATTTACATGCAGCTTTCTGTACTAAGACAGAATAGTAAGACTTCTATTTTCAGTTGTGGAGGTATGAATCACACTGGTGTACATATGATTGCAAATATTCAGTGCAGTAACACAGTTCCTACCATCTTCTGTTTTCCTTCATACAAAAAGGTTCCTCCATTGCAACCTCTCATTTTTCTTTATCTGTGTTTTTGGCCTCTTAACATAAGGTAGAACTCATAAAAATACACATATGCTGATGGGTGCATATGAATATACACTGCTGGATGAGTTTTTCCTAGGATTGAAATGGATCTCACAGTGCAACTTTGAATGTGGTTACAGCAGAAAATGCAATGAAAGTGCATATAAAACATGTTTTTAAAAAAAAAAATAAAAATCTAGGTCCTTTACCATTTTCCTACAAGCTGATTCAATGGGACTTATAACTTCAGAGGCTCAAACTGAGCACCCTTGGGAGAAAATGTGTCTGGCCACTCACCAGGCAGTACTCCACAGCCTCCTCTGAGACTGAGAGCCGTGTTGGATTTCAGGAGAACCTCTAAGCCTGCGGCAATCTCAAGCTTGTAGCGCAGTGGAGATAATAAGAGAGTGTGTCAGTCACTGTGAGTTTTCTATGGAAAACCTGTTCACTTTTAAAAAGCGACGCCCACAAACAAACAAGAAAACAGGTGGACGATAAGAGGAGTAACCTACATGAAAGTCCAAGGGAAGAAGAAAGGGAGCCACCTGCTATGACATAATGCTGGAAATACAAGCGCAATCAAAAACAGCATGTGTATTTACCTGGAGGAAGAAGAGGTGCTGTGTGATATCTTGCACAAGCTCCTCTTCGGCATTTTCTGGGTAAAACTTAGCGATGAAGAAAAAGGTGATGGGTTCTTCTTTTGGTACTTCCTGATCTAGAACCTGCAATGAGAAAATCAAATGTTGGCAAACACATGAATTTCCTATCCGCTGCTTCTTCACATGCAAGCATATTAAGAAAATGTTGCGTGACCTCTGACGTGTTTAATAAAAAAGTCACCTTCTTGTCCATCTTTAACCAAGCCACCGTGTCTTTGATGTTGTACTGGAGCCCAAAGAACCACGTCTCCCTCAGTCCCAGAGTCCGACACACCAAGCCAAAAAGGTCTTTCCCTTTCCACTTCACCTGGAATCAAGAAGTAGCTCAGCATTTTATGACGTTATCGGAAATATATCAATTATAGCAGTGGAAAGCAAATACAAGCAAAAAATATTTCTATCTTGTAAACTCAAAATTAAGTCACTCAAAAGAAACATATTAAATGTTGAAATTGGAATGAAATATAAACTCATTTCACACCTAATGCCATTATTGTCTGGAAGCACAATTCATCTTTGCACCTACAAATATAATTGTTAAGTCCACCGTGCAAATGAGAGAGCAAACACAAGTATTTGTATTAACACTGATGTTTCTGCACCACAATCGAGGCGCATGTTTTCCTTCTGAGTCTTTTATGATTGTTTTTGTTTTTCACAGTGCTGAAAAAAAAAGAGAAAAAAGAACAAGACACAGAGATAAATGTCTTCACTCTGCCTCAGCTCATTTAAGTTACACAGTAGAAGAACTTCTTAGAATAAGACTCAGTAGAATAACTTCTATCAGTGGGCTCTGAATACACACAAGACTGAACCATCATAACTATACGAATTCAATTTATTCGGCAGCATTGCACAAAACACCTGCCTCCATAACCTGTTTTATAACATTTTGTTCTTTATTTATCTCAGTATTATACTTCTTGTTATTATTGTGTGACGTTTTGATGCCGTTTGCTACATTTCTTCTTCTCTGTGCACCCTCAGATTTAACGCAACCTCTTTCATTCAATATGTGTTTGTATAATCACAATAATGCCTCTTGTCTTGTGCATCTTTGAGGTAACAATGGAGACGTAAAAGGGTTTTTCTTCCTCTTTGTGTTTTTTTTACAATTTTTGCCAAGAGTTCATAAGGAGGGGTACTATCCAACAAGTTATTAGCGCACGGTTAAAAGTCAGCTTGTGTGATGGTCTCAAAGAGCAAACGGCATGAGAGGCATGCACTTTGATTATCCCATGATTTATTTTTCAGCAAAAGCAATAATAAAGAGGCTTTTGCATGTAAAATCAGAGCATCGCTCTTTCCTTAAGAGACTCTGTGCTAATCCAGCCTTTCACTTTCTTAATTATCACGATTTTTCCTCTTATGCTCTAACAGTCTCCAAAGAGGTGTCAGGGGGTATGTGGGTGAAATGCTAAAATCCTCAGTGCTACTTGGAAAATCCACTTTACTTTCAGACCACATGCCTAAAATCTAGCAGGAAGGGTCTCCGTATCTCAACTTCTTCTCAAAGCCCAAGCATGTAGCAGGCCCCAGCTGTGCTTAACCATAAAGAAACCATGGCAGCCGTATTCAAGGTCTGGACCTCTGTGTTTGGCCTGAGATGCAGCAGTTACCTATCCGAGATGTCAGGTTGGATTAGCTCCAACGCCATGCAAACTCAACTATGCAGCACTGACATGGTCCTTAAAAACTTCTCAGACCATCCAGTCTCCACTCGCTTGAATACACGGCTAGATATATTTTGATGCACCGGTAACTGAGCAGCTCACAGCTCATGGCCAGTGCACACCGAACCACACATCCGCTATAACGTCAGCTACTAATTCACATGGTCACCGAGTAATGACACTCAATGTTGAAACCAATCTTTTCAGACTCTCCACATCATCTTGGGACAGCTCTCGGAGATCCTCTTCAGAGGAGTACTGGAGCAGGGCACCGACGTCCCTACCTGGAAATAGCTGAGAGCTGAAAGCCATGTCCATTACCAAGAGCTCTCAGATGAACAATAAGATCCTCTTCTACCCTGCAGCTACTGGAGCTCTCAACCCTTGCACAATGGCGGTTGGATTACTGCAGCGCAATTCCACTCAAGCCAGCATAAGAACGAATGGTGAGGCCCACATGGAGAGTCTAAATACCCTCCCTGAGGTTTTAGGCTTACAGTTTTAACAACCTTCGGACGAGTTGTCCTTCAACATTCTGCCTTCACCGTCTGCCTTTTTTTTTTTTTTTTTTTTTACTAAAATCAATTGATGTCAACACTTATTGTTTTGATTTTGTACTTTAAAAAAAAAAATAGAATACAAGGACTAAATGAGTCACAGGTGATTGTTATTTTAATTTTGCAAGGTTTTGGTCAAAAATACAGCATAAATGAGAAAAATCCCTTTTTGGAAAGCCAGAGAAAAGCATATTGTTTTCCTCATGCTGTTGTCAGCGATCCGGGTCTATCAGCCACTCATATCCAATTCATATTGCTTTCATCTCGAGCTTCAACACTACCTGTGGGTGTAAAATGCTGTCAACTGCACCACAGACTCGCTGGTGGAAAAACGAAAACGGAGGCAAAACCAGCAAGAAATAAGACTGTAATATGAACCGCGCAACCTGAGCCCAAGAAAAATACAAGCTATTTTGGTCCATATCAGCAATTCCTGTTAAATGATATACAATAAGCCCATAATTGATACAATTATGCCCCAAGTGCAGGAAATAGAGACCTGCCACTAACATTAGGCGGCTGTGTAATTACCAGCTTTAAACTTTGGTGGGGTCCCTCCCTTTTAAACACAGGGACTGTGTCTGGTAGCAATTTTTGTGCCTTTCTGGTATGATATATAACTATGTCATACCATAACCCCCCCCCCCAAGACGTGCAACAAAATCCAAAACATTTAAAGATAGTAGCTTCTGTGAGTGTGTCACGCACTTTACACTGCAGTCAGGTGGCCGCAGTTTTTCAGGGAGTCCTGCACTGCAGTGAGCACTAAACTAAAAAGCCCCTCATCCCATTGCTGCATAGGACAGAGATGAATTGTAACTTAGATGCTCCTCTATGCATCAAACACGCTGTGATGGCTGTTCACGGATAATTGCCGCCATCTAGTGTCAAAAAGTGAGAAAACAATGAGTGATCTTACGACTGCTGCAGATCCAGAAGTATTAGTATGCATGAGACTGGGGGAAGCGGTCCGAAAAAAAGGACTTTGATGTACTAAAAGGTGTTGTAGTCTGGGTCACTTGCATAAGAATATTGAATGAAATCAAGCTGAAACACTTGAGACTCACCTCACAGCTGAACTCCATGTCGGACTCCATGGTGCAGATCCTCACGTTGAAGCTCCGGGCTTGTTTCTTTAATAACGAGTTAAAGCCCATCTTAGCTGCTAAGGCACTGGCCATGGTTAAAAGCTAATGAACTACCCACTAATTTACTCAAACGCGTCCTGCAGCACATTAAAAAAAAAAAAAAAAGCTGTCAGGACATTATGCACAGATCAGTGAGACATCAAATGTAAACTGTACCTGAGAATCTCCACCTTATAAAGAGGCAGCAGACTTTACAAAACACTACACCGAAACATATATGTGCAGTAAATGCCTCGTTCATTGGGTACATGTGGTAGTTTCCCCAGTATTTTCATTTAAAACAAGTTAACAAGTGCAGTCAAAGTGAGCACATAAACAGCAGTGTTTCAATGCTAGCATTAGCTTTGACACACTTGAAACGCTGAAAGTTAGCTCAGAAACGTCAATAACCGCATCGTAAATAAACCCGCATGAGAGCAGCCTCCAAACCGCGAAGTCCGTCAAAGTTCACGCAGACGCGTCAGCGAATCGCCCGCTTCCTCGGAAGACTTTAAAATGTGTCATTTGTTACACAAAAAGTAAAGTGGAAAGTGAAGCGGAGAGCTAACTGCGAATAACCACTTGTTAGCGAGTCCATTCGGAAAAGCGGTGCTGCATTCAAGTACAGTCAGGAAAAACCACAGAGAGTTTTACCCGACGATGTATGGTTACATTAGAGTTGTAGTATTGGAGAGCAGTCCTTGACAATGTTTTGATCTTGATGAGGTCTCTGCTCCTAAATGTCTTGGTCTTAATAATGGTCTTGACTACAACATTGAGATGCAAGACACATTTACTTTTTACTTTTAAACCCATGTGATGTTTACAAAAACAGTGGTTGAGTGCTCAAACCAATGCTTAAAAAAAAAAAAAAAAAAAAAAAAAAAAAACAGTATTTAAACTCTTTGAACTGTTGCTTCTTCAAAAATAATGTAAAACACCATAAGATAAATGAAGAGCAGAATTTTTTACTCTGCTATTAATGGGAAATTAATTAGAATTTAAACAAAATACAGACAAAATCCTATGAATATTTTGATTCTGTTTCCAAATAATGAAGAAATATCTCACATTCCATATGATAGAGTTATTGCATCTTAAAATATAATAAATACACATTAAAAGAAAATATAATTGGTGTGAATTTTGGACACGTTTGGGTGCATTTTTTTTTCACATGAACAGGCAATAATAATAATGTGTTTTGCTTGTTTAATTAGTTCAAATTAGTTCACAGACACAAAAAGAAAGAGTATTAGTAATGGGGAAATACGTTTCTTTATGTGAGTTGGAGTGAAACTATTTGCCGCATAACTCATGTGTAGATGTTAAAACAATTATATCATTTTCTCACAAATAGGAAATTGTTTTTAATGGCGTAAATGTATTATAGTGTCTAAAAGTGTAATTTACGCGGGTTCCGAACGCAGCACCATTGACTTTCCTTCTGACTGAATCAACCAGTCAGGGCACACCACCCGCCCCACGCGCCCGTCTCAGTCCGGCCCCCTGCGCCATAAAGGGGAGGTGCGAAACCGATGAGGTAATCGGGGTAAACAGAAAAGATGGCGACGTCTGTAGCCGGAGAGGGGCAGTCGAGTCTAAATGGGATTATTTCCGACCCCCAGACGAAAAAACTGACCGACCTGCCGACCGAGCTGCTCGAGCTCATCCTTTGCTTCCCCGTCCTCAAACATGTCGACATTTGTAACGTGTCCTGCTGCTGCAAGCGGCTGCACGACGTCTGCCACGGAAGGGGGAAGGTCTGGGGACACCAGTACAAACTCAGGTGCTGAGATTACTGGAACGCAGTTACTGGATTAAGTCTCGATTTTAAACTATGTTTGGCACCTGAGCAGGGTGCCAAATTAAGCTCTGCTTGGCGCTACCAGCCTATACCTGTCCACTTGCAGGCAGCTTTGTGCGCCGCCGCTGCTGCTGCGGGCTGGCAGGCGGCTGTCAGCCGCTGACATTCTGCTGATGCGCCAAATTCTCCGTCACGTCGCTTTCACGTGCCGCAAACGGCCGTGCGGCTCCTGCATGTTTCTCCTTGTATCATCCGCGAGTTGTGTTAATTTTCGAGCAGTGTGTACCCCCCCTTAACTAAAACCCTGTGACCTTGAGTGTTGTGCGCAAACTGCAGAGATGAGTGCAGCTCTTGGCAGAGAAGCAGAGCCCTCCTCCTGACTGACTTGGCTTTGAGTTCATCTTATTTATTTATTTCTCTCTCTGAGAAGCCCGTGTCTGCAGCAGGGTGATGCATTTGTTCAAAGGATACTTGTGGCTGCAGCTAGAAGCAACGGGCTGCTGATTGAATAATCAGTGAGCATGCATTAACACTTTTCCTTTTTTTTTTTTTTTTTTGTTACTGCTTCATCAACAGATGGCCCAGGCTGCAGAGGTTTTATCGTCAGAACGAGTGCTGTGACTGGCTCAGAGAGTATAAAACACGCCACAGAGTAGGAATACAGATACGGCGGACCGTGGAGTCCATCTCCAAGAGATTTTTTACGGAAGTTGTGAGTATTCGAAGCTGCATGATCGTTTCGTGGCCTCTTTAAAGGTTCAGTGTGAAAGATTTTAATGCTACTTTTGTGCAGTAAATGGTTGTAGTGAGTTAGAAAAAACGTTTTGCATATTTCATTTGAGCCACTTCCCGAGATTATCCTATCCAACCACAGAGGATTTTGTAGTGTGAACACGATGCATCTCAGGATGATGGCTTGAAAATACTTCATCTGTAAATATCACCAGTGAGGGCCATGTTTTCATTTAAGAGAATGTACGGGTCTGAGGTATACAGTCTGTCCAACTTTCCAAAGAAACTATTGAAAAGAATGTCCCTGCGTTATAATAATCCAATTTTCACCACACTTTACTGAATGTAAATATAATCCCATAAATGTCATCAAGGTTTTTTTTTTTCCCCCTATTGGTTAGTGTGGATAAGTGTTCATGCAAACAAACATCCAGCTTTGTGTCTGACCTGTATCTCAGCCATGTGTAGGTCAGGTGCTTGGTGACAGCTTCGCAGAGATCGAGTCGCTTGGGATGCCAGAGCACTTCTGCGAAGACGAGCTCCTCTTCATCCTCAACTCTGACAAGAGGTGAGCGCAGCAAGCAGACGGCGCTCTACTGTTTTGTCCACCGTTAGTGAAGTTTTTTGCAACGACGATGTTCTTGTCTACCTCCTGCTCTCCGTCCCCTTGCCAGGAAAAGCCTGACCCTGAAGTACTATGCAAAGAAAATCCTTTACTTCCTGAGACAGCAGAACATCCTGAGGAGTCTGAAGGCCTTTCTGGAGCAGCCGGCAGAGCAGCAGGCGGCTCTCGAGGGTGAAGCATACATGCTCATTATGATCACACATTTCTGTTTCCTCATTCACCTCAATTCTGATTGGCTGGGCTACACCGGGAAGGAGTTGAGGATGATCAAAAATGAGCATAACTTGGATTAAAATGAGCGATTCTTTAAGAGAATATTAATTATTCCAAACTCGTCTTGTTGATAAATCAACATTTATATTTGAAGAATATGATTTTGTTTTAATCAAAATGGGAATAAATGAGAATAATAACTTTTCCATTGATAATGGTTGAAAATAAATCCTTAAACACTATAGAAAACTTTTGAAGTTTCTAAAAACAATTTTTAATGGAAGATCTAGCCACCTATTACTCACCTTCCAAGTACTTTTTCTTAATTTCAATAGGAAACATACCTTTTCTTTTTTGCATACTGCCACTTGGTTACTTGTGGTTCTTTAATGCTAAGTAGCTTATTTGACCAATTACTGGTGACTTGTCAGTTTATGAAAAATCCTCCGTGTGCAGCCATACAGGGATGTGTCAGGATTTGTAAGTGATTAAACTCTTTGATAACAAAAAGATCATTGTGCTTTAAAAAAAAGCTTCATATGGTGCTTTTCAGAAGGTTTTAAATAAACACATTGTTGAACTGAAACCTTCCGCGAGTGTATTGATTCTAGTACTTTGTATTACTTTGTTGTACAAAAAGTGCTATATAAATAAAGTTGATTTAACTTATTTGTAACAAGTTATTAGGAAGTTAACCATACGTCAGAATTTTTTACTGCTGTGTTTATTCTTTATCATTTTTATTTGTACCAGAGGTTTGGCATTTACCTGATCAATTTACATAAAAGCTACATTTTTGATTTAGTTCAATGAAATTCAGTTTCTACCTCCCTCGGTCCTGTCCGCCCCTCCAGGTGCGGTACTTGTGGATCAGTACTGTAACCCGCTGGCCGACGTCACACTGGACAGCATATCTGCTCAGCTGGACGAGATCACGGAAAAAGTAAAGAAGATGCTGAGAATCAAGAACCCGTCTCACCCCAGTCTGCGAATCGCTCAAGGTGCCTTTCTCCGATTCATTCATGTTGCCATGCAGTCGTCGTGTTGTCCCCCACCCCCGACCCCAACAGAGATTTATCATTATTATTATTATTTTATTTTTCTACCTGCAGGTGGCTGTTCTGTCGTGGAGGACTTTGAGCTCCAGAGGCAGGTGGTGTGTGCTCTGAACGCCGTCCTGTACGAGCAGCTGCAGTACAAAGGCAACGAGTGCGACTACTACAACCCCCTCAACTCCTACATCCACCAGGTATTCCTCTCACGAAATGATGCAGGTCCTCTGACACTGGATTGTAATTTCCCAACCGTGTTTAAGGTTTTGTTTTTATTGTATTTTCCCTCCAGGTGCTACTACGCCATACAGGCATTCCCATCAGCCTCTCTGTTCTCTATATGACGTTGGCCCGGAAGTTGGGCGTTCAGCTGGAACCCGTCAACTTTCCCAGTCACTTCCTGCTGCGCTGGTGCCAAAAACCAAGAGGGTACGGCTCCAACATTTTAGATTCACCCACTTAATAAAAGAGCAATTGTTTTGATACAAATACATTTTGCCTTCAAATATAAAGCTTACAAATATAGTTGTCGTTTTGGAGGAAAACAAAGGTAATGTTGCAGTCATAAATTAAGCAACAGTCCTTTTTATAAGCACTGTAACAGTTTATATCTGTTACAAAATAAAACACCAGAGTCTACTATTAGAAAATGTAGTTTTGAATCTAGATCCATCACACTTGATGTGGAGACTCAGCCCAATGCCCCACCCTATTTATTCTGTCTCGTTTGACTTTGAACTTGTTGCACGGCAAACTATCTGCCGAACTAACGGTTTATTTACATTTGTAGAAGTTACACAGTGGCTGAAGAGCCACATGCAGCTACAAAACCACAAACCGTGCTTTGAGAGGACAGTATCACTCGAAGGTTGCGAGGCAGTGGAGCCAATCTAATTTAAAATGTGTAAAAACAGAGTACCAAATGGACAGGGTGAACACATGCATGCATTCACACTTATAACTAACCGAACATGCACGTTTTGAGAACTGGAAGAGGAAACCAGAGTAAATGTGTCTGCACAGGGGAGGACATGCAAACTCCAGACGGAAAAGCCTGACATGGATTCGAACTCACTGAATATTGCTCTCATAGTTAGTTTTTTTTTTTCCATAATCTGACAAACAAACGTCAGATCAGGTTGAGTGGGAGTGTTATCATGGCTGCTGCAGCATGAAGGTGGGAAAGGCAACCAAAAGTAATTACAGCAAGCGTTTCACAGGGGATTCGCTTAAAAGGCGAGTGTACACATCAAGCTCCACATCTGAATGTGGTGCTGGAGACAAGCGAAAGTTTTTTTATTTATATATATATATATATATATATACACAGTCATTGACAGACTGAGTCGCATGGTTTTAGAATAAAGGGATCAAATAAGTGACACAAAGTAAAGGGATTTGTGTTTGGTAGATTGATTTGATTCAATGCTCGATGAATTCTTCAAGGAACATGCATTTGTGTGTAGATCATCTCCGCCAGCTCCATTAAGAGTTGCTTCAAAGAATTCTTTAACAGAGAAATAAATGTATACATTTTTTTTTTTTTTAAATCCCCACAGGAGTGAGGACATCTACGACTTCGTCTACATCGATGCCTTCGGTAAAGGCAAGCAGCTGACGGCGAAGGAGTGCGAGTATCTCATCGGCCACCAGGTGACGGCAGATTACTACAGTGCCATCAGCACCACAGAGGTGCTGCTCAGGATGGTGGGAAACCTGCTCAACATCGGCAAGAGAGGGTAAGACTAGCTGCAGAGATGAATGACTGCTGGCTGAGGATTTGTTGCTTGGATCCAAGTTTCTGCCAGCAGAACAGTTAATATGAAGGCCATGATGGATTTAACAGTCATGAGAAGCACTTTTTTTTTTTTTTTTTCTAAAGTAATATTTTAATTTAGTCTTGTCGTCTGATGAGAGTACTTCCCAGCATCCCATAGATCTGAAAGGTCTCAGAGCTAAAAAAAAAAAAAAAAAGTCACATTTGACTGCTGCTAGAATTAATTGAGGAGATTAATCCCGTCTTCCATTTTAAAATGTCACTCTGTGTTGGATGGCTTCCTTCAGGGAGGGCAACGAGAAGTCCTACCAGCTGCTGAGAGACTCGCTGGATCTCTACCTCACCATCAACCCAGATAACGTGCAGTATTTGCTGCTGCAGGCGCGACTCTACTTCCACCTGGGAATATGGCCAGAAAAGGTCAGGACTCCAAAGAGATGTGATTTCTGACCCATCTCCAACTGCTCCAGTCTATTAGTTTATGTGTAACATGCTCTCCTGTAGCACAGCTGCACTCCCAGATCCACATCCCACCTGACCACGCTGTGATTTTTTGACATTTGATCCCAGGTGCTGGATATCCTGCAGCACATTCAGGCACTGGACCCCTCCCAGCATGGGGCCGTGGGTTACCTGGTGCAGCACACGCTGGAGCACATCCAGCACAAGAAGCATCCCGTTACTCCAGAGGCAAAGAAACGCAGCGCGGCGGAGCACGTGGAAGTCCAGTACTCAGTCGGCCTTATCATGAAACATAAGAGGTAGGCCACACTGAGCCTGGATCCGATCACTTTGTTTAGCTCGTGTTACGACTGTGCGTAGATTTATCCCATTTGGTGTACATCAGCGTTTCCCCAAGTTGTAGGTTCGGGACCCAGTTTGGAGAAACCCTGGTCGAGTTCTTTATAAATACCTTCAAGTCAACTGAGGATACTTGGAGATAAAATATATCCAGTGGATCCTGATCAAAGCTCAGAGTTTCAAGGCAGTAGACCAGAGGTGTCGAACACTTTTTAGTTCAAGAGTTCCATAATAATCTTTAAATTTGAACATTAAAGTATTTCTTTGCTGTGTCACAGAGTATACGTGATGGAAAAACTCTTGTGTTCCCAAAACCGAACAATTACTAACACTAACCCTTCTATTTTTGTTGCTATATTTCAAGATGGCTTGTGGCGTTGGCTTTGTCTTCTCCTATAGCTGTTGCATTATGGGTGTTTTTACAAACTCACCCTGACATTATGGCTTTGAGGCTAGTTTGCTCACAACAAGGTTCAAGGCAGCATCACTCACATCTCAGCTCGGGTCGCAGTGCTGTGTTGTGTCCGCTACTCATAAGTATTTTGTTAGAAAAAAATGTTTTTGTTTTCTTTGACATTTTAACAATTGGCATGGGGGTTTGGTGGGCCGTATTAGAGCCTTTTACAGGCCTCATGTTTGAAACCCCCTGCAGTAGACTGCACCCCGTACGGATCTAATTGGAGCCAAATTTGTAAGGCTCTTGTTCAGACGCATGAACCAGGTCAGCGAGCTCCTCTTAATGTGGAGGAGTAATGACTCGACTTGAAGGTTGTGCCTGACAGCTGAACTCGTCACCATGACATGAACAATGCGGGGGGGGAAAACAAAATCTCGACTCCTTGTACCAGTGAGCTCATCTTCTCGCTCATGACCCAGATTTCATCACCTTAGTTGGGAGCATGAATGTATTCGGGATCATCGCCGAAAGCAGAGATTTGTCTTCCAGCTCTGTGTCCTCTTAGTTACAGTACCGTAGGCACATGATTCGATAGAAATGGAGACACTAAAAAGCTATAGTTTGAGAAGTTGTTACTGTGATTTACAGTGGCTCTGAAATGCTGTGGAACAATGATGACTTGTACAGCAGCTCTTTTTTCAGAGGAAGCTCAAATCATCATCGAAGAGAAACGTTCTCTCGGCCAGGAAGGGTGATGGAAGCCATGAGCAGCTGCATGCACATTAGAAAAAACCCATTTCATTTCGACTTTGGTGGGTTTATCGTGTTCCTTTATTTAGTTTGAGGGGCTTAAATCACGATTCAAAAGTGCATAAATGCAGTCACACTTTGTGAGGTAAATCACAAACCATTTGTCTGCTGTTTGACCAAAAAATTTATTTTAATCACATGTGTATGAAGTAATTTACACTTGAACATGTCTTCTGCGTTCAACTTCCTTCCACCAGGTCAGGTTATAACTGCGTGATCTACGGCTGGGACCCCAAATGCACCATGAGCCAAGAGTGGATCACCACCATGAGGGTCCACCAGCTACCCAATGGGGCAAACCAGCCTTTCTACAACGTGCTGGTGCAGGACGGGACCTGCCGCTACGCTGCACAAGGTACAGGCTTCATATTCCAGCCTTGTAACGACAAAGATATGTTATGTAGAGCCACGGCGACAGAGATGTACTGTTCTGTCGTATAGAGGCTTTTTGGAAGTCAACGTCGTGTGCAATTCAACCGAAATCTGTGTATGCATGTTGATTCTGACGTGAACACTCGACCTAACCTGATCGGTACCAAGGCTCAGACAGAGGAAAACCTCATCATATTTAGCCCCCCTATGGATTTTCCTTCCTCATCGTGTGGCTGTTATATTGCTCACTCGGCTTGCTGTTGATGCAGCACAGCTTTCAGTGTTTGTTCACCTTATCTTTGTTCTCTTCAGCGCCTCAGCGTCTGGTCTGTACCAAGCCTGAGGTGGATTTTTATCGATCACTCTACTCTGCAGCAGCTGATAACTTGAAGCTGTGATGGCAGAAAATATTTCGTTCAATTTTTTCTGTATTGTTTTTGTTTATTTTTGGCGTGTGTTTTCCAGTCTGGGGTGCACTCATGGAGTGTGTAATCTAATTATTGATTAACTCACGTAAACACCATCCCATATAAAACTGTCAGAAAGAAGCAAGCTGGTGCTTTTTTTTTTTTTTTTTTTTGAAGAGAGTTCATTTCTAAGATGTCAATATTGACATCTTGGAGATTTTGTGAATTTACCCTCCATTTATACATTATGTAAGTGTTTTGTATTATATTAGAATCTCTTCTCAAAAGTTGAACGGAAAGAAATCATTGTGGGAAAAGCAGAAGCCCATTCCCATCTTTGAACTGCTAGTGTTTCTTCATATATCTTATTTTCCAATATATAATCTCTATTTTGCAGGCTGTAGGAGCTTCATTGGATGAGATTTTCCTCTTGCTTGACTATAAAAATCTGCATGAACAATGACGAGGCAAATTAATTTCTATGGCACCATTTAGAAACCAGGGTTTTACAACAAAAATAGACAGTCATTGAAACAAGGCGATAAAGAATCCTAAGAGGGGGGAAAAAATAATGGAAACCTGGAGCAATTAATGGTTTTAAATCCAGAATTAAAAGAAGTTTGTCAGATAGACATTTGTTCCACAGGTGAGGAGTATGGGAACAAAAAGCTGCGTCACCTTGTTTCTTCTGACACTGAAACACAGAGGAAACCTCTTCCTGAGCACCTCAGGGGTCTGGATGTTTCATATTCTAGTAAATCTGAGACCATTCAAGGCTTTTTTGACAAGATGTAAGATTTTCATTTAAAACCCAGGCAGCCAGTTCAGAGATTTGAGCTTTTTTTTTTTTTAAACTGAAACAAACACAATCCGGTGACTCGTATCCATTATCTGTCCTCTATCAGAGAACCTGGAGCCCCACTCGGCTCCCCTGGAGATCGGACACCCGGAGGTGGGCCGCTACTTCTCAGAGTTCGCGGACTCCCACTACATCGCCAACGAGGAACTGCAGACACGATACCCGGAGGACATGGATGAAACCCTGCTAACGGTGCACGAGCTCTATCACAGACTGACAGCTGGCACGGGGAACCAGGTGGCGGAGGAAGAGGAGGAGGCTCCTGCCACAGAACAGAACAACCACCAAGCCATGTCTATGTAGCCAGAATTTAAGTCCCATAAGGTGACTAGCGACCAGTCACCATTTTTTTAAGTTCAGAATCCACTATGATTGCTCTTGTTGCACATATTTGAGATGAGCTCACGTTTAAAAGAACAACAAACAAGACTGTTCCAGTTGGTGAATTTCAACATTTAGATTTGCCAGAGTGTTTTGTTGCAGAAACAAACGGACTTTTTGGACAATGCTGGGATGCTTTTCGTCACAATTCAAAAGACTGTATTAGAGTCCGGCATAGTGCTGAGTTCAGCAAAACTCAGATTAACGTAGAAGTAGACCCCATGAAGGAAAGACCAAGACAGATCCAACATTAGCAGTTAGGTGGAAAAGTAAAGGACGTAAATGGAGAGCATCCAGGTGCTGTAAACCCTCCCATTTTCCTTAAACCAAGGAATGCTCCTCCACCCGCATTGCCCTGCATCCCTCCAGCACTGGTCTGCACCACCAGAGACTCCCTCCGCCCTCCACGTGCACACACAACCACTTTGTAAATGGACTAACTTTTAATTTGCCATCTTTTAACCGAAAGTGTTAACGTTCACATTTCTAGAGGATCTTAATTGTCTATATATTCACGAGTGAAACCAGTCGGCTGTCTTCAATGGACAAGACAAGAGGAACCAGAGAGGACATACACACCGTGAGGCTGATATCACCGCAGAATGACTTGTGTGTGAGATTTGTATGCATGTAATGAATTTTGTAGGGTTTTTTTAGAGAACTGTGTGTGTCTATGGAGAATTGTACATGACAATAAGGACTTGTAAATGTATTGACCTTCACCTCAAGTTGTACTCAATAGCCCTGGTCTCTTTTTTTTTTTTTTTTTTTTATAAGCATAGGCTTTGCGTCCAGCTGTTTTCAAAGAGTCAAATCGTAAGCTTTTGATATCTGAAACGTTGACATCCTCACCCCACTTTTGGTTAAATTGAGAACCGCATAAATCACATGCTCCTAGACATATTTTGAGTGCATCTGTGGACTTCATTACTTTGTTTATAGTGTATTTTTCTATGACAGTGTCCTTAACGGGCCTAAAATTAATGTTACTTGTGGTCTTAATGTGGACAGACTCTTTTCTTGATGGAAACTGAAACCTGTACATCAGGGATCTCTGAGCTGAACCTTCCATTCATATCCCCTTAAGTAACAGAGACTGGTGTGGAAGTTGAGGTTGACTTTTGGGGTCACTTCTGCATTCCTCTACTTTTTTTTTTTTAATTTGCTAAGCACAATTACAGAGCTGCTTAGTTTCATAAAGGCCATGCTGGGGCCTGTCAGTCCACAAAGAGGGGTAAGCAACATATTTGCCAATCTATTACTCCAGAAGAGTAGCAAAATCCTGAGAGGTTTACCGTGTCTCGGTGAAGGCTAACATTTACATGTCCTTGTGTATAAGGCATGCAGAAATCCACAGACTAGGTTTTGGTGTGGATGCATTAACACATCATACAGAGACCCATTTCAAAACATATGCATATATGAATACCCATGCACAAGTCAATCTGCTACTATATGAGCCCTGTAACATGTGATTGAAGCTAAAATAATTCTGACACTTCCAGAAAAGAAAAGATAAAATACTAATAAAGCGTTTCAAGTTTTAATACTTTTGTTCCTGTTTATTTTACACACGAAATATTATTAATAGATTCATATCGTTTGGGGGGGGGGACTCAAACTCTTCAAATAGCTTTACTTGGAAGAGGAACGCTGTGTAGGTCGCTGTGTGGATTTAGGACCTTGAGGATACCAGATGTTAACAGGAGGCCGATAGCAGAGCGATAAAGCGGCGGCGCGCAGGAGAAGCGGATTCATTCACATTGTGCGCCTTTTGACGCGCCGGTGGAGGAGCAGCAGCAGCAGGATGGGAGCTTCTCAGACGCGCACTGAGCACAAGTACCAGCACCTGGTGGAAAAAACCGGATGTAAGTCAAAGAATTATATAGGAACATAAATAACTTTCCAACTGTGCGATTCAATGTTTATGCGGTTGACATTATTACCTATGGTAAAAGGTCAAAACAAGACACCTTAAATGATCTCAATCAATCCGAATTGTAAATTTGTGCGGCGTTTTCCGAACTTTTTTACTGTAGCTGGCGTAAAACCTTTTTTTTTTTTTTTTTTTAAAGAAAAAGAAAAAGAATGCCTGCACGGTAAAAAAAAAAAAACAAAAAAAAAACAACTTCCACTACAAATGAAACGATAGGACGGAGATCTATTTTTAGAGCAGGACTGGTCCTTGGAATGAAACTTTGTGCATGCAGCAGCACGCAGTAGCCCGAAAACGGGATAAAGATTGCATCTCTACTTTGATAAGTGTTTGTGTGGCTGAGACTTTGGACTGTTTTTATTGCCTGCATTTCCTCAAGGTGGGGCTTTGTCCCCCTTTCTCAGCTGCAGATTTCCATGAACTTATGAGACACAAAGTTACCACCAGTGATTGTTTCTGTTGCATCGGTTGATTGGGAGGCGACACATCTCAGTCAAATCAGAAATAAATATTTATTTATAAGGCAATAATGCAACACTATATTTCCCACCCACACACTGTGCAAGTACAGTTGTTACTGCACACACTCACCTTGCTGCGTATGGGGAAAGGAGTTTGGGAGAGACAAGTGAACAAATATACATCCGTAAATGTCAGACGTGTTTGGTATGGCAGCAGACACAGTAGGCAGTTTTGCTGCCACTCCACACAGTGAGTTAATGATTTAAAGGAGCCATTTGAAATGGCAGAAAAGGTGAACCCTGTTTGCTCTGCCTTCAGACTGATAGTGGAATTGCACCTGATCATTCTGAAATATGTAGAACTTAACAATGCCGTGCTGGTAAATAAGGAGGTGGTATATTTGACCTTTTGACAGTTTGATCATAAATTAGTCAGAGCTTAACCATTGACTTTCTATTGCGGGGATGACTAACACGTTGTGGCGCAGTGTACACATGATGAAAATGTTTAATTTTCATGAAACCTAACAATCACGACCAAAAATTACTTCAATCTCAACATAACTACAAATTTAATCATGCATTCTGGTGCAAAATGTCCTCAAAACAAACTCATTCTGCCAGTATGGCTTTTGAGGCTCGTTTGTTCACTATGAGGTCGCTATCTTTCATGCCATTATCACCAACATCTCAGCTCGTGTCTCAGTGTTGTGTCCACTACTCTTAAGAAATGTATTAAAAAGTACCTAAAATCTGGGTTTTCTTTGGAATATTTACAATTTGCTTGGTGGTTTGGTGGGTCAGAGTGCAGTCTCATGCGGGCCAGTTTTGGCCAACCAGCCTTATGTTTAACACCACTGCTCTACTGTGCTGTCTGATGCTTTATTTGTTGTGGTGAGAACAAGACTCGACAGTTATCACAATGCAAAAGCAACAACACAAATACAAAAGCATGAAAAGCTGTAACAGTTTTGCAATTCGACATGGACACAAAAGCTGCACCAGCATTTCAAAAGCCTCAGAGTAGATACAAACAAGTAATATGCGCTTCCATCAGCTTATCACAAATCATTGTAATCAAAACTTGCAGAAGCCAAGACTCCATGTTGATTCACATTCAACACAATACAATACTTTATATGACAATACTTCATCTCTTTATGCAGGTAATTTTAAGTTATTTATACATGTTTCAAGCAAAGAATTCATACTGTGTGAATAGGTCTCATGCTTCAAACTAAATCCAGAAAAGGTACCAACTCGGACAGTGCAACTAATCACTTGTTTACTACTGTGTGTTAACTATAAGTTAGTTCGCAGACTCACCTGATTCACAGGAGAGCGCAAGAGGCTTGTTGATTCATGGGCGAGCACATAATTATGAGTGTATCCTTGACGTGTGTTCATGTTGTTGTCGTTTGCCTCTTCACAGTTTCACTTGAGCAAATCAAAAATCTTGATAAAAGATTCCAGCAGCTGAGTGGGAATGAAGAGACAATAAGGTAAATTAGTTTGTGGCAAACCTCTGCGTCTTAACCTAATGTAGTTTAACCATTTAAGCCTGTGCCGTTTCCATTGGGTGGCACAGTGGCTGCAAAGGAATTGTGGGTATTTGTAGCATCTCTGGCACAGGCACCAAAACAAACAAGGAAGTTCAGACACATTAGGTTCATACGATGTAGTAATCCATCAGTTCAACAGAGTGGACACATGTTGCATACACACATAGGCATGGTGAAGTTCTTTCTCTGTTAAAAGAAACAGGGTGCAGGTGTTTTTCTTTACATTCAGATGCCAACTCTCACTTCTCATATGTTATGTTTGTGCCGTCGTATCTTTTATGGTAATGGACTTTCTCTTGTCGCACTGCAGCAGAGAAAACTTGGGCAACATACCAGCGCTGGCCAACAACCCAATCAGGAAGCAAATTATTGAGGCTTTCTTCGATAAAAGGTCGGTAGAGTCGCATTACACCACATTCTCTTTTTTTCATCCGGTGGCTTAAGTGAGCATAAAAGATGGACTATTACAATTTGGATTGCTCATCAGATACTACAGACTTGAACATTTAAATCTTGTGGAGCAACTTTGTTTACCCAGATGGGTTTGTACAGCGATGAAGCCGAGATAGACCGAGCTATTTGCCAAAGCCACAACTATTGAAAAAGCATCAAGGTGATGAAGGTCAAACGTCAAAGAACTTGAAATTCCTGTTTCACCAAATTGTTCTGGAATGTAGGTAGTTTCAGGCATCGTTATCTCACAAGACAGGCTGGACTGGAGGAGTCTGGAGAG
This sequence comes from Blennius ocellaris, assembly GCF_963422515.1. Classification (NCBI taxonomy): domain Eukaryota; kingdom Metazoa; phylum Chordata; class Actinopteri; order Blenniiformes; family Blenniidae; genus Blennius; species Blennius ocellaris. The sequence continues at coordinate 7,128,405 of NC_137656.1, forward strand.
CTGGTATCTCACACCAAACACAATGCCTTTACCGAGTAGACTTGTTTGCAAGAAGTGTCAGAGATGTACCACAGTCTTTCTGGCCCAATGATTAATGAGTAGATTCGACGGAACACAATGCATCATTCTGTTTGGGCTCATGTCCAAAACATCGAGACTACCTACTGTAAAACCTGGCCGATGTACTGGAGGTGTCAAACACACCAAATGAGATATCAGAGTTAGCCAGTGTCAAACCTCTTGGTTTGTGCTGATGCAGGACAAGACGAAGCACAAATGGTTGGAAAAGAAAAAATGCACTCTAATAAAGTGGCGTCAGTAAATCCGGAAGAATATCCAACTGAAATCATCCACAGCAGAAAGAACATTTGAGCATTGTTGCCAACTTGGCGACTTTCCTGCTAAATCTGGCGAATGTCCAAATCCTCTCAATGACTTTTTTGTCAAAATTGACTGGCGGCAAATCCAGCAACATTCCAAATTTTTTTTGTATTTTTTTTTTGGTGTTCTGAAGAAGTTGACGTTCTCAATGAGCGGCAGGCGATGCTGTGAGGCCCTTCCTTACATCTGATTGGCAGTTGCAGACGATATAGGAATATTTACCAGATGTGCTTGTCACTAGCACAAGACGAGGCTGTTTGTGGCTTCTGGATCCAAATGTCATCCCACCATGTGAAAAGCCCTGCTTCAAAGAAATACATTTTACTGAAATGTCATAAAAAGTGCCAATGACAAGGGTGTTTGAGAAACATAAAAACAGCAACTCGAAAGTTAAAATTTCCCATGTTGATCATTCCAGTACCATAATTAGATAATGATTTTCACTTGTTTTAAATGAGCAAAGGTAGATTTTGCCGAGCGAAGGCATTTCCTTATCTCTGCTTACAATGTACTGAAAATACTTTCTGTATGTTGAGTTATGCTGCTATCAGTGTTAATCAAATATTTTATGAGAAATGGGATTGATGCCACTCTTTTAAAGAATTTAATCATTACTTGGTGGGATTTATAGTGCATTCGCTTCGAGAATGTTTAGTATGATCAAATCACAGCAGCCCATGCATTATGTCTGTTTGTTTAGGCAAATGACAACAATTGATAAGAGAAACGAATGGCATTGTGGGTTTCAGCCTACATTCCCAGGAACTGCAGTGCTGGTTGTGAAAGGAAAACATGTGATCCATCCATCCATTCAGCAAGTGCTGCAGTTAAATGTTGTTGTTTTTTCCCCCCTCCCCATAAAGAGAACACTTGTTGACATTTTTTATGCTTTGCAAAGCTCCCATTTGACAGAACAAACCACGGTAAACAAGATGTCTGAGATTACATGTGACTACTGGTTCTCACAAGAGTGTGAGCAACGCACACAATTGGATAAAATCCAACAAAACTGGTATGACATTTTTTATAGAACTATAGTTTTTTTGCTCCTGTTAGTGTGGACTACAATGTTCCGTTTGATTTGTTTGGTGTAGTGGTTGTAGCCAAACAATCACAGGTTGAACTCAAGTCCAGGTCCTTCTGTGTGTTTGCATGTTCTCCCCATGTGTATGTGAGTTTCCTCCGGGTGCTTCAGTTTCCCCAATACCGTCCAAAAACATGCACGTGAAGTTAATTGGTGACCCTAAATGGTCTGTGTTTGTCACCATGTACTTGTCGTTTGATGGACTTGTGAGCTGTCCAGGGTGCAACTTTCCTTCACCCTTTGTTAGGTGGGATTGGTTCTTGCACATCTGAGCTCTTGACTGAAAAAAGCAAGACAGAAGCCGGATGGATAGTTAGTATGGTTAGCCTTCTGCTATACTTTTGCTGAGGAAATACGAAGTACTAGGTTTATGCAGCTACACCTGGTGTTCGTCTTTTTCTGCCTCCATTGTTAGTAAATGCACCACGTATAAAGAATCCTGTATCATAAACATGTGCCATTTGTAACAAACCATGTGAAAATTGGTTTAAAATGATGTGAATGATTAATTTTATTTCAATAAAGACCCATTCCCTCAATAGAAGTGAACGTTCTCGAGGCAAATCAGGTCCTCATCCAATATGGCGGCTAAAGTGAAAGTACATACAGTATGTCTATGGTGCAGTTGTATGAGTTCATTATTCAAAATGATTTTAAAGTGTTGTTTTTTTTCTCGATTGTTCTTCAGGAACCAGTGTCAGAATGAGGTGGGGTCCTGTGAGGAGATCGGCTTTGAGCAGTTCCTCATGGTCATGTCCCACTTTCGACCTCTAACTCTGAAAACAACGGAAGAGGAGAAGGAGGAGATGAGAAGAGAGAAGCTTCGCTGTGAGTACCTTTCGATAACAAAGTTCCGCCATCCCGATTGGCCGCAGGATGATCATTGGGATGATCAACGACTGTTGCGTTTGAGAAGCTTGTCAGTATTCGTAGCTCCGCTGGGATCAGGGCTAGGATGGCGAATCCTCAGCAATCACAACTAGAAAAGGACTTGCTGCCACAGATTTGGAAGTCATATATATATATAGTCCAAATATAGCTCTAATACATTGACAAAAACAGTTGTTAACACTTTCTCTGGATGCATGTGTCCATATCTGGTCTATTTCCCCCCCTAACCTGCCTTATGTGAGTTGTGACCAATATTTCCTTGAACTGAACTCAGTGGAAGGGATATGAACTTGTTGCTTTCAGGGTAAACAGAGCAGAAGAGAATCATGTTTCCCAGATAGGTCTACATATGGTGGGCTGTGTCAATGTGGCACCTTAAACAAGTTCCATGATTAACCTAAAAAAAAAAGAAGACCTCAATTAATCTTCCTACAGTGAAACATTGGCTGAGGATCCTTCTTTGTGTTTATTTCAGCAGGTACTGAGTTACAGTACAAGTTCTCTGAGCAAATTTGTGTTTCGTCAAATGAAAGCAAATTCAATGAAGGGCAGCAAGCGTGTTGCTTCACCTGTTCTGAATCTGACATACTTTGTACCATGAAACACATTAAGGCATGTTTCCCTGTGCCTTTCTCCTGTTACATTTTTCTATTTGGTTTTCCTCTGAAAAGTCGCGAAAGTCACTTGTAAAAGGGGGTGTTCGAGTCCTTCAGCGATGTTATGTTTGTTTTACAAGCCTGTCTTTGTCTTCATTTTATTTTTATGCAAGATTAAGGTGTTTTTATTGTAGGAAAATGTGTCTTTTTTTTTTGTTTTGGAGAAATCTTTAGAGAAATGCCCAGTTCACTGTAAAATGAACAAAATCTCTAAAGGTGAAGAATTGCATTCCTGGTATCTCTCAGCTTCCTTTGGAGTGCCGTCCGATCTTTCCGGACCGTTGCTTTTGCTGTGAGATGTTGCTAACTTAATGTCAGGAAGTGCTGTGAGGACTGCTGACTGCAGCTAAGTCCAGAGGTCACATTACCGAGCCTCTTGAGCAACACCAGATTCTCGTCCTATTCGTGAGGAATCCTTACTTCACTCTTTGTTGTTGTCATGTCATCAGTTTTAGTTGCAGTATGTGCGAAGCGCACCTTCCCAGGAGGGCGTAGGGACATTCGTCAGGGGTGATGATGCGTGAGCTGAGAGGGATGGTAGAGTTTTCCAAAACCAATTAATGTATTTTTATACTTTCATCCATGTTTACTGACAGAAACATGGTTGTTACTTGAGGAGCAGATTCATACTTTTGAATATGAAAAAACACAAAGTAAATACAAAAAAAAAAATCTTTTATCATGGTCAGTAGCCAGTTTAATACCAGACCTTACCTACCAAACCTGACTTGTGCTGGTTGATATGCCCCAATGTTTATCCGAGGAGTAAATCTATCAAATGTCACTACGATGGACAAACCAGTGACATTTGAAAAGTGTCTAATTGTCGTTGTGTTGCTCGTGCAGACTCACTAACACTGCTTGAAGGGCTCGCCTGTTATTGTGCTGGCTTATCTCTGCATCATCATAAACACGCAGTTAATCACAGCTTCCTCTGCTCCATTAAGAGGATCTCGTAATTCTGATGACAGAAATTTCCTCAGGAGTCGGTCTCACCACTTAATTTGTTTGCTCCGTCTCTCCAGTCCTGTTCAACATGCATGACACGGACAATGACGGCACCATCACGCTGGCGGAGTACAGAAAGGTAAGGCAGATTAATCATACTGGATTGATTTGCTTTTTTCTCGTCTGAATCTTAACCATTAGAAAAGTACTGTATAGTTGCCACCATTAAAAAGCTCTAGTCTGTTTTCACTTTAAAACCACCTGCGGCCCTTTTGACCCTGATGTCTCTCAATCATCTCAACTATAAGTTCAGTTTTGACCTGATGACCAGCAGCTTCAAAAGGAAATCCACAAGTCAGGAAGTTATGCAAACCTGTTTTGTTTTTTTTGGACACACTTTCATTTCCACTTTTGTTATAAATGCAAAAGCCACCAGGAGCTGACGTGACTCTTCACCCTGATCAGACTGACATAGATTTGAGATTGTAGGAGGAGGAGTCCCATTGTTACAGCTTGAACAATAATGTGACCCTCAGCTCTCAGCCTGCTTTATGTCACACCGAGCATGCTGGACTTCCTGAAGCTCCTCACATTTTTGAATATTGTTCGTAGCTGCTGGGATCCATACGCAATAATATTTTTTTTTTTCATACGAGTTGGATGTGTTTCATTTGAAACCCCACACTTTAAAAACCACTTCGCAAATCAGTGACCTGAGAAACCACACAATCGCTTGCACATTAAGCAATGCAAATCAAATCTCGGAACATGCAGTTCTTCCAGGTTTAATGAATATTTTCCTAAATGGAAAGCAAGCCAGTCAAGAAAAATACCCGGCAGCCTGCTATTTTTCCAAAAATTGTTAGGTTTAAGTCTTCTCACCCAAATAAGTGCAAAAAGAAACAAACAAGCGTGACGCAGTGCGAGAGTGAGAGGGGAGTCAGTACACACCCACGTGTTTCTGAGAAAAGGTGTCATCAGCCAATTTACTTGAAAACGCTGTATTAGCGGACTGCGGAGGAGCCTCGCAATCTGACAGTAGGAATAGTGAGCTCATTCAGGGTTGAGCTGGTTGACCTTCCCCTTTGTAGTGTTCATGTAAAAATATTGCACTTCTGTCTCAATATGCAAACCTGCATCATGATTCAATGAGTATGGAAAGATAATAAACTGTAATGGCCATTCAGAGATTTTTTTTTATTTGATACCTTCAAGAGTTATTTACACGTAATGTTTAATGTCTCACCTTTATATATGGAGTTTAAACACAAGTGCAGTTTATTTAATGATTGTAAAACAACGCAGCTACTTTTTTCCATGGAAATACTTAAAAGTGGCAATGTTGATGATAAAAAAAAAAAGTATTTTTATGATGCATAGCTGAGAGAAATAAAATCCTGATTGAAGATAAGCATATGCTTCCTTGTTACATATCCTGGTATGATATTCTTTCAGTTTCAGATTAATACATTCAAATAGAAGAAATTAATTGCCAAGCTAAAAGAATCGATTTCATAATAAGTAGTTACATAAACAAAGTGAAGTAAAATATTGACACATCAAGTATGCAACCAATTTTAACAAATAAAAGAAACAAAACTGAAGTAGTTTCAAACGTGCTAATTGTGTTCTGTGTATGTGAGAATAAATCTGGGATTGCACATTTCTTCGACATTTCTCACCTTGCACGAGGCTGAAACTTCCCGTCCCTCTGCTTTCTTCTCAGGTCGTGGAGGAACTTCTGTCCAAAAGCGGCGCCATCGGGCAGGAGGCCGCCCGGGCCATTGCAGACGCCGCCATGTTGGAGGTGGCGAGCACAAACGTGCCGCACATGGTAACCGAACTCGCCTGAACTGAACTGGAACGAAAAAACTATCTGCAAATTAATGCGGTCATGCGTTTCCCTTGTTGCTTCAGGCCCCGGATGATTTCTACGAAGGCATTACGTTTGAGCATTTTGAACAGGTTCGTCATTTCCCATTTTTTTTCTCCAAAACCTCATTTAATAGCCACTGAACTGAAGAAGCACTTTGTGCCCACAGATCCTAAAAGGCCTCGAGATGGAGACCAGGATGCACATTCGCTTTCTGGATGTGGACACTACAACAATGCGTTGTGGGAAATCGACTTCTTGAAGGAAACGTTTTTCTATTTTTATAGAGAAATGTTTATGCTGCTGCTGTTTTTAGCAGAACCGCTCTGGCCCTTAAAAGGAATGAAGCTTTACTCTTGATATGCACTAATATATTTTTAGACAGAGGAAATTAATTATCAGACACTATATTGCTACATTTTTTTATACAATCTCTGCTGATATGCTGCTAATTTAACATGTGATTAGTTGAGTTGACAAAAATCAATTACAAAATAACGTCCTCTCAGTTTCCACATATGTCTTGCTCATTAAAGTATTAAGCTTCACATATTTCAGAGATCTACAACCGTGCGTGTGAAATGAAGGATTCTTCTATCAAAAGGCTCTCGTGTCGGATGGAGGCATCTGTAGGATTTCTGCTATGATTGAAGTCCAGAGACTGCAAGCACTGCATAGCATTCCAGCGCAGCTCCAGAATAGTTCCACTTTTCATTTTTGGGCTCCCCCGAGAGCCTGTGTGACCACGTCTAAAGAACACACCATTTCTGACACATTTGAAAAGAAATGCAACCGATTTCTCTTTGAATTATCTCACTTAACAAATTCAATTAAAGACATATATTTAAAAAAAAATGTATGTCTAAGACAGCTTTTCTTTGTTGTACAACATATACATGTGAAAAAAAAACATTGCATGCTACAATCCCAAACCTAAAGAAAAAGGATAACTGCAAATATGAAACGAATGCAAAATGGGAACCACAATTAACAAGGACATAAAAACTGCACCATATTTATTTAAAAAAAGGCTAATTTAACCATTTTTTCCATCAGCAATTTGGAACAGAATGACATTTGGTAATACAGGATAATATGTGGCATTGTTTGCTACATTGTAGCAAAATGACTTGTGTGTAGTTTGATTGAGCTGTATAAAACTGATACATTTTGTTCACACGTAATCCATTAGGTGTGAGCCAACCGGGACCTGTAAATGTCTTCACCTCTACATCATACTCCTCTTCCACAAGGCTGGATTTTGACAGGTAGATTTTCTCTGGCTGTGACAGAGGTCACTCTTATCGGTTGGGTTTTCATTGCCCTCAATATTGACTGGCAGGCTCACACGGCGTTTGCGCCGTGTCTCTTTAGCTAAACAGCCTTCACAGAACAGAAAGCAATGCAGTAGAACTCGGTGATTACAAATGCAAAGTTCCAGGGACCGGATAGGACTTATCTTGACAAAACAGCCTGCGTGTCCAGACTGAGGACAGGAAAGCCTTAATTGGTGAGAATTCTTTATCACGGAAGAAGAGAAGTTAAATCCATTTGTACAAATTCAGCCTGATGAGATAGAATCGAAGACCTAAATTTACAGGTTCTATAAGCATATACACATTTTTATCTCCGTATACAAAAAATAATTCCATTACAGAGTCATAAAAATCAATAAGCACACACAAGATTTTACATTTGCATTAACCTAATATGTTTTCACTTGATGGTTTCAAATGAATTGCATTATTTAGATGAAGTTTTAAACCGTGTCTCAACTTTTCTGGAATTGGGATTTTAAACAGAATTGGGGAAAATGAGTTTTCATCAATGTGGATTTGTGTCTCAGTTTGGAGAAAGATTTGACCATTTGTGGCTCTATGAAGGGAGCCAGTTCTTGAGGAGCCATTCCTTTCAAAGAGCCTTTCAAAAGACTGGCTTGTTCATGAACGTTACATTTCAAATGTGGAGGCAGAATCGGTGGAAGAGGGACAAATGGACACGTCACCCTCATTCGTTCCAGTCAGTCCATCTTTGTCCAACATTATTATTGTCTGGTTCTGAGTTTCCATTTGGCGGTGTACGGTTTTTGTTGACCCGGACTTGAATGAGATGTTTTTCTAACAAATACTGCAATGTGCTCTACCTTGTTTTATTTTGGGGGTTTTGTCCGTCTCTCGTCCATATCTCCTCCTCCCTGATAAAGCAGTAAATGTGCCTCGACTCATGTCTCTCCTCCTCCCAAGTTTGCTGTTCATATAGCTGCGCGACATAGCGAGAGATGTCGTTCGCATGAAGGCAGCGTGGATGACTCCGCGACAAAGTGTGGGCAATTTGCACAAATGAACGGCTTGCAGTTGCAATTGCAAACTTGTTCTCATCATTCAGTTGATAGTCGTTCAAATGACTGACTCATTCGCGAACGTTGCATCTCTACTACGATGCTTTAAACCTTGTGTAAGCAACGCATACACTTTTCAATGAGTGTGTGTGTGTGTGTTTACATGAATAGAACAGAACATGTAAAGTATGTTGACTGGAAAATGCACAGAATAATTTAAAATGAATTAATCAAAACAATTAAAAATGATTTTACCAGTAACTTCTGATGATTCTGTGTTGCAGAAGTCAACACTGTCACATGTGTAAAACCCACAGATTGGACTGAAACCATCATAGAAAACAAGGCTCGGCACACCGAGTCCTTTTAGAAGTGTGTCAGTGGGACGGGTGGGAGCCAGACAGTCTGTCATAGGGCACGGCCAGGCCGATGTTGTAGTTGTAGCCGTGCGAGTCGATGTAGTCAGACCTGCAGATGGGCAGGACGCTATCCTGAGACAGTGCGTCCTCTGAGAAGTCATAGTGGCAGATGACTCCGCGGTGCCTGCAGCACAGAGACGTTCACATCAGAAGCAGCCACCAATACAACAACCTATTAATAAGATGGAAGAAATCATTGGCTTTTCATATTAAATACGACCAAAAACAAAAAGCCCTGCAGGCAGGAGATAGCAAAACAATGACGCTAGTGTGAAATTACACTCTTGATGCAGCGTGGCTCATAAGTAAGACGTACAGTGAAAGCTGGAAAATCTGCACTGGTTTTCAGGAAGTAGTGGCAACAAAGAAACAGGAAATAATCCAAAACAGCAAAATAATGGGCCAGAGAATATGAGTTTTTAAAGAATGGGACAACAACTTAAAATCCCTTTTACTTTCCTTCCTTTATTTTTTGTTCTTCCTCTTTCCTTTTATTGCCTATCTTTTTCTTGTTATGTTGACCTTAATTACATGTTTTGTTTGTTTTTAAAAAAGAGAGAAATCTATAAAAGTTTATGTGAGGAAAAAAAAGCTGTTCATGACATTGAAGACAAAAATATGCCTTTCTTAATCACAATTCGAGCAATAAGAATACAGAATTTAAAATATATTGCTTGTCGCTTAGCAGTGTGAAAACTGTATGTTTGAAATGCAGAAACTTGCTAGCAGCAAAGTATTTCTATTCCAGGAGCAGACAGTGAATCGAAGCCACTTTGGGTTTTTTTGTGCTGAATAAACAAACAGAATGTTATGCGCCGCTTATGAGTCATTCTGATTTAATCCAGCAATATTCCTTGATCTATCAGGATCGCAGCTTCACGTTTACCCTCTTATACCCATCATGTCTCCGCTTACAGGATGTGGGTTGTGTGCTGCACATGAAAACTCAAATACATCAGAAAACATGTGAAAAAGGAACTTTGCACCCACATACTAGTGAGTACAGTGTCACACAATTGTAACATGCAGTCTAAACCACACTTTCAGTCAAGAAATTCTTCAAGAATCTTAAGGTTTGTAAAAAAAAAACTCTGCCATGAGCTGTGAATTCTCAGTGTGAAGAGCCGTAAAATGAAGAATCAGTATGTGTGTGTGTGTGTGTGTGTGTGTGTGTGTGTGTGTGTGTGTGTGTGTGTGTGTGTGTGTGTGTGTGTGTGTGTGTGTGTGTGTGTGTGTGTGTGTGTGTGTGTGTGTGTGGGAAGGGGTGCTGACCTGCGATGGGCTGTGAGGTCATCATCTGTGATGCAGGCCCCGCGCGGCGCCTTGTCATCAGGGATGTTGGCGGTAACCAGCGTGCCGGTGTTGAAGCGTACGTGTCGTACAGGATGCCTGCAGCCCGAGGTGGACAACAACACATTCAGTTTTTAACTCCCGATTCACTGCTTCTTTACCAGACCTGGACGTCATAAGGCCCGGGGACCATATGTGGACATTTAGCACAGTTTGACCCCTCTCAGGCTGATATCGGCCACTATTCTTACACCATTGACAGCCCGGGTGGTCAGTGTGTCTTGTCAGCTGCTTGGAGGGAAAAAGTTCCCACCTGTTGTGCATCTCCCACAGCTTCGCTCCCATCCTCATCTCCCACACGCACACCAGCCCTTCGCCGCCGCCGCTCACGATCTTCCAGTCGTCCGCCTGCACCGAGGTGACTCCCAGGTGGTGGGCGTACAGCGAGGCCACGGAGGAGCCGGCTCTGAGGTCAAACACCCTCACCCTGTGGGAGACGAGGGAGGTGGCTTTTATTATTTCCATCGTGTCATGAAGCAACACTTTGTCTGATTTCCTTGTGTATGTAGAGTATAGAGTTTCTGTGATGCTAACAGAGAAATAAGAAGTGAAGCGAGCACAATAGCATCAGTCATTTCCAGCGGAGCGTGCTCATTTCGGATTGCACTTCCTGCTGACAGAGGCGGGGATCTAATGCGGAGACCGCACAGCAGAGACCACGCTTTGTCAAAGCCGCATTCATGTGCAGACAACAGGACTCTCTGTTCTCACTTCTCCAAGGAGGAGGTGAAGATCTTTTCACCGTCCAGCCGGGAAAAGAAGGCAAACTGAAGCAGATGTGAAATCTGGAGTGATGTCTTTAGGGGCCAAAATGTTCACGTTAAATGGTTGGAATGTTTGTATCAAACAAGATTTAGTGTCGAAACGTTACTGTACTGTACTGTGGATTGACAAAAAAACAAACATACTAATAGCAAACAAATTGAGTGTTATGCTATATGTGTGTTATGCTAAGCTATAATGTAATGATTCTGGGCTTTTTTTCAATGAAATAAAGCAAACAAATTGGCAATAGTATAATGAGATATTTGATCAATTGTTGTAAAAACATTGTTATACCATAATAAATTAGAATTACATTAAAAAAACACTTTCAAAATGTAATAGCCACAGCTAATAATTTAACAATACATAAATATGGCTGCAATTGTTTTAAATGAAAGCTTTTTTTGCTGGTTATAACAAATAGTTGAAGGGTATTTATATTCATTCATTCAAGATAAACTCTGCAAAACTCTCGATCGTGGTTTTAAAAAAATCTTTTATAATTTCATTACATTATTGACTTTATAACAATCATTCAACATCACCAAAATCATTATGCTACTGACAGTCATGTTATTGATTGTTACAGCGTTTTTTTAAAGTACCGAAAAAGACAGTTTTAGACTCAATGATTAGAAACATTTCAGGATTACTAGTGAATCAATTGACAGGTTGTACATTTATTTATCCAAGTAGTACAAGCATCTCTAAAAAGATAGATATCAATGACAATTGAGATCATTTGAAATCCTTACTGACCGGCGGGAGTTTAAAATGTATGGCTAAGTATTTTGTTTGCATTTGTAGCTTTTTATCATCCATCTATCTTCAACTTATTTTTACCCTTTTTAAAAGATTATACATTTACCAACATACATTATTTTTCCTCCACTTCTTTTTCTTTAAGCACAACCCATGTGAGGCATGTGGAAGTTTTGTGGAGCTAACCACTGACTCTTCCTATCAAATCGGATTTATTGCTGTTTTGCATGTGAACGATTTGTTTTTCTGAATGACAGAGAATTTGATCAAATTGCCCCATATTCAAAACTTAAACACATCGTGGAAATAACTTTTGTAGTACTGAAAAAAATTGGTATTACTTCTTATTAATTAGGCCAGAAGAGAATCTCAAAGATAAAAAAAAGTTTAAAATCTCAATCATCGAGAAAAAAAAGACCATATTTTTTATGTGACTGCTGTACTGCTGTATTTTTGTAAATATTAGAATGTGTGATGATTTCTGTCTTTTCCAGTGAACTCCTGTGGGTTTTTATTGATTCTGAAAGGTGATAGGCAACACTAGATATTCGAACACCACTGGAATTCAATTCACAACACACTTTTCTTAAAAGTGTGGTTGCAATTAATGAATGAATCTAATAAATCTTTAATATCCTTTTGGAAACCCCAACTTTTTTTCCCCCTCAGTCTTGTATTTATTTAAAGCTTTGCTTTGCATCAAGGGTTGAAATAAGCTTTTACGATCTAATGATTACTGTGATTATTATCATTACTCATTTTAAAGTGTTAGTATTTCTGGTGGATGGAAGGCAATGAGAGGCGGCTCCTTGCCTGGCGGCTTTCATCAGCCCCGGCAGCCCAGGGGACCTTCAGCTCCATCTGTTGTCGTTGTGGCTTTATTGCAACTGAAAGTATCCAGGACATGACTCCATCCAGCCCCAGCTTCCTTCCAAGACTTCATTACCATAATCAAATTCACTCTGGGGACCCCAAAACAGATTTCATTCTCGCTTCCAAAAGTTTTTTAAAGGAATCAGCCTTAAATGGCTAAATGGGCACTGCGGGCTTGTTGTCTGCAGTTAGTTTAGTGGCATTACGTGATGGAGGCACACGTTTAAACAATGAGGACTGGGCATTACTGGCAGACCGCGGGGAGCCATAAATCTAGCGCTGGAGGCGGCTCAGTCTTCAGTGAACTGTCACTGGCCAGACTCTTCTTCATTAATCAAGACGAGCTCTGCCTAATAACAGAAGTGTAGGAGAGGCTCAGAAAACTCCTCCTGAACAGCGATTTCCCCAAAGTCTGGAGGAGGCATTAATCATTATCCCGTGAGGACGGTGTCCGCCTCGATCTCGCGTGTGGGTGATCACGAGTGGCTTTAACTCGTAGGTGAGATTCTATATATGACAGCGTAGCCTCAAAACTGGCAAACAACATATGTCAGCTGCTGTGCTGCTGACAGCATCATTATCAGGATTTCCTACCGTTTATCTTTGGTTAGTGACTCGCATCACTGCCCATGCAGAAGAAAGGATATACAAAGGATTAACCACCGACATAGTGATTTTATCACTGATGAAAACACGTGCTTCCTCTAAACAGCTAATAAACTAGAGACTGATGTAATACAATGCAGCACTATCTCCTGCAATGCTAGTGGACAAACTTTCTTTGACTAATGTTTTACCATTTAAGTGAAAAGGCACCAAACCAGCTATATTTGCTTAAACAAAGTGCTGTAATCTGGATGATCGTTAGGCACTGGCTTAAGTTTTTGCTTCTTCCAGCGTGCAGTTTACACATTCTCCCTGAGCCTGTGTCAATCATGTCGTCTGTGGGCCAAAACCAGCCCATTAATGGCTTTAACCTGGTGCAAAATGTAAAAAAAAAAAAGAAAGAAAAAAAAAAAGAAAACAACAGGAAATACGCCAGAAGTTTCATATTCCTGTTGTGCCCCGTATAGTTCACACTCTTTCATTAATATATAAAAACACACAAATGAGAAGCAGAACTGAAACTGATAGTTGCAACCAAGAAATACAGGGAGGGACAGTTTGTGAAAACAAGCTGCAGAAATAAAGCAGCGACCGGCTGACTTACTGTAACACCATGACATATTTGAGTTCAGATGGCACAAAATGAGTGCCATCAATATTATTCACAATAAGTGAATTTCAAGTTGCTTGAAACAGATTTTGTTGAAAGTGCTTTAAATTGAACAAACACATTTGTCGAGATGTAATTGTAACTAAAGGAAAAACCCACTGAGGTCAGATTGCATGTGGCAAATTATTAGTAGACTTCAACAACCTCGATCTGACAACACTATGTTCTTTTTAAGTGAAGTGGTGAATCTAAATGATGCGTAGGTTTGAGTGTGTGCGCGGGTGGATTCACATATCTTTTTCGTTTTATGCTTTCTTCTTTTCCTCTCACTTTTTGTTCTTGCTTTAATGTTTAGAACATGATTATTTTAGATATGTTTTTCTTTTTATCAACATGTTAGAAATAAACTGTTTAAAAAATCTTTTGTCTAACTACACAACCCGAGGCAGAAAAAAACTCTGAAGTCTGAAGAATGGTAGATTCAGCTTGAAACGTACAGTCCAAAAAAAACACCTTTTTAGTTCTCATGATTTCATCTGTGGAGACACTTCTAGGTCATTTTTCTTCCTATATTGTACTTTACCAACTTCATCCAAACGTGTAGGTCAGACACATTATATTAAAAAAAACAACTCATAACAATTCATCCAGAAAACAACAACAACAACAAACTAATACCCACAAATCCCCGATCACATCATTTCCACTGTTGTTGAGTTTGTGGAGTACAGACACGGAAGGATCCACGATCAGCTATAACATTATGACCATTGAGAGGTAAAGGGAAGAATACTAATTTTCTCTTTATCACAGCACCTGCATGTAGATAGAGATTATTAGTCAGCAAGTGAGCAATTTGTCTTCACATTTGATGCATTAAAAGCCAGAACAACACACAAAGTAGACAAGTCGCTCTGCGTCTGAAACGCTGCTGGTGGGAATTGTAGAGCCGTACGTGGTGGGAAAATAAAATAAAATAAATATATTTGGATTTATCGTGAATCATTTATCATGAACACATTGACAACATAATAATATAACTAATAGTAATAACACATGAATATACTGGAACTGCTTCTGCTAAACACTGCAGAAACACGTGTCCATAATGTTATGGCTTATCGGTTTAAAAGGTCCTTATCTAGGTTTCAAAGTAGCATGAAACAACTGAGGCTGACACAAGAAATAAACCAAAGCGTTCTTGAGCGCTGCCTGCATGAAAAAGTGATTGATAGCCACAGGTAGGACTCATTATTATATTCAGTTTTTCTCCACCCCCCCCCTCATTTGGACCAGGGTGGCCTTCTTCCAGACGGCCCTTATCTGGACCTCTCATTTGCTCCTTGGATCTCAGCAAAAAACAGAGGGACAAAACTCATTTGGACGGGCAAAAAAAGAAAGAGATGCATTAGGCTTTGGCCTTCAGCCACTCTGCTGAAGGGCCAAGACTGCCGACTGTCCCCCAGCCCGCACGCCCCTCCCAAAACCTCCATTTTTGTATTTGCCCTTGCCTGTGTGCTGCATCAGCTGAGGCCAAAGTGGAGGAGCCAAGCTACTGTGTGGACACAATCTGAACACAAAGCAAAAGTCCAAAAGCAAAGCGCTGAATTATTCATTCAAATGCTGCTGCTGGAATATTTCTCCGACCATCAAAAACACACTGATGCCCTTTCTTGGACCAAAAAACCCCCCCCCCAAAAAAACATCTTAAGCTGAGCATTTTTATGCGATGACACAGGTGCAAAGAGTTACACTGAAAAAGGAGAGAATAGAGAAAAAAAAATATACACACAAAAAAAAACCAACCTAAACAATACGACGTGTTCTGTCTTTTACTGAAAGCCAACTACTTAACAGCCAGATGGATCTGGTGCTGAATAGAAGCAGCGGGGGCAGCTTTGGACGGAGTAGCGCCAGGGATTTCTCCCCTCTTGCCAGCTCATGCTCTGCAGCACCCGCTAACAAGTGCAGAATAGATGAGAATGGCTCCTTTATGTGCCTTTTCTTCCACCGCAGAGCCAGGTTAGTGATGTGGCAACAGTGTGTGTGTGAGAGTGCGTGTGGGTGTACATGCACAAATATGTGCGTGTGTGATGCTGCTGGCTGGAAAACAAGACGGACACATATTTTTTTTTCACCCCCCTCTATGACATCCTCCAGGTAATAGAGCAGACAGAGATGCGACGTTTCAATTTAGGACAAAGAAGCAAACGTTCCCTTTTCCCTCATCCTTTTCAATGCTTTTCTTTCGTTCTTCCCTTCTCCACCCAGCTTGCGGGAGCTTTGTTTTTTCCACGGCAACAGATAGTCTCTGAAGTGTGAATAATACACAAATTGAAAAGAGCCGCATCTTCTCACACATTCTCTAAACACCTGTTCTCCGCTTTCGAGTAGCCTCGGCCTCCTTCATCATCTGTCACTGTGGGAAAACTATTTAACACGCGCGCCGTTCCTTTTTAGCTTAACTTCCTGGCTCTGACGGCTGTCCCTGTGCCTGATATTTGTGTGTCTTCCATCTGCATTAAAGAGTGTGTGTATGTGTCTTTTTCTTTTCTTTTTAATCTTTCTTTTTTTTGTGTGTGTACTACCTTCTGTCTTTGTTTCCGCACACCAGCAGATGAGGGGGGCTGTCTCTCAGGTTGATGCAAGTGAAATCTCCCAGCGAATTGCCGACACAAGCCACTGGTTTGCTCGTCTCCAGGCTGTAGACGTGGATCTGGAAATCAGGATCGGGTCGGTCAACCTCCAGATGCAACAACAAACCGAAAGGGTTGACCACGCAGTCCTTTTTTAGCCGTAACTATAACATGGCTCCTGAACAGTAAATATATGTTCATTCCTAGAATATAGTCAAAAGTTGCAAGAGACTGAAAGTATATATTGTGTTATTCAATTCGTTAAATTAAAACATTCTGTTATAAATGTATATTTTTTATAAATGAAAAAAAATATTCAAACCCAAAACTTCCATGAACACTGCAGAATCAATGACTTTCACCGCCCCATTAAGTCCTGGTCAACAGCAGGAACTCCTTTAGCAACAGCCCCATCCCACTAAAGTACTCTACAGAGCAGATCCATATATATATACACAATATATATATATATACACACAATATATATATATATATATATACACACAATATATATACACATTCGTACCTATTCAACTTTTTATTCTGTCTTATTCACATTTTAACTACTATTCTATTAATTTTGTGTGGCGCAAAATTACAAAAACTCTCCCTCTGGGATTAATAGTCATTCTATTCTATTCTACTCTCTAAACTGAATTGATTTTATATTTGTCAAAAACGGTGGCACAAATGAGTGCTTCTGCACCTTCATTTTTCATAATAATGCCCACTTTCAATAAAAAGCAGCTATTTATTATTACAGTGCGTTTTTAAGAGGATTAAAACTCTGGTTCGACATGCACTTTAGAAGACTATAATGACTGCTTGATGAAAATAAGGCTGCATTTATGGTTTTGACAAGTATGCAAGCTAATGACAACAGGACAACAATAAAAGGGTTAAACGCCAACAAAGCTATCTTCATCAGAATTCACATTTACATGTCATTGTTTTTTTTTTTTAAACAAGTACTCTCTTGATGCTTAAAAGCTCCAACTATTTACATTTCTTTGCCATAATCTGTCAACATTATGACACAGATGTCTGTATATTGTGCTTCAGAGTAATCAACTACAGTTTCCGACAAGCCACAAGAGGTTGTTTGTACCGGAGGATAATGAAGTGAATCACTGTAACTTCAAGTCCAACAAGTGCAGAAATGAACAAAGCAGCACACAAACACCAACGAAACGTCATGAATTCAGAAAAAAGTTGCTTAATGTGATCAATGCAAAAAAGGTAGAGATGTATACAGCTATCATATTACAACTAAGTTAATATTTTTTAGGAAGTTGTGAAATTCCATATTCCAAAGTTTCAACATGGTATTTATATTCTTTTGTGAATAAACATTTTATTTTTATTTTTTTGCTAATTATCATTACTCAGAGTTTACACATTGTCCCAGTACTTCAGTTGTTGGGAATATATTATCGGATATTGAGATCCAACATGCACAAAAATGGGACGCCCAGAAGGTGAGAAAACAAGAAAAGAAACTGTGGCTAAAAGAATCTAACCAGTTTGTTATTGAGTTGAATCCTCAAAAACATTCCTGATTAAAAAAAAACGGAGGTTACGGTCACCTTGACTTTTGATTTTTGGCTTAAAAAAAAAAAAAGGGAAAACAACACTAATTAACTGATCTAAATTTGTAGAAATTGCTTCAAGGTGTTGGGGGGGGGGGGGGGGGGGGGGGGGGTCACATTTGTAAAATTGTGACAGACAGAAGGAAACACAGATAAACAATTAAAACATTTGGCTCACGGTACTTGTCTGGTGGAGGCACAAAAATATCTCAAATCAACGATGGATGGTGCTCAGGTGATTATCACTTGACATGTAACAAGCTGCTTTCTGTGACATGCTGCAACTTATTTTCTGTCTTTCTGAATGAACTTTCTGAATTCAGACTTTTGTTTTGCTGTTGACTTGAAGAACAGAATTCAGAAAAGTTAGATTATTTTTTTTTTGTGCACAATGTTTTAAGAGGACTTGATAATAACCATTTCAACACCTCAGACACACAGTTCTGCATTGGTATTGTGGCAGGTACAAAGTTCTGGTGATTTTCCTTATGGGGAAAAAAAAGACTAATATTTGCATATTTACCATAAAGGTTTTATTTTTAAAAAATGACTGAAGTTCTTTCCTGGTGGCATTTATACTTTCAATAATAATTTTAGACCTGTGAGCCTTAGACACACCTGTGCAATAATCATACTGTCCAATCAGCATCTTGATCTGCCACACCGGTGAGGTGGATGGATTTTCGGGACAAAAAAAAAAGTGCTCACTAACACAGGTTTGGACCAAATTGTGAATAATATCTGAGAGAAACAGGCATTTTGTGTGCATAGAAAAAGTCTTAGATTTTTTTTGTTCAGTGTTCAGTGTATAATCTGTAGTTATATAAAGGTTTAGATAAAGAAAACAAATTTTATTTTGAGAAAAAAATAACAAAAAGTTCAAACAAATGAGGAAGAGAATAGATAACACAAATAACACGTGTAAAAACTAAAAAAGAATCGTAATAAATGCTATTTGAATTATCTGAAGAGATCTGTAACACTGTAATATTTGCGGGTTAGTTAGAAGCGCAGCAGAAACAGCATACAGTATTCCAATTGAAGGGCAAAAACAGCCTGAAGGCAAACTTCAGTCACACTCGGAGACACGCTGCCTTTGGCTTGGCGTCTGCAGAGAAACTTTCTCCGTACAACTCATAAATGATGTCATCTGGAGCTGGTCTAATTGGTCAATTAGCGGCTGGTGTTTTCTCATCCAAACGAGACAGAACAAACAGGATCACCGCCAGGCAAAAATTGTCTTTGAATAATTAAAACGACAGAGGAATTAAAGCGTGGAGGGAGGGGAGCGCGAGAGCCGAAAGGTAAAGAGAGAAAAAGAGGGACACTCCGAGACAGGCTGATGGAGGGACAGCAGGAGACAGAAAAACCATCAAGGAAGATGGAGAAAAAAAAAAAAAAAAGAGGAGGCATGATGTAAGTGTTGAGGAGGTGCCAAGCAGAGCTTTAATTGTGCACCACCCCGGGGCAAAGCCCAAATCACACCGGACTTTGAAATGACAGCTTGATAGGATTTGGACAGCGGAGGAGAGGGGGGGGGGGGGGGGGGCAGCGAATGAAAAAGAGGGAGGGGGGGTGCCACAGTAACTAGATTGGGCCTGCTGTTCTCAATGAATCATTGCAAATTTGGGAAGATATTTCTGCTTAATATCTGCCCACTAAAATGAAGAAATGGCACGGAGGGAGGCCAAGGAGTCGTTTTGAGGACGACTATGGAGGAGTTGTTAGGTTAATGCACTCGCTGGAGCTCCACTGAGGCCCGCAGACAAAAGGAGCTCTAATGGATGATTGTACTGGGATGTTAATGTAATTACCTTGCATGCTTTTAAAAAAATGAAAAAGATTTTTTTTTTTTTTTTTATATTATTCAACCGAAATGTCACATCAGTGGTTATGAATGGGAACTCATATGCCCAGGGGGGTTAACTACCATTTACCAGCTGATTTCCACCTCAAATCAAATAGTCACCGTTAAAATCACCTTTGCTTCCTATGTGGACCCTGATCCCCCCCCACCCACCACCATCACCACCACCCTCAATCCCAGCCTTACACAAACAACGACATCTATGGCAAATAAGGATCCACAGCTACATTTGTTCTCGGCACCATGTGATCAAACAGAGATTAGCACATTGGACCAGATGCATGATAATGGCAGGTTTTGTGATTCCATGCAGTTTTGGTCTTTCCAACACATCCCACAGGGCAGAGCCGAGTCCCGAACTTAGATTATGTCCACGGCTGCTCAGCTATCTGTGAGCACATACTTTCAGGAAACTTCGCTCCAACATTTGAGCTTTCGTTTTTTTGGGGGGTTTTGTTTTTCATTTTGTAGCTCATAAACCTTCTTGTATTTGAACTGCTCTGTTGATTGCTGTTGGTTTTCAACTCCCTGGGGACGGACATGAAGCTTGTTGAGGAAGGAACAGAAAACTTAAATGTCTCGGTGTAGTTTAGTTGTACAGCTGGGTTCAGAAGTGGGATGTAAATGAAAGGCGTTGGCATTATTCAGTCTGCGATCTTGTCTGATAAAATAAATACCAATAACGCTCTTTCGTCAGTGTGTTTTTCCTTAGAGCTGCAGAATAACATAAGATGTAACATGAGAGCGACGCTGTAGCTATAAAATATCTACCAATCTACCTGATATTGCAGGATCCAGTATGAGCACATCATCTCATTGTCTGTAAGCCTATAATGCTGTGGTCATAAGTAAATCTGACCATCACTTAAAGCCACAGTAACATTACTATAGCAGTCATGGATCACTGAGTTATTTAGCTTGTGTGTGGGGCATTGTTTGGATTTGCCATCAGTGGAATGCAGATTTAATAGATTTTTAAAAATATATATTAAATATTAGAGAATGTTTAGCTTCTCGCTCTTGTTTCTGACAGGCGTTAGCAGCATTTATTCCTTCTATCAAAATCGCAAAAGCCTCATCAAATAAAAGCAGAGACTGCGGCTCGACCGTCACCCAATCAACTCCGAATCATAATGCCTAACAAAACGTTTTGACTCACTGCTGGACTTTGTATTTTCATGAGAAAAGGTTGTTGTCAACTGCTGATCCGCAAGCAATAAATTATATGACAATACATTTTTTGACATGTGCTAGCCATACGCTTTTATTTGGGAAGTGAGACCTTCTCAACCGGTACACATGTAACATCTCTACACAGGAGTCTTCTCCAACTATTTCAAGTTTTCCATCACTTTATAATTGACCTTAATTGCATCACAACCCAGGGTTGAGATTGTTCTTTTTTGACTGATCTCATTGTTCTGTTTCCCCATAATTATTCCCATCCATTCATTCAACTTGAACCTGAATATGAGTGAAAGTGGGGCCAGCGTCAAAACTATGTCTTTTAGTGTCCTACAATTGGATTTATTAGTCATGAATTGTGACAAATATAATCGCGAATCTTGGGACACCAATATATACTGCATCTCCAGGCTCATGTTAACACGCAGCCATAGTTTTTTACCAAGTTAATGATTATTATTGACTGATGTCGGTCGACGATAACATCTCCATCAAGCTATTCACTGAGTCTTCCATGTCCAACCAGACCTCTGAACTTTACACAATGAGTAGATGACAGGTTTTCCCTGACAGCACTTGTGCTCTATTGTAGATCTACTGCAGAGAATGGATGGACTGCCAGTCTGGATGCCAGCTTGGTTAAATTCAGAGCCACGAGCTGGGCAGCTGCCTGGGTGTGTGTGTGTGTGTGTGTGTGTCCCTGATCCACTGGCAAGATGAAGGCCAGTAGTAATGAGGATCTGGAGACCGGCTTCGACCACACGCAAGCACACATGTGCGAAAACTCCACCAACAAAGCTGAAGACGAGCGGAGGAAAAAAAGACAAATACTGAGGCCTTAATGTGAGCCAAGACATGAGAAGTAATACCCGACACAAAGCGTCCGCAGAAGTTTAAACTCTGTGATTACGACCAAGCCTGAAAACGTGACACTCGGGCACGGTTCAGCCAAGTCAACATGCCGCAAATGAAAATGTTTCACTCCTCCGTGTGAAAGTAGGTGTGAGATGACTTCCTTGGATACCGCCGCCGTGCATTTTGACAGATTTTAATGAAGCATATGTTTTCCTACTAAATGCATTACTAATGGTCGCAGCCAAATCCTGCTTTGTCTGCCTCGCGCCACAAAATTACAGATAGGAGCGTGACAAAAGTGACAGACCAGATAATTAAATTTGTAAGATGTTTTAATTAGGCAACGGAGGTATGCTAATCATGAACGGGCATAATTTAGTCAGGAGCTCAGGCTGAGCTCTCTATGGAAACAAAAAGGTCCAAAACGAGATGCCAAGCAAAAAAAAAAATAACCACCCCCCCAAAAAAAACCAAACTGAAATGCAGCACTCACTGCAAAATTAATCAGTACTTTTCATTATTTGAATATTTCCATCAGCATCACTTTCTAATACGTTTTTGCAAAAATCTCAAAGAGAAACACACATTTCTTATCTTACCAAGAAGAAAAAAAACCTTCCAGAGCTTAAATTATAAATATGAGATATGTGAAGAAGTTGCTATTCAACTTTGGTCTCCAATTAATCTATCAGTTAAGCCGTCAATTGCAATTTTTAATAGTTTGTCGGCTGCAAAGTGGTGTAGAAAGATGCACTCTCGCCTCACAGCAAGATGCTTGATTTCTTAATTTTCTGTATTTGTTCTCCCACAAAGACATGCAGGTCAGGTTAATTAGTGACTTTAAGGTGTGTGTGTGTGTGTGTGTGTGTGCGCGCGCGTGCGTGTGTGTGTGTGTGCGTGTGTGTGAGGACATACCCGGCCTTTCACCCACATTTGGGACCAGCTTGGACAAAGCATGTCGGGAAATGCCAGTAAAAATGAAAATATCTCATTTAGCATGTGAAGCTTCCATCAGATGGATCCAACAATTAATATAACTTAAATTAACCAACTATCAAAACAAGTTATTTTATGCCCAATGATTAAAGTAGTAAATCACAAATATTTTTCACACCTTTATTAAATCAAACTGAATAACAGCAGGATGAGATAGTGGTTAGCACTACTCGTCTGTACTTTTCTGTGTGGAATTTGCATGTTCTCTATGTGCATGCATGGGATTGCTCCGGGTACTCAAAATTGCTTCTTTCCAGGAAAACTGATCACACTTATTTATTTAACTAAATAAAACATGTTTTTTTTTCTCTCAACATCCGAAAACATTTTTTTACAGTTTCTTTATTTTATTTATTTTTTGACTGCAGTAATCACTAAATATATCATGGATAAATCCAACAGAACAGTCTCAGATAAAAAAACAGAAACTGAATCAGTTGTGTTCAGCTTTGTGCTGCATGTTGTGGGTGTCTCGCTGTTTCAAAGCACATCAATATAATAACTATTGGCATTGCCGCGCTGTTAAGAAGGCCAAACAGGGAACTCTTCCTTGCAACCGGGTGTGTTGAGGTGAGGAAAGACCAACTCCATGCAGGACAAGAACCACCGGGACCATAGGATAGGAAACTCGAATCATTTGTTTTTACCAACAATTGAGCTTATCATGATGTTCCATATGTGGAGGGTTATCAGCAAACACCAGAAAAGCTCAAAGTAGAAAGATAAGTATATGAGTGATGATGTGGAAGGCAAAACAAACCACTGTCCAGATAGATTTGATTCATTTCATAGCGTTGTAATAATTCCAGGTGCCGGTGCTACTCTTGCTTTGGTCCACTGTGTGGTGCTTTAGCACTGAGTTCTACAGCGTCCCAGCTGTGTTTCTCTCACAGAGATGATGTCAGAGTCGCAGTGCCGCCCCCCCCCCCCCCCCCCCCCCCCCCAAAAAAAAAAAACATCTATCTCAAAGCTGCACGGGCGGTGTTTCGTTCTGAAGTTGAACTCTGAACAAACCCCACTTCATCATACCTGACGTCAACTGTCTGAATCGCAGCGATGTCTGCAATGTGGCTTACTTTTACATTAGTTATCCATCGGCGGTGGACTAAAATCCACCTTTGATCAGGCGAGAGCATAATGAGTGCCTGCCTGCAGATCCCTACTGAACCGTTTGTCTCCTGGCTCTTTGTACTTTCTAAGTAAGGGCACTAGAGTCAATTAGGGTGCACGGAGTCCTTAGAAACACAGTATTATTAGAAGCAAACAAAGAGAAACAACACTGAAGAGCTGTAGTAATTAGGAGCAGAGTCCAAGGAGGGCTTGTCACTATTTAAGCCAGCATTTTGTACTATAAACAAACCCCCCCCTGCAGGTATATCACGTTCATCCCTAAAGGGAATGGAGGAGTCTCAGGAGACAAAAGACCGATAGTGATCAACCTGTAAAGACAGCGCTATACATCTGCACAGATGGACAAACACTTATCCAAATGGATATAGATTTCACACAAAAAAAGGCATAAAAATAGCAGAGGTTTTCTACTTTATTAACAGTGGAAGATGAGTGCTCCACATTTCAAAGCATCTTGTTCCCAGAAGAGTTTAATTCATTTAGGAGGACAGGGAAGATGAGTGTTTCAGCTCGGAGCCACTGATTAAACCAACGATGGCCGGATGCCAGAACTTTTGTCCTCGCTGGGTTTTTTTTGAGGTTTTTTTTTTTTTTTTTGTTCCCTTCCATGACTCGAATCTGCACTTAAAAAAACAACACCGAGCGTCATTCCATTTAAGCAAAACCAAATTATTCGGCCTGCGCAACTTCCCATTTTTTCATTATGCACCTGTTGAGAGCACAAGTGACCTTGTTAACTCTGATGGAAACCTTTCATTTCAATCTGTGAGGTAAAGCCAGCTTTTTCTTTCTCCTCTTAACAATACATTTACAAATCCAACAGGAGAGCCTTTGCCATCTCGTTGGCTGAAGGGGCTGCTTAGATTTATTTGTCTTTCACAGAGTTTCACCCGGCACAAAAACAAAAAACCTTGACACTGCTCCATCAATTCCATTAACATACAAAGACGAGATTGTTATTCAATATATGTACTGGGAATCCGTACCTAATGGATTTAATGATCATTATAACAGAGGTCTTCAAAGCGTAGGAGGATGAGACAGAGCTGGGACCATATTTCCCCCTCGAAACATTACACGCGTTTGTAATTACATACACTTTGTCTCACTTTTAATTTAAACATCTGTTCAGTCTTTATGTAAAGTCTGCAACTGTCAGAACAGTTTTTTTCTTATGTATTTTTCTGCAATCTGCTCCCTACAAGTCAAGTTTTAAATGTGTTGTAAATGTGTTGTAAATAATTTTACTTTAAACAGTAAAAGAAAAATAATGCAAGAAAAAAACAATTTTCGCTCTTTTGTGCTTTTCTGTTGTCTTTTCTCTCAGCTTGAGTTTGATTAATTACATTTGAATCCTGATGCTGACACAAAGTCCTTTTTAGCATTATTATCACACATATCCATAATGCAACCGGGAATTAGACTGTAGTTACAACGCTGTGTTGTTGTTGCTCTTTAACTGAATAGAGGTTGAACCCACCTTATTGCCTCCGTCATGCATGGCCCAGCCTGTGCGCTTCACCCCAAACGCAACACGGGAGTCGGAGGCGTCGAGACAGGTAACGGGATGATCGTAGACGGAGTGGAGCGTCCGTGGCTTCTCCTCCTGAGGGTCCAACATGTACACGGTCTCTCCAGCAGCCACAGCGGCCAGTGGGCACTGCTGCCCCCTACCTGCCACCAAAACCACACTCTCCACCTGTCATTCAAAACGAAAGAGAGGCTCAGTTATAGAGATTTTCAGAGATGCACCGACTTTGTCATATGGTCTCAATCTTTACTGTTTTGTGTGTCGAATGAATAATATTGTATAATCTGCCTTTGTAAAAGAACAAATCACAAATAGAATGAAATAATTCCTTTAAGAGTTCGCATTGGTTATTATTTTTTCATGAATGCATAAGTTGTACACCTCACCTGTAAAATATGGCTTAATATTGAGGGATGAAACAATAAAGTAGATCGTTTGGGGTTTTATGACATACGTGTAGTGTTCTGCCTGTAGCAGACGGGTGTCAGCACATCCTCACTTTGGAGAGTTGGCCGCAGACTTCAAAAGTTCATATTACTACACAGAGTTTATATTACACAGGAAAAGAAATTTACTCCGGCGAAGTTTGTCAGTACCTCTCATCAAATTAAAAAAAAGGTTAGCCTAGTCACAAAACAAGTTGGACAGCGGGAGATCGTTTACCCAGAGACACTGTAATCCTGCACAGTCTGAGAAGATAATCCAACTTAGAATGACAAAATGACCTTAGCAACTTAAGTTTGCTTAAAATAAAGCACAAACTAATCGCTCCAGTGTTCAGCCAGGAAAAAATGGCGGTTTTTCTTGTTGGACTCTGGTGGCTTTTATGTGGAAAAATTACATGACTGGTGTAATTATATTGTGCTTCCATGTTGATGCAGTGGAATGTTTTTTTCTAATCTGAGGCCTTGCCGATTCATATCTAACACAAGTACTTCATGTGAACATGCTTCAAATAACAAGGGTTTTTTTTGTTGTTGTTTTTTTTTAATTGGACAACTGATAACAGGCAGTCGACCACAAAGACTAGAGACATTTCATCCGCGTGAAGACGACTGACTCACAGCTTTAGGAAGCTGAGCCTGGCACACGGTCCTCCAGTAGCCGCAGTCGTTGGCCTGGTCGAGGCGGATGTCTCGTTCGGAGGCGGAGACCAGGGCGGGGCTGTCAGGGCTCAGGGCCAGAGTCTGGACCCTCCCCGCACTCTGATAATGGTGGATGGGCACGCCGCCTGTCTCAGTGCTCCACAGGTCCACGCAACCTACACCCAAAACACAGTCCTTTACTCATTTCAAATTGTTGGAGTGCATTAAACAATTCAAAGCATTAGAATTGGCGCACATATATTATATATGAAGTATATAGGCCACAATTAAAGACAGAGGTGAGTTTTCCAGGATGAATTGTAATTAAATCACTAAAACTGACCACTATTCATCCATGCACCTTTTATTGATGTATACAAGTGTGTGTGGGGTTAAATGAAGAGACAGAAAGATCTGAACTCGACCACAGAAGATGTGTGCTTTGTTCTCCAAGGCAACTTTAGAACAACTTCCTTAAAAAAACCAAATGCTGATTAGAGGGCAAACACTCCAAAAACAGATTAATTTCTTTCTGACTATCTTTTCATCAAATAATGAAAAATAACTGTCACATCTTTTTTTTACTTACCCTTTAGTTTCACACAACTGTATCATTGAAAGTGATGTCACAAAGCCAACGTTCAGGCTTCTAGATTTTTTTAACATCAGGCGTCTTCTTTATCTCTTTTTTAATGAATCATTTTAACACCATGTAAGATGCTGATATGAATCTGTGAGCTGCTTATTTTATGTATTCTTTTAACTTGTTTTAATGTTTTGGTTTTTTTTAGGTTTTAATTAGAATCAAAATATAAGTGTATAAGGAAATGTTAGCATTTCTTAATTTGAGCCCGAAAGACAAAGTTTGGGAAACCAACCACTTCCTTTCGGAAGTGGATAAAGTTCCTCACGGCTCATCACTGCCTGACCACACGTACCATCTGCGTACGCTGCAGCAGCCACTGTGTCATTGACCTGCACGTGACTAACATGCGGCCTTGGATCCGCGTTCGCCGACAGCCCGTTGGCCTTCAGGTAGGAAGCCGCCGAGTCCCAGTGCAGGGTGTCCCACAACCTCACGTCGCCGGACGTGTACCTTTAACAGGAGCAAAGCGAGAGTTGAGAAGGCAGCGCGGCGAAAAAGATGGTGGGGAATTGTGAGGAGTTTGGACGTTTAGTCTTGGCGAATACCTGACGTCACCCTCTCACCGCTGAATCATTTACCCGCTCGCACTTTCGTCCTTTACTCACTCTGACTTGTTACTTTGTCTTCTAGTGTTCTTGTTCCATGATCTTTGGAGGATTACGATGGTGTTGTTTGGGGCGAAACAAAGCCGAACATTTCACCCCGCCTCACTTTCACCACATCAAATGCTACTGATGAAGTAAACAACACAGCTCTGAAATCTCACCATTATAACTGGAAACTACTTATTAGCACTGAAAAATAAGTGGGATCAAGGCGAATAGTACACGAAGAACTGGATTTCTGATGTTTGTTATTAATCAGCATGAAACTTCCAAACACTTCATTCACAAATAAGATAAATTCTCACTTTGGTTCAACTGTAACCAAAATCTAGATTGTACTCATTCACAATAAATCATAAGAGGAAAATCAAAAATGTCTTTTTACCAACTGATTAACTCTCAATAGTCTTATTGTATTTAATCTAATCAAATGTAGTTGTCATGCATTTTTAAATGTTTTAATTTCTAAGTAACAAAAATCAAGTGTGTAATAAAAAAAATGCATCCCTCTGTTACTTTTGAATTTTAAAAAAAGTCAATTGTTTTTTATTTTTAAGATTTGCTACAAGAAAAAAAATTGCATAAACTATAACTTTTTAGCATTTAACTTATTTGAGAATTAAAAACAAACAAAAAAAGATTTAAAGAGAAATAGAGGGAAACTTCATAAATCCAAGAAACAACCGGTTGATCATGATGGCTTCATCCGACTTTTTTTTTTAAAATTTTTTATGAAATATAAAATCAAGTTTTTTCTTACTTAACAGCTAAGCAGGCTGTTAAAGGGTTAAAGAAAATAAAAATATGATGAGCTCATTAATTTTTAACACCCCCCCTCCCAAAAAAAAAGTCTATTAAGGCTATTAAGCCTCAAATGTGAGCTACAGGTCGTGTGCAGTCTGACTTTAGTGGCAAATGTTCTGCCTTTATCTTCTGTCCACCAACAGATTGATCTCATCGCACTGACAGGCTTCTTCTCCTCCTCTCTTCTCTGTTCTCCACCCTCCCCCTCCTCCCATCATCTCGCCGTGGGAGCCGACACACTGCCAGAGCTACCACCTCCACAGATACCATTGTGTCTGAGCAAGGTCCTGCCACGCACTCACAGCATGCCACACACTATCAGCCAGATTACGTGTGTGTGTGTGCGTGTGTGTGTGCGTGTGCGTGTGCGTGTGTGTCCGTCTCGGCTGAAACAGGACGGCGATGATGAAACTCCATCAAGTTGCTCATGTGAACTTTTGTGGAGGGTAAAGTTAGTTGAAAATCTGCTGATGTGAAACCAGTGCCCCCAGTTTGGTTAAGCAAGAAAAAAAACTTAATGAAATTCTTTGTCTTTGCTGCTGTATCTTGTTATATTCTGTGCTGCTGTGTTTTATTTTATTTCATGTATTCCGTCTTGATGCTGCTGAGTGATTACACTGAACTACACTTGACTAAAGGCCAAGATAGATGCCTATTACTTACTGTGTTTTTACAGTTTTACTGTGCTTTTACATTTTTTTACTGTGTTTACAGTCTTATAACTTGTGTACAACAAATCACCCCTCAAGGGACAAATAATACATTTGAAGTTGAAGCTCCTTGTTGTGTTTCGCTCCCTCTTCGTTCTGCCCTTTTCTCTCTTTTGAGAAATGTAAAATAACATTGTTTTACAGTTTCATACCATTGCCCTTTGCTTCAAATTCATCATCACCATCACCAACATCTTCATTGTCTTTGTTAGCTTTCTTGTGGATAAAACTATGTATTATGCCAGTTTTGTAGTGTTTTTATTTATCTTAACATTTTTGCTGTACATCCCAGAGAAAATGCTTGAAGCCCTCTGAGGGTGCGAACCACCCCCAATGCCATTTTCAACCCAAAGTAAAGACTAGACTGAAATCAGCATCTGGGTTATTTGTTGTGTTCATGCATGCGTCAGTTGACAGAAAACCCAGGATTACTTTGTGCAGCTTCAGCCAAAGGTGGATGATTAAACACTGTTGCCTATTTAGTGCTAAATTCCATTATACTGCTTTCTAACATGGTTTACTAGATGCAAGTTAATGACTCTTGATCACTCTGAACTGCCATTGATTTTCCTCTCGATAAACACTGATCTAAAACCCCCTTTAAATACCAGTAATGAGAAAAATATTGGCTCAAGTAAATGAGTCCATAGCAGTGGCACAAAGAGGATTTAATCTTAGGTTCAGGTTACTGGATGAGCTTTCTTTCACGTTAGGACTGCTTTGGTGTTGTTTGTCTTGCATCTGTTGAGATGGGACTATATGAACATGCCGTCCTCTCCGGTGGGCCGCAGCAGGGACTGAGGGGAATCTAATCACGCTGTTCCCTGGAGACACTGCTCATGTCTTTGTGGGCAGTCTATCAGGTCTACTGTGGTCCCTCACAATCTATCACTGTCTCAGACCAGCTTTTATCGGGCACCACTTCATACACTCCTCCCTCAACAACTGCACTCTGTGTAAACAGTCAAAAGAAAAAGTAAAGTACGCAATACGTAATTAATTACATCTGATCAGCAAGGACTCATTTCTATCAATACATTGCTGTAGATATTGGATGATGTCTTTGTATACATTTTTCTATGATAGGATGAATCAAATCTAGAGTTTTTCAGATCGCCGACGTTGTTTTTCTGATCATCTATGAATCTGAGGAATTGGTGAGATAATTACTGAAATAAATACAACCGTTAAACTGAAGTAAACTGAAGGGATACTATCAGTGGTAATCAGCAAAGTTTAAACTTGCCTCATTTGTTTCTGAAGCATCAACATGTTTAACACGTGTTGTCAAATGCAAAAAAAAGTGCATCTCCATACATCATTATGTTAGTGTTTTTTTATGTTATTGATTTCTCGTTTTTTATGTCTTTAAAGTTTAAAGAGGTCCATCTTCATCAAATCATGAAAGGACACTTAAGAAACCAAAATATATTTCTTGAATAAATTCCAAAATGAAACAATTTCGGTCAATATTTAAGATGATTCTTTATCTGGAGAGTCAAGCATGACTTTCATTGTTCTGAGTGTTTGATTGATTTCTTAGTAATCGGATGTTTTGGTTTCTTTTTGTCTCCAAGAAATGTTACATATTTTGATGTTTTTTTTATTTATTTTTTTATTCTGGAGCATATGAACTTTTGTAGCACCACCTTGCTGGAGATTATCACCCGCTTCTGAGCCAATGCCTGAAGGAATAAAGTGAGTTAGCTACTCGCCAGTAATTTCAAGTAACTTTAGCTATTGTAGCATGTTTCACTGTATTGATCGATGTTACCATCTGCTGCTTCTTGTCATCCTGAACAGAAGACTGTACAGAAACTTGAATGCCTCACAATGCCATCTTGTGGCAATGTGGAACTGAACAGGTTGAAATTAATTGTTAGCCAACATCAGTAGTCAGCTCTGCAACACTTCATATCAACATTTGATAGATAATGTATTTCTCACATTCATTAGATTACTTTTTGAGTTAAATTTAGAAAGGATTCATGCTAAAAACAAAAGATAAAAATAAATATATAAGGCTCTTTTAATAGACCTTATATCTCTGAAGGTGACACATCAGCAATGGGTTAACTTTCAAACCTGACATATCTCTGAACCTGTTATTTCCCGCCGTTAATTATTTTCAATAACCCGACATCTGTAGCAGCAAGAAATGCATCACTGCACATATGGTTCACCTCTGCAGATGTTCAACCATTAGTCTCAGTTTCAAGAGATTAAGTCAATGATACAGTCATATATCCTTACATCCAACATCCTTGAAACTTACCCAGCCAGCACAAAGTTGTCACAGGAGCTGACGTCACACAGCACCTTCCCCAACTCAAACTGCAGCTGGCTGATGGAGCCCACTCGATTCTAGAAGAAACATAATAGTCAGTTGAAACTTCCCTCCAGTGACATAAACTGAGGGGGGGGGGGGGGGGTAGTTTGAACCTGCCTTCCAGTTGGAACGGATGGTTTTGGCCGAGTTCCTGCAGTCCCGCAGTGTGCTCTTCCAGCAGGGGGAGTCGGACACTCCGGCGTCCTGGTGGAAACCCTCCTTCATGCACATCCTGAACCAGAGCACGCTGTCC
The DNA here is from genome assembly GCF_963422515.1 of Blennius ocellaris. Taxonomy (NCBI): domain Eukaryota; kingdom Metazoa; phylum Chordata; class Actinopteri; order Blenniiformes; family Blenniidae; genus Blennius; species Blennius ocellaris. The sequence continues at coordinate 7,160,183 of NC_137656.1, forward strand.
TCTGCAAGGACTCTCCATGCTTTGCTCACCTGGGAGGAAATGGGACAGTGAGTCAGCATACATTAGGAGCCCGCACCACTTATTTGTGTGTAACGAGCCAGGCCGCCTGCCAAAGAGCCTGCATACGTCTCATGCTGAAGATCTGAAGCCGGCAGAATCCAATTTCCTAATCAGTGCTTAATTAAGTCGCACACGTTTTTTTTTTTTAAGATGAGCTCAGCAATTCAGCACGTTTGTAAGGAAGTGCAAGGAAGCCAGAAATTTCAGGGCATTGAGTCCAAAGAATGACATCAACAATCTGAAAACGTGGTGATGAAAGAGGAGCCACATTCTTAGAGAAAGGCTGCAATTTGACTCACTTTCATCAAGCACACTGTTTCAGCCTCCAGACAGTGTTCATTGCAAAATCCAAATCAATAACACCAAAAGGTTTCACATGACATGATTTCACTGTAGCATATCAGATTTCATTATTTATTATTTTTAATTTTATTCAGTTCTGGGGTGTGCAATTTAAAAATGTAAGTAGGATATTACATCATTCATTCATGGTTGACTCAGCCACATGGTGGAGAAGTGGTTAGCGCTCTTGTTTCACAGCAAAAATATTAGTGTTCAACTACCAGTAGGCCCTTTCTGTGTGGAGTTTCCATGTTCTCACGGTGTGTGCATGTGGTTCATTTGTGACACCAAAGGTGTGAATATGAGTGTGTGTGTTAATCTGTCTCTCTGTGTTTGCCCTTGTGATGGATGGATGGATGGATGGATGGATGGATGGATGGATGGATGGATGGATGGATGGATGGATGACTGTCTTTTACACATTTACATCCTTGTCATTTTGTGGTTTTAGTCTAACCTCTTCTTCTGAACTTAATGGTGAAGCTTACCTGAGCACATCTACCGAGTTCAGTGCGGTCAAGGTACTGGAAGATCTTCAGGGCCAACTCGTAGGGTAGCTCGATGTCAAAGAAGGGAATGTCGTTAACCTCGTTCTGTAAGAAGTGGAAAGAATAGCATCACACATAACAGTTTATGCACAGGGGATTGTGGGCCACCGCCACCATTCTTCTCGTACCAGATCCTCAATGAGCTGATCCACCAGCTCTTCTTCTTTCGTGACCTTCCTCTGGGGCTGCTCCCGTTGCAGGGCAGCACTGCAGGCGCCGGTTCTGTTGTGGTACTGCCTCTTCCTCCTGCTCCTCTCCTCCTCGAGCCGCTCCAGTAGTGGACTGGTCCTCCCATCCAGCAGACTGCGAGCAATGGACACATAGTCCGGCTGCTCCTCTCCCTCTGCTGCAGCTTCTCCTCCTCCGCAGCCTCCCACATCCGCAGCGCCGCCACTTTCTTCTCGTTTAGACGGACTGCGGGTCTTGGAAAAGTTCTTTAGTTTTCTTTTGGCTGACTGACCAGAAGCAGCCTGGGAGGAAGAGGAGGAAGATGATACGGAAACACAAACAGGTCGCGACTCTTCTGTTTTACCCGTTAACTCTCGTTTCCAACGCTCCCTGAACGTATCAAGATCGTTCCCCGCCATTTTTCTCAGTCATTATTGACGAAATTGTTCTTTTAAAGCGTTATGGAGCAGAAGCAATGAATTGAAAGGTCAATTCAGGAGAATTGTTGCTCCACAAGAAATTGGAACGGGGTCCTTTAGTATAAACAGTCCGTGGGGAAACACAGAAACGTGGCACTATGGTTCCGCGTGTTTTTTTATTCCGCACTTATATTATAGACGCGTCGATTGTTGAGGGAGAAAAAAAATGTGCAAACTAAGAGGTACATATATGCAACTAGAAACACAACTACTCCATATTTTAGCATCTGAATGTTGTTTATACTCAAGAAAATATAATAAAAGCGTGTTTTATACAGTTTGAAGCAAAGTGAAGAGAACACAATGTCCTGGGCGTCCCCACAACAAAAGACTCCACAGCAAACAGGAGATATTCAAGAGTTAACCATTGCAGGTCTCTTTTGGGAAAAGATGATGTAAACCCCAAACCATGTGACACTGTAATGAATAATACAGTAGAGAGGTGGAGAGTGAAAAAGGGGTAACGCAAACACAGTTAAGGTTTGATGAGAGAAGAGAAGGAGGGTCATATATCCTCCAGACTTGAAAGCGAGAGGAGCGGCTGCAAGTGTCCGAGAAGATGTGCTGGCTGCGGACTGACCAGCCTCTATTTCTGCCGGGGGGCTCCAGCTGCGGCGCCCGCCGGCTCTCGCCCTGCTCGGCGGCTCAGCTGCTCGCCTCCCGCCTGCGGAGGATCGGGGACCGGCTTGAGAAGCGCTGGGCGGTCGCCGGGGAGGCGGACGCCGGGTTCGGCTGCGGGGACGCAGCGGCGGCGGCGGCGGCGGCGGCGGTGAGCGGAGGAGGCCACCTGAAGGGCTTCCTGTGCATTGCGGTGCGACTCACCGTGCTCGTGCTGATTGTCGCGAGGCGACACCTGTAGGGCGCGAGGCTGCAACACCAGCAACAGGTGAGTCACGTCACCTGCACGCGGGGGGGAGATGGATGACGTGACCTGGAGGAAAGCTTCAAACTCAATAAACACCTGCTTGTGAGAAAGGCATCCGAGATACAAGAGTCACCAGCAGCCAATGTGTCCGCCACAGGACAATTTAATGTCCTTCATTTTCTTCTTTTAAAAACAACAAATACGTAAATACAAATTCAACATTGATAATACTTTTATCCTAAACTTAATTTATTTGGCAACATGAAGCTCATTTAAACACATGTCTTCACATTGTTTTTAACATTGTTATGCACTTATGCAGCATTTTTTATATATACCCTGTTGCTATAAACTGGGTGCACTTTTCTTTTTTACTTTCTCGCTTTCATTCGCTATCTCCTGTATTTCTAAATAATCCTTTAATTAAAAAACGAATTTACAAATTTACAAATATGTCAGACAGATAGATATAGATAGATAGATAGATAGATAGATAGATAGATAGATAGATAAAATATATGATATAACATTTATAATATAGTTAATTAGCTAATGAATTCCTTAAAATAATGCTGTTCAACTTTCGAATCCTATATTTATTTGTTTATTTTCACATTATACAGGTCAAAATACGATTAAATTACATTTATTGTGAAGATATCTTGAGATCCGCTTTTAATCATGAAATTAGTCACATTTAGATGATTTATCTTGAGAAAGAGAGCATATTTAATGGCCTGATAAAACAAATATTGTATTAATGTGAGTTCGTTTGTTTACGCTGTTGTGTTCTTTCAAAATAATTTTATTCCCATATAAACAATCCTCTTTCCTCATTTTTAGACGGTGCCTTTAAGGTCATGCATGAGGAGAATCAACGGGCTCAAATCATTTGCACTTAAAGCAAGAGACGCTGGAGAGTCGGAGGACGCACTCCGGGAGAAAAGATGCGCGCATGAGCAGCGCGCACGAAACCAACAAAAAAAAGAACAAGAAAAAAAAAGGGGGGGGGGGCGGGAAGTGTGTGTGCGCGTGCGTCTGTTGTGTGTCCTGAAGGTCGGAGCTGTTTCTGTTGACCTGAATCAGAGCTCACCGGGCCCGGTGAGAATGCGCACGGAGTTGGATAACGAGCTGGGGCCGTCAGTCAGCCCGTCGGTGCGCAGCGCGGCACGGCGTCCTGCCCCCTCAGTAAACTCTCCCATTCTGTCATCCCATTTCCAAACTGGTGATGTAATCCTCCCCTGGTACAGCGCAGAGGAAAATCTCACTAAGAGTGCAGCCTCTGAATTTTCACCTCCCTCCATGTGCACCGACAACCGATCAGACCTTCTGTGCACATCTGCAACCCTTAACGACGACGCACTGGAATACACCTGCTATTAAGCTCCATAATGCACTGTACCCCGTTTTATTAACATAAGCTACCCGGTAAGAGTGAACATGTATATAATGAGGATGAATGTCTTTTTTTAGGTGTTTTCTACAGTGTTTTAGACAATGTTTAAACAACCTTCAGTGCTTTGCATTATCTGTTTGGGGACATTGATCATTCCTGAAGACAATGCAGAACCTCTGCAGAAGAAGCTATGCTGTTATGCTGTCCGTGACTTCTGGAAAATAAGCTTTTTTTTCTTGATATATCAAGTGTAATTGTAAGCGTTTTTTATAAACTGCGTGTTCTTTATACTTCTGAAATGTTTCATATGGATTTTTAACAGTAATGATAATAAACGACTTTTATTGATTGTTACTTTTGCAGGTGTGTGTGCTTTCAGACGCCCCAAAAAATACACTTGCTTTAAACTGCTTTAATTTAAAAATCAAAAATATCGGTGATGTACAACACAATATGCAAGATCCTACTGCGTGTTAAAGGTACAGCATGCAAGATTTCAGTTATGAGTCACGGTAGGAACCAATCAGTCTTCATTTCAGCTCTGTGCTGTTTTTATTTGTATATTCTTTTAGTGTGAGTGATAGAAGGTCTCAAGAGCTTGACCCATTGTGACAAGAGAAAAGCTCCTAACTTGTGACTGCCCCATCTCGTGGTTTAAAGTGATACTACAAGACTGGTCAGGCTGGAGCTGTCTGGATGGTTTGATCATAATGTCAGATTATCTTGGAGACGCTGAAATCACTGAGAGGGAGATAGCAGTATACAACAGTTGCTTTTATGAATTATGTGGATTATCTCAGCTGTCTAATGCTTTAAACAAAAATATTACAAGTTGTACCTTCAAGCCTAACTGATTTATATTGAAATGATTTGTCGCAACAAAAAACCACAATGAAATAAAACTGTAAGGTCAAACAATTTCAGATGTGCTGTTGATAAAATACCAGTAGAAATACAGGTAAGGTCCATTAAACTGCACCACACTGACTGCATCACACCCAATATACATGGACTCAATAATTTATCAATTTTATATCAAAGTCTTGATTTTTTTTTTTTTTTTTTTTTGGGGGGGGTGGTGGATACTGTGACATGAACAAACAGTAAAGGATCATAAAGTGAGACACATTTCTGATTTCACCTGATTGTTGTAGCAATAACATAAGCAATGGACACACATCAGCCATGATTGGTGATCAAACATCATTCACTAAATATGTTTGTGACTACACCAACAGCAAATAAAACAATATGGTGATTGCCAAAGTACCTTATTGGTCCAACTATAAGATGCCTCCACTTTTTTGAAACCTATTTTCCAGGGGGGAAAAAAAAAACCTATTTGGTCTGTTGGAACTAATATGGTATTTGGTCAAAAATGTCACTATATCGGATTAATCATCCGGCCCGAGTTACCAAATCTCAAAAACTCTTACAGTCATGTGTGACTATAAAACTACACAAAATGCTGCTCATAGGCGGGATTATCAAAGGTCCCACATTACTCCTTGTACATCACTCAATCCTCTCAAGTTTCAAACGAAGAACCAAACAACTGTTGATCTCGTTCAATCCTCAATCATTCTGAGGCTTCGATGAAAACATGATGGTGAATATCGTTCTCAGTCATACAAGGACCTGGATCTAACAGCTTTTCTTTGTGAGTTTCGTGGCAACTATAGTTTCTCTAACTCACACAGTACATTTACATTATAAAATACACATAACTTAAACAGCAAAAGCCTAAAGATTACAAACAAACTGTAATAGATACACCAAATGAAGTGAAAAGTGGTGACTTTTTACATCAACACGGTAAATCAATAAACAACATTTCATTCTTTCGCGTGTAAAATCTTGTATTTACAGGTCAGAATTGTAACTAAGTGTACAAAATGGAACTGCAAGACAAAAGCGCCATTATCTGTGTCTTTTAGGGACATTATGTCTGTTATTCGGTTGAAACGTGAATTTCCCGCAACACAATTTACACATTTGCAAACGCAGCTAAAGGTTGTGTGCTTCTGCAGTTCTAAATGATCACCTGAACATCTACAGAGAAAAGATGAAACTCCACTGTCTCGCTTGCATTGCAGCAAGATTTGTGGCTCTCTGGCTGCTTGTGGACCACCGGCGGCGTCTCAGTAGATCTGGAAGTGAGCCGAGGTGGTGCCGTCCTTCCAGCAGCGCAGCGTCTCGATGACGGTGGCCCGACACAGCGGGCACGTTCGCTCGCGATCGAACCACAAACAGAGGCATTCCTCGCAGAAGACGTGCTGCGGAAGACACACAGCTCATTTTAGCCCAGGTGAAGAAATCTGCAGGTTCAAACTGTTGTCTTTAAAATCCAGGTAAACTTCATGTTCACTTTAACTGATGATGGTAACCACTTCCTACTGTTTGGTTTGAATATGAACCTGATCATTAAATAAATCAACAGGCTTCATAGGATTCAGGAACATATTAAATAGGAATTCAGATATTAAAGAATGATTAAAGTCAAATAAGCATTACTTGTTCCTTTGTTTATGTGAATGTGTCTTATGAGTGAGTTGATATATTGCAGTGGTGTCAAACACATTTTATTTCAGGGGTAACATGTCATATTGAGTAAGCCACACCAGTAAATTGAATATAAATGTTTGACGTTTTTTTTCCACTCATTACCCCACCTTGTGGTACAAAGCAACATTACGAGACTGAACGGTTGGCGGCTGAGATGGATCTTTAGACTAAAAACTCTCTCTTGCCAGATCAGAGGATCATTACCTGACAGAGGAGGGCTACCGGGTCTCTGAAATCAGCCTGACAAATAGCACAGACATCCCCCGCCTCGCTGCACTGTTGGCTGCCAGCTCTCACGCCATAACTCTGGAGGAAAGAAAAAAAAAAAAAATGACCGGTATTGCACAGATCTGAACTTTAAATAACCTGTGATGACATGCAAAACAGAAAAAAAGGCATATTTTTGACTGACCTGGGAACTGCAGAGCAGGACCAAGGCTTTACGTATCGCAGACACACGCCCACAGATGTCAAAAGACTGCAAATGAAAAACAAGAAGGCAAACTAGTTTTATGAATATCAAATGCCTGCAAACAATCAAATTTCATATTATAACAAGTGTTTTAACAACATTTAGTGTTAAAAATAAAACTTCATAGTTCCTTAATAGGCGTCATTATTCGACTCAACTTGCTTTATAGAGCACTTTAAAAAAAACAGCTGAAACAAAGTACAGTACTGTACATAAATATACACAAAGAGTAAAATAAAAACCCAATAAAAAACAAGATAGCAACAATAAAAACAGAAGCAAAGTCTCAAAGTGTGTTGAAGGCCAAGGAACACAAAATGGGTTTTAATTAATTAGTTGTGCAAAAAAAAAAAAAAAAAAAAACCACGAAACACTTCTTCAATTCAAAAGGTTAAAGAAAATGTGGTTTTAGATGGTCATGACCATCTGGCCACTTAAAGTGCATCATCAATGTGCCTGACCACACTTCATTTCATCACCAAGACTTCCAGGATTACACACATGGTTGCAAAAGCGTCCGCTATTCACACAGGGTGCATGTTGGAGGGAAAAATATCAACAGTCTTCATTTGAAAAATAGCAAAACCCTCCAATCTCATTTTTGTATCAACTGTGATATAAAAGCCTGAAGTCATGCAAATACAGCTGTGAGACTGTATGGAAAATACAATACTTCTATATGTGCAAATCATAGCTCATGCTAACATGGTTATATGATGTTGTGCCTGCATTTGATTTTTAAATGTGATTATCTGGCAGAATAAAATGGAGGATAAAACAGAGGATCACTACAATCATCTAACATATGGGCCACACAAGTTGCATTTTACTAATTGCATTATTCAAATCTTTTATAGTCTTAGAGTATAATATTCAAGAGGAACTCTCAACAAAAATAAGAACTTAGAGAAAATCAAATGTATTGTCGGCTATATTGAAATTGTTTTTGTTCAAATGATATGGACAAATACTTTAAGGCAAAGAAACAGTCGTCAGATCACTTGGTAAAATACGTTGATGAAAAGCTAACATCACAGATTTTCTTCAGTGTCATTTGCTCCATGACACGTCGGTTCCAAGCAATAGCAGCTGGGATAATGACACGTGTCACATTGCAGACACTTGATGTTGCATGCCATCAGATTCAATGTCTTTAAGGCAGAATTCATGCGAGCTGTCTGACTGAAATTGATATTTTTCACTAAGCCATTTCTTAAAGGGGTCATATTATCCAGCTTTTCAACACTTTCACATGAGTCTCGCTGGTCCAAAAACAATCGTATTCAAAGTTTATTTCCCCAAATCCAGCTTTTCCTTGATTTTCATCCATTTGAATATTGGATCATAGGAGCTGCATTCAGAATTTGCTGTGTCTGTGTGAGCGAGACTTGCTCCGCCCACAAATGTCCATCTTAGGAGGAGGAGGAAGTACTTCCTCTCGTGGCGCCATGTGCCAGAGTCGAGTTGCCTAATTGTGGAAGGGTCAAAGATAAGATAAGATAAGATAAGATAAGATAAGATAAGCCTTAATTGATCTCACAGTGGAGAAATTTACTCGTAACATTCTGCTCTTAAGGACACTCATGAGGAAAGGAAAGACAAGGAATGTGCAAACAGTTAGGTAAGAATAGAGGTATCTTATATACAATGACTATCAAATAGGACTAAAAAATAAGATACAAATCACAAACTATAATAAAGTATAATAAGTTCTAAGGGGACCAAAATATACAGTAGGATGAGATACAAGGAAAATAAACTATGATGGGGGGGCAGCAAAGTGTAGGATAAGTACAATAAACATACTATAGTAAAAAAAAAATTGGAGGGCCTACCTTGATTGGCTAAACCCGATGACACTATATAGGATTCGATTTCTAATTTGCTCGTTGAAGCACACACTTTTTAAAAATTGATGACAGATCATGGTGGTTTTGGGACAAGTTTGGGGTCTCCTCAAAAGGAGTGGGGTCAGGTTAAGGAGGACAGAGAAGTCTGGGCACCAATGCATTAATGACCTTCATAGGTCTTTCATTAAACGGAAGCTGGAAACTTTGACACAACAAAATGATTGCAGTGACTCATCCACAGATACAACTCATACTAAAACTGAAACACAATGAATATGACATGATGTTGTAAAATACTAGTGGGCTGCACCTCAGTGCACATCCAGTAAAATATCCTCCCAATTCAGCTGAACAAGCTCATCATCTAGAGCTACCACCGATGAATCACGGGTATAAAGAAAGAAAGCTTTGACTATAAATATCAGAGCAAAGACGTAAATAATGTTTGGATCATCCCGAGGTTGATTCAGTCAAGTTTTACTCAGTTCCACTTTCTGAACTTCCTCTACACCGTGTTGACATGAGGTTGAATTTGACCCTTGGCTTCAAAAGTCTGTGGTTGTATTTTTTGTTTTTTACTGAATGGACTTCTTCCTGAGGCAACTTCTCCTTTGTTCAAACCTCAATTTAAACCGACATGAAATATTTAAACATCAGGCCTTCTGATCAAATCAAGAAGACCATGATTTGTGAGGCGTTTATGAAGTTTAGAATTTATCAACATTGTTCAACAACACCTTTCCCTACAGGGAACTTACACAGATTTCATCATACTACTTGGGGCACTCCCACATTAGCAGGCCAGTTGGTCTCCTAGAGCCATCTGCGATTTAACTATTCCTCAGAAGATCCTCCTCTGTTCTCCTCTGACCAATGCTTATATGGAGAAACGATGACTTGAATTATTCTGAAATTCACAACATGATCAGGATTTGATTTGGCTGGATGGTGGGGCCAATGCGTCACAAATTTGACCTCATCTCATTTTTACATAGGTGCAACAAGAAAATCAGGAGTTTTGTTGAAAGTTCACATCCGAAGACCTTCACACAATGGGGATAAAAGAAAATAATCAAAGTTTCATTTCTCCAAAATCAACGTCTCTATGGTATTCAGTGATTATGTTCTGAGCATGCTTTCATTGATAAGTTCTATTAAAGTTCTCACTGATTAAAATTGTGTATCCAGCCATGGCAGAGCTGTTTTGTTCATTTCAGGTCGTCATCGAGACAGTTTGAGAGCCTTTGTGGGAACATCTGTGGAGCCGCAAATACAAATGTTCAAGAGCTCTGACATTGTTGTAAAAGCGAATTCAGTTCTGCACTTCAATGGCCGGCATTCAGTGGTTTTCACAATCCGCTCGGGAGGCAGACTTAACAAAGACAGTGCTTATATAAACACAGAAAAACGTGTTCAGTGTCTGTTACTGGACTTACTAAACCAGTAGTGTCAAACTCATTTTAGTTGAGGGGCCACACACAGACAAATTTCATCTTGAGTGTAAAGTAGTGCCATAAATTTAAACTTGAAAGTCTATCTTTGTTGCGGTGCAGCGAATTTTATCGAAGTTTAAAAAAGTCTCTGTTTTCACAAAACCAAACAATTACTACAGAAAATTGCTACAATTTCAACATAAAGACCATTTCGATGGTATTTTCTGGTGCAAAATGCAGTGAAATGTCCAAAGATCTACTCCAATAGCTGCTGCATTGTACATGCTTTTACAAACTCACTCTGGCAACAAGGTTTTGAGGTTAATGCTGGTTTTTCCATCTTTCATGGTAGCATAACTGATATCTCAGCTCGAATCTCAGTGATGTTGTTTGTGTCCGCTGGTCTTGGAAAAATGTGTTAAAAATATGTTTGTTGTTGTTCTTCGGACCCGAACACAAGAAAAACGATTTCCTCCTTTGAAGAGCAAAACTGCCACAACACTAAAAAGGTACTCGGCAAACTAATGTTTTTATGCTTTAACTCGAGAAGAAAAAAAAAAAAAAAAGCTGCATCTCAAATGGTTTGGATGGCAGTTGGGGTGACGCGATATGGGAGAAGGTGGAACTGCAGCACGAGAGCTCAGATATCTGGAGAGAAACCAGCGAAGGAGATCTGTGGGGCGCATTACTGTTCAAAGAGGTTTCAGTTTCTGTCACATCGAAGGATTTTAATACAAGGTCCTTTGTGCCACTGGTGCCTTTGAACATCTGAGGATTATGTGCCAAATACCTTGCAGAGGCTGTAGATGATGATGAGCGAGGCTCCCAGGAAGTAACTGCTCGACGGGTCTTCTCCCATGATATACTTGTACCACAACTGGATGGGCACTAGGGCCCGAAACAGCTGACTCAGCTCCTCGATCAGCAGGTAGAACTTACCCTGGACAAGGACACAAACCGGCAAAAGACTATTTGAACCAAACTTCGTGACAGTACACAGATGCAAACACAGAATCAGCCTCAGCTGTATGAATGAAGCTGCATCCACACCGAGACAATATGTACCCGTCTCTTTGATCCGCTCACTGGACTGCCCCAGAAGCAGAGCGGGCTCAGCAGCCTCGGGGCACTCTTCTATCTAGTCAAGAGCAGTGTGGTATTAAAAGCTTAAAACAGCGCGCCTCCAGCCCAAACATGGCCGCTGTCCAGCTCTCAGCAGCTCCCCGGCAGCACAGGCAATTTCCCCACACTCTGCAAGGGAAACTGGCAGCGGCTCTTTCCACCTGCTACCCGGTTGCCCCACACCAAGCCCACCACTACAGGGGCTCGCTAGCCATCTTTTAAAAGATGTACCCCCCCCCCCCCCCCTTTTCATAATCACAGAGAAAATATTTCCGTCCAGGCTGCCGCAAAGCACGTTTAAGCAAATTGGGTACAGTTAGAAAAAAAAACAAAAAAAAAACAGAGGCAACCAAAAGTGAAGGCGAACTTGATTCCCTGATGATCCTCCTGGCATCTCCACTTGTATAATGACTTCCTGGATGGTGGCTGACAAAGATTGATGACTGCGGGTAAAGAGGCACAAGCAGGCGAGCCGGTAGGGGAGAAAGACCTTCACTAACTGCTAATTCATCTTCCTTATTGTCCCCTCAGCCTCGCCTCCCACCGTGCCCATCACGCCCACGCAAAAAAAAAAAAAACTGTCAAATTTAAAGTTTGGACAAGAGCCAGGCAGCCCGAGTAAGCTCCACCGCAGGCTCTGATTGACCAGTTTTCTACAACAATGTTCATTTTGCATTTCAGTTATTTACCTTCAGGGTAAAGTAGGGACATTTGTCACAACTTTTTTTATCATCTGCCTTGATACACATACATAATCAATCACGTCTTTTTTGTTTTCCTGTAGATTTTGTCCAAAAAACATCACAATAGGTTTCAAGTTCATCACAGGGCTGATGAAAACAGACCAACAATCACAAAGGGAAAATGTTTAATCACCCTTTAGCTTAACTCGCATGTTTCTGGATTGTGGGTGGAGGAAAGTATCCTCACTTAATTTGAATAATGACCGTGTCTCATGACTCTGTTCGTACTATTTTTTTTTTTACTACTCATAATACTCTCAACCTTAGCTGAACACTAATCATCTGTTTCCCCCCATAAATCCAATATCTAGACCTTATGGCATCAAGTGCACATGGATGCCTTCACTTCAGCTTCTCTCTATATGAAGCTCCTCAGTTCACTTCTGCAATAAAGCCTCAAATGTTTCATTTTCATGACGTGCATGAGCATTAATGAAAGGATTCTCAATTTTATTTGATCATAAACAATGTTTCAGAAGCCAGACAATTAAAGTATGAAGACAAAATATTTTTTTACCAATTGACTACTTGATTAATTGAGCAACTGCTGCACTCGACTCAGCTCGACTCGATATTTGAAGCTTTTCTCGCAGCGACAGAGAGTTATTAAATCTTGCTCGAGGCCAACGGAGCTGACAATTAAAGCAACACGAGCGCCAAGACAACTGCTGCATAACCCAAAAGACTTTTTGGCTCACAGCGAGCACACTCGCGTGCTCAATCAGCACACAATTAACAGGAGGCACACACAGGCGACAGATATCAGTCTTTAAAACAAAGCCGTCGCGGGATCTCTGGATCTACGCCTGCTGTTGTTGCTCGTGCAGACTGGTGCTGACGGCGGGGATTATGAAGGATGATTAGTGTATCCACGGTTGAACGCAGTAATGAACTTTGTGTGACTTTAACAGAGTTCAAAAAAGGCAGCTTGGGAATAAATAAATAAATAAAAACAAACAAACAAACAAACAATGATATGATCTAGAACTCCCTGCAAATCAACATGTGTCCCATCAAAGCTGTCAGATATCTGTGTGTGTGTGTGTGTGTGTGTGTGTGTAGGATACAGGTAATGGTCCAGCTCCAGGGAGGGATGACCTCACCCTTGCAACTCCCTCGAGGGCAAATGAGCTCAGTTGCTGGCTGGTGTGTTACTGATAGGCCGCATGGTTTGTTTATCAGTGGAAAATTTAATCCTAATACTTTTGTAACCCCTCCTCACCCCTCCCCGCTTCTAACATCAAATACACACACACACACACACACACACACACACACACACACACACACACACACACACACACACACACACACACACACACACACACACACACACACACACACACACACACACACACACACACACACGCAGGAAATAAGTGCGCACCTGTATGAAAATCTGAGTGTGTGTGTGTGTGTGTAGTCAGTTGCCTCGGGCTTGAAAAAACCACACACGCAGACACCCACGTGCACAGGGCTCACCTAAGGAGTACCATTTAAAACCTTATGAATACAAAACAGTTTCACACTGTGACCCTTCAGCACTTTCTTCACTCCGCAGAGTATTTCATCATAGTTTAACACATTTTTTTCTTTTTCCATATCACAACTTGGAGAATTGGGCCTTCTCGTAACTCGATTGCCTTTTCCAATCTTCTACGTGCGTAATGCAAATCCCAGGGACGTTCGGGAATCATATAAAGCAAGGATGTCAAATGCATCTTAATTCAAGGGCCACAAACAGCTCAATTTCATCTTCAGTTGGCTGGACATAACACATTCACTTTAAAGTTAATGTCTGTAGAAGTTTCACAAAATGTTGGTGCAGGAGCATGTGCATCACCATGTATACTGTTTTTGAAGCTTTTGGACATAGACAAGAACAGTTGATTTGATTCATCATAAAAAAATTAAAATAAGACATCTTTGTCACAATCCTACTATCGTCTCATTTTGTATCATAATACATTGGATTATTCCAAAAGGGGACACATCTGAATTATTGAACAGCCATATAAACACCTGCCATCCATTATCTGAAGCCATCCAATCATTCAAACACATCATCAAGTCATTGGTGTTTGAACAAATTTACGTTAACAAAAAAACATTACTCATGCATCAGTTATGAGGTCACACTCTTACCTCATTCAGTCCAGCTCAATTTTCAGCTTTACATTTTGAGGTTTCTGCTTATTTATGTTAGTGAAAGTGGCCGTGTCAATCAGAGCTTTGCTTCACTGAGATGTTTCGACAAATTATAGGTGAGAAAAATAATGTGCAGCCTTTTCGAGACACTCTCAGGGGGGCTTTAGGGAAACAATGACAACGTTTTTTAATGTAATTATTGATTTTAAAATTGTACTGAAAGCATTGATTGTCATATTTTCCTAAAAATGGAGGCAGTATGAGAATATCATGTGAAAGAATGTAGAAAATAAACATATAAACCATGCATTTCCTACTTGAAATAAGTATTATCTGTAATTATTTCATGAAAAAAGCACATAATTCTTATAAATAAAGAGCTATTAGGAGTAAACTAACTTGCAACAATGCAGATTTTCCAATTGTGAGACAAATAAAGGATTATCTTATCTTCAACTTGTTTACCTTGTGACATATTTATAGTATATCGGGTGATGCAGATGGACTAAAGATCAGAAGAAATGACATTTTCTCACCCTGGATTTGAAGGCCAGGAGGATCTTGGGCAGAAAAAGGACCAAACACTTCAGGCCGATGGTGACGTACTTCAGCACAAAGTCTGTGATGCCCACCGCCCAGATCAGATCGAAGAAGTCAAAGCTGTTCAGGTTGGGCTTCGCAAATATGAGGCTTCAAAGAGACAAGGAAACAACATCTCCCTCAGTGACCTGCATTTTTAGAGGTCTGGTAACTTTCACTTCCAGAATGATGAGCAACAGTGAGGGATAAACGTCAAACATAATGAAATAAAGAAAATAACATTATGAACAAACTAAATACTCACAGCACAAGACCAGACAAGAACAGGAAGACTCCCTGAAGGAAATGAAAGTACAAATAATAAAAGAAAGCCTCACAGAACATAAAAATTAATGGGAAAAGCAAAAAGATGTAAAATAACTCCAAACCATTATGCAAGCAGACACACAGCTACTGTAAAAAAAAAAAAAAAAAAAAAAAAAACTGCCACTACCTGTTGTGTAGTTCCTCTTGGCTGAACGTGTAGTAGATATACACTATGTTCCCCCAAAGAAATATGACGATCCACAGGGCAACGAACACAGAACGTTCCTCCTGATGAGACAAGAGACCCACAGAGGGAGTTTAGTCGAAATACTGAATACTGAAGACCAAAGTCTTCGATCATTCAGTTCAAGTTCATGAAAACTGGGAGGAAAAAGTATTTTTGTCCAGTGTAGAATAAATACTAAGTGCTCCAGTTCTTTATTTCAAGTATAAAACATGTTATTTTGTTCTCCTACAACAAATCAATTATTTAAATGTGTTGTGTTTATTATTCGATTTTTACTGTTTTGTTTGTTTGTGGCTCTTCATTTTACTGATGAATTTTTATTTTATTTGACCTTTTTTCTTTACGCACACAGGCACTGCTCGTACTTATTAATTTCCCCTCAACAATAAAAACATGTCTGCTTACTCAATTCTCTTTTTCCACAATTTAGCAATATATGAAGATTTCTTTTTCATTGTGTTTTTGAAGAAAAGAACTTAAATCCATATTTGAACATTTTAATGGGGATTAAACAGCCCAAAGCTATTGTACATTTAAAAAGCTCTGCCAGTTAAACACTACATAATTTGGAATGTTTGAAACAATAACAAACACTCCCCTCCCACTACGGGTTTCAGAGGTGTTCATAGTCCTTAAGATGTTCAGCGTGTCAATAACTTCATCTAATGCTCGAAGCCTGTTTTATTTTGTTTGTTTGTTTGGGGGGGGGGGGGGGGGGGGGTTTGGGGGGGGGGCTTTACCCTTAGTGACACTTGGTGCCTAAATGTGGAGTTGGCATAGGCAAATGTGCTGGCCATCCCGACACACACAGCGATACCTGGAAGAGAGAAGAGGCTGAATGACACTATATGACGATACCTTGATGGCACCATACGTAGAACAAGCTTGGATACCTAGTTTATGCTGAAAGCAAACTTTGGCCAGCAAAATGAGGATGAAAGGGAAGCCCCTCTGCAGCCAGGTGACCACCGCCTTCAGCTCGGACAGCGCCGGCGCCGGTGTGGACTGATCTTCCTGGGCCTCCTCCCTGGAGCTGTGCCTCTCGGAGCCAGCCGGCACGGTGGCCTGCTGGAGCAGAGAGGAGGTCCGGTGCTGCAAGGGCTGGTGGTGGAAGTGATGGTGGTGGTGGTGGTGCTGAGGAGGCCGTGGGAGGAACGGCCCGCCCTCCGTGCGATGGGGGCCGCCTTCTTCTCTGGACGAGGCCGTCATCTGGATGAACACTTCAGGAGGAGAGCCCAAAACTAAGCCGGCAGCCTGGAACTGAGCAGAGGAGACGGAGCCAGACGGAACTCCGACCAGGCCTGAGAAGATTTGCTGGGGTGAAGTGGGTGAGTCGGGCTTCAGGCAGTCAAACACACCACCTTCATCCAGGCTACTCTCGGATCCCAGGGTTTGGCTTCGGCTCCTGATTGGGAGAAGGACAATATTTACTTTAAATACAAAGCAGTGACCTCTGGAGAAGGAGCTTTCAGAGGGAGGGGGAGACTTTGTCTGCTCTGAGGTTGAAAAAATGTGCACGAAAGAGAACTATGATAACAAATATCAAAGAATCTGGAGGAACTTTTCAGGCATCTGTATCTTTGTGAGAGTAGGTTATCCAGCTATTTGCTTCGATGTAAGGTTCAGGCAAATCAGAAATCAGAGAGAAGGGTTTACATATTTTTATAGAGACATGAAGCGGAGCACTCCAGGAAAAAAATAAACAACTTTGGCAAGCACTGCCTTAGAGCACCAAAATGAAATCAATGACAATATGTCAACAAAAAATGACCCTGACAGGTGGAGAGAGCACCAAAGAAATCATGCCGCAGGATGCCGCTGACATGGGATGCATAGGAAACATGAAGCTAAAAGAAACAAAGGGTTGGGAATATAAAGCTTTGGACAAAAACACTACTCTAATCACAGAAAAGTGTTTGGTCACAAAGGTGACATCATGAATGCAATAGCACATAATAGTGTATTTTAGAGACAGATAATCTAAAAAGCTCTCTTGTGTTATAATTTGAAACAAACACTCATTAGTGAATGTCTTTGTGCTTTGCGTTTTGAATGTGAATGCGTGTATGTGTTTTCCCTGTGGTGGACTGGTGACCTGTCCAGGCTGTATCCTGCACTCGACTTGTGATTTCAACTGTTCTGCTGTATAATGTTTTAAACATTTCTGATGCTCTGACATATGGTGGCATGTCACCTGCATGACACAGGTTGCAAATAAGTTAAAACTATATGTCTATACAATTAGGAAAACAGTAATATCATGAACTGTGGGATTGTCTGGTAGCTTTCTCAGAGCAAAGCCTGAGCCTACGAATGCAGATATACACACAGACTGAGCTCGGGATGAAAAACAAGCTAAATAAAAAAAAAAGGATGTGCAAAATCAGCTGAGACCCCACCTTTCAGAGGGCATGCCATCCGTGTTGCTGCTGTGTCTCCTCTGCATGGCACAGCCCTCATCACCACACGGTCCAGCCCTGCAAGATGCAAACCAGCGTCATAGCGCAACTCTAATCCGCAGCACAGTGATGCCACCATCTATTTTTTTTTTTATTTATTTACCTGGGTTTGTTCCGTGCTCTGGCCCTCTGCTTCTGTCATGTTGGAGTGAGATGGTTTAGCTGTGGATGCTGCAGATGTTGGAGGAGGCACAACTTCCGGTGAACGTCACAGCTCACGCCATACACCAATCAGCGCGCCCCGTTGCATGACGCCACTTCCGCGTTGTAGATGTGTTTTTGCCAATTGTGGATGTTTGGGGGGAAATAAGTCTCACAGCTACTACTCTTTCAATCTTATCCTGAACGCAAAGGGGTTGGTATAAAACTGTATCCCTCTGCAGCGACTGAATATGTTCGGAACATGTTGTTTTATCAGCGTTAGCTCCTGATAATATATGTTAGCTCGCAGGCTAACAAAGCAGGGGGTTTTTTTACGCTAGCATGTAACGGAGCTTCCCCGAAGGATAAATACCCATCTTCGCAGCTCCAGAAAAGAAAAGGCTACTGGCAAATTACTATTCGCGAGATTAAACAACAACCTGCAGCATGGGTTAGCTATTTGCTGGTGTCGCGCTCCTATCATCCAAACTCCATCCGAGCCATGCCATGATGGTGCTGCGGAGGCTACTGAGGAAGCGCTGGGTGCTGGGGGTTGTGTTTGGACTGTCTCTCATCTACTTCCTCACCAGCACGCTCAAGCAGGTACACACATACACGTCGTGCTTCTGTCCTGTTTTGCTCATCCATTCATCTGCAGGGTGGGGGGATCGTCACAGCTGACTGTCCACCCTGGACAGGTCACCAATCCATCACAGGGCAAACACATTCACACTCGGCATGCTACAATGAAATTCTGTAAAGGTTCCTGAAATGGAATATGTTACAATATTTCATAAGATCCGAGAGTACGACCTCCACGGTTCTGTTAAGCTTAGTTTGAATTGTGATTTGGTATGATTTCTCCAAGCACACTCACAGTCGAAAGCATGCAAAGGCATGTGGCTGTAAATTGTCCCAAGGCATAAATGTGTATGTACTTGTCATTACCTGCCTGTTGAACTGATTGTGCTGGGATCGGCACATTGCTGAGTTGAATAAATTAAATGCATCACATGAAGATACACCCATCATCAAACACTTGTTGTTTATCTGATGTGTCTATGTGAAACCTTCAGGTGAACGTGAATTCTGTTCCATTTTTTTTTTTCCATTAAAAAAGAAACTCAAAAGACAAGCACTCGGTACGAAATCTAGTTTTTATATTACACATGTCAAGTTTCTCGTCAGCACTATTATTCAGGAATTCTCAGTCATTTCCCAGTGTTTGCTGTTTTTTTTCTCATCACTAATAATTGTAATGACCAACAATTCTTGAAGCACCTGTCCTCTGCATCTTTTTGCAGGAGGAGCGAACCATTCGGGACCGCATGCTTCTAGAGGTCAGAGATTCAGACCACCGCATCCCCTGGAAAGTCCGCTTCAACCTGGGAAACAGCAGCCGGCAGATGACCCAGTGCAGGAACTCCATCCAGGGCAAGACGCTGCTCACAGACGAACTGGGTAAGGATGGCCGCCACACAGCCGTGGTAATTCTGTATAACGTTGGACTCGTGTTGACGCTTCTGTTGTGTGTCACAGGTTATGTTTGTGAGAGGAAGGACTTGCTGGTTAACGGATGCTGCAACGTTAACGTTCCCAGCACCAGGCAGTACATCTGTAAAAGCTGCCTGGCCAACGGCTGCTGTAGCATCTACGAGTACTGCGTGTCCTGCTGCCTTCAGCCTGATAAGGTAATCAATGACATGGTCAAGCAGAGTGTTCTTTCACTGCTCCGCTGTCCTTTAGCTATATCTCCTGCTGCAGTTTGCATGCTTATGTCGCAATAGGTGATCCTGAACTTCAACAGTTAAGACACTATCTGATTGTTTTGGTGAAAAGTTCTATATGTAGCAGTGCTTCTGAGGACACGTTAGATGGATTGAAATCTGCCTTTTTCATACTTCAGTTGCACTCAATGTCTTATCTGTGTACTGTTGCTCAGCAACTGCTCCTCGAGCGCTTCCTGAATCGAGCGGCTGAAGGTTTCCAGAACCTCTTCACTGCTGTGGAGGACCATTTTGAGCTGTGCCTGGCCAAATGCAGGACGTCGTCACAAGTATGTCATGAGCTCACAGAAAGAAAAGCAATGATCAGATCAGAGAGACTAACTTTATTAACCTGACCATGAACCATAAAAGTGTCATTTTAAAATCCATAGATGCATAACCACAGCAAACATGCTCTCTGGTTGATACATTTCTAAAGTAATAATGGAATACAGTGAAATACATGTAAGCAGGACATTTTTTTTAAAAATGCAAATACACAGTACTTTGTAACATTTTAGGCAAGTTTGGGTGAAAGTGCCACATTCGCATCGAGTATCACAACTTGGAAAACATCTGATAGGTTTAATCTGCAACAGAGAACACCCCCCTAATCTTACCACTAACGTTATCTGTTGTTTATTTAAGTGGGTCCTGAAAGTAAAAGTGTGTTTTTATAGTTGAAAGAATAGAATCCTATTAAGACGTGGAAGTCACAATGTATTGACCTTTCTTCTGTTTTATTTTGCATTGTTTTCAATGATGATGGATAAACTTGCAGTTGTCATAAATGTCATCATATTGACTCTTGTTTTCCTCTCTCGCAGAGCGTACAGCATGAGAACACTTACCGAAATCCTCAAGCCAAGTACTGTTACGGCGAAAGTCCTCCAGAGCTACTTCCAGTGTGACTGATTTACTCGCCCCTGTCATTTTCCAAGGACTTGGAAGAGCATCAGGTCAATAAAAATATCAGTGTTTGGACTATTGAGGACACTCGGCGTAGGTGACTCTACTCCTGAAACACTGCCTGGGATTGTTCCGCGTTACGAAGACAACCGAGGCCCACTTCAGATATGCTGTATGTGATTTGAATATTTACACTTCATAAGTGCATCAAAGGCGTCATACATTCATCCGTGATGATCACCAGGTCCACATGAACGTGCAGCTCATCCAGCAGGATTCGCTTCTTTTCACAAGAGCTGCGTCATCGTTTAGTTTTCTTGATGGTTATGGTAAAGAATGTCATTTTACTTCTCTGTATATTGCATGCTTATGAAATGGATATTTAATAAAAAGTGACTGTGAAATGGCTGGTTAGTGTTTCTGCTTCTTGTGCAAATGCAAACCTTTATATGCAAATGTTTTGTACTGGCCGTAGGCCTCTGCTCTAAAATTGGGTTGGTCTTTTTGCAATTGGTCAATTTGGTATTGACGTCTGTTTACCAACCGAAATCAGACATCACATTTGATGAAACTGTGTGTGTGTTGTTTTGTCCGGAGATGCTAAGGAGGCAAACTGAGCCGAGGATTCTAATCTCAAGGACGCAGTGACCCCCTTGCAAGAGACTCCTGCAGGTGTTTCACGTAACTGCTACAGATGTCTTGATGGCTCCCTGGTTCAGGCATTTTCTGTTATTCAAACTTAGTGTAGCATTGTAGCTCAGCTCAGCATATTACTCACCATGCCTTTACTGCCGACTACTTGACAACAGTGTTGCCACAGTTACTTTAAAAAACGAACACGATTACTGATTACGAGTTCCTCTTTTAAAAGTACGTTGGTTACTTCATCAATTGTTTTTAAAAGAAACTAATTGTATGTGCTTGTGTGTGTCAGACCACATGATTTAAATAGCAGCCATAACTGGATGTGTTTGTTAGCGCGTTGCTCACTTGTCCTGGCCATTATGTTTCATGTGAAATTCCAAGTCGCCCTTTGTTGTATGAACTGCAGCCTCATTTTTACTAAGTTTAGCAGAACTACCACTCAGAGATTTATAAGTGTTTTTCTGTGTCAAATCACAGATTTCAGAATGGACGTTTACAAGCAAAAAAGAAAATTATGATGGTCTAATGCTCTAAATAAATCCCAACCATGCCAACTATATTTATAAAAAATACAACAACCTTATTCTGAACATGTATATGAATTAAACATGGAATTTTATTGCAATATTGAGTCTCAGCTTTCTGAAGAGTCATTTGAAAGACACAGTGAACAGCAGAACATTAACACTTCTCATCCAACATTAATTGATCGAGGAGGAGACTCGCATTAATCTTTTCTTTTTACAGTGCCGCTCTAATGTATTGCTTTGACGAGGCTCTGACACACCTATCTGCCTGACTGTGCTTTATCCATCTGTCCCCATTTCTCACCGTGAAACCAAATGAGTGGAGTCCAACCTGGTGGCTCCCAGAAGGTGATGTTTATCTGCCTCTCGTCCCACCTCGGGCAGCATACCGGCTCACAGGGGAGGGGGTGGCCAGAGCAAAACAATTAATCACCATGAAGGCTGAGAAAACAAACCGCTGTAATTAGAAAATGTATTAGAGCCCTTTCTCATTTGCTTTGTTGGCAAGTTGATTAATTGCCATCACACGGGAGCATGTCAACTGCTGTGAGCTATCAAATTTAATAAAAGCAAGCCATTTCTGATATAATTTCATTTTTGGGAAAGTACTGCATTTGCTGTCTTGGTGAAAATGTGTTGAGGTTATCAGTATTTTTATTTTTAATTGTAGGAATATGAATGAGGGGCCATCCAGGAGCCCAAACTTAAAAAAGGCACATCAAAATGACCACAAATAGAGGAAACAATCATAACTGAGATAAAAGAGGCCACTAAAGGAAATCCAAACAGAAACCAAAACTTAGATAACCTCAGAGATAAGAAGTACTCAGAAAAGTTCATGATATACACAAAATTGGATGCCACAAAGACATGCAATGACTTCAGAGACAGAGCTTTCTTACTAATCTCTTCCGAGGGGTCTGTTCTATCATGATAAAAAAATAAAATGAAAAATAAGCAAGGAGCTTGACCTACCACCCAGTTGGACAATTTATCTATAATTTATTTATAATCTATTTAATAAAGAGAGATTTCTGACGTCTGCCAACCTGGACTCAGAAAAAATATCTATATTTCACAATCACCCTTAAAATTTAATGGGATCTTCCAAGACTTTATATCATTCTACGGTAAAAATTTTGACAAAATCCGTCCAGTAGTTTTGATGTAATCTTCCAAAACTGTGTAGACAGACTAACAAATATATGCAGATGATTTTATTACGGCTATGAGGCTAATTGATCGTAATAACCTCCCAGTTGTTTCATACCTGTAATAATAATGTGATCATCTAACATCAGTGAGAACAGCCATATCCTGAAACTTCTATCTGCACTTTTAAGTTTAACATTTTCTTTCAATTTAAAATAAAAGACTGATTAGCTGCAGGCTGTCTGTACAAAGGCACTATAGAAATACGTTCTTTCATCCGGTGAAATGCTTTGAAAGGTTTACAGAAACAGAGTTGAAAATTACAGATGGTGCCCGCTCCCTTCGAAGTACTTGTCAAGCTTACTGCCTTTGTAATGTACCCTCTTCTTTACATTGACATTTGTAATGTGATAGATAAACTTGTGCTGTAGCCAACCGAGATAGTCCCTGGCTTCCTTCAATAGAGTGTGACCCCACTGCTTCTTCTCAAAACTGTGTGTTGGCGGCATGGGCGGGGACGGCTTTGGGGAGCATTCGCCGCCGAGGACGCTCTTCATGCACAATGCCAGCATGTTGACAGTGGAGATAGTATCCCGGAGCTTCTTGTGGAGTGAAGCAGCGTTTGGATTCAGGTTGTTTTTCTGGTCCTCCAAGACTTCATCCAGGCCTTGAGCCATGAAGGAGAGGCTGCACTGCACGTCTGACCCATGAACCGGGGAGTCATGGTGGACCTCGAGCTCGGGGAATCCAGGGGACCACATCTCCAGGTGCTTACCGTTGGCCTTGTCCTGAAAAATAGGAGCATGTTATTACACAAACATTCACACGAGTGAAATATTGGTCATGAGCCATCGAGTGACCTGTTATATGCAGGAGAAGGCTGCATAAATTTCACAGAGTTACAGAAAGACCCGACAAAAACAGAGAGACCAGCCACACAAATTGTTTATGGTCTAAATCAATCAGTTAATCAGTTAATCAGTTAATCAGTTAATCAGTTAATCAGTTAATCAGTCAATCAGTTAGTCAGTTAATCAGTTAGTCAATCTGGCTGTTCACCAATTATTCAATCAACCCATTATTCAACTGGTCAGTCCACATCGCCAATTAGCCACCAACCAATTAATCAATGAATAAACAAAAGAAAGACAAAATTATTTTGTGCCTGTTCAACAAGCAACCAACCAACCTATCAAGCAACCAACAACCAACAACTGAGCAACCAACAACCAGCCAAGCAACCACCAAAGCAAGCAAGCAACCAACAAACCAAGCAACCAACCAATTCGTCAATGAATGATTGTTGTAGATTCTGTCTGTCTTAATTGATAAACGGCCTCATATTTCATTATTAATGCTTTATTCCCATGATGGAGTTAAACAGATAATAGAATCTTAAAACAGAGAAACTTGCATAGATTTTAATGCATTTTATTGGAATCGATTATCAATATGTGCTTCTGTCACCTGCACTGCTGTCTGCACAGTGGCATAAAGAAGAGGAAAAAATCCTTATCATTCACTTATTGAGGCTTCGGGTATTCATATCGCAGTTAAAATCTTCACATAATCTTTTTACTCACAAAAGCTGCCAGGCTGGCTTCCATGTGGCTTTTGGTGAGACCGATCAGCTCTCTGGACCTGCACTTGACCCCAGCTGCATGCTTCCTTGGAGAGCGCCCTGCATCTGCATTTGCCATCAAGGTGACCGTCCAGACACACAGAAAACCTGCAAAGTGTAAAACAGAAGTACTTCAATTCATCTAATTGTTGTCAAGTTTTTTCCTCTCGAACTAAATTAATTTTTCTTTTTTTTTCGCACACCGTACCTGTTCTGTAATTCATGATCATTCCACTCAAGGGTTTTGTGTGAGCTCAAGACACTCTTACTGCCTTGCAACCTCTCAGAAAGGATTTCTTTTATATTCACAGTCATCTTTGAGGTGGTGCCTATGAGAAGCTTTGAAAATAAACTTCCCTGATCCATATCTCAGTCATATCCTTTGACGAAAAAGGTAAACGAGTCAACCAAGTTTGCATCTTGTAGCATTGCTTTATCTTGCTGTGTTTCCTTGAAAGGAAATATAGCAGATCTCTTATGAAGATGAGCTCTATCTAACCCTTGCTATCAATAACAGGTTGCAAAAGTGTGAAGAAAGTCAGATCAGTAGGTTTGGCAGTCACACTTTTAAGCAAGATTGCAATAGGAGAAGATTTTGGGTCGCAGATAGAATATGAAGCCATTTTATTTAATTAGCGTTGCATCACCAACACCATAAACAAAGTGCTTCAACGACATGTATTTTCTAATCTATTTTGTGTCATATTACATGGAAAGTTATGGCTACACACGATACATGATAGCTTCTGAAAGTAACAAATACAGCTTGAGGTGGCTCCGATGAAGTTGATTAAATTGCCTACTATTTTATTTTGCGTGTGTTACAATTACAAGTAATTTTAGGTTAACTGAATTAGTATCACAGTCTGTGCTCCGAGGATAGTAATCTAGAACAAAACAGATGAATAATGACCCAAAGTGATGAAAAATGGGCAAAAGTGAGCAAACTACGACAGAAAAAAGACAACGTCATGGATAAAAGCAGAAGTCATACTTTCGTATGTAATCAACACATTCAGCCAACATTAGAAACAAAATACTAAGTAAAAAAGCTATTTATCCACCCTTCCCTTTTCTCACCAGCTGGTGTCGACACAATATACACAAAGATGTTACATAGCCACATTTGGCTCTCACGGACAAACGTAATTTCTGAAATCATACAAACTATGAAATAATTGCTTGGAAATTCTTGTTTTAGGGCTAGTATTTTGTTCAGCACAGTTAACAATAT
This sequence comes from Blennius ocellaris, assembly GCF_963422515.1. NCBI lineage: Eukaryota > Metazoa > Chordata > Actinopteri > Blenniiformes > Blenniidae > Blennius > Blennius ocellaris. The sequence goes on from NC_137656.1 coordinate 7,185,921, forward strand.
GTCAATATTCCAGTCCTATATGAAATACTTTTGCATTGATCAGGTCCTTTTGTGACTATGACTGATTAAATTCTCTTCTGATCCCCGCTCATGCTTCACTCCCTGTGTGTGTAAGAAAAGCTCCTATTTTTAATAAGCTGTTTTTATATTCTTATTGTATGCTTTTATATTCCCTCTGTTCATATATCCACGTTTTCTTCTTTGTAGCCAACTGATTTATGCATCTCGATAAAAATACATGAGCTAAACAAAAAAGAAAAGAAAAAGAAAACATGAAGGTCACATGCTCCATCACTGTACTTTGACCTAACTGGAATATATTGAACTGAGTTCATAAAACACGGACCAAAAACCATTTATTATTATTATTTATTGCTTATTGCTGACATCACATGAACATCTAAAAGGAAGCAATCTTCACAATACCAGTAATAACACACCATTTTTGGAAAAGAAACTAAAATACAACGACAATACAAAATAATAGCTACATGAAGTCTGCTCATCATTTTAGATCCCCCCATTTTTTTTTACCTTGTGAAAAGTACAAAAATCTTAAATCTAAAAATGCAACAGTAGCATATTCAAGAAAAAAAAAAAGAGTCTAACAACACTGTGCATAAGTACACAATTGCTATTTAACAGCGCTACATGTAAGGCTCTGTTTATATGACGTTTCAAGAAAACACACTGATTAAGTGGGGTTTTTTTCAGAAATGTTTTGGGTTCACATAGCAACATTCTGAAAATGAATGAAGAGAGTCATACCACACGAGAGGCGGCCATTGTTATTATTGTCCATCGACTCTGGTGTGTGCAGAAGAAGCGTTCACTATTGCCGTGATGCACATGCGTAGTAGCAGCGCTTCAGAAAAGATGCATTTATCTCCACCTCCACAGAATCAACGTCAGAGTGTATTCAAAATATTTTGTTTACCCACAAATTATCAACCTCCTCTCCTGACCAGCTTGTCCAGTCGGTTCTTCTCTCTTGCCGACCAAGATTACAGTTGGTTCACTTTTACACAGTGGATGTCAGTAGTGAGTCAGTTGGTTCTGCTTACAGACTCCTAGTTTGTTTTTTTGTCATCTGCTGATGTGAATAGTTTTTGCTACTTTTGTATTCACTCTTCGACACGCTCGCGTTTACCACTGCTGAATCCTCCTATACTATTGGATTGTGTACAGGGATTTTTGAAATGTGGGAGAATGAGGCCACGTCACCAAACACCCCCAACTTCTACACGGCCCCTGCTTTGTCCTAATTACTCATTTTTGGTTTTTCACATTGAAATATGAATATAAATATTTCTGGCAACACAAAATACATTAGAAGTCATCCCAAGCCTTTAATTTAAAACATCTATTAAATGCTTGTTAAATACAATGTGAGAATACATTTGACAACAATAAAATCCATACAATACAATAAAATTTATTAAAAAAACATGTGCTTTTAATATAATAAATAGACGAACCATCTACGTCAGGGGTGCCCAACCCCGGTCCTCGAGGGCTGGCGTCTTGCATGTTTTAGTTCTCTCCCTGCTTCAGCATAATTGAATCTAATGACGACGTCATCACTAACATTGTGGAAAAAGCCCAATTAGAAGCCACTGATTGCAATCAGGTGTGTTGCAAGTGTGAGAGAGCTAAAACATGCAGGACAGGGGCTCTCGAGGACTGAGGTTAGAGACCCCTGATCTATGTCTTTCTTGGCGTAAAGATTTCTTCTTTATTTTGGTCAAAAATGTAAATGAAAACAAAAATGGGATTCCATTGCCTTGATTCACCTCCTGGAACTCTCTGGTACCAAACCAACACTTTTAAAGCCAAAGTACTGAATTCACTCATGTTACAGGGCCATTCCGGCCTGTACTGTTTAGTGTGCAAGTTTCAGTAGCTGAATCTGATGCACAGTACATCTTAAAGACACATTTTTTACTACCTTATATATATCTTTATATCTTAAACTTAAATTAGTAACATGTGATTCAGTCACAAAGGTATAGTTTTTCGCTTGTGTTTCAAAACCATCCGAACGGGTGAAATCAGACGTTGAATAAATTAAATACAAATAAGCTAAATAAGATAAATATGACCAGACCAGACCCCAATAATACAAGGATGCTTTGTCAGAGTTATGAAAGCTTTAAAAGAACTGGCGCTGACAGAGTTGAGCTTTTTACTTAAACTGGTGGAGCCCTTTTTTCTAAACAAATCAAATTCTTGCTTAGTTTTTAGTAACACTTATCTTCATTTTTGTCACAATTGAGTACCTGGAGAACTTGTGTTAGCCAGTTTGTAAGCGTATAAGTGATTCCCGACCCATAGACTTTCTTAATGTAGTCGTCATCATCATGTGCCAGTTGTGGCGGTGCTGTTGCTGTGAGGATGGCCAAGTCTGGTTGAAGGTGCCGTAGATTGCGGTTCATTAATTCCAATAAGTTGATGACCCTAGTTAAGGAATCCACAATGGGTTTTGGATCTGGCAATAGTTCACTCTGATATCCTGCTACCTCTAAAATGTGCCATTGAAACTGAAAAGCCTTTGTGTAGATGTCTTGCAGCCTCTCGGAAACGCTGCTCCCGGATATAGTGGAGGTCGGGATGTCCTCTGGAAGTGAATAGTCACCTGAGTGGTGATATTTTTCCTGTAGGAACACACAGCTTTGAAATTAATTCAGCCTTAATATATTGAGTCCAGTGAGTGATAACAAAATGTCAGTATGTATGATACCATATCACAATATTTTGATCTTTACATTTAAATTGCTTTTACATCACAATTGATACTTTTTACAATATTTAGGTCTCATTTCCTTCTGATTGGCATAGCTACTTGTTCTTCCACAAGGGATTAGTGACACTAATAAAGCTGTATAAATGCCCCACAGAGAGATTAAGACCGGCAACGTATGTTCAGAGTTCAAACATGCACAATGTCCCAATGCTTCCTCTAAGGCACTGCACTAAATAGTACAGGAAGTGTGTCATAACAGTGTCACTGTGTGGTACCCACGTATGTCTCTTTGAGTTGCTTTGCTTCAAATTCCAGCAATTTCGTGTGGTTGCACGTTTCTTCCCATGTGCATGTGTTTGGAGTTGGAGCAGGAAGAACAAGATGCCACTGAGTCTCCAGGAGCATGAAGTGGAACACTGAGAAAACATCATGTAGATTCAGCTTACTCACATGTAACAAGAGAGGAAAGTTTTGATAAATCCATAAGATTTGGTGAATCTTTATACTGCAAAGGTGGTGAAAAACTCCAAAAGTTCCTTGACCCCCATCACTAAGCAAAGTGAAAATGGACGTAATATGCAATCATTTGAAGTAGCCCAAATCGTAAATGTAAAGGAAAAGGTTTCTTCAAATGTCTTTAAAAAAGCCAAACTAGTCTCATACTGTTGTGGACACTGGGGAAAACTGTACGGTGGATCAGTTCTAGCACTTCCAATTTCACCAAAGAGAAACCTGATCCACTGAGAAGAAATCTAGTCCTTAATATACATGAAAATGACCACACTAGGTCAAAAATGGCTGCTTAATACCATAATTTGCAGGTATGAAAGTATCACATTTTGACTTGTTCTTTAAATGAGCCTTGAATGACTTTTAGCACCACTTTTCAAATTCAAATCACATTTTTTTTATAGCTCTTCTGCTTTCAAGGCAAACAAGCACTCACACACTTCATATTCATACAAAGAAATTTTGGTTGAGCACAGACACCTTCTGGGTTTTTTTCTGTTTTTTTCCCCCCTCCATTATAAAGACTCTATCCAACTGCTGACCAATTTGATTTACAAACACACAGGCCACTAAAAAAAAAACCCAGATAAAACATCATAAAAAAAAAAAAAAAAAGTTTTACTCAAAAATGTTCAATTTCACCTGAGTGTCTATTTTGATATAATTTCAAAGTGAACACATTTGAAATAATAATTTTAATAATTGAAATATTATTTGAGATCTGAGATATTAACAGAAATCTGAAAAATAAATGTAAATGAGTACAACAGACTACAAAGGCACTGGCATGTTGAAACATAAACATATGGATAACATCATTCAAATAAAAATAACTCCAATTAAAAATTTGGTTACTGAAACATACTCTGTTAAATAATGAAAATGAATTTACCAAGTTTCCATGGACGTCTGGTGGGTTTATAATCCATTGTGACCGTATTAAGTGTGTACGTCCTGAATGCTCGCTGGAAACAGTAAGGTGTAAGTTTGCACTGCTCAGTCGTGCTTTTTATATACAGCGTGTGAACAGTCATCTAAACTCCCGCACACAATCCCACATGAGGAATGACAAACTCCCATGACAACGTTTATCTAAAACATCACTCATGTCATGAAAGAGAGCATCTGATTGGGAATTTCGAAAGAATTAAGAATGAAGGGAAAAAAAGGTGTGACACTCTCAAAAGGGAAACACATGGATGACTGTGACTTTATTCCATGGTCATTTATACATATCTGTTAGCAATAAGCACCTCTGTCCAGACTGCCACCTCAGAATCATGAATATATTTCAATGCTGTTCTTTTAATTATTTACTTTGAATAAAGTTAATTTAGCCTATTTTCAGTCACCACTTTCAGTATTATTATTCACTGCTTTTGTTCCTCATTCTTGATAGTGTTTGTCATTTTCTTGTCCTCAATCATGCCATCCAAACGACCTTCTCATTTATCTCTCTTTAGATTTTTTGGTGTTTCTAGTTGTTTATAATATATGAAAGTCTTGGGTTCAAATGCACTGATTAATGGAGAATAAACAAAACACGTTGAGTTAAGGACATGCAAACTCAACACAGTCAAAAATAGATATGAACAACTGATCAAACTTTTTAAAAAGCTCTGTAGAAGGACATTATATCTGGTCGTTTGTTTTTTTCTTTTTTAAAGAGATATTAAAAACTCTTGAAGAACATTTTACCGAAACCGAAATATGATTAAAAATGAAACCAATATAGAATTCCAGAGTGAGAAAAATCAAATATTCAAATACACACTTCACACATAAAAACAAAATTAAAAAAATGGAACTTTGATTAAACACATTTCCATGTGCATATTTGAACCAAATCCACTTTATTATCTTTATCAGGTTTTTAATCTCAAGCACTTCCATCTGATTCAAACAGCAACAATGCAGATTACCAGCCAGTCTTAGTTTCAAGCGTTTGCTACGGTAACAAACCTCTCCAGTAATCACCTGGAGATCCAATGTGAGGCATGTGAGACTTATTGTACTTAGTTATGGGATAATTTAGAATTACTCAGGCACTACGATTTAGTCTTAGCTTCAAAGATAGAAAGAAAAGACAATTACTGTGCTGTGAAAATGTTTACAATGGTGGGTTTATGACTATTTAGAAGTCAAATCTCAAACAATGACTCAAAAACCTCCAAGAAGCATGGAATCGGGTTGAATGGCAAAATGGTTTGAATTTCATAAGCATTATACTGTTCAGTGATTTTTCTCCCACTCAACCTAAGACAACACTACAAATCCAAAATGTTTCAACATATTGGGTATTCAATAATTCACACCTGTTTAAAAGTGCCCTTAAAAATATGACAACTCCAAGTCAGACTGAACACACATCCATGGCTATACTTGAGCTTCTCACAGACTTCAATCTACACAGCATTTTTTTTTTTTTTTTTTACATGAAGTGTGGTGCATAAACAATGCACACCAGACGTTCTCTTACCTCTCCTCAGCTCTTCAGAGGAGTCCCTTGAGTCATCTTATTTCTGACAGGAGCATCGTGAAGTCGAGTATCGATGTTGGTCAGCGTTTCCAAATGATACACATTTTAGGAATGAAGTTTACTCGTTCCTCATGCAGCCATTCAAAAGTGATGAGAGGGCATCTTTCAGGTGATTGGACACAAGTGTGATGGGACAAGTCAAAGACATTCCTGGGAAGTCGTTTTCTGCATCTTCATTAAAGAAGAAAAATAAACAGATAAATATATACATACTAGTCATCCAGCTATCTGAATCATGAGTGACAAAACTGGAATTCACTAGTCATAAGGCCACAAACATTCAATGGAATTTTGAAACCTTGCTAACGGTTCATTCATGCGGCCGAAAACCAGGAAGTTTATGATTGAGAAAGTTCACATAAAAAACAAGAAATAGCCAATCCATTTAGACTTGCGTAAACCTAATAAGCCAACAAACAAACACAAACAAAACTATGCCTGTAGGGTCACTATCATCATTTAACCCACACACTGGAAATGCCTTTATTTAGCTTGCATATGGATTTAAACTGACTTGCCCACAGTAGGCTGGGATCGGCTCCAGCACCCCCACGACCCTGAATTGGATAAGTGGGAAAGACAATGGATGGATTTAAACTCATGATATTTAAAGCTTTAATAACATTAGTTTTGGGGTGGTGGGTTTGAAAGATGTTCCAATAGCTGAAATGAACACGATGAAAAGCAGCAACTTGAGGGTTTTTCACATCAGGAATACAATTTATGTAATTCATCCGATAAAGCATTTCAGATCTGAGACACTTGAAGTCACTACTCCCCAAAAAAGTAAGAATTATGTCTCATGTGGTAATTCCTCCAGTAAGAGGAATTGCTTTACTTCTACATAATTCTGTGTCTCATTATTATTTAACTTTTTTCTGTGAAGAAGCCAGTGTACATGTTTTCCCATCATATTTCACCATTTGAAACATTTCTCAAGAAATCATGACAAAAAGGGAAGAAGTGGAATTCACGCACTGATTTTTAGATATTTCAAATGAAGTTAATGTGAATGTACGGATAACATTTTACAATTAGGATTATTGTTGTGCAGATGAGAACCTTTTTGGAAATGACAATGCAGAAATTATGCATTTTCCAGTCGATCATTGTAAATGTGGTCCGATAGGGATGAGACAGTAAAACTGATGGAGGTAGACGGATGTTTATGGACGTCCAACTTGCCTGTCTTCCTCGATAGGAAGATCCCAACTAGTTCACATTGGCGGATCCATACTTCCCACTTGAACGCACCATATAAACACACACAGCGAGGAAAGGCCATAAAGAAATCCGGTTTTATTTAAACACAATTTTTTTTTTTTTATTGAATGAAGCAGCACAAAATTACAAATGTTGACAGAATACTTCAAGTTGTATAAAATGTACCAGTACCAAAGAAAACATGGAGACTGTACTGGCTAAATTAAAAGGTTTACTGTGCAAATAACAAAAGATAAGACATAGTGTTATTGACCTTGGGTAACTCTATGGTTAAGAAATGCCGGCCTATTAGGGGGAGGAAAAAAAAAAAGCCAGCAACTTGCAAATTCTTATGAAACTAAAGTGTGTTGTCAGTTTTGTATTAAAAGTAATGTAACAATCTCATAAGGTTCACACATTCAGCTTCACAAAAACCTGCAAATAATAATAAAAAAAAAAAAACCTAGCAATTTAGGCACATACATTTAGAGAATAAACACTACTGGAAGACTAAGTTAGAAATGGAGTGTGTTCTACTGTGTGCAGCCAAGAAATGTGGAATTCAATTTAAAAATCAACACAGAAGTGTTGTAGTCGGGAGGAAGACGCCATCAGACATGGCTGAGAAATGTGTATATGTGTGTGTGTATGCTTAAGAAGTGCTTGTGCACTGTGACGTGTGCATGTGAGGCCCCCCCTGTAGTCTCAGTGCTTCCTGCCTCGGATAGGTTATGACAGGAGGCCTCTCAAGACTGGATACACGCACGCGGAACTGCGCTTCTGGTGCTCATGGCAAATGTACACTTGTTAATACTGCCGGCAATGCAGTGCTTAGATAGGCACAGAGTTTGTTTCCTGTTGGCCAGCCGCCCCCGCCCACAGCAGGTGAGACACATCAGCTGGACACCGGTTCTGTCCTCTGGTGCTGGAGCATGTCCGTCACACTCACGATGTCCTCCTCGGGGACCTGCAGAGGACAAGCGACAGTGATTTAGTGGCAGTGGACACATCGTGCACGTTCAGAAGGCTTCAGGCTCATTTGGCTGTGAGCACTATTACATCAGCTGATGCCAGGGTTGTCACTTTTATTTCACAGGCACTGCAAGTTGATGAGGATGGTGTCAAATTACAACACTGTGACCCTTTGGTTAACATTTTTATACACTACAATTCTGTCTCAGGTGGGGTGTGTGGCAATGTCTTTCATTGTGACTTTAATATGTTTAGGATTCTGACGTCTTTGCAAGCCTCACTACACTACAGCCTCCAACAACAAGTAGAAATGGAGCCGAAAATGACCCGATGATCAAAGCAACACCAAAACGATAGTTTGCAGCTTCCCAAGGAGATACAACACTGGACCACCTTCACATTCTCCATCTATTTTCATACAACGTTCCCTCTCAATAAATGCTACCAGTTCAACAGCTTGATTCTTATGATGCTACTTTATTTCCTGGAAGTGCTGAAATGGTAAAATATTGCCATAATAGCCTTCAAATTTTAACTTTTAACTAGTCCATATTTGAGCAAAACCAAACAATTAGTTCTGAAATGTACTACAATCTCAACATGAGGGCAATTAATGATGCAAAAGATGGCGAAATGTCACAAAGTTCTCAGAAAGCCGTTGCATTGTTGTGTCCACTACTCTTAAGAAGTTTATTTAAAATAAAAATCTATTATCCTTTCTTGGTGGTTGTCTGGCCAAATTGGAGCCTTTTGTAGACCGGTTTTGACTTATATTTGGACTTATATTAAACTTGAATATGATTAGTAAGAACTGGCTTTTATGGGAAATCATTAAAAATTATTTTGAGTAACACATCAACCTTCACATTTCCACTCCCTCGGAGGCACAGAGCTGTGGGGTGTTGATATGTAGCTGCCTTGAGGACAGACAGCTGTCTTTATGGTGACATTTCGACATCCAACCAATCACATTAAAGTCTCTGCGTTGCCACACACGATGGAAAACGCAGCAAGAAGTGAGCTTACAGCCTCAAATGACATAGTCGGTATCCTTTTGTCTTCACTGGGACACAGGTCACACAAGGAAACTGAGATGTTGAAAACAAGTCTCTCTTTTAATTATCAGGTGATCAGGTTGATGAGTCAAGTTCCACCTTGTAGTGTTGTACTGAAGGAGGCACTGAAGTAAAAAGCAACAGGACAATTTCTGAGGTAGCAACATGCGGACTACAAATACATTGATTAAAAGTTTTTACTGTGGTTGGAAACAACTTGCTGCCAAAGAGTTTACTTATTAATAAGCCTTCTAAAGTTAGTTTTTTTTTATTGTTGTCGTTTGTTTTATTTCTCCATTTTGGGGTTTCTTCTGTCTCATCTATTCTTGACCAGTGAATACATTTTGAATAAGAGCTCCAGAAAAGATTCAATAGCGATAAAGAAATCCAGATCTTCAAGGTTCCAGCTCTACATTAAAACAAGTGCAACTGTACTTTCTCCTCCTGTTTGCTTGACGTCAGCTGGAATTTCCCTGAGACTTGAATCAAGATAATCATGATTGATACAGAAAAATATGAAGCAGCAAGTCACCTCCCATCATCCACATGGTTTTTCACATGTTCAAATGACGTTGTCTTACTTTATTCAGCTTTGGGAAATGATCTCTGTTGTTTCAGGTGTTTTGCAAAAGACTGCATAACACAGCAGATTAAGACACACTTATGTTGTTGAGTATTTCAATGAGAATGTGATTTCCAAAATCTTAGGCAGATGACGTTTTTGTCTTGGTGCCATTTCTCTTGCCGTTAATGTAAACTAGCTGTAACTGTGACGTATTAACGTCACGTTTGTTTAATTTCTGAAATTTCAAAGCTCGACTGCACGGGAACAGCTTATTGCGGTTCAGTCAATCTAGCATACATTTACAATATATATTGTGCAGCCTTAGTTTTGTGTGTCCCTTTAGCTTCAAACCGATGAGAAAATGTTAAGAGCCATTGGGACATTTATGTACCACATCAACAGCTTCACAGTGACAATAACCACAAACGACAGAACAGACGACGTAACCCAAGGATGTCTGCTCACACACCGAGATGACGGCATCAGAACTGAATGATTTTAAGAATTTATCTCGTTAAAGAATGGAGGAGGCCTATTTGCTGACGCATACTCCAATAACCTTTGACAGAATTATGATGAAATGACCTGCAAAAAATATTCTTTGTAATCTTGAAATCGCCTCAGGTTGCATAACATGGAACCTTGGTGTACTCCAATAATGAACATTCTTAAATGACAATGAAAAATATTCAGTTTATTCAGCACATTGTTCATTGATTGCTTGATCGGTGCCTAACAATTGTTAAGAAAACTTTGGAATAATAACTGCAGCTGGCCGCGGTATACTAAACTATCAAAGAAGTCTAGACCACAGATCTACTTTGTATATTTAAATATTTCTTATAAAGCAGTTCAGACTCTTTAAATTTGCAGTTATCTTTCGAAGTAATTTTCTCTAAAAAGGCTTGAAAGATTTCCGTAAAAACAAGAAGAAATAGTTGAAAAGATATGAGGGTGAACATTTTTTTCTTCTGGTTCTTTTAAAATATAGAGGCTTTCTGAGGATACTGATGATCATGATACCCAACAGATAACATAAGGTCCCTAAAGCTGAAAATTACTTCCTCTAATAACCATCTTAATATCCAAGTTTGTTTTGGTTATTTTGTATTTTAAGACCCTTTTATGTATTGAACATTTAGATGATAAGAGGAGACTGAAACCACACATTTAAGAAATTAATTAAATGTACCTTCCAGCAGAGTTCGCAACATGTTTACCATAAAAACTATTGCTTGATATGCAGTGATCATTTGTGTTATGAGACTTTTAAAGTTGTGTGCCTTTAAACCAAACTCTCCAGACAAGCTTGTGGCAGTAAAAAGCTCCTGAATTTGATTTGAAATCACTTGTATATAAACATGAATACTCAGGATAAGAAACAAGTCCAATGAAGAAGAAGAAAAGAAGATTAAAAAAAACCTCAAGACAAACACAGAAAAAAAGTAATTTTCATTGTCCACATACCAGAACATCCCTAAATACTTCACAATATTAACAGTGATATGAAATACTTGAGATGACATCTTGATTATATATCTGTTATATATAAAAATGATTCAATATCTGTCTGAGTTAATCACATTCCAGAGGTGTGCCGAGCTTCTTCAGTGTGGGACTCACCAGAGCGTGGTCGAAGCTGAAGGTGCTTATGTAATAGGCAGAAATGTCGCTGTCAGCGAGAGGCTGCGATATCTGGGCAACTATACCACATTCATCTGGAAAAGAATAAGGAAGAGACCCAGTATCACAATCACGTGATTTGATTTCTCTCTGATTAGGTCAGTCATGAAACAGCAATAGTAGAAACATTTCTAAGAAGTTGAGGATACGACAGATGACGACTCGCTGCATTTTAAATGTAAGCGGCCTCACCGAAGCCCAGAGGTTGGCCCCCTATACGAACCATCCTCCACAGTTCCCCGGAGGAGCTGGTGAAGAGAAGGTCTGCAGGAAACCTGAAGAAAAAAAGATAGAACGATTTTCGATCAAGCAACTAAGTGCAAACAGAAGAACAGGAGAACATCCACTTCAAGAAAACACTGTATGAAAATCTGTGAATAAACACAGCCTCTCATCCCAGGTCATATCTTTACAAAGTTTACCATGTGCACAACATCATCCAACACAGGGGCTAGGTCTGCTGGTAAAGTCTTGGCCACTAGGGCCTCACGATGTAAGAAACAATCGCAACAATCACATCTGGGTTTATTTCCATCACTCTGCTAATGAAGCCTTTGGTGCGCCCGACCATGGCTGCGCCTCCATCAGTGCCGACACTCGTGCAGGTTTACCACTGAAATTGGATAATTTCCCACGGCACACCTGACGATCTCTCATGGCACACTCATGTGCCGCGGCACAGTGGTTGAAAAGCACTGCTTCAGTGGGTCATAGGCTACTTCATTTTTGTATGTGAAGGATTCTTTTTTACACCATATAGCTTACAGGCCTCTTGTTGTTTAATCTTCTATGAGAATAATGTAGTAAAAATGGCATTTTATTAACATTTTTATTGGGACACACACCGTGTCAGACATGACATGACAATCCAGCCCACTTACTGTCTCTGAGCCTCGGTGTCCATCACCAGGGAGATGTATCCGTCGATGAGGGAGAAGGAGAAGAACTTGATACAGTCCAAGTTCTGGCCCGGGGACGATTGGCTGTCCTCCTTAGGACTACATAAGAAGAAAGAAATAACAGGTTTTTATAATGAATGATTCTTTGTCCTTAACTTGTGACTGAAAACACCAGCCTCGAGCCTGAGCCGGTTTCCACTTTTTTGTATGGTGTGCTGCCATCTAGTGCTCCAAGTGGGTCTTTGCAGCTGAGAGTGTAGAAAAGGAGGTCTGACCTGCTAGAATAGAAGAGGACGTCGATGAGGGTGGTAGCGATGGACGGCAGCGTGTCCGGGTCCAGAGACATGACACAGAACTGGTTCAGGGGGATCAGCACGGGGTGAACTGTAGGATGGATGGCTGCAAACAACAATAACAGCTACACTTAATTCAAGAAAAGTGAGAACGCCCAACATATGCAAATGTGAGATGAAACGGTCTGTCGAGGGACTTTCTGTTTAGTTTGCATGTTCGCCCTGGGTGCTCCAGTTTCTTCCCACAGTTAATATATAATCGATGTTTTTAACAGCTGTATTCCACTTACTTTTATTCCGTTGATAGTTTTTATATTCTTGTGTTTTATTTATTTCCATGTTGTTTAATCTAATTTCTACATGTTTTTCATTGTTGTTCATATAAACCACATTGAATTCCCTTGTTGGTAAATTGCACAATACAAATTTGCATTGCCGTGTGTGATTGTAATGTTTTTTTCTCATCAATTTCAATGACTTGTTAATAGTTAAGTATTTATTGGAGTTTTATCAACCTATTCAAATTCAAAGTTCAGTTTTTTTCTTTTCCCCAACGGAAATAGATTTAGTTCATCAGACCCGTTTTGCCATTTTTCTTTTTAAATCATGTCTGCCAAGGTTTCACGACCCGATTTTGATCAGATTTCTCAGCCTTTCAGGTAAAAACGGAAAATGTTGACAGTATACTTGCCTCACATACCAGATCGTGTTGAAAGATGCATACCGGTACCTTTTAAAGATAAGTTGATTGTGAAAGATTGGCTGTGTTGCATTTGGGTTTTTTTTCTTTTCGGAAGTCCTCTTTGTACAACATGTTCTGGACTGTATAGTGATGTAAACATTTTATGTGAAGGAAGCAGCCCTGCAGCATGGGTCAAACAGACAAACTTACATTGTGTCATTGTGTATTGTAACTTGGTATTATTTTTGTTACCTCAGGGACAAGCATCCAAAAGCTACAAGTTCCTCTTACCAACAATAGATCATTACGTTCATGTTTCATAAAGTCATTGGTTTAGTCGGGTTATCCCTGTAGACCTCACAAGTCTTGTTCCAATTGTTGCTTGTAGTCCACATACCGCAATATGATAACAAGTTCTGGAAATGACACAATGGGAACCCGCACATGTAACAAATGCCCCAAATGTGCTCTAATGAAAAGCTCATTCTGCAATCAGGTTACCAAAGTCCATGTGCACATGTTAAAAATAAATAAAGCTTAGGCTGCTATAAAGAACATGCTCTTTTTTGGATCATGGAAAGATGATGTTGGGATGTTTCTCTCTTGACAAAGGACATGAAAATACGGACTCTATATCTCCGTTTTTTCCCCCCAATTCATAATTTTATCCAAGCCTGCCTCACATATTATAGTTTAATTGTTAATTAGAATTTATTATGCTACCATAGGGGTCCAATTAGGTCAAATGTGCTCTAAATATGATCTATATCTAGTTGAAACGTAAGCATTGATACTAAAATCCATTAGGCGATGCCACTAGTTTTCAAAAAATATCAGTGGGTCCATAGCTGAGGTAAAATTCTACTCATCAGGGGAATGCCTTTCCCTTAAAACTATGAAATAAAATTAAGAAAAGAAATAACTTGTTGGAAAAAACGCAAAATTGTCTCAATAAAGCACAATCCATTGGACAGAATCTATTATATGTAATGGAGAAGAAAAGAGAGTTTAATGTAAATTTAACTGCAAAATTAGGTAAACCGGTAAAGACAGTTGAAGGACATATATAAAACATACGGTAGTTTACCAGAAAACTTTATTGCTAATGGAGCTCAACAACCTTTAACAATAACATCTTATTTAAAAACAAACAAACAAAAATAAAAACATTTGAAAAGTTCGGCATTAAACTGAAAATTAAGCCTAAACCAAGAAACCTCAACATATTTTTTTAAAAGAAAAAATATCTACCACCTGAGCCATGGTCTTTGTGTGCAAGTTTGATGTAGGAGTATGAAAAAACTCATGAATCAAAAGTGACAATTCTTTGGTGTGAAGGGTTTAATGCCTCCTCTGAGCAGGGATTTCAAACCACAAAGTCCCTCGTACCATCTTTGCCGTTCTTCTGGAGACCGTTGGAGACATCCTGTGAGTGCACGGGGACAGACTCTCCTCCTTCCTCCTTGTAAATATTGAACTCCTCCTCCAGTGTGCTGATGACCACAGACAGGTCTTTCTCTCTTATCTATGGAAGACAGATCATGACGGTGCAGAGACATATGAACAAACTCCACCTGCAAACTGTTCATGCATAGACGGTGTTCACTGCTGCTCTCGCTTCTTGTGAGGAAACACGTCAGCCTGCATGTCAACCATTAATATAGTTGCTGACACAAACGTCTGCCGGGGTGTTTATTTTTTTTCGCCCGCTTAACATTTCACTCACGTTTTAGTGCCCTCAGCTCTGTTGAGAGTTAATGCCTTCGCTGAAAACTTGGCGAGTGGACAAAATGCACGCCCCGTGACGTCTGGCAGACCTCAGCAGGTGAAAGTTTCACCAGTGAGATTACAGGTCTGGAGTTCACAGAGCATTTAGGGAGCTTAAAAAAGTGACTCCAAATGTCTCCAACTACTACAACGGAGGGTTTTCAGGGAATGTGTCTTTGGACGGATCAGAGGAAAGCAGAATTAGCTCACCAGGATAAAGTCGGTCTGATAAGTGGAGAGCATGAAGACAGAGACGTGCTGCTGGGCCAAGGGGGCGATGACCGACTTGGCGATCTTGGTCACGCCGACGGTCTGCGAGCTGCTGGAGGTGTTGCCGTTGGAGACCACGTTGAGCGGCAACCAGATGGAGCTCTCTACCTGGAGATGCTCCGAAGGCTGCAGCTCTGATTGGAGATAGGAGAGGAGAGGGGGAACATTACGGCAAATAGAGACCACCAGTCCTTGATCGTCTATAAAAGAGCAGCAGCTCTATCTTATAGGATCCCACACACCCTGCACATCACCTGGAAGGAGACAAACTCCAATATTAGGACTAACAAAACAGCTTCAAAGCCAACGTACCAAATCTAATCTTACTGGAATAATCTTCATGAAATTATACAAAGGATTGAAGTGCAGACTGTTTGAACCACGGCCTTGGCGGCCTCATGAGTTTCATCACGGAGCCACGTAGATTAGAGGCCATGACATTGTTCAACTAATCATTTTCTAATGTGTAATTCATTCAGAAAAGAAAAGGTAAAAAAAGGAATTTCTTTAAACCACACAACTTACTAATAATAGTCCAAAGACAACAAGCAGTTGAGAACATGTACTTAACTTAGCTCCATGACTGTGTCCAGAATGTGGTTTGGCATTTAAAAAGATGAAAACATCATTCAACCTCAATAATCTTTTGGTATTTAGAAACTATGATTTAACCCCCCCCCCCCCCCCCCCCCCCCCCCCACCAAAGAATTGAACATTTGTTGATAGAGAACTTTGAAAGGCACCTCTAAATAAATTGTGTCAATTCAAAACATTTTTGAAATTTCAAAACCTGGAAATGTTTCTCTAGCTATTTAACTTATCCAAGAATTTCATGATTGAAAGAACATTAGATTTCACACTGAAGGACTTTGTACCAGATATACAACTTGATGTGCTTCAAAATAGAACGTAAACGAGCAAGACAATTCTTTTAACAGCACCTTATGGAAAGTTTATACTCTTCATATATACACACTCAGGTAATGACACGCAGGTAAAGCCCTCTGTACAATAAAACACGCTTCTTCCTGTTGATGCCTCATCACACTAAGAAACGCACACACACACACAAACTTCCTGTCTCCCACCTGTTGCCTCTGCCGTACCGACATAAACTGACCCTTCTATTTTTAACTGTAGGTGAAAGTTAGTCTCAGGAGAGACCGGCAGCACCTACTGCACTGCAACATGCTGAAATGTGACTTGACAGCGGTGCATTTCACAAACAGGGGGATCTTGTTGAGTTGAAAAGAGGGTAAAAGTTTAAATGGGTTCTATTCTAAGGACGTGTGTCTGTCACATCCTGAGTCTTGGTGCCAACAGGAGACCAGAACAAAACCATGTGTGTCATTAACATTCAGATAACTAAAAAATAAATAAACATTACCAAACAATCCCTACCGTTCCCTGTTCTCTTTATTCCCCTTCAGAGGAGCTGCTGTTCTGGTGTGTGTAATTTGTCACAGACGGCCCCTTGTGGCTTCACTCCACCCGCTTTCACCTCTTAAAATAGGCACTCAGAAAGAGAGCAAAAAAGAGACAAGAGAGTGACGAAGCATCCCTGAGGCAACATATGCCTTTAACATGGACATCTGGGTAGAAGGGCTTTGTGAAAAGTAGCAGGATCAGAAGGAGTGTGCAGGACTGCAACATATATTTCAAAATTAATATTTCCAATGAAACAATGACATTTGCAGGTGCTGACCACTGATGTAAAGAATTTTAGTCCTGCTCAAATGACATGTTGTGCAGTTATGAGCATCATTTCAATGCAGCTACATTCACTGAAAATGCCTCTGCCATCTTGTACTTTCAGCGCCTGGATGTGCTTAATTAGCTGAGTGGTGTGTTCGTTGCATGAAGAGGTTATAATTGAAACCAAAGTAGAGATGTTGAGGATAGCAGTCCATGATGTTTGTTTTTATTTAAATAATCCATGCAATTAAGCCCATAAATTCATTCATTCAGGCTTGTCGCATTTCAAACATTTTGTGCAACACACACACACACACACACACACACACACACACACACACACACACACACACACACACACACACACACACACACACACACACACACACACACACACACACACACACACACACACACACACACACACACACACACACACACACACACACACACACACACACACACACACACACACACTAACATGCCCAGAATGATAATGGTAAAGAGAAGTCTGCTGTGAGGCTGATTTGCTGCCGTTGGTACTGGATGGACTGAATGCATTGAAATATTTTCACGATATTTTTGAGAGAAACATGCTCTGCAATGTCAAAAGTGAAGAGAAAAATTTGGATTTTTTTTTTGTAAGAAGGAGAAGAAGCCAGCAGTAGAATGGAATGAATTTTAAATAATTTACACTCATTTAAATGCAACTGTGTCAGGAAGCCAGAGGTTCCCAAACGTTTAGTACATTTAATTTTAACCAGACAAAACTGGACTGATGACTGAGCTCCATCTAATTGGCCAAATACTTTGACCTGCAGAGGTAGAAATGTACAGTGCATATAATTATATAATTTATTGGAATTCATTAGTTGACAACACTGATATTGAAATTACAATAAATATGTGAAGTCATGTTTAATTTCTAAAGTAACACGAGTGCTTTTGCTTTCGCAAAGAAGCAATGAAGGAGAGTATAAAAAGTATCCCCAAATCCAACACTCAAATCTGACTGTAGTTTTATACTAATGATTTGAAAGAAAAAAATGTTGCACCACCATTCAGCATTCACGGAACCTATCTTTTCTATCACATCAAATAGGAAGTGAGTCAAATATACACATTTGACTCACTTTTTAAGTACCGGTAGACATAAAGAGAACTTCCTTGTTATAATGTCAGTTCTAAGTACACAGTTTGTTTTGATGGCATGATACAGTCGATGAAACCATGCAAGGTTTGTGAGGGGAAGCAGGGGAGGAAGGAAGTCACGCCACAGTGTTGAAACGACAGAATTCAACGATGTGGTTCGGTTTGAGGTGATATTTTCTAGTACAACTAAACATTAAAGTTGATTACACCAACAAGGACAAATGGATCATGTGTACTGAATAATATAAGTAGAGGTGGTACAGAATTGTACCACCTCCACACAAATATTCAATAAAACATAATGTGTTTTACCTTTGAATCCTTCCTTGTCGAGGACGACGGTGTAGTTCTCTGGCGTCTCTGTCAGGCTGAAGAACTTGCATCTGAAAGTATGAACGAACGAGAGGAGTGAGGTTGGAAACAGAGAAAACATGAAAGGAGGTCTTCAGAACTTCTACCAAGATTCAGGTAAATGGGGTTCTGTGCCATTTCCAGAAGCTTTGAGGACTAGATGTCATTCAATTAGTTCAAAGCTTGGAACGTACCAAACTGGAACAATGCTGTGATCATCCACTAGTTTGTGGGGAACTCAGTTTATTAAGTCTTTTGAACATAGTGCACGCTGCAAACAATAACCAATGGCGAGCAGGAGGGCATTGGTATGGACAGACAAAGTCGGATTGCCATTACAGCGACCTTCACTGATAAAACTCCCAAGAGAATATGGAACGGGAGTGATGACACTCAGGTTTCCAGCAACTCCGAACACCATTGTTATGTAAAGGGTCGCCCCAAAATGCAACAAACGTCTTTTGTTTCAACCTCAAAATATCCTGTGAATGGGATCTAAAATTAGTTAATCACAGAATGTTATGTGAATTCATCTTGAATAATTGTGCTAATTTTAGATTTAAAAAATCATCTGTTTTTCAATATGTTGTGCAGCTTACTGTAACTCAAAATACCAAAAAAAAAAAAACCCCTGAGCAACTTATTTGCACCAAGTCCTCCTAACGTTGAAATGCATTTAAAAAATGGCATATTCATTGAAAATGTAATGAAAGTTTATATTTATATTTCATAGTCAATTTGCCAACTGAGTAGCAACATAATACATGTTGGGTCTTTGGGCTCACAATAAACCTACACATTTATGGATAGGTTGTACTATTATAAAGGAAAAATAACTCAAACAGACCTTTTTACCATCCTGCAAAGCCAAGCGTGTCAACATGCACATCATGTGGATAATTTCATGACTTTTCATTGTACTGGTAGCAACAGGGTGTTTTGTGGCCCTTTCATAGCTTGTTCTAAGGAATGAGACACTTTCAATGAATATTTAAATCGACGGTGCAGCTGATACAGCTTGCAAGGGTTAAACATTCACAAAACTCCAACATGAAGAAACAGTGGAACCAACACAGTGATGCCAATTTATTATAACTTCTTCCTTATGAAATGCATTTGCTTTCAAAAGCTGTTTCTTGGTCTGGCTGGTATTCAATTCTGCTCAATGTTTTCTTTGTGAACTGTTGATAAAGGAGAGTGAGCAAGGGGGTGGGTGGGGAGTGTGCTGTAGGAGTTTTTCAGGTTGAGAGAAAAGAAATCTAGACCGCAAACACACATTTCCTTAGCTTTTGAGAAAAAATTTACTCATTTTTACAAAACAAAATGTTCTCTCTGGAGGATTCTCTCTGGCGATTGGACTGGGGACAGACAACAGAAAGAACAGACTCAGCAAAGCCTGTCGAGGCCCGTCCTTAAAAAAAACTTTGGGTTTTGATGGGAAGTAATCAGACGAGCAAGTCTATATATTTAGCAGAACGTAAGTAGGGAAAAAGAAACTAAACATTCACTTTCTATTCAAACTTGCATTTATTGTGACGTCTGCTGTGTGAGAGAAATTTCCCATCATGAACAATACGTGAGCTGGGGAAATGCCAACATGATGCAATATTACTTGAAACGTTGATGTGTAAACAGGGCAAACGTCACAAGATTTAAACATCAAGTGGGTTCATCCTCTTATCAATGTGAAGGAAGCAGATTCTATCCACCATCAACATCACAGCTAAATGGATCTAATAAAAATGTTTGTCCTTCACAATATTTGCAGCCCAGGTCGTAAAGATTCCAATTTAGGGCAGAGAAGAAGATAAAAGCGGTTTCTGCATGAATGACCTCGCTTTATCTTTGCATCCCTAAAAAGGATGTGGTAGACACTCCTGTTTCCTTAAAACACCTCTCCGGCCTGCTCCTCTGCTTAGTGGCCAGCTTAAAAGATATTAAGGGAAGAAGCCCGGGTGAGACCGTCAAAACTGCTGACTCGGCAAAAAGTAATCCCTGGCACGAAACAGGATGATCACGCCACCGAAAAACAAAGAGACAGAGAGATAGCGACAGAGAGGTAACCCTAACTACCAGCAGGCTCAGCCAGTCCATTGTGTTTTAATACCCCCTCTCGTTTCCGACTGACCCTTCACCTTCCACAGTTCAGTTTCCTGCAGGTTGTGTGTGTGTGTGTGTGTGTCAGCCTTGCAAGTGAGACTGATCATGTGTGGCGTTCTAACGTGCACATCAAGTTTTTAGAATAAGGCTGGTGATTGTGGTGTTACAACTGAAAGTAAACCCCAGGGAATTTGAAGGAAACAATAGCAGCAAACAGAAAATATAATAAGCATACCACTTAGCAGGAGCACACAAATCCCAAAAAGTTCAAGTCTAGCACACAAACTTTTTTTTTTTGCCTCCCCCTTGTTTAATAGTTTGTCAAAAAAGAGATGATATCCACTGAAATCCAATTTCACTAGGACTACAAAGACACGATCATACTCTTACCCGACACCTCCCAAAAAGATAAAGCAACAGTGCAAAAGCAGCAAGTAACTCATCAATCCATTGTAAAAACTTTGTGCATACAATGATAAGTTGTCTCATAAGTGGCATGAAATAGTTGTCAAACAAACAAGGACTGCACGATATCAAGTGAAAATGTGTACAATATGTATTGCAATGACAATGCAACTTGCTATGAAACTCTTATAGATGATGTTGATGTTTTTGTACTGCCAAATAAAAGTGCTCCTTCTCTATTTGGACCCACTTTTCATATATGACCGTGTCATGTTTGTTTTTATTTTATTTTGTTGACCACATGCACCTCTGGCATTCTGACTAGCTGACTTTCCAAAGTGGTTCAGGCAGTTAATTAGTTGTTTTCTATGGAATCATAGGAGTGCAAAAAATTAAAAGGAAATAAATGTGGAAATATAAAGAAAATCAATAATACAAAAAAAAAATATACAAATGTAGTCGTATTCTTTTTCCATCTTGTCTTTGCTTATTCCATTTTGTCAAAACTTCTCTTGTTTTGTCTTCGTCTTTTCCATTTGCTTTTTGTCAAACGCAGCTTGATTTTATTGCAAGATCACTTTGAGCTCAGTGCTGCCTTTGTAAGATCCTGATGACTGGCTGATTCAGATGACAGAACCAACCTCAAAATCATTGTCTTAGCGGTCAAATGATGGGACCATCAGAATTACATTGCATCGTGTGTTGTCATCTTTGTGGAAAACATTGTGAGGCATTGAAGAACCGCCGCTACCGAGAGGCACGCTCTTTAAAAATGCGTGACATAATTTCGGGAGATATTCCTCGAAGGCATCTTGGCACAGAGAAGGACAAGTTCAAATACAGGCCAACCAGTCCTGACATGAAATTGGTTTCGAAGATCATCATCATCCCGAGTCATCATTAAAAAAAAAAAACCAACCTGATTACATTCAACCTTCAACAGCAAATGGCCTGAGAAAGAAATTGCTTCTGATGAAGGGTGATGAGGAGGACGAGATGGGAAGTGAGCAAAAAAAAGATGAGGAAGCAACAGGTATCGAGGGAACGACCGAGTTGCAAAGATTAAAACTGAGCGTGCAAGATTGTCGACTTTGATCCAGCAGTAGAAAACAACAGGCGGTAGCAACAGTTGGGAAGTGAGGAACTGGTGTTGTTCCGGCGTTTACAACTGATGCTCCAGCTGAAGAAACATGATAAGGCTGGAAAAAAAAAAGCCGGCTTGAAAGTACAGAGGAATGAGCCTTGAGGTGCCTTGGTCCAATCATTAGAGGGAAAGTGAGTTGTCGGCTACCGGACTTGTGACAAACAATCTATAGATTTTTTTTCAAAGGCTTCTGTTTTGTTGTTTTTTTTTTCTGTATTAGACAGGGTGTGGGGGAACGGGGTGCGAGGAAGTCCTACGGTCCTGTGTAAATAAATGGAGCGAGAGCCCCAACCTTGACGGACCAGTGAAGCAGACAAGTGAAAAACTCCCAACTGGGTTTTTGGCTCAGCAGAGGCATTGTTCCAAACATCGGCTCTTGTTAGGCTCCCAGGGGAAGAAAGGAGGACTGTGTGTGCCTGCCGGGCTGCGGCCACAAAGCAGTGAGATACATATACTGGCCCAAAGCTGGGCTTTGATTAGTACAACACCCTTGAGCTTCAGCAACGACCGAGCACCAGGCCGGATTCCAATCTAAGCACACAGAGCACAATCATTAAACTTTTTTTTTTAGGGACAGTTGAGGGTTTTTCAACCAAACAGTTCAAGGAATTTTAGTCCCTCGAGTAACAGGAATTTAGAATCAATAGGCTTTTTATTTGGTACAGTTCTAAGAAGAGCTGAAGGGCTCCCATTATAGTACATGTCGGTAGTAAGAGAAACATTTTCAGTTTGTTTGCGAAGACGTTTTTTTAGTCCATAATCATGGAAACGTTCCACTTCCTTCTTCACGTGGGTCAATTACATGTTTAAAAACATAAACAAACTGTAAGAATTTGAATTGTCCCAACTGGGAAGAAGGCAATTTCATTCACGCTTTCATATTTTCACATATTTTATAGCTCACATAGCCCACAGTTGCGGCTTATCTAGAATGCTGCTGTCATAATCCTCATCTCAAAACCAAGAAAGTGGAGTATATTCCTCCTGTTATATCAAATCGCTTCACAGGTTCATCATTCCTCAATGAAATCTTTACTTTTGCACTGCTGGCAGACATAAACATACTTATTTCCCCCCCCTTAAAAATTGCAAAAACACACAATTTAAATGCATTAGCACTACTTCTTAACAGGGATGACAGTGTGCAATGTTTCTTCCTGTTAAAAACTGGAGTATTTCCTTTCCACTGTCAATTATGCTTGCTCATGTGGAATTGTTAGGTTTCTCTGTAAAAGTGCCCTCAAAGGACTTGTTGTATTTGGTGCTATATAAATAAAGTTGAATTGAACAAAGATTTCGCTGCAGGCATGGATGCTTGTCAATATAATGCATAAAAGGCCATCTGTTGAGGCCCAAAATACCTTTTAAGACCCAAATTCTCCCCCAAAAAGCAGTAATAAAGACTAAACTGGTTATGTTTGGGTGCACACAACTATTATTTAGCCCCGTTTACACACTGTTTCAAGTGAAAACACACCGTTTTGATGTTTTTGCTTCAGAAAAGTTTTGCATTTACAACATTTTGAAAATGATATCCGTTTATACAGAAATGGTAGAAAGGCTGAAAATGATGTGGTGGTGTAGCTGTAAACGCACACATTCATGCAGAGTACAATGCATTTTAAACATCAACAATGGTGAGTACAAATGTGCAGAGGAAATATTTATTATAGCCGTGGTGTGCATGCCCAGTAAGATCATTTTAAAAATGGTGCTTTGTCATCCGTCTACACAGAGATGGACCATGCTTAAGTCTTCTACAAACAAAATCAACAATGCAGCCGATAGCGCATGTGCTGTACTCTGTATCTGCTCATCTCTCTTGCAAAAACCATTGTTACATTTTTGCTTCTGTCCTCTGATGCAGTAAGCACCCATCTGTAGAGGGTGCCGAAAGACTGTCTAACAATGTGTGATAAGCACCGCAGCCAGTGTTCACCTCCTTAAAATTCGACTCAGATCTGCTTTGGGCTCGCTTCATGTGGGGAGCTGTTTTCTCATGAATAGCGGAGGCCTGAAAGAGGGAGATGGCTTAAAACCATCTGGGGCAATCAGGACTGTTTTTCACCTCCCTACCACCAATTGTTTAGAGTTGCTGTGAACTCAATCTTCTCTGCCACTCCCTATTGTACAACAACTATAGTTTAATTAGGGGGAAGAAGGGAAAACAAGGCAAAACACATCGATGCCACACGAGAACAACAACACAAATAACAGCCAATAAGGGAATCATACTTTCTTTCTAGACCAGAAACCTTTTCACAGGATTTGCTAAA
Organism: Blennius ocellaris; assembly: GCF_963422515.1. NCBI lineage: Eukaryota > Metazoa > Chordata > Actinopteri > Blenniiformes > Blenniidae > Blennius > Blennius ocellaris. Next base: position 7,210,225 of record NC_137656.1, read on the forward strand.
TACTCTACTGCAAACAAACCCCCCCCCCCCCCGCAAACATTTGAAATGAAGGAAACTGAAAATGCAGTTGTATGTAGTTTGCACGCCAGACCAGAGTTGGTGCTGTGATTTTGTAATAGAACCATAAGCAACACAAAACTACTCTCTAATCTGCCATATCATGCTACTGTAGTGTCCATATATTGTACAACATGATTCAGAAAAGTTGTGCCTTCCCAGTTTCCATGGAGACGGAGAGACGTGCTTGTATTCAGGATGCTGCTTTCAAAAATCCAAATTTTTACATGAGCATGAAACTACTATTATTAAAATATTGGAAGCAGCATCTTTAAATGTAATGTTTTGCTGTACGGTGTAAACACAGAAATAATCGTAATAAATAAACAGTTCCTCATGAACTAATAGGGGAGCTACTACACCTGAAATGCAACAAACTCATGAACACCAGCCATCTTTTATATTTGATCAAACTCATTGGAACCTTGGTGCACCCAGGCCTGTCACACACAAAATCAAACACATTTATTCTACATGCATTTTATGTTTTCCAATCAGTCTCATGTAAGTTTTTGGACAGCAGGAGTACCCTGAAAAAACCCCCCAAAAAAACATCCACACAGAGGCTGTCCAACCCAACTGGGATTGAGGCGAGTGGTCGCACACCATGGTGTAAAAGCTATTCGCAAATGGATACTAGACTTGAACTTAAATTGAGATCCGTGGCAGAGGCTTGAAGACAGATGTCGGGCTCTTCTTGTGGCACCGCTTAAGTGGGGCAGCCAGAGGAATAAACAATTACATAACAATGAGAGGAAATCCAGGGATTAACTGAAAACTGGCACTAATGCCAACATGGGGTCTGGACAACTTGCAATGTGGACACTGGCATTCATCATGAGAGGTCAAAGGTCAATGCAGAGCGAGGACCCACCGTGAATATGTTTGAAACAGTAAGATTGGTGTTTTATATGACTCAACAGTCGGCATTTAACTAGTTATAGGTCTAAATGATGCACGTGTTGTGCAAGCATCCAGCTAAGGTGAGTAACTATAGATGATTGCAGCGTATGATGCAGAAAGGGACATGCTCGGGCAGACAGCCCCACAATGGCAGTGAAAGAAAGAGCCATTGGGGTGGATTTACAGGGACCCCCCCTTACCGTGTCCTGTTCCGGAGGAAGATCAGCTTGATGAGGGGATGAGTGAAATTCACCAGCCCACTCTTGGATATGCTGGTGACCCGCAGCCTGTGGTCCAGTATATGTAAGTCCATGTTCTTGTTTGTTAGCGAGCCGCGGTAGTCTCCACTCCTCCCGTGTGTGCGCGCAGAAGAAAACAAACGCCTTCCTCTAACGGAGCGAGACCTTTAAACACGGGCCCGGGACATGGACATTACCGACGACCGCAGAGCTCCGTGCACGTCCCGCGGCTGTGACCGTCTCTAACGGGGGCTGAACTGGGCTGGAAAAACATCCAACGCAATTGGAGTCCGGCCCCGCTCAACTACTGTATATTCAAATGGAAGGACCAGCCCCGCAGACGACACGCCCCCTCCTCTTAAAGCTACAGGTCCCTGAACGCCTCACACGTGCATGCGGCGTGTGGCGTCATGACGCAAGACGCATCTCCACTTCCGACCCCGAATAATAATAATAATAATAATAATAATAATAATAATAATAATAGTAATAAGTGTCACACTGAATTATCTCCATATTGTGTCTTTGAAACCAAGGTTTAAATTTCAGCATTAAAAAAAAATTAACAAGCCAACTCTCCAGAGTAAATTGCAAAATGACTTGCTGTTATTACGACAAATAGCAGCAGTGGATACAGCAATATCATATTTGGGTGTGATAAATTTTATTACAATGAATTATGTTTAAATCTTTTACAAAACCAGTCGATGAATTTAACAATTCATAGATTTCTGATGTGTATTTGGGTTTATTGTATTTTTCTATCTTCTCCAGTTCACACACCCCTTGCTGTCCTGTCAGTGTCTTGACATCTCCTTGTATTTGTCACTTTTGCATTCAAAGCAAATAAACCAACAGTGTATTGATCAATACTATACGTGCATCTTTTCCCCATCCTAAAGAAGCTTCATATGTCAAGTCAGAGCTCTCATGTTGGTAATTGTGGGAGGTTTTTGTGTTAATGTTTTATGCAGCTTAAATATTTACACGGGCACAGCAGTCAATGACACAATCAGAATGAATATTGTTCCATTAATTAGTGATCATATTTTATTATAATTGTTTAATCACAATAACACATGTTTCAAATGCTCAATTGTTACTGATTGATCCCACCAAGTGCACACCCAAGGGATCACAGTGGCATGAAACAACCATAAAAAGTCACAAATTCATGCAAAACAACAACAGAGATTAAAAACAAGACAAAATGCAACTACAGTGGAGTAAACTAAAAAAAAAAGAGAGATTTGACGTGATCATGTAGAAATTACGAAACACACCCTAACAAAGACACAAAAACGAGACAATGAAGATGCAGTCAAGGCTTTAGACTAGAGGATGACTGGAGTTAATGTTTATGTCTCTGTGTACAGTTTTAATAATTATTAAAGTACTGTTCTTGTGCAATTGGAGGATACATGTCAAAATCACAGCAGATATTGATAAGGTATTTGAAATACTAATGACTGACACATCCAAGAGTCTATGTCTGTACATCTGGTGTGGAATCTGCAGACAACAACCACACAACAGCATTTCAATGTTCAGAAGGAACACATTTGTTCCAGTTGGACTCTTTGCACGTCTTACTGAAATATTTCATCAGTATAATGGTAATACATTAAGGTGATCGTAAGCACAAAGAATGAGGTAGGCTTTTATTATATCAAGCAGGCGTTTCACTGTTGTGCTAGCTCATTCAGTGTGATTGATGTCCATGATACTAAGCACACAGTCAGGATATAAGCTGAAGGCAGAAACATGTTATGTGTCAATCATAGCCATGCATCATACAATTAGGTTCATGTATCATTTGTTTCTTCACATATTTGACCTAAACCTGAGTAAATCCTACATCATTGGTTTGCAAATATATAATCAGAAATTTAATTTTGAGCAGATTAAAACAAACAAACAAAAAAGAGTAGAAGAGTGGAGTGAACCAATCAGTGAGCAGTCAGTCACCTCACTGTAATGGCGAGCTGGCAGTTGGAATCATTATTCTGGACTCCACACTTCTGATCAGAGGCACTGTGGACAAAGAGAAAAACAAGTTGGAGAGTCTTGCTTCTTCCTTAAGTTATTTAAACAAATTGTATTTACAAAACGTTAAATTGCCAAGCAGCAAATAGCATTTGTAAACACATTTTCAAAAAATCTTGAATTTTGTTCAAAAGTTCCCCTGATTTGACTTTCCTACACAAAATAGTGTCATAATTCACTTTGAATCAGTAAGTTTGAGAAAAGTGACAGAAGCCTTCAATGTGTGTGTCTTATTTTAGTTCTGGTTGGAGTAATCAATCACTGTCTGCAGTTTTGTGAAACTAACACTTGTGAAACCAAAGTACCAACTTGTTGTGTTTTAGTGTCTCCAATAAATCATGAGTAGTTGCAGCCCAAGTTACAACTCTGTGTCCCTCTGTGTTTTGATTTGTTTCCAGATATAAAAATAAAGCAGGTCAAGTTGTTAGTGTATTGAGTCCATGGATTTGTTCACATCACTGTGACTCCATTAAAGATTTTGCACATTATTTGAGTCCACAACACAGCAGATGGTATGACAATCTTCCGCTAATCCAAATAACCACAATATACCTGTAACATAACAGTTGATAATTAGCAAGAAAATGGGAAGAAAATTCTTAGTTTTGTTGTTGTTTGTAGTTTTATACAGATTGTTCATTTGCTGTGATATTATCTAGTTAAAGTGCTGCAAGAATCATCAGTTCTGCAGACATGACACAAACTCACATTTTTAACACACCTAAAGCAAACTAAAGGTTTTTGTTCATCAAGCTCCCGTTGTTTAAAGCTCCAAAACACACTGTCTGTGGCAGAGCCGGATCAGTGACTCGAGTGGTTCGTTGGATTATGTCAATGGAGCCTGATAGCTCCGATGTGCACAGAGTCACAGCTCCAAACACCTGGCAGCATTGGAAAAAGTTCTAAATATAGCAAACATTTAAAGCCTGATAGATTTGTTCTCAGAGGTCTTCGGTGACGCCGTTAAAATGCATTTGGCTTCTGACACTGTGCACAGTGTCTAATGGCGAAAGTGGAAGATGAGCAGGTTGCCTGGAGCTGCAGGCAAAATGTCAGACAGGTGCAAGGAAATACCTGTATTAAGACACATTGAGAGGTGTGTGTGTGCGTGTGTGTGCGTGTGTGTGTGTGTGTGTGTGTGTGTGTGTGTGTGTGTGTGTGTGTGTGTGTGTGTGTGTGTGTGTGTGTGTATGTAAAGACAATTTTCTAAAGTGCCAGTGTTGAGGTAATGTCATTACTGCACAGGTGGAATGGAGTGAACCCACGCAGACCCAAGTATTCCAATCAGTCCTCATGTAGTTGAGTTCAATGTTTATTTGACAAATAGCAACTGATTAACATAACAGGTTTTCCAATGGAAAGTTGTATGTTTTTCCTATATGTTTGCTGATCTGGTGATGAGAACCGTTCGCTCTCCCCGTACGTGTGCCCTCCTCTTCCTTTGACCTGTGCCCTCGAAAGCCTCGTTTGCACTGCACAGAATGTGATGAGACAGGACGGTAAAACAAAGCGTACCCAGACCCAACTCTGTTGTGCGGTCCCATCACCGAGAGTTCAGTTAAAATGTTGGCAACAACATAGACGACATTATGCATTATAGGTCTCGGCTCTCTTGGGACCAATGCGGAAGTTGTGGCCGCAGCTCCGCGGCCTAAAAATTAAATAAACGAGTTAACACAACAACCAGTGTTTGCAAAGTGGAGTAAGCAAACAACAACAGAGATTTCATAAGGCCAATGAGCTATTTAAATATTGTGGGATTGTTGAGATGGACGTAATTGTGCTCCTCCTTATTGGACCTGTTCCATAGTGCTGGGTACCCCAATGGAAGGATGATGAATAATGGTAACGGTTGGGTACGTTACTTTTGGTGACATCCACAACTTCCGTCAGTGGATACGCACGAAACCCCATCCTGTACCACATCACAACTTACTGTGCAGTGAAAATGAGGCTTAACTTATACAACCTGTGATCAACTACTTCCACCAAGTGTCTAAATCATGCAACAACAATAAATATTTCAATAAACTAAATAACCTGCCAACAATAGATGTAAATGCCTACTACAACAACGAAGCATCTGCAGTACACACACACACACACACACACACACACACACACACACACACACACACACACACACACACACACACACACACACACACACACACACACAAAGCAGACTTCCACGATTGCTGGTGAAATGACATGACAGCAGCTTTGACTGCCTGGTAGAAGTACATATAAGACACTCATTATGTGTAGGTACATAGACTGTAAGTGTAGGATGATTGCTTCCGTCTCACCTGTATAATATACATTTGCATCCCATCCTTCCTTCAGCCAGGCAGAGTTTCGTGTATCTTCTCTGGACTGGAGGCTTTCATAAGCTGAAAAAAATAATAATAAAATTGTGTAATTATGGAAGCCTAATTAAACATTGTGTGTCACTGTCACCTGAAACTACAAAACAATCATAGTGGCCTTTCATACAGACACTGTATTGCTTATTTGGTGACATGAATTCTCTTATTATCCTGATTTAAACTTTTATCAACTCTAATGCTTTTTAGAAAATTATTTTAGACTTTTTGGATTCCTGAAGTATGCTTTTGTGTTCCTTAATAGAATCCAAACTTGAAAGCTCCTGTTTTATGTATTTATAGTAAAGAAACATTTGGCAGTTTGTCAATTATTTCACTGTCCTCAGCCAATGGTGCATAAGAAACATGCAATTGGTGGTGTAAACAACTGCATGGGATTAGGCAGATGATGCAAAAACTATTATCTGTGAATATAGTTTCTGGCTTCATCCACAAATGTGATTTATAACTTTGCTATGCAGAAAGGGGGCTATCTATAGATGAAGAAAATATCAATACATCACCACATTGTCTGAATTAACAGCTTGAAAGTAAACATTTCACCCTGAACAAGTCAGCAGATGGTGTAATAATATATTTTTATCGGGGCGTCGGGTATATTTCTGCAGAGAAAATACTAAATCACAGTTTTCAAACAGCATGGCCTCATTGTAAAAAGTCTCATGTGCTACACTATAAACACATATATATATATGTGTGTGTGTGTGTGTGTGTGTGTGTGTGTGTGTGTGTGTGTGTGTGTGTGTGTGTGTGTGTGTGTGTGTGTGTGTGTGTGTGTGTGTGTGTGTGTGTGTGTGTGTGTGTGTGTGTGTGTGTGTGTGTGTTTTTTAACCTCACATTATGTTTTAGGTTTTTTTGTTACATTTCAGGGAACATACAACCTTCTTTGGAGCACACGTCTCAACTCACCCCACAAATGGTGAACGACGTACAGGTCACCAATCTGGGAGAAGAACCCTCCCACTGCCTCATTGTTCTCTTGCCTGTACTGAATGGCCCTCGCCCTGTTGGCAGAAGGGTTACTTGCAGCAGTGACAAAAGCAGTGGAAAACTTACCACAAGGAAAACAGTGGAAATCCTTCATATTCAACTCACCAGTGGTTTCCCCATTCAATCATGGTTCCAGGCTGAAACACATGCAGGACATGTTGAATATCACCAAAACCAAAAATCTATTCATAACTCAGTGATTTTCAACTTCACACAGATTTCATTGTAAGTGTGATTGTGCTCATCTTTGTTTGAGTGAGTCAGTGAAAATTACTCATGCAGCTTTGGGAAAGCAGATTGAAGAATGTGCCAAAGGTGAAAGATTATTGGAAACAACAGTCAAATGTTTGGCAACAAGAGGCCATTTTTACCGAAGATGTAGAACAGTGAATCCTATCTGCTTATGATAATAGATTCAATTTCAGTCCCGCTTTCTGGCTGACTTGTCATTTGGAGTCTATTCAGCTCTAATAGATCACGTTTAATAGATGTTAAAAACATCATTGTTTTTACTGCATGTGTGGAAAAGATGTCAGTACCTTGAGGTGGTAGGTGCGCATCTCATAGATGTTTGGCCCTTTCCTGGGAGAAGGTTCATTCCAGAAACTGAACTCCAGAAGCAGCTGGTTTCGCCTTGAAACCAACATTTTCGCCCTCTCCTTCCGAAACGCTCTGTACTCCTAAAAATGGTAATTAAAAACAGACACAGATGAACTATCCAATGTACTTCTTATATCTGAAGTAAAAATGTGTCTCTGTTTTGATAAGGCGAGTTGCTTCCTATTAATATCATGTCATGTAAATACACTAAACTAGCATTGTCATAGGTGACCTGATGTGAAAGATAGACATGGATTAAAATTTCTTTCGGCGAGAGAAATGGATGCATAATTTTTTTTAACTGATGAAAAAACAACTTTGTGACACAACTGACACGGTCATTGAAGTTAAAAATTGAATTAAATGGAAATCCAAGAATACTCTGTTTGTTGATGAATTTTGTTTAACCATTTTCTGGTGCTGGATTAACGACAGACAAAGCCCATGTTTTGCTCTTTCAGTTTTGTTAGAATTATATTATATATAGAAAAACCATTTTGTCTTTCAAAGAGAAAAATGTAATTTCTTTAACTTTGCTTGTGAAGAATCAAACAGCCTTTAAAAAACCTCTTTTACATCTACAAGTTTAATAACTTAATATTTAAAGATTTTCTTGGCATAACATGTTGTTTTCTCATATTCTGTTATTCTTTTGCTGATAATACATTCAAAATGAGCATATACTTCTGAAATTCACTAAGATTTATCGTAAATGAGATACTTTGGAGTTATTGTTTAATAACCAATGAGCTTTAAATAATCTGTACAATAAAGCATCATGTCCTTTTTACAGCATTCCCACTTTATCCAGCAGAGCCCGGGCAATAGATGAAGACACTATTTGAGGACAGTTTAAAGTCATTAAAGCTTGTAAAATAAAGACATCTACCATGTTTTCTCTCAGCTTCTGCAGGCATTCAGTCAAAGCTGGGTAACCTCCTCTGTATCGCCAAAGATGCACTAGGAGAAAACAACAGCAGGTGTCACTGCAGCACTGTATAAAGGGTGAGGCCACCCACACAAGCTCAGACGCACAACATCCATCACTGCGAGCTCCCTTTTTTTTGAAGCCGCTTAATGCTCTTGGTGGACACTGTAAATTCGAATATGGAGAACAAAAGTCTCTGTCGACATGGAGGTTTCTGCAGAAAACTCCAGTAGCTGCACTACAGCCATTAAAATAAGTTCTTATGAGGCCTTGAGTCATAAAATGAATGTAACTGTGCTCACACAGCAGATGTCATCAGTCACAAGCAGTGTGAGGGCAAGATACCTCTAATTACTCTTACAGTCTTCAAGTATGCTAAACTTACAACTGTGTCCATCACTCTTAATAATGTGCACACAGATTTGATGCATTGCACATTAGCTTATCAATCTGATGACTGCTTAACTTAATTCATTTCAGCTAATGTCACATCCGTAAGAAGATGTTCCATAATGTTTCAGGTTCTTGAAAAAAAATACCTACTAACTGATAAGATAATGTTTATCAAACACTACTAATGCATCAGAACTACAGTGAATAAGGGATAATGGGATTTAATTTGACTTGACACCTCCAATCAAGGAGTAAACAGAGGTTTAGTGAAACAGTAACCACCAAGACAGTAAGCTTTGGTTTGAGACAGCAGCTCTCTAACTTATTTCCAAGTAACTGAGATATCTTTTTGCTGTTGAAGTTGCATTACTCATTTCTAGTATTCAGTGTATATCACTTGTGTGTTACTGCTAAAAGTAGTGCAGTTACAGTTCGTATCCTCTGTCACTCACCAGCTTGATCCTGCTCGCCATACCAGGTATTCCAGCTTCCCACCACCTCACAGGGGAAATCCGGATCCTGGCTTAGCTTGTCCTGCACTTCAACCCTGAGGTGGATATCCAAACAAGTGAGCATGCACATTATGAGAGTTCATTTAACACATGCTGTCCCTTTATCCCAATAAAGAACTTGATGCCACTCTGGGACAGAGTAGAATAAAAAAAAACAAATACCTTCCATAAAACTTCACCCAACGTGGCCTTAAACTAAAACATATTATCTGTATTACTTCAATTGTATGCTCAATTAATCTTACGATCCTACAAGAATAACATTACCACGGAATATAGTCATTCCCACTAATGAGGGGAAACCTAAACCTGTATTGTCATCAGAAAAAATCTAATTAGTTGGTCCTTGGCTTCAAATGTCTGTTAAGCTATCTGTCCAACACATTATATAGAATAATGTTGTGAGAATGTAGGTTTGAAAAAAGGAAAAAAAGTCATAAAAACCAGCAAATGTTGCATATAAATTGAAGTTAATTAAAGAAAAGGTTGTCAGGCAGTTGATGCACTTACTGTAGATTGTTGTATTCTTCCAGGCACTCTGGTTTGACATTGTGAACTGCAGAAAAGAATAAAAAGAAAGTGTCAGAAGCAGACTTATCAGAAATGGGAATGTTATTTAAAAAAAAAACCCCAAAAAAACTAGAGAGAAAGAAAATAGAGGCAACAGTCATATTCTTCAACAAAGTAATTTCACACTCCGATTCAACAAAGACTTTATATACAAAACTGATTCGCTTGCAGTGGGTTATAGGCTACGGCTGACAGTGTTCAAATTGAAATCCCCACATGGTGTGATGTACGCCACATAAAAGATCAAAGCCCTTCAAGAGTGATAGATTTCTCTCGGAGAGACAGACAGTTATCACGGCAGACTCTCAAGAAGAGTAGACAAATCGTTGTGCTGTTACAAAACTTCACAGGCTTGTTATCGGATAACTTGTTGCGGTCTGTTTAATAGCAAACGGCTAGTGACACAATGTTGGTTCTCCTGAGGCCACTTTAACTGTCCAACTCTGATCAAATTATGGAAACAATTGCTTTTGTTTTTGACAGCTCAATTTACAGATCTTTGAGTGCATTACTGTTAAATCTGTTCCAAAAATGTAAAAGAAAAAAGAAAAAAACCTTATATTGTTGGCATGCAGAATGCATGACAACACATTATGGGTAAACTAATCATACGTTAATAGTTCACAAAAAATGTGGGCGGATTTTCAAATCACACTCGTTAGGAAAGTCCCATTTATGAGTTAGAAGCAATCACATGAGAGCAAAAAATAGCTAACAAATCCCATGTTTACTCCCATTGTGTTAATAAATTTGCAATAAATCATTATTATATAAAAGGATGAAAGGGTGCATGCAAAGTTATTTTTGTAAACAATTAAAAAATGTTCCCTGTCGGTATGTCAGTTAATAATGCCTGGATATTGTTATTATTATTATTATTATTATTATTATTATTATTATTATTATTATTATTATTATTATTATTATTATTATTATTATTATTATTTATTTTTTATTTATTTATTTATTTTTTAAACTTGTGACTATTATTTCAAATAATGATGAGATGAACAGGGTAGGAATAAACCCATGCTTTCATTATACAGTGCATGCAGTAAACGTATAACACCATGTTATGTAAGATGTGATATCAATCCGCTTGCTGGAGGTTTCTGTTGTGACGCTATTATGTTTCTTCAAACTGTCTTATTACCATTTAACAAACAAATTAAACTGAGAGGTAACAAAATATTCTGGTGGAGTTTTTAGGACCCTGTCAGTCACAATGACAGACAACAACAAACAGCCTCTGTTTGTCTCCTGTGTTGCTCTCCTGTGAGGTCACCAAGTCGTGCATGGGCTGAATTTAATTAGCATGATTTATTTAGCGGCTGTGTGCAGAGACAAAGAGATGATGGGCTGTCGAAACACAAAACAAAATCCATTTCATTATAATGAAAAAAAAGTAAGTGGATAACAGAGAAAGTGCAGCCACGTGTACATGAAAGAACTGCGGGCTTACACTGAATTTTGTACAGGTTGCTGTCCTCTGTCTTGGACAGCAGGTTGGAGTGAGCGTCTTTCCTGGCGTCAACTTTGTGCCTCAATAAGGATCGCAACCAGCCATTGTCCCCACGCTCTGAAAACCTCCTACACACAAGCGAAATGAAAGCAAGTTTCACAAAGGCTCCAAGCAGGGAAGAAAAAAAACTACAAAAAAAGAACAAGAAACATGAAATGCAGAAGTTGTTGCACAGAAGATCGACTTTAAAAGGACACATTGAAATGTGCGTGACATATGGAATAACAGATATTCATGCTTGGATCACTTGATAATGCAGGAATATGCTTATGGTATTAGAGAGTGAGTTGAAAGCGACAGCTTGTGTCTTTACCATGCACTTCAAAGACGATTGGAATAAATTGAGATCAGCATAAGAGATTTAGAAAAGTAGGAATTGAATGGTATTTTCAAAGGGCTGCTCCAAACGATATAAAGTGCAGACGAGCATAATCGAGCTACATAAGCAATCAAGGACTATCCCCACTGCAAATTCTGCGGCAGCGACCTTAATGTACGCCCAAAAACATAGTTTGTGTACAATGTTAATAAAAAAGCGGGATGTGCACTGATGTGTAAATCATTTAAACCCCGCGTTTAATTGAAAATACCAGCTATGTGCTGAGTCAGCTCTTCACTTAGCACTCGGGAAGTGTGTGGGATGTGAGGAGTACAAGGTTTACTGAATAACTTTACAAAGTGTTTTCAGTTTGAACTGAGCCGATGTGGTCAGCTAATTTTTTTCCACTACTGTTGGGCTTTCTTGCTGATGTGAGCACGAGGAAGAAGAGGTAGAAGCAGTGTATGTTCACTCACAAAACCTGTGATTACTCTAATAAAGCTTCCTGCATTGTTCACTTTGTGTCAGCATTGATGCTTGATATGGAAGCATTGATATCTGAAACGACTTTCTGTGTGTTGTTTGCATATTCCCCTTGCAGGTCGATCACCTTTGTCCCTCTGTGTGACCATTTTGAAAGAAACCAGGCTCAGTGGAGACCCGGATCTTGTTTTCGCGTAATGTAGTTTTTAATGCACCACCAAGCTGCTCACGATGTGGCTCAGACAATTGAAAACCTGAACATGTTATGGTTCTCTAATGGTTTCTGTCTTATTAATTTTTCCTTCAAATGGCTGCTAAATGACAGAAATACCCTTGGGGATAAATGCTGTTGTTGTGTCTTGAATCTTAAAACAGCGGAAGGTCTGCTGAAGTGTTTCCGGAAGGATATCGACACAATGGAGTGTGTCATTAATAACGCAGTGCCAGGAAGATCAAAGATCAGGGTTAATCTGTATTACTGTGTGGCCATGCTCTTTTCATACAAAGACTATGAAAATTTATGATATCCAGCCTAATCGATGACAAAATGATTTGCGATTCTTGGGAGGAAAGCTTAGAAAATGGTTTCACTATTTTATCATATTCAATCTAGAACATTTTTGTAACCTACTGCTGATAATCTTTATTACCTGTGAGAGTTTCCACCAAGTTTTTCTCATCTTTTGTTGCTCTTATCCAACCATTTTGGGTTTTTTGCACTCTAATGGTAATGTGCACATTATTTCTGGATTAATTCTTCATTTAGAAAAGTAATAATACTCACTGTTTCAGATCATAAGAGAGGATTTAATTTTACGGTGGTGTTGAGCTTGGCGATATTACAGTGAGAGATTCATGTAATAATTTTTCAGGTTATCTGAACTATGGTTGTCTTCTATGTGAATTTATGGCAGAGCTGTTGTGCTGGATCAATGAGTGTAATCTTTCGAGAATAATTCATCTTTTTTTGCGCCTCTTCAGCTGCTCCTATCTTACAGTGGTTGTCACAGCTTGTCCTCCAAAATCATGCTGGAGACGTGGCTAGTTTTTATATATTTCCCAGGATGCCCTTCCTGTTGCAACATGATTCATGCACAATTAATATACAGTCTTTGTATTATTTTCAATTAAACATAAGGTTGAAATTGTATATGACTGCTTTTTGAGGGTAGAGTGAAGGAAGATTAGAACTGTACAATAGAAAGTATTACTGTTTGATAGAATGTGGCCACAAAATGAGAGCCATCAAACACAACAGTATCCAGTGTTGAAGCAGAGCTGCCATGCTTAGGAAGACATCCATTTCAAGGACTTTCAGAGCTTTTTATAAATTAACATGTTTTTAAGCCCTTTTAAATCTGCTTCAATGACACATTAACCTCAAATTCTTGCTTCTGCAGGATGTTAAGTGTCAGCAGCAGACTGCATTACTGGTGTATTTCCACTTACGGATTATGGAGCTATAATTGTGCATATGCTACTTCAATTTACAGCTTTCAAAGCCATCTGTTCATCCACAAGCGCTTTCTTTGGTTATTCTGAACTCCTAAAACTTTCATAGTCAGTAAGACCTCTCTCTAATAACTTTATGGGCGATGACTGGAAACAATAATTAAATTTGGATGCCCCATGGCACTTTCTTGAACAATCACAAAGTATATATACCATGAAAGAAAAGCAATGGGTTGTGAGTGATGTTACAGTAAGTAATGGGGTGGAAGCTCAGGGAGAGAAAGTGTTGTAATCTAGGAGGTAGCTCGGCCGATTGCAGTTTTACAGGACAAAGTTCAGAGGTCCTGCAAATGATTAAAGCAGGGTTGACAAAAGGCTGCGTCAATAACCAGAGCGTACATTAAAGTATTAAAGAACTCTGATGCATTTTGTGGCTGAATGGACAAAAGGATTTAGTCCAAATACATTTAGAAGAACAATTATGCTATATGGGTGATTTTTTTAATAACTTTTTATGGTTCATTTATATAGCTATGCATTAATTTCTAATGTATTCTAGAACCTAATTGATTTCCTCTTGCTGTAATTTGTGAATTATACTTATTTTATTCAAACATTTTGGTGATCTGATTTTGTTTTGGCCACACGTAAAAAAATAAAGAAAAACATGAAAATCAATTAGGGACATTTATATAAATGAAATAAATGAGAACAAAATATACAAATCATGCAATATAATAAACATCGAAAGTGATTTAGGTTGTGTTTCAGTTGCATTTACTGCTCATTGTAACTTCTGTACAAGTTGAAATTTAGCACAAAGGTAAAAAGTTAATTAATTCTTATTATCATTATTATTTAATTTGTTTTTAAAAAAAGGTGTTTTTTCATTACCTGGTGGCTTGTTGCAGACCAAAAGAACACCTGTACAACATGTGTCCTGCAGTCCATGCAGAGGTCTTGGTGGCCATGTTCCTCTGTGAGGTGACTGCACGCTCTGACACGTAAACAGGCTCTGCACGTTCATGTTTGTTAATGTTTACCTGCCTGCACGTGACCAGGCCAGGCCCCATCAGGCCAGAGTGCCTCTCTGTGAATGCTTAGGTCAATAGCAATGAACGTTATGTGATTTCATTTGCGTTGAAAAAACTTATTTAACTTGATTCAGTCACTACTCACTTTGATTTTGTATGTAGTTTTAAGAATAGTATGATTCGCCAAGCTCTCTTTGGCCCTATTGACAAAATAATTTCAAGTGAAAATACAGAGCTATGGTTGTATTTGGGGTGTCTGTTTATGCAACAATAGTGCTAAGAGCCACTGAAAATGCAACTTTGAGAAAACGCTCCGACGCCAACTTTGTGTAGAGGGTGAAAATGAAACTTTTTGGAAAAACCTTCAGCTATTGTGCATGTGCACCACAACTGCAGTAAATAGTTCTTCTGCACATGTTCGATTAGATGGACAACAACAACAACAATCTCAGCTTCCAGAGAGTCGTGACTCCTCATCCATATTCTTGTGGGACTTTGTAGTTTTACAATTGACTGTCGCACGTGATAACAATCCAACTTTGTCTCAAAAGTGAGTTTGATAATGGGGAAATTATCTCTAAAACTGCAGCTCTTTAGGGGTGTTCCTAGTCTGGAATGTTCAGTGTCAAAAGTGGCCCAAAGAAGGAAAAAAGAGGAAATTGCAGAAGAGTGAAGGATAACTGATAAGCATGGACTGCACCAAACCAACGAAAGTAGGTGGTTTGACGTGTTATGCTTTCTTTAACAGTACAAATATGTATGTGTCACTAACCTGGAGAACCATACACCACCACCACGGCGTATTATGGGAAGAAAGCAAGTGATGTTCAGCTACAATCATCCCATGATTATAGCTTGCAGGAATGGTTTGAGTACCTGAGCAAATTACTTTGAGATGCCAACTGGTGATCTGCGATGATCCAGTGTACAATGGTTTCCTGCTAATATAACATTTTGTTGATCTACTGTATGTAAGTTGAACTGAAATCAATTGATCGGTCAGAGGATCACCTTTGGCTTTGGTGTGTGTGTGGAAAGGAAATATGCATCCCAATGATAGCTCACTGTATCCAACACAGGTTGAGTTGTTCTGCTGCTGTAAACAGGTCTCTTATCTAACAGTCGATTCTTTCAAAGCTGTTTTTTTTTGTATTATTGTTATCATAGTCATGCAGTACTTAAATCCCTTTTGTTCAGCCCACTTTCACTTCTTTCCATGCAGAATACTGGGCTCCCTGATCCTCTCCATCATTCTACCCACTGACATTATATAACATCAAATCAGATCATATCTAAAAAGGATCCGACTCAATACCTGTATTGTATGCTCAATTTCAATGACTTTATCAAAAAAATATATTCCACTCACGGCTGCCTCTTCTGCGGAATGAGCAATCGCTGAATTACCTTTATTTGGAATTGATTGGGTATTTTACAAGTTTTATTCATTTTAAGTACATTTTATTCAGCAAGATATGCTCTTGCCACTCTTTTTTTTTAAATCACATTTTTGCAGTCATCATGAAAAGTTCCACAAGCCTTTGACAACATTTCCTCCATCTTCCTTCACCGGCATTAAAGTACAGCAATTACAGTGACACGTCTCAAGTTTTTACTATTCTGTATGAACCATCTTTGCCGCCATGATTTACTCGGAGCACAGGGAAAGTCTCTTTCACGGATGAATACAAGTCTTCAAAATCCTGGTTCACTATGATGTCCTGGAAATGGAAAGATACAGCAGAGGAGAGTGACTGAATTTATTTGCCTCCTGTGAAAGGAAAATGGTTTGCTGAGGTGGAAGGTGAAGCTTACTGAAAAGTCCAATATTTCCATGGTTGAGTTTGAGTTGTCCCGCACGGACTGGAGGATCCCATAACAGCCAACACTCTGGATGGGGTTCCTACCGATCTACTCAGAGAATCAGAACTTTACTTCAGTACAAGTACAGACTTGAGTAAAAAAATACACTGGTAAATGTAGAAGTATTAACCCTCTACTTTACTGAAAGTAAGAAAGTGAAAGTTTTATTTAACTATCAAAAACAAACTAAATCTAACATTTTAGAATATAGATGTAATGACAAATGAAGTTACACTGAGGTGTAAAGGTAACATGTTATACAATCAGTTGTTTAATCAGTGCTGGTCTTTGTCCTCCGTGACAAACTATCATGTCACAAAGTTTCATGTTTTCCCAGTCAGTGCATTTATTTGATGCATTTTTTGGTTGACGTGATAAGAAATTAAGCTTTTATGTTGCAAAATTAAAATTATTTGTCATTTTGGCAAGTTACATCTTTTTATTTTCATTAAGATGCATATTCACTCTTTAAAGTCTGAAAGTGGCTAAAGAAATCCTTTTTGAGATTAAAATGTGTCATCTACATAGGATAAAAAAAGTTTGACATCATTAAACGAGTTGAAAGTGGAGATATGCATTTAGAGTAAAGTATAGCTATATACGAATGTTAATTACTTGATTATTTACCACCTTCTGTCAGAATAAATTGACAATGGCTCTTTAATACTTGGTTCCCAGTGGTTTCATCAGAATAGTTCAGCTTTGTGGAAAATACATTTCCAAAACCCTTCTGGCATTGTGAGAATATTGATGCAATTTTCACATCTGTGCATCCTCTATTAAAACTCCTGATTTTATTTCAAATGCACCCATTAACTTGCCACTATGTAATTTCTTGAAAAAACTGACAATTTGCTGTCCACGCAGGGGTCCTGGCTGGCCTGGTAGATTTCTCAGAGGCAGTGCGAAACAGCTTTCATAAAGTGGAAACTTGCTTATATTTCTCTGATGATTAAAGCAATAAAATGCCACATGGCAATTTACAAGCTCTGTGCAACTACTGGTAGACAGATTGTTAACCACTGGAGAAAGGCAGGGTTGTTCTGATGGCTTCCTGGTTTTCAGCAAGGATAAACAGTCATTCCTTCATAGTAACTGTATGTTTATTGTGCAGGCAAAAGGGTTGTCACTTTATCTTATGCTGAAAGACAACACATTTGCCTCCAATTTCTAAATTATTCTGTTATTCCTGAAGCACGTTCAGGATACATTTTAATGCTTATCATTCCTGTAGGATCAACCATAGTCTTCAAATATATCCAATGTGCTACTTTACTGCCGCAGTGGTGCTGGAGTTTAATCTAATTGAAAGTAAACACAAGATAATGGTAATTGGCATACAGCGTCCAATCACGTCATGTGACTGCATTCATCAGCTCATGTTGGTTCGTTGGCATGATGCTGATTTTCACTGCCAACAGGTAAATCCAACTCATAATCAACTTGGTGGGTGTTAATGAGGACGGTAAAGAGGTCCTGTGACTTTAGTCATGTTTTCAAGTGAAAAAGTTTGTTGTGTATTGGATGTCCATTTACACAACATCCGTGCTCATAGTTCCTGAAAAGGCAACTTTTTTTTAACTGACTCCTAAGGCATAACTTTTCAAAAACTCTCTGGCTCCATATAAACTGCACATGCACACCACATCAGTAAATCATGCAGGCCATTGAGAATTTAAGTGATTCGGTTGCTGTCAGATCTCTATGGGGCTTCATGATTACCTATGTATTTGAACAAGATGTGTTGGCTTGGGCACCCATGGCTCAATTGGAGGAATCTAAAATCCCTTGGGCAAAAAACTGGACTCTAATTGCTCTCAACAGTGTTCAAGAACCTTGTATGACAGACGTCGCTCCACCTGTGTAAGTATGTGCGATTAGTGACATTTACACATACTTACACGGTATTGGAGAGGTCTGCCATACGAGGTTCTTGAACTAATCATTTAAAGTGAATTGAGATTGAAACACACCAAATAGTCAATGTCCATTTACAATTCAACACTGGATCCTCAGGAACAAGAGCGGCAAACACGGTAATTT
The DNA here is from genome assembly GCF_963422515.1 of Blennius ocellaris. NCBI lineage: Eukaryota > Metazoa > Chordata > Actinopteri > Blenniiformes > Blenniidae > Blennius > Blennius ocellaris. Next base: position 7,228,566 of record NC_137656.1, read on the forward strand.
CTTCAGTTTGCATTCAGACCGATAAGTACTTGCTGCATTTACAAGAAAACATTTCTTTCACACAATGGTGCACACATTATCAATACCATATGATCAGGTTTTAACTCTCTATAGTGGCTTCTCCATAACTATATTTCACACAGCTGAGACAAACCCCCGAATATTCAGCTGATATTAAAACATAGTACAGTGATCCATTTATTTATCCCATTTTATCCACTGGTGCCTCCCCCCCACCCCCACCCCCATTGCTCATGGAGCTAGAACCAATCTTTTTTCAACAGCTTACATTCAGAGATTTGATTGTCTTGTTTGCTTTGAGGCCCATAGCGAGGCGGATGGCTCCTTCAGGGGGTATTCGGTTGTTACTGTGGCGAGAAACAAACACAGCAAACAAAAAAGTGTGTGTTGAAGTGTGAGGGAGGCAATCATAAAGTGCTATTTTTTTTTTGGTGTCTTACTAGAGTTAACATAGAGACAAGACGAAAATGAAATCACAAAAGGACACTCAAAATATTTAATATTGACGGATTAAAGTGGGACTTGACAGGAGCAGGAGTTCAGGAGTGCCCTAAACCATATAATTCAACAATAATGTCTTAGTTTGTTACTGGTAACTCTCAGATTTATCAAACAATAATTCAAACAAAGGGTGAAAGTCTTTACCTCTAATCTGATAGGCAGATAAGAAACCAAAGGCTCATACCTCACGTTCAACACCTCCAACACATTGTTATCTCTCAGAGCTTGCCCCAAGGCTGACGCTCCCTCTCTCGCCAAGCCATTAAAAGACAGGTCCAACTTCCTGAGGAAAACATTCCCCTAAAACACAGACAAGAAGATGCGGGGAGAATTTAAATGCAAGATAAATGTGAGAAACACAAGCAACAAAGGACTTGAATTAAGAGAGAGAAAGACAATATTCAATTAATAAGTAATAACACTCTGTGGACATGATTCACTCACACCTGCGTCTGGAGCACACTGATCAAGGCAACAGCTGAATTAATAAATGCCTTAACACTTCATGTGAACAAGAAGACTCCTCTCTATTTCAAAACAAACATTTATCCACATTAATGTTGCCCTGTTACTCTTTTTTCAGCGATGATGTTGGTTAACTCTTCCGTCTGAGGTGTTTGTGTTCTCTATCAAGCTTGATCCGACTGACATGGATCAACTGCCCATTTGCGCATGTCCCAATGGTCTACTTGGACAAAGTAAACGAAATAAATAGCCAGAGACGTATCAGGGATTTTGTGTCATTTAGTGCTGCAGATGGGTTAATTGCGTGAATATTTTTAATCTGATTAATCATGATTATGTATTAATCCGCATTAACGCATTCATTTGACAGCCTTTATAAAAATGAAACATAAAATGCAAATATAGACCCCCCCAGTACATTTTTATTCCTTTTTGTGTGGTGAAGAAAATCCTGCCATTGTATTTTTGACCAGGTTTAGGTTGTTTCTGTCATTTAGTTCTGTATCTGTATGCAAGCATATTTACTCTGGGAGTATACTGGGAGTTGTACAAAAGATTTGTAACTCCAAGGGAAGTTGTGCAAAATAAAAATCTGTCATATGACACGCTCGAATAAATAACAAAGTAAAAGTTGGAGATACAGTAATGAGCGATATGTGAGCTGTTAGTTTATGAAATTCATTTAACATATAAACATTTATATATGTACTATTTGGCAAAAACTTGTATCAGTGATTGTATTTTCCATTCGTGTCAGTATTCTTCCTCTGAGTGTCAGGTTCCACTCTTCACTCCAGCTGTAGCCATTTGAGAAAATGAAGGATTTGCAGTAAACAAAGTCTGAACAGTTCATATTAGGGACACCAACACCAGCTCCCTGCAGCTTTCCAACTAGTTCTCATTCTATCACAAATTGTTTAAAACATTTGGTTTTGTGCCAGACTGGAGGTAAACATCTTCACAGTGAAGGTGAAAAGTTCATGAGAATTCGTTATTTAATAACCCGTTAATGAGAACACACCGGGTCAAAACAAACCTGACTTCCACATTAATTGATTTAATATAACATGAGCAATTTTGCAGCTCTGCACGAGTCTTTATTTGATTAATATCAAGAGCTAATAAAAGTGTCCGTGTATAACCTTTCCCTGTGCACTCAAGATCTTCTTTTGTGTTGTCTGAGCTCAAAAATGAATGCAGTGTGCAAACATTAATTTCTAGGTGGATTACCCCAAGGCCATTGGCCAACATCACTGCTCCTCTGCCTCGAATGCAATTCCATGCCAGGCTTAGTGATCTCAGCCCCGTGTTCTCTGACAGAGAGTCTCCCAGGATTTGCCCTGAGGACAGATAAAAAACAAAACAAGAAACGTCAACAGCAAACTAAACACTTCGGTTAGTTAATTGGAAAATCATTAAACTTGTTGCTACTGCTTGGCTGAAGATATTGGAGAAAGAACAAAAAAAAATCAATCTCTGGCAGATTCTGCACAGTTGTCGTGATTGCATGTTTCATTACATCGTGTAAAAAGCACGGCTGAGTGAGAGCTGTCGCGAAACAGATACAGACAAAAAAAAATATACCCTTCATCGTGTCTCCAAGTTTCTTTCAAGCATGACAAAGTGTGGGGCACTCAGAGCTTCATAATCACAGGAGAAAAATCCACTTGAGACAATGTGCTTGGCTGAAAAAGCAGAAACAACATGGTATGGATGTCAGAGTGTTTGATTGGCGTAGCCTCTCTGGAGCAGCGACTACACCAAGGAGCGCTCTTGAAACACAAGAGAATGTCCTTTGATATTTTCAGCTATAGAGAATGCAGATTTGAATATGAGGAGAGGAATTGTACCAATAAGATGTGTCAGCTTCCCTCTTCTGGCTGACAGATTTACTCTCAATTACATATATCAGATGTCTGGTGTCCTGCAATGCCATTCTTCCACCGAGTGTCTGTCACATAGCTCACAATCATGGTAATTGAAAGAGGTTTTAATGAAGGCAAAATGATCTTGACCTTTGAATGCCACAGTCTGCTGCAGCCTGCTGACATACGACTGCTCGGAGACGAAACTCAGCCATAATCGCAAACACTTTATGAGCATGGCTCTTCTAAAAGTTTAATACTGGGACATATCAGTGCCTGCACACGAAGCAATTTTAGTCAATATGGACCCTTCATATTAATTGGTCAGGGTTTTTTTTATATTCAGTCATAATTTAATGACGGAGAAAGATGATCCTGGATTCACCGATAGTAAATGCTTCAAAAGGTAACTATTGCTGGTATGGAACAGTGTCTTTTATTAATGCTGACAGCCTGAAATGGCACAAGTCTGCCACATGCAAGAAGACATTTCAACATCCTTAAAATAAGGTAGTAACTTGTAATCTCAGATACTTTCAGGTAAACTCTTTGGCATGTAGTGTGAATCTATCCACGTGGGATGTTTCTCGCTCGACCCAAATTGATTGGATGAATTTTAGTCGAAGTTTCAAAGAAGCTGAGAAGTAATGAGAAACCAGTTCATCGGGGGTGGATTGGTTGTGGGAGTCAGGGAGGGAAAGTGACTGTGGTTCAGTGGTAGAGTGGGTGGTGCAATAACTGAAGGGTTGGCGGTTTGTATCCTGCTCTATCCAAGGAATTCCCATTGTGTCCTTGGGCAAGGCACTTTCCCCACATTGCCTTGTATGAATGGTGGTTGGAGTGGCTATAGGTGCAAAATGGCAGCCACGCCTCTGCTACAACGTAGCTTACCACCACCGGTGTGACTGGTGTGAATGAATAATGGTTTCTGATGTGCTTTGAGTCACCTCGAAAAAAAGCGCTATATAAAGTCAAGTCATTACAATTCATTATAATCCAGATGTGGCATCGAAGTGGTTTAAAGGATTGGCTTCGCCTCCGCATGCTTGGCATTCTGTCTGTACGGTACTGTGATCAGTATCAAAACATTGCCATCTGAAAGCAAAAATCCTTCCTTTCAAGGCTTCACATAGAGCATCTATGAAAGCAACAAAAAATGTTGCCACATTTTTTTGCAATGCACATAGAATGACCAGATCCTATAAATGTCAAAAGTGACAGAAGAAAATCACACGAGCCATCATACTAAGCTGACAGCTTCGCTACCTGTGAGCTCTCCCAGAGCATTGTAGCTGAGGTCGAGGTGCTGCAGCCGTGAGTTAGAGACCAGCGCGGCGCCAAGTTCTTCAGAACACCGGTCAGTGAAGCGGTTTCCCGACAGGTTGAGACACATGAGGGTGTTGTTCTCTTTCAGCATACCGGCCATGGCTCTGGCTCCATGATCACCAAGGTTGTTATCAGACAGGTTCACTTCTAGGTGTGAAAAACACATTTAAAAAAAAAAAATAAAAAATGTAAAAGACAACAGAGACTTGTGGAAAGTGTAAAAATGTGGTGGAAATAAGTGCAGAAGATAAGGGAGGTTGTATATGGCCATTATTCTCTAAAGAGTTATGGAAGCAGCTGGTCACATCATTTCCTTTCTTCATTTTCTCAGAAATTTTTTTGTCACAACGGTCACATACCATCACCTGTGTCACCTTGAATGTGAGCAGCCCATCGTGGCCTGTTTTTTGTTTTTTTAGCGGGTCCGCTGATACCCCACCACTGGCTCCACCACTTTGGTCCACACTGAGACAGCTCAACCGCTTTTGTTGAAACGATAATGATACAAACACTAATAGCCTCCTGAAGATTATTTATACCGACTTCATGGCTTTCATCTGGCAACAGCAGCGGGTTGACATTTGGGGCTATCGGTGAAATGTCTGGGAGGACTCACTGCCGGAAAAATCAATGATGAATTCGAATTAAATTCACAGAGTTTGAATCCAGCATCATGAGGTCGGTGTCAGAAGAGAAATATCTGGTGTGGATACACAGCCAGAACTTTTCACTACATTCGAAACCTCTATATTCTTCTCTATATTTAAGCATATCTTAAATGTTTTGGGAGTAATTCTTGGGTTTCAACCTGTAGTTGGTGTTGATGATCTGAAATGTTCTCCTCCTGGTGTAGCAGGAGTACAATTTACAATGAGGCTGCTATCAAATTACAAGCACTTTTTGCGTGAAGCTGAGTCACTGTTGCTAAACAAACGTAGTTTTCAAGAAGCTATGAATGTTTTACAGAATATTACAAATTACACAGATCATGTGTATCATAGCTTCGAGTGGTAAAATAAATAATATTAATAAACAAATACAAATGTGATTGACTACAGTAATATCCATAACAACTACAACAATTTGCAGTCTGGGTTGTCACATGTTTGAAGTAAGAGATGGTATAAAAATTATAAATGCAAAAGTTAAAAAAGATTTTTCTTCTTTAATCCTGCAACAACCAATAATGTAATACCTACCACTAATGTAATAATTTGAGCCATTTTGAAAATAAGAAAGCTTGTGTAAAATGTAATGTAAATGTGACAATGATATGTGGTCATATGTCTCTTTATGAAATGATTAAGATGAGAATGACATTCACAAGACTAATTTCTAAAAGTGAACTCTACGAAACCTGCAAAAAATGATTTTTATTTTGGAGAAATTTTGTTTTATTTATGTATTAATGCAATGTTATCAAAGATCATTATCAATAATGTCAAATAGCCTCCTACAATATTGGAAAGTTATTACAATATTGGCTTTATTACATGGGAAAAATTATTCCATTAGTGGCAGGTATTACATTATTGGCCATTATTACAGCGTTACACTATTACATTTTTGTCACACTGCAGAAAGTTGGCATAAAAGCCTTGAGACCCAGCATAAAACCAGGATATTCATCCAAGTCTTTGCTCTCTGTACCACAAACTATACACTCACTGGTCTTGACCACTTAAAAAAAAAACTTGCCCACTGTTTGTTGTGTCATGAATTCTAGTAAAGTGGTTCTACCTCTTAAACTTCTCTTATGAGTTCATTAATCTGAAATCAAAGAAATATATGTTGTATGAGTTAACGTTTGTTTACTTTGCTCAAACTGGCTGACGTATGAAACAAAGCTGAATTGTGGAGAGTGACAAAGGGTGATGGAAATTATTCTGGCAACGAGGAACATATGTGACTTACAAGAGTCACTCCACACAGATGCTACCCCACATGACTGAACTGCATCCATGACTTCTGCAATATGACACTCAGCAGTCATGAAAACAGGTACCCCAGATGTTAAACCATGTGCTGTTAATATAATTGGGGCGAGAAAGCCACATGAGTGGGAGTTGGTGCATTAGTTGGAGGAAGGAGGAAAACAAAGGAGAAAGTGTGCTGTACTAAAAAACAAAAGAACAAACACACACATACACACACACACACACACCTGTAATGTAACAATTTTCCTTTAACATCTTGGCTATGGCAGCTCCGCCCATTCCTTCCATCCAATTATCTCTCAGGTTCAGCCGCAGGATCGAGGTGTTGGTTACCAGGGGAACTGCCAGTGCTTTGGTGCCCTTCAAACACACAATCAACCCCCCCGCCATCAGCACCACCACCCTCTGAGTGAAATTCTTCTGTTTTTATCATGGCAGTGTTTTCTTATTTTACTCCAGTCAAAAGAGTAGATGCACTGATGCAGGTGGGCAGAGAGAAAGATGGACAGGGAGAGAGGGAGCGAGGGAGGGAGGAATGGAGGGGAATATTAAACCTGTGTAATACAAATGAAGCAGACAGGAGCCGTGTGGAGGCGTGGGTCACAAATGAAGCTTGCAGTACATGGAAATTATAGTTTCTCGCATGGCTAATGAGAAAGTTGAGTGCATGAAGCCTTATGTTAGCTTGATCTTTTAAAATAGCGGGGAAGCGGAGCGCAGAAACAGCCCCGTCAGGTGAGAGTAATGCATGTGGAGTTTCCTAGGTCTCTGCCACCGGTCATATGAGTTATTTTACTTCCACTCTCTGTGACTGACAGGTGAAGACTTGTTCAAAACTCAATTTAATCTGACTGAATGATGTTTCTGAAGCAGACGCTTCAAGAAAAGCACTTGTAAAAGGACATGTTTGTTATTTTCAACTTTCATTTTTGCAGCATGGTGAACCAGTGGCTGGTTGTAAGAATGTCAAACTGTGCTGGTAAAAAGCTCTATCCTGTATCTTACATCGCTAATCAACTCAGTCAGGGGATGTAGAACCACAGAGGCATTGCATTCATTTAACATTTAAAAAGGGATCAAATAATTGATTGCTGCATTGGGTTTGTTAGATCTCATATGCAGTTCGAGTGTGTGTGTTTTCAATAATTTTTCAATGTACAGCTAAAAATAAACAATTGATTACATTGCACATTGTAAGAACAAACAGTGCACATGTGATCTAAAGCATTTACTATAGCCAAGGTGTGCATGCGCAGTAGCAGCATATCAGAAAAGTTGCATTTTTCTCTGTCTACATGATGATGAAGAATTTTCAAGAAGTTGAGATCTCCTCTGTTTCCATGCAAACGGAGTTGAATCAAATTGGAAAAGTTCCACTTTGGGATCTTTGGTTGATCAACCCGGGGATATTTTTACTATGCTATATTCACACTACTAAATTTGTTCTCCACCCATTTCAAGAAAGCAAAAATCATGCTCATGAAAAGCTTCCCCATGACCTCAGCATTATACAGTGGCCCGTCTGGTGCTCTCTGGTGCCAACCTGTGGAGGATTTCCAACAATTTAGCAACCATTGCTGTGAATTAATGATTAGCATTCGCGACTGCTAATTGATAGAAGTTTTTTTTTGTTCCATCCTGCAGTGTAGGGGGTCAAAGGTCACGTCAGCGCCTGTGATAAGAAGTTACAAGCTTAAATTTGGAGTCATATTTACAATTTACTTCTCTGAGTCAGCATAAGTAACTCATGCCACCCATTTTATAACCTCCATCCCAGCATTTGGATGATTAAATAACTCAGTATAGATTTAATGTGTCTCGTAATGCTATATTTGGGAAGTCATCTCCGGAAGCGTATGTTTGATTTGACGTGTGTAGGTGTGTAATCTGAATTAAATGCTGGCTCAAGAAAGCACAATACTGGCACTGTGTCTTCTGCGCAGTGAGATCTCCTAATTTTTTTGTATGGATTAAAAAGTGAAAAGCATGAACTGTCATGTTGCATCGTAACAAGAACATGTGCCCAGGAGTAAATTCAATTTTAGATTTGCATAATAAGATCCTTCTGAGTTGAAATCAAAGCCAGCAGCCTTCCTTCCCCTCAAAGAGCTGAAGGACTCTCCACATGAATGTGTACTAGTAGGATCTATATAACAGGCTACACTTGTGTAATTTAACATGTAAACCGAAAGTCAAAGATATGTAAACACACGCTCCTTTCTCGGGGAAAAGGGCTGAAAAAACTCTTGATGCAGCTGTAACCGTGCTCTCTCATGATCGGTGCAGTCGCCCTGCAGGAAAATGTGACTTTGAATTAATGAGTCATTCGGTGAGCAAAAGGTCTGAGCTGATCTAAAATAGCATTACAGTACAATCCCATTGAACTTGTTTGGCTTTTGTTCTGACTCACATGGTCCTTTTTTAATCACGTGGGGCATGCGAACGTGTTTCTGTGATGACGTTCGAACATTTGTAGCATCCTTCTGGAAGAAACCAATCTAACGAGTGCAGGACAGTGATTAGAGCCTCTGATGTATGTTGAATATGAGAAAGCAAATATTTCTTGGAAGTTATAAACACAGTGTGACTGTTATTGGTGTCAAATTTTCCTTCTCAGACCTTTTAAACTAACAGTGACTGTTTCACCATGTGCGGGCAACAGTCAAAACAACATTATTTATAACCTTACATGTAAATCCACCTCTCCTGTTTTAGCTCTATATTTGGTCTCTACCAACTTTTTAGAAATATCCACCATCTCACTGACATCGGTTTTGGGACATAGGTTTTAGAGCTGACGTCATGAAAAGTTGGTTCTTGATCGCTGCAAGTGATCCAGGGGAAAGCCAGGGAAAGAACAGACTGTTGTCAAACTGACTCAACATTGCCACCTAATGTACAACAACGGTATGACTTGAACGCTATTTTGTGCTCTTTTAATGACTACTTCCTCTATTCAGGGAGGTATCAGATCGGTTATCGTGGTCGCCAGTTCATCAGCTCCTTAGCCATGTATGATAAGCAGAATATGATTGAGTGATGTCCAAAAATAAACATGGCCTCCCTTGCACTTTGCAATTACAGTATATACAACTGACAGTCTGGATAATAAATGATAAAGTTAAAATTGTTGATTTTAAATTTAGACAACCACTATTCTATCTTTGGAATGAGCCTTTTGTCCACAGCCTTCAGCAGTATGTTTTAATTTAGTTCAAATATTCTTCCTATAACTCCCTGCAGTTTTTGATAATAATCATATCTGTGTTCAAGGTTCACAGAAGCATAGTGATTTTTTTTAACATTATCTCTTGTATTCAGAGATTTTTCACAGTTATTGAATCATCTACAGTAACAATGTTATCTCGATGACGAAATTCCAAACCATGCAGTAATTTTCCAATACCTCCTGGTTTTTAAACTCTACCACTTGTAACAAGCTAGATTGTGAAATTATAATCTCGTCTCATCTGACCAAAGGACACTTTTCAGCCTCTGCAGTCCAGAGAGGATCCACACTTTGTTTCCATGAAACTAATAAACTCTTCGCCACGACATTATATTTGCTGTGCGCATATTGCACAATCAAAACTCAAGCTGAATCGCAGCCCATGATAGATGTGAGTTGGTGTGATTGCACAACACAAAATGTCAAAAGCGTGAGCTAATCCATTCATGAAAAAAAATATAACTACTTGCAAAATATGACTGGAGCCTTTGCATGTAAGTTAATAGTTACCAGGGAAAGCAGCAGCTGCAATTAAAGTCGTTAATCTAACCTGTAGATTTTGTTAAGTGGTTTTTGTTTTTTTTATTACTTTACGTATTATTTATTTATTAATAGTGCAGGAACGAGGCTCGATTTGTAGAGATTTTATTGGAGGAGGAGGACCATGAATACATGCAGTTTTCAGGCCTCCCTTGTTTCGGTAAAACATCTGTTAATCTGATAATCATCAAATGGTTGGCGATATATATATATATATATATATATATATATATATATATATATATATATATATATATATATATATATATATATATAAAATGATCATACCTGAGGCCCAAGGCCACGGTGCATCAAATCCAGCTCGCTGCATTGCATATGCTGCAGGAAGTGAGAAACGGGCACCACCTGTAGCATTTCACATGCCTTTCTATAGCGCGTCTGCCCCATCAGACCGTACGGCTCCTCCTCACCTGCAACATAAAGACACAAGGCAGTACCTGCCAGTATTATTCGTCGTCAATGTGGCCTTGGACAAAAGACAAGACGAGGCTCTTTCTCCCGGAGGAGGACCTTTCTGGAGTGTGATATTGAAAACTCCCCGGTGTATGGTTTTGGCCCTGTCAGAAGAGCTCATTCATACCAGATGGTTTTCACTTGTGGTGAAAAGAAAAGGCCGACACAAAAGGCTGAGATGAAATCATTAACATGCAGAGCAGGACCGCACATGTGTGGGCGGCAGCATGTAGGAGTTTCTCTGTCATTATTATTATCATGATTATTGAAATCGTTTAGACAGTGAGAAAGCAGAGAGGCATGAGGGGGTAATAGATCAACAGATGGAGTGAAGGGAGGCAGAGGGGGGAGCATCACCGCTCCCCTGCAGGCTCTGATCACCATCAAACTACAACTGGCGCCTGTAAGGTGATCTTGATTTATCTCAAAACATATAACTGATGTTATTAAGAAAGAACATCACACCCAACTAACCTCTCAGCTCCAAGTCTGTGTCATAGTCCTCATCGGAGGTCTCGCGCTCTGCTCCAGCCGCCGCTTCTCCTCCGTCCGCCGCTTCTCCTCCGTCCGCCACGTCTCCTTCACGATCTGAGCGTTGATCTTCTGGCTCATGCACATCCACGCCGTTCTGGCTCCATCTTTGCTGGAAATGGATTGAGAGACATTGTGACTCGTCAAAACTGGCTAGCAGAGAGGAAATCAGATGGATTTGTTGCCAGGAGAATCAAATCTGAATCCCACACTTTAGACTCATGAGTCAGTGTTGACTTTTCAGTCACATATTGTTGTTTTCTTTGGAAACAGCTTTCTTTTATTAAAATCATTTCATTACGGCAGACTGACATGACATGTGTTGGTCAGTCAAACCATACATGATTAGTGTTTTTTGATTTAGAGATATTTTTTTTGTTTATTTTGCATGATAGCAATTTTTGATTAGAAAAGTTTGAGAAAAATGGCTTTTTGCTAAAAAAAAAAAAAAAAAAAAACCCTGAACAATGTGGAAATTTAATAATAAACATGCATTGTAATTGATTACAAATTTGTAATTTAAGCATGTTTAAGAAACATTGTTCAATAGATAACTGCAATTCAATTCAGTAACTGGATTGAGTATGAAAAGAACATTTTAGAGGGAGATTGTAAAGGTATGGAGAGATTCACAACTTTGAATGTCATTTCTTAAAGAAAACAACTCTTCAACTCTTCTCATTTCTCTTCTAAGATCAGGTGTTATCCCCTTGAAAGAATGACCAGAATGTTCACCTCACCTCAGCTGAATATGAGTTAAAATAGACTCAAATCCAAGTAAAACTCAACTCAGGAAAAGCAGCTACAGACAATAGGGTGTATTAATTATATGAAGCTTGGTTGAATTAAAAGTAAACAACAATCAGGCAAAGTAGCAATATTTGGTTAAATGCAGGATTCTCTTTTTTCCACAATTTTATTGTGTACTGTTACACTAAAATTTATGTTATTTCAATTACAGTCTATTATGTCCTAAAAATGTGTGTTTTAGTTATATCATGAAGATTTTCACCTTTGTCTTGTTTCCATTTATATAATTCATATTTGGAAAAGGCATCCCCCATATCCCTGAATTTGTTTTGCCACTACTGTGCCCACCCTGAAGCTCTTTGGCACATGCTTTGGAAACCACTGTCTAAAGGGTTTGAATAATCTGTGTTCTGCTGTGTGTTTGGGCATGTTACATTGATACTCCCAGTGTGCTTGTCTATTAGATTCATGCTGGTACACAGGTCAAGAGAGCAATCCATAAAAAGCAAACAGCTGGTCTTTAGCATGTACTCTCGCGCCTTTATTTCCTCGCCTCCGGGGAGGAAAGTGCCCCAGACGTGCCACTTCTGATTAACTATTCTACTGCTGCAGGTGCATAGCAGCGCTCAGACTGCTCTCCTATGTCTGCTTTCATATAGAGTTCATTTATTCTACTTGGTCGTTCACAGTTCCCTCGCTACAGTCTGCAGACTTGGCCCAGAGGTCATCTTCCTTCCTACCTCGTCCAGCTGCAGCTCGGCTCTCTCTGTGTCGGCCTCATCGTCTTCCACCACAGACGGCAGCAGCACCTCCTTGGCCAGCTTCTTCCCATGAACCATGCTCTACAGAATAATACAATTTGCAGCCTGTATGCAGACACCACTGCCTCTTTTCTTCTGTTGCTTGTGCAAGTGCACGTATGCATTCATGCAACCTAACCTGCTCAAAGGGAGGGACAAGCTCCAGTGTGCTTATTTAGAAAGTCATCTAAGCTTAACTTAAGGTGCCAATCAAAGTCCTGGCTTAAAGTTTGGACGGTTTTTATTGACAGGTTGCCATGGCGCCAAGTGCCAACTGTTTGAGCCATGACAACCAGCAAGGAGCAGAGAGGAGGAGGAAGTAAATGGTTTGTTTGTATTGAAGGGAAAACTATTCACAAACACTAGCGTGACCTTCAAGCGAAAGCACCAACCTCAGACAACCTCCACCGTCTGTCTAAACCTTCACCCCTTCCACAAACTGGAAATAAACCAAGCAAGTGCGTGCTGTTGACATGTTCTGTAAATGTTTCTCTTTATTTGTGAGTGAATGCAAAATCCTTGCAAGTCGATGCATTAGAATGGAAAAGCCTCGGCCACGTACACAACAGAGGTCATCACAGTGGAGGCTGATTGGATCAGAGTTGGTAGCAGCGGCAGCAATATGCAAACAGAAAGATTTTTTTTTTAAAAAGAAAGAAAAAACTTCTGGAGAATGACCATGCCCTGTAAGGCTCTGTGAGAGGAGCCGCACTGTAAAGAAAACGTATGGGATTCATGCTCCACTGCACTTTCACAACATTGTTCGACTGTACTTTTTAGTCATAACACACCTTTATTTACAATAATTTATAATAATGAAAAGAAAATGTTTCAATAACAAGTTTCTTCTTTTCCTTTTTCTGATAATTTTGCCAAAAAATGTCAGTATGAATTAATTTGTACTGAACATATGCTCTCCTTTTACATAGTTTTTGCAATAATTGAACATATGGAGCTCTAAATTGCATAGTTTTTTCAAATAATTAGCTTGTTTCTGATTAGAAACTGTCACACATCATTTGAAACATGATCCAATTATGTCAGGTAGTATTAAGACATCACAGAAATGTTGTCATCTGCTGACAGGAATAACTGGAAAAGCACACAGAAGTGTTTACTCAAGTTTATTAGCATGGCACGTGATAACTGGGGTCATTTTGCACACTGGTTCCCAACCTCTTTCCCCCCATATATAGCACCCACCCCCAATTAAAAGGAAAGAAAAAAGGAAAAGCCTGTACACCCCCTCTCTAAACATTGCAGTGAAACTAAACGATAGAGGAAACAGCCACTCTCACACATATTAAAAAAAAAAGCAAGATTCTACAGTGTTTTGTGTTTTTCTTTGACATGCAAACCCAATTTTGATCCCTCAAGATAGTCCCAAATCCCTGGTTTAACATTTTGGATGCCCACTTTGGACTCTTTCTGAGGAAGTTTGACCTTTTTAGGGTAATTTCTACAAACATTTTTGTTTACAGTGCGGACAACCTCACAGCCCAGTCTCACTGAGTGACACAGTGCTGGTTATGAGACAGAGCTGCTTAAATATGAGCAGGAGACACCATGCATTTATTTAATGCTGCAGTTTTACCCTCACATCCAAAGGCCTTTTTTTGTTATTTTTAAATCAAGAAGTGCTCATTTACATAATTAAAATACATTCTTAGAAAAGATCCAAGTGGTACTTTTTTAATGTATGCCTTTTCTTTTAATATATATATATATGTATTTATTTATATATATAGAAGCTATATATAGAAGCTATATATGCTGTGTCAGGTCTTCCTGTTGCACATTTTACATCACAGACATTTTCTGACAGCTCTTGTTCTGTTGAAACTAAATAATTTAAAATAAAATACAGTGGAGACATTCATCCAGAACAGATTGAGTCAGAAAAAACCCAAAAAACCTGGGGTTAGGGAAATACAAAACTCACATTGAATCATGCTGAGTCATTTTTAATTTCAATCAGAGACAAAAGGAATAAACAAGACTGAGAGGCTTGAGAAGAAGAAAGCCACAGGTTGATGGCTGATCTCAAGAAGAAAAAAAAAAAAAGAAGAAGAAGAAGAAACGGTATGGCACAAATATTTTCAGATCACAACCCTGACTCATTGGAAAGCAGCAAATGACCACAGCTTCTTGTCCGTGGATGCGCAGCTTCACTGAAACTTGGAATAACACTGTACAGCTGAGAGCAGAACTAACAAAGCCATGTGGGCACCATCTGCGACATTACATTTTGCAGGCTTGTGTGTCTCAAAGAGCGACAGATTCATGCTTCTTTTTAAATACCCACCAGTTGACAAGGTAACAGACAAGCAGATTAATCACACACACACACACACACACACACACACACACACACACACACACACACACACACACACACACACACACACACACCCTCACCCATACACACGCGCACACACACACACACACCTGAGATCATGCATGTTTTACACCCACTCGTATCGAAAAGGGCACGCGTTAAGGAGGACGTTTCAGCGCGCCTTTGCGCACATGCGCGAGCGTGCCGATGCCACCGAGCAGGTGTCAGGTCACAGTGAAGAGGTGGGGTATGAGCCAGAGGGGCAGCAGAAGGACGTGCAGAGAATTGATGCACCGGATGTTGGCAAAAAAGAACATGCAAATGCGGGAAGTAGATTATTGAGATGCAAAATCTCCAAAGTTCAATAGGTTATGATTGGAACTTGTTGACAGCTGTCATTGATGATCTTGGCTGCATCTCATTATTATGGGGGCATAGAACAGCCAAAATCGTTATGAAATCAAGAGCTAAATGCCTGAATAAATTGAAATGCCATGAAATGCACTCTAAATTTTGAGTTCTGGTTTTAATGCTCATTTATTATTTATGCATTCTTCAAACAAGTCATTAATTTACTTTTCCAATACTTTTCCCACCAAATCCTTCATTCATTTATCATCTGATGGGAAACATATCCTCCTCCAAAACGTTTCGATCACTTGCCCCTCATGTACATAATAAAACCGAAATATATGATATATATATATATATATAAAAATATTACTGAAGTCGTTTACCTGTAAATTAATTCTTAAAAACAATGTACGGTCAAAAATAAATTAAATCATCCGAGCCTTGAGAAAATTAAACCTTAATTATATCAGAAAGATTCAGTTCAGGTCACATTTCTGGTAACATATTTAACTTTTTAATCAGTGTTTGTTTTGTGCCTTTATTGACATACAAATGTGCCTGGAGCCAGTTTTGTCATCTCTGGTGCTTTTTTGTATTTTTTTTAGATGATTCAGTCTTAAAGCAGAAAAAAAATTCCATAATTTCCCTCTTTGTTGCAACAACATATGATAAGATTAATGTGAGAAACCATTTAGTATATGTTAGTGTAAAGGCAAGAACTGCCCTTTTAGCTCCACACAAAGTTGATAAATTCTTCCAACTAGCACATTTAAAGCCGGATAAGTCTTTTTAAATTAATCATTTCTGTCATCAAGCCCTGATACTGAGAGTGTTTAAAAGGCTGCTATTGGCTTTCTCAAAACTTATGAATGTGAGTTAAATGATCTTACATTGAGGTCACACAGACATCTGCAGATGAGGTTAGTGCCCTCAGCCAAGCATTTTTCTTTTTTTAACAACAGTAGTTAGCTTTCATTTAGCTCAAAAGTGTAAATAAATAAAGTTTACATTTCAATTTATAAGCAAAACAAAGTTTGCCTTCAAACCGAGCATGGTAAAAAAAAAAGTAAAAAAAAAAGTTGAATATAGTGTGCATGGATATTGAACCAGAGTCAACCCAGGACACATATTATGATTTATCACGTTAAGTTGAGACTCTCAGAGGATAAAAAAAAACAAAAAAAAACAAGAACTTTTACTTGTGATGAATTTGGCTGGATGCTGAAAATAATCAGAGTCAGAACAGGCTTTTTTTTTCTTTTTCTTCCCTGGGCAGCTGCTTCAGCAGCACGCACCAGCTGGGCCACACAAGATTATGATGTTGTGACAGAATGGACAGGCCACTAAAAAAGAGCACTGGCACACAGGCTGATGTATGTTGATGGCCTGCCAGTGAAGAGCTCCAGATCATGTTCACTGAGGCTGTGACAGAGTGGATGTTTTTATAATTCAGGGTGACCTGTCAGCATGTATGTCTGCACACCGGTACATTATCCAACTCTTCCAACTTTGCCCATAAAACAACAACAAACTAGTCCTGACGCCCCCCCCACTGAGATGTGAAGTGGACTGGATTCATACCAAAATGTCAACTTGTCATCAATGCCACACATTTTTTTTGCAGATATAAAACCTCAATAAAAGCTGTTTGAACAATAACACAGAGTATAATATATTTCTTGAGTATATTCTTGTCTTGGTCATGCATTCACAATGAGGCAGGTCATTAACACTAGGTGCACACATTATGAATCAAAATGATCAATTTGTCATTTTTGGAAGTATCATCAACAAGCAAAAACAGATTCTCAGAGAACAGAACATTTCCAGCTTGCTACAGACAAAAATCGCAGAGCCCAACAGAAACATTAAAGTGGTATCAAAACAAAAAGAAGAAAGAAATCTTTTTTTTCCTTTTTTTTCTTCTTTACAGTACAAAAATTGGCACAGTATTCTTTAACCAGCTTTTCGCTTGTCCTCCAGACTGGCTGTTGTCAGAAAGCAGCCGCCTCCCCCCTTTTCCGCCGATGCATCGACCTACGAGCAGAAAACCCTGAGAGCGAGAGGAGAGACAGACAGAGGGACAGAGAGAGCGACAGAGACATAGAAATACAGATGTTACAGTTATTACTCATTCAGTGCGCAGGGGCTTTGATGGCCAAATGTGAAATTCAAGTGACAATCCATACAGGAGCCATCGTCTGTGATGTATTATGTTGGTACTTAATGAGCCATAGTGGCTATGTAGGGCCCTTGTTTTGCTCTCATAGCAAGGGTATATGAAGTGTCTAATCTTGAATATGCACAAATATCGTCAGAAACAAAAACAGAGATGGACCGGAGCCACTCGCTTCTCACTCTAATCCTGTTAGTTTAAAGGCCCCCCCTTCTCCGCTGGTTGCCATGGCTACCCGCTCTGTTTTCATGTGAGACGAGGGGCGATAGCACATCGGCGTCGCCAACAACCACAGGTTGCAGATTGGAGTTTACTTCCAAACGTGTCTCCGAGAACAATGCGGCATAGCTAATCTCCAAGTCTGAGATAGACCTTTCGACGAAATCTTCATTTCGACTGGAAACACATCAGACTAACCGGTGGGGCAAAAATGTACGAGGCCAACGTGAATCAGTGAGAAATCACATCGTGGTACGCTCCCACACAGTTCAGCAGTGCTGCAGATGACACTGGTGGTTTTCGGAGTTGTGTAAAGACACTAAAAACATGATCATACCTTGTGAAATCTACTGAAAAACGTGCAGTATATCAAACGGGGAGAGAATAGGCTCACCAGTGAGGATAATTGAGTATTTGTAAAAAAATGAGTCTCAATCTAAATGGCTCACCAGATTATCAAAATCCTGACTATGTAAACAGTTTCTGGCATATATGCATGCGCAGTTATATTTAACTAAGAGCAAAAAGCAATGAATCCTCTGCCACCTTAGCTTTTTTTCATTTTGCGCTGCCAACTAACTGCTGAATATTTACTTTGTGCTTGTGAATCAATAGTAATAAAGCCTACTTTATCCTGTACTATGATGTGTTCAAAGCCTTTGCGATGTCAGTTGCCTTGTAGATTACAGAATATTTGTAAACTGGACTTGAAAGTTGACTTTGGCTATTATGAATGAATTGAAAATCGTGACAGCTTTGTACAGAGGAAACTACGCTACTTTAAGTCTGACTCTTGCTTACATCTATGCAAATTTGAAGTTGAACACACTGAGGAGGGGTTGTATTTGGATCATCCCACTTGTGTAGTTCATTGGAAAAAAAAAAAAAACTTTCCCCAATTCAGGCAATTTTCCATCACAAGTTTTCTTTTGATCTGTCTGCATCTTTTCCTGATTTTCATCATGTAAAATAAACAAATGTCTTACTCATCGGAATCTTTTTTGCTCTCTTCAATGTAGGCGATGGACTCAGAGCGCAGCCGGTTGGTGACCTCGTAGGTGCGCAGGGTGACACCAAAGATGTCCTCGTGATAGCGGTTCTCATCCTGGTCATGAGAGGAAGTGAGAAGTAAACACTAGAGAGTGAATGGCAGAATCCTTGAACCACACGGATAAACACTTAATTTAATGGCCACAACAATAAGTGATTAGAAGTGGATGTGATGATGTGTCCCATAATCCTCTATTGGCCTTTTTGCCCTTGACTTCAAGGATGAAAATCGGACTATTTTTAAAACATTTCTCTTTGATGAAAATAATGACTCAACATGCAATTCTTTCCATCGCAGCCTCGATTGTTGAATCAAGGATGATTGCATTGCTCAAAGGCACAGATACAATGATGAGGAACACTTCATTTTTCATGCGGTATTCAAAGTGACACCAGTACATTCACGGAAACTCGAAGCTGTTTAACGGTGAATGCGACGCTGCATGGTTATCCTCGTCTCTCTTACCCGCAGCTTGCTGATGAAGAAGCCGGAATCCTCCAGGCTCATGTGGCCCTGCTGCTTGATGATTTGCTGAACGGTCTTGAAAACGTCTCCAGCCATTGTGACATCCCCGCACACGTAGATGTGGCCGCCCTCCTCCCTCAGGCACTGGTACACCTTCTCTGACAGATGCTCGCGCAGTACATCCTGTACGTATTTCTGGGGATGAATGAGCGAGCGTGAATTGAGTCAAGCGTGAGGAAAGCAGAAAAAGAAACAATGTGGAACAAACTGAGAGAGCAGGCTACTCACAGATGTGGGTAAAAAAAGGTCAGAGTGTATGTAAGTGCCAATCATTTAATCACTACAATTTATGAATTAGAGTTTTCACTGTGTTAGTACTCTATTAGGCTGGAACAACTTCTTTGGATCATTTTAAAACGACATGGAGTGGCTATATGGCTCATTTTGTAGTGGATTATTTTCTCTCAATTTGGGCCACCAAACCAGCAAGCAACTTGTTATAACTTCAAAGACACACACTGAGACCCGAGCTGAGATACAGGCGACGCTGCCTGAGGGAAAAAAGGCGATGGAAAAAAGGGGAATACAAGTGAAGTCCTTCAGGTCCTTCACCATTTAAGCACAAATGATTAAGATGATTATGCATTATAACCTTTCTGCAAGAGCCATTAGTGTATTAAATGTGATCCAGATTTATCAGTCGTGAGTTTCAGGCCCTCAGATAGCATTGCACTTAAGTGGACATAAAAGTCAGCAAACAGCAAAAAACACTTAATTCAACTATTGTGAACCAAGTTAATCACCACATCCAAAGTAAGTGTTAAGACTGATCCAAAGTACTTCCTTCAGGCCTCTGGTCTTTTAAAATGGCCTGAGGTCAAATTGAAAATTATTCTGTGGTCCAATTGAACAAAAGGTTTAACTTTCTGACATCAAGGTGCATTAGTGCACATGACACATGGTGTGGTTTTCTCATGCAATGTGGGACCACTCTGTGCACGTATGACAAAAATCTGCCAAACTCCATGGTAACAGGATGTACATGCTCAACGAGTCTGAGTGCAGTTCAGGCCCTTGAATTGATTTGCGCTGTGTTGTCTGTTTTCATTTTCAGTTTATCAACGTTTGAATTATTCTATGCAGTAGGTTTGTTGATAAACCTTGGAACATAGTCTGTAGTAAACAAGACTCATTCAGGATGGAAGAGAAATAAAGAGGGTAGAAATGTAAACGAAAAAAATGCATCTGAATGGCTACGATGGAAACATACAATCCCAGCAGAAGTGATGCATTGTCAGAATAGAAGCACTGCAGTTTTTATTTTGCCATTTCTCTACTCTGAATTTATTTCCAACCCACACAGTGGGCCAAGAGAGAGTTGTGACAAGCTGACTCATCCGGGGTTATGCAGAGTTTAGTGCTCGCACCTTTGGTTTGCCGGGTTCTCGGGAATAGGCCGTGTACAGCTCCTTGAACACCCCTTTGTTCTTGGCCTGGATGGTCTCCTCCTTGTAAATGTGGTCCATCTCAGACTGCCGACAGCCAAACACCAGGATCATGGGGCATGACTCAATCCCTTCAAGATGACAGACAGATGACTTACTTCCGAGTTTGAAGTACAGACGGGCAGGTTACAGTATGCTGTTATGTGCATTGTATTAATCTTTGATGCATTTAGTCTACATTTCACGATTACTCAGAAATGCAAATGAGTGTATGCAGTTTTAACAGCAGGAAAAATATATTTATGTGTGCACAATGAGAGATTCCCTTTTCAGATACATGCACAATCTCAGTGTAGTAAAACAAGAAAGAATAAGAAAGAAAATATGTCCAACCATTGTGCTCAAGGTCAAATAGTCTCTGCTGCCAAAAGCTTCTGAATGGAGCAATTCCAGTTCCTGGACCCACCAAGATACAAGGTGCTTGGTTGTCTTTAGGAAGTTGGAATGATGGGGCACTAAAATAAAGGAAAAGATACAAAACAATAGTTAAATAACAACAAACTATTAGAAATTCCACTTTTTTTTCCTGCCAAAAGTTAGATGCGTAGACTTGGTCCCAGTCTTGGCACTACGCAGTAATCAGCCACAACTCTAAAACTACTCACAGGTAGATTAAATAACATCAATTTTCTCATCACAAGTCAGAGACTGGGGTTTATAAAGCTTTGAATGAACAGCGAGTGCACAATGGTGATGTTTTTTAAAGTGAGGAAAATATACAAGAGTAACTCGACACTTGACAGTTGTGCAGGGTATTTCCAGGTCTCGGGATGAGTCCCCATATCTGTGGTGGTCAGTAAGGCCTGAAAGTGGTCCAAGTAACAAAACTGGCTCATGAGCAGCCAAATCTGATGGTTGGATCTACAGGGTGAAACCTGTTCAATCTAACTCTTTAAAGCACAAGTTTTTTTTTTTATGCTGGTTATGTCAGACAACTCAATTCAACTGGAGAAGCCATAGACTGGTATCAGTGCCTCGACTGCAGAGCAATGGAAGAAGACTGGTTGGTTTTGAATGATCAAATCATGAGGATGAGCAGCCGTGTATTTACCGGTATTTAGAAAAAAAGGTTTCAACAGATCACACTACAGCAGGAACGTCCAAAGAACAACCGCCAGGGCCAATCACGGCCTATGGTCAAATTTTACATGGCTGACACCATCTACGTATAACTCACGTTGGTTTCCTCATTGTAGAACACTCATGGAAATGTATAGTGTTGACCAATCGAAGTTGTTGTCATGCATAAAGTATAACGCTTTTGCACCAAGAGGAAGACAGAGTTTGTAACACTTTGACACAAAATAAAGATTAGACATTAATATTTTGACAGCTTTGTAGTATAAGAACAAGACATGCCAGCAGAAGCAGCGAGATAAGCTTCTAGATTTTATATCATGGCAATCACTTCAACGTCACCTTCTCAAACATTGCTCTCAAACAAGTCCACAGCCTATGCCTTTTACAGGAATATGTACTCCTCCGCATAGTAAACTGGATGAATGGTTTGAGAAACATGTTCAAGATGTTGACCTCAGCCTGATAAAACATCAGTCTGTTCCACTGAGGCACCAGTTCACAACTTCCAGGACTAAAAAAGATCTGCTGATACAATTACAAAGTGCGCTGCAACAGGAATCCTTCAGATGTCTGTTTGGAGGCAAAAAGAGAACCTACACAATGTCAGGCAGATGGCCATAATGTTACCGCTAATGGGCGATACTAAAAAGGAATTTACTGCCAGAGAATGGTTCACTGAACACGAAACCTGGAAACGGCTCTTCTGGCTGCTTACTGGTAATGAAAACCGCCTACAAGCGCTGCTAAAGCTCCGTAATTAACACATTTATCTTGTTTATTTGGAGTAAACCAACACACTGTCCAACTTCCAGTGAAATGGTGATCTATCATTTCTGCACATAGCTTTCCGAAAAAATTAAACAAAGGTCAAAGGTGATTAATTTCGACATTCATATTCCTTGTGTCTTAAACTAAAGAGTGGACATGATCTTCCCATCGAAGCTTTGACAAGGTTCTTTTTTTTAAGATGAGACATTTTTATTTGTTAAAAGTTCTGTGGAAAAGATATTTACCCTCGGACAAAGCACGGCACCATCTCCCCCTTCTCTATCCTGTTGAGCCACGATGAACACACTCCATGGTGGATGGGGCCAGCTCCGTCTGAAAGGGGTAATTATCAAGCAAACACTTTACCTTTTTTTCCTTTTCACTTTCCACGACTGCTTTTTAGTGAACGCACTAACAGGGGGAAGGAGTAGCCATAACATGTTTGCAAGGTGAGGGCCACTTCTTTTTCCTCTCTTAAGGAAAATTACAGTAATTCAGATGTTGCTTATTCAATCATAGTAATATGTTCACACAAGCAAACCTCACACGATGGAGAAAACAGCCGTGAGCAGATCCGGCGCGGCTCACCCACCCCTGAACACGCTGAGCTTGTATATGTGCTTAATATAAAACGTAGGGATGGAGAGTCCTTGTGACAGACAGCACACTAAAACTAATAATGAAACCCGGATGCTCTTTATTTACAGTCAGACACTGTTTTGTTTCATTCATGCTGTTGCTCATATCTCTAAATAGAATCTGCACCGATGCAGGATGTTCCTGAGGTCTTTGTAAATCTGTTTCTTGTAATTACAGTTTTGGTCTGGCTGCTCCATAAAGCAGACTGCTTCTCCAAGATAACTTCCAATCCATTTTTTCCGTGCTATCGGAGGGTTTTCACAGAGGCTGAATCATTTGACTTTCTGAGTCTTTCCAGCAGCCTTGAAAGGGCTGTGGGATCCTGCTTTTTCTTTTTGATATGAAATAAATGCAAGTGCAAAATACATGCAAGATATGCCTATTAATGAATGCTATTTCCATTAATCCCCAACATGTGATATTTTGTGGTAACGAAATGTTAAGAAAATAGCAATATGTAGGGATAGATATAAACATTGGATCAGTCAGACAGGGAAATGTGAACAAAATGTTCAGATGACTACAGTGTTATATATGTATCATTCATAGCAAAATACAAGCAAAACTTTACTATTTCAAAAGAAATAAATTGTAAACCAGTTAAACTACACATCCTGAACACTGGGTTTGACTCATTTAGAAACACATTACATACCAACATTTCAAAACATACATTTTACTTTAAAATCTGCATTATTTAAAAGTTTTCTTTTGCCTTATTGATTCTTTAAAAAAAAGGATGGTGTATTTATATCAACGCAAATACAAAGCGAAACATGGATAACATATATAATATGAACAGAATTTTATCACTTTTTAATACCATGCATTACCGTGGCTGTAATGATTGGGTATTTTCCAGTATATTCCATAAAAGTGTTAATTGTTACCCTATATCCAATCAAAAAGTTCACGCTTGGTACTTTTTCTTGGCTTTCATTTGCATTTTCCTACTGATATACAACAGTTTTCCATGAGTTCTTACCTCTGGCCCGGTAGGAGACCACAGCCACCGTGAGGTGGATCTCCCCTGGGTGAACGTCTGCGGAGGAGCTGATAGAGTAGTAGCGGGGCTGCAGCAGGGGCAGCTGGGTGAGCAGCAGGGTGGAGGGCATCTGGATGGAGGGGAACTCCTCCAGCACCTCCACCAGCGTGGGATTGTTGTACCACTTCCACTCCTCGTACTCCTGCAAGCCCTGGGGTGTGAAGAAGAAAGGGCACAAAGGAACAAAGGATGAGAATATTATAAACAAACTGTGTACACTATGAGTGCATCTCAAAAGTTATAAGGCTGGGAAAAAAACATTTCTCCTTTAATTTCAATCAAACTGTGGATCTTCTATATAAATTCCAGCCTTTATTGTTTTATTCGGTTGTAATGGTCATGACAATAGAAAATAGAGTTAGAATATTCTATAAGATCTTAATAAGAACTGGATGCAATAATTATCTCACTCAAAATAATAACAAAAATTGTAAAATGTTATGTTGTGCATACTCTACGCAATGTGAGAATTCCAAACAAATCAGGCTGGATTGAAGTGCTCTAAAACATGGATGGATATTAGCTGCACTCATAGAAATTAAAGACAAAACATTGATTTGATTCCAATTTGCAGAGGTACATGAATATAGATACGAATGTCAGGTCCTTTTGAATTTAATCATTTTCCGTTGACACTCAGAGTTGTCCTTACAGTACTGTTTATACAGAATGATTTGATCATTCAGTTTTCCAACATTAAATATAAAAGGTGATGTCGGAAAAAAAACAAAAAACAGCATTAAGTGACCTCAGCAGTCTTGAGGATTCAGATCAAAATGAAGTATCATCACCTGACTCAATGACTGCAAAAGAAAGAAAAAAAACCAACCTCCACTGACTTTAACAGCAGGATAAAACGTATTCCATGATGTGTCAAGGTGCACATTTTCTGTTTCCTGTTTAATTTTGAAGTCTCATATGGTCTCTAATTTCAGGATCTTTCACTTCTCCTTGTGTCTGATTGCTGTTCCCTGCTCTGATGTGTTTCACTTGTGCCTGAATGTGTGATTATTTTTTTCATCTGGTGAGTGGGGTATATATCGGGGTGGAGTCCTTTGGGTTCCTGTCATCTGTGTGTTCCTTGTGCTCCATCCTCTGTGTTTGGATCTTTTAGGATTTCTGACTTCACGGCTATGGCTTTGTTAACTGCCTGCTCGACCTCCCCTTTCCACAGTGTTTCCAATAATGCAAGCTCCTGTAACTTAACCGGCGATGTCTGACCTAATGAGGCCTCCATTCAGCGACCCCTTGACATGATGGACACAATGTGTTAACAAGAAAAGCCCTTATTTATATGTTATTTCCAACAGGTTTGCAAAAAAAGTGCAGAACCTGGATATGTAATCTGTTTGTTTGAATAGGAAAGTTCGCCACCTTTATTTGGGAACTAAGTAAATTGGAAAATACATTTCTGTGCTTCAGCTTGTGTAGAAATAGTTTGGGTGAATTTTGTAAAGTAACACCTCACATTGTTCTGACCTCGACCCTTGTCACACACACTCTGTTTCCTCGAGATTTGCAGACTCATATAGCTGATTTTCCATATTAACATGTAAAGATTTACAATAACAGAATAAATCGTTTAAAATTCCATTATAATCACACTGGGCTTGTTTGGTGAATTTGTTGAAATGTTGTCTTCCAGATCAAGCAAGTTTAAGCTCCTTATAAACGGAAAAGATGGAGAAGAGTTTCCTCTTTTAGACCTGTAAACACTCCTTACTCGAGAGCAGGAGGCAGCCGCAAGCCGAGCCATTCACTGCCCAACTGTTTTCGTGTGTCATCACTGACATTTGGATGTGATGAATTTAGAGTGCTGCCACCAGGCTAAGAAACTTTGATATGCTCCCAAGTTCTGCTTTGTTCTCAAGCTGCTAATGAGCCACACAGCCTGGTGTGGTCTCCACTTGGAGCCCAAAGCGCAGTGTGAAGCACCTCATGCACAATTAGCAAAATGTTAACATCAAAAGTCATTTGTGGCCTGAGCTTTTCAACCTTGATAAACAGATGGCAGTGTGGGCCTTGACACATATCATAGATTTATAGTTTCAATTATAATTTTTTTGCATGTTTTTGAAAACATGAAGACAATAATCAGACTGATGAGAAGATTTTAATCTTTTCTGATGCTCAGCATGAGAAAATAAAAGAGAAGAAAAAGTCAGAAATGCCCTGCATCAGTCCTGGAAAGATCTGGAGATTAGCCTCATACAAAAATAAACTGATCTGCTGTGCTGATTCTACTGTACTGTTTCCTTTTCTGTATTCGGGAGCCCTCCATCTTTCCTTCTTGCTTCTGTGACAATGATTCTCTGTATGAGCATATGAGTCACTGCTTGGCCTCATCCAGCCTTTTCCACACATTGACAAAAATGGAGAGTGAATTGTGGGAGGCACTGTGAGGGGGAAAGGCTCTGGGTTAGAACGATCAGCGGCTTTAATTTGGCGCCAGCTAACTCCTACTGTACGTATTTCCATCAGTGCAAAGTGCATCACATCGACTTCTTCGACACAAAACTGTCTCCTCTACTTTTTACTAAGGAAAAAAAACAGCCTGCGCACATCGTCAAAGATACAATCCTTATATGTTAGGTCACAAGGCAGACTGAGTCCACTGAAAAATGGCAACAGATCAATAAATGTTAAGGTCTATTTTAATGGCGGCATCAAACAAAAAAGAAAAAAAGATTGGATTTACCTTACTGAGGACCTCCAGCTTCTTTTTCTGTTGTTCGTTGGTTGCCAGAGCAGCAAATTGCTGCAGCAGCACAGGGCTCGGCGGCGTGGTGATGTCCAAGAAGTACTGGAAAGCCTGGTAGATGGTGCAGGGAGGGATACGAGTCTCGCTGGTCCAGTTACTGATTACACCTGGAGGCAAGAGAAAGGTCACAACTTCTTAGCTCAAATGTGTAACATTGAAAGGAAACGACCCTCAATCAACAATAAGGCTCGCACTACATATGCGATTTCACAGGAGTATGACACTGAATATAAAACTGATTTGCTGTATGCTCTATGAGGCATAAGCTGTTTCAGGTTGGAAAAACACCAGTAAACACTGGTGCGGTGAAAGGCTTACCCTTGCACACTCAACAGAAAGAATCTATAAATACAGGTTTGAATAACTTTTCGAAGGATGAACCCGAGAAAGATAACAACTATAAGAAGACTGGAAAGAACCAGATTCAGAGGGGTTAATGCATATTTCTTTACAGCAAAAGTTAATTCACTCACCATTTCAGTTGATTTCTAAAACTACTGGTTAACTCTAACAAACAAAATTTAAACGAGAGACACTAACTTCTGTTGTGGTCAACACAAGCACCTTGTCTTTATTATAGATTTCATTACAATTGGCTAAAACATGTTATACAATGCTTTTGATTTCAAAAAATTAGCTGTCATTTAAGTCCACAAACTATTTCTTTAAATTTATTTGGAGAATGTCCACTGTGGTAAAAACCTTGAAGCTTTCAGGTTTGAAGAAACAAACTGTAGATGACTGGATTCCCAACTCACCTCATACATGATGTTTTTAGGAATTTTCAACACATGTACTTTGGCACTGCTGTCATTTCTAAACTGTTTGCTTTCTCAAGGAGTTTCCAACCATTTTTATTTACCCCAATATAAGCAGGAAGGCCACTGAGAGAGGTTATTACACGGTAACACGGTCAACTCAAAAAGAATGGTTTATGTTTTACTTCTGGAATCCTATTCAGTAAGATTGCTCAGTGTTTGTCAGAGGATGATTGGGATGTTTAATAGACCACTATAAGGAATGGCTTTATTAGTCAAGGTACATTTTTGATTGAGTGCACATACCGTGTTAAAGAAACATCGTGTTTCACAGTCCCAGTTAAAATCACAGTTAAGTCACAAAGTGTCACCACAACTGTTTGCCAATATGCGGCTTCACAGGAAAATTTCTGGGCACAGATACCTTGCTGAAGTGTGACTCGGCAGTGCCTGCTGAGGCGAGAGAGAGACTGCCTCTTATTCACGTTTCCAGTTTGACGTCCTGTCTGCATTTTCAAAGTGCGACCTTCCTGCCTGCACGCCCACTGCATTCGTTAAGTAGCATGACGTTGCTAATAACATCACCCACCAAGGGCCGTGTTCCTCTCCTCCAGGAATTCCACTTTGACGATTTGATTGACAGGAGGAGCATCCTCCAGTTTATCTATGAGAGCCGTCACCAGGTCCTCGTGGTTGCCAGGGAAGATGCCCAGATGGTCGCCGGGCCTGTAGCTCAGGCTGTCATGGTTGTTCGAGAGGAGCCGCACAAATATAGTGGAGCGACTATGGAAAAAGATCAGTCATGCCGTGTCATTTTCAACTTGTTCCTGTTCATTTACACACACCATTGTAAACATAATCAACAAGTTAGATATGAGAGGCATAGAAATAAACAATATTAAGTTGAACAAAATGTACACACATGGATATAATAGATATTTATAGTGGGTTATTAGTTAATTACACTTACTTGGACTTGGGACTCTGCAGATTTTGAGATTCGAGCATCTTTGCGCCATAAACCTTCTTCTTGTGAATCTTGTGCAAAGCTACAGCCAGACAAAACATTAATATATTTACATCATTTATAGATACATCTGTGCCAATAAATGCAATTATGTGATTTCCCTCCATAAATGACAGAAGTTACGGCTACATCATACCACTTCTGTGTTAGAACAGTGAATGGAGACTGAAAGTTAATGCACAAGTTTAACTCAATATAGAAGGAAAACATGATGTTTTGGGGGTTTTGAGGTTGTACCAACAACAAATACTGAATATTTCTGTGAAGAATGTCAATGTTGCTGATTATAAAAACCACATATGAAATAATGCATCGACCAAGCCCTCCCTTAGTATTTCGGGCCAATATGAAACCAGGCTGCACAAACTACTTGTTTATGAAATGTGATTTATTTTCCTAAAAGGTCAAAAGAAGTTAGATGTTTATTCATTTCAAAATATTTGGATTGGTGTGTTATTGTGCAAACATACATTGGAGCTATAATTCTCAAGTTATTCCTCAGTGTTTTTTTCCCCCTCAATTTTTAACAAATGCAGAAAACCCATCAGATTGTAACTTTTCCTTCTGCTGCAGAGCTTGATATTTCAGGTGCAGGTGAATTCCCAGCAGAGTCCCTCCATGGATCAACCACAGTTGTTTTGTGCAACAGTACTTATTACTCTTTGCTCTCCCTTCAATATTGAGACAGTAGCAGTTCTTAACCCGCTTCCCACAGGATTACCAACCTTCTGTGAGAGCCGGGGCCTCGGCTGTATACGTCAAGCGGAACTTGCTCTTCTTCCAGCTGCGGTCATTGCTGATCAGGGAGTCGTGGGCCTTCTCGATGTTCACATCATCACCGACACAGAACACGTCACAGGCGGCCTTGACAAGTAACAACCCAGTCAAAGAAAAGAATTGAACCATTGTACAGCGCAACCTTTCAAACCAGCTGCTCAGTTCAAATTGAAGCATGTGTAAAATGACCTCCAGGACCTTGGTTTGAAAAAAAACCAAGGTCCTGTATGAATGATCGAGTGCCCAGCGGTTGTTTTAAATGATGTTGACAACTCTTATACTTGATTCATGTCACTGTGGTTGCACGGAAAGCTGGTTTCGACTTTAATTTCAAAACATGTCTTTGATTTTCAACCTCTGTTAGCTCATCACACTTAACCAAGTCCGAAGGGCCTCAGCCCGAGAGACCAACCTTAAAAACTTTCTTGGCAAATGTTCTGAAAGACTCCTCCTGGCCACACAGCTCATCTCCTTCTCCCATGCGTAGGATGCGTTCACCCCCCAGCTCTTCAAGCAGCGTGTCCACGGCGTGGGCAAAGGCGCAGAAGTGTGGGTAGGCCCTGGAGCCAAGGCCAAACACCGAGAATCTAAGCAGCGACAAACACACACAAACACACGTGAAGAAGGTAGCGAGGCAGGTCGAGTGAACAACAAGCGAAACACAAACAGTCCCCAAGCACCGCCACCGAGACCATGTTAGAAACATGCCCTTTTGTTCCTCTTAAAAGGAAACAAACAGGTGGAAATAGATAATTTGTGAATGCTCATCCGATTTTGTTTTCACATTGATGCGAATAGGTGGGTAAGTCACCTTTCAGATTGAGGTTTGAGGTGAAATTCACTTCAGTTTACTTCAATAAGAATTCTGTCACTGTCACTTGATTTATGGAGAATTTTCTAAACTAGTGCAAAAGCATCAAAAGGTAAACAACTGTGATGTTGAAGCATGGGTTCAAAAACCTTGTGATCAGAAAAAAAGGAAAGGTTGAGTCACGGAGAGGTCCCAGTGTTGAATCCACAAATGAGAGAGAGAGGGACAGGCAACAGCATCAAGTTTCCAGTTGAGCCTATTATAGAAGAAGCTGTTTTTACAACCTCATAGAGCACTTCTTAACATTTCTGCAAGGTCTGATCGACACTGCTTCCTCCCGCAATCCTTCAGGACTCGGAATTTTCCCATCACCCACATTCCCGTTCATGAGGTGACTGTGAGAACGCAGCTCAAAGTGAGAAAGTAGTCCTACTCCATTCATAGTGCCATGTACATAGAGTGACAAAACTGAAAGGTTGCCTCTCTACATGTTCGTAATTCATGTCATTCATGATATTTTTCTTCATTGTTCATCAGGGAATACAATTTAATAGTTTTCTATGTGATGATGAGTTATTTTATAATACTAATTAAAACAATAATGTTCGAATAAATACCATGAAATGGCTGTGGTTTGTTGTGACATATACAACAAGAGGCAGAAAAATAATGGAATTGACATATTTTGGCCAAAGGTGTTTTCTTTTAGTCCTTCTTCAATATATGTGTACCATGACAACTACTTTTAAAAGTGTAAATAAAACAGGATTCAACATTTGCATTTCTCAGGAACTAATGTTTACACATTTTACTCCCAAAACAATAGTTGCAACATATTTTCGATACATTTTATCAGTCCATTAAAAATAGAAACTTGTGCAATTTGTCATTGACCAACATGTTTTCATGAATATTGGTTTGAAGGTTCATTTGCAGACTACTTAAGTGATTCTTAAGTAGATGTAATAAGTTAATAGTCTATTCTCTTGAGAATAAAATCATTAAAACAACTTTTTCAGAGAAGTACACTTTTGTATACTGGTTGCCTTTTTTGTGTATAATAAACATAACGTTATTATTGATCTTCTATGTTAGTGGTGTATTTTATAAAATATTTCAATTCAACCTGAGATTTAGTAATATTTTTTCCATAAACACATCAAGATGTAATCTCAAATACAAACACATTTCAGCAAATTCTACTGAGTAGACTTTCACACATAGTTCAATATGAGCTATATCTAAGTACACATTGACTTTTGTGACACAACCTTTATTAATAACCTACTATCTAGGTTTAACCCACACTTATGATAGCAGTCTGATTACTATCAGACTTTCCTTCCAAGTGTTTGATTTGGTTTGGGGTCTTTACCTGACATTAGCAAGAGGCCCAGTGCTCTCAAAGTTAATCCTTGTTTCTGGTTCATCGCTGGAGGACTTGCGAGTGTCAGAGTACGAGGACACGCTGTTGAAACGGACCTTGTAGCTCCTGGTGGGGAATTAAGAGTTGGTTAGACACGCACATGATCAATGCAAAGGGAAAAACTTTGTGAAGTGGTTAACTTCACCAGCATATTAAATGCGTCCTGACATTGTAGTATGCTTTTGGGCATATACAAATACAGAAAAGCTGAATGACTAAACTTACTTCCTATCCTCTGTGTTGGATGTTGGGTGGCGCATCTCCATTAAGGCAGCTCCAAATTTCTAAAGTAACAGAAAAGTGATAAAAGATTAGTGAGTAATCTCTGCGGTTTTAAATTACCTGTGGGTGTTAACATGTACTTATACCTCTCCATTTTCAGGTGGGTCGCCATTGCCAAATGTGCTGGTAACCACTAAAACCAGCGTCTCGTGCTCCAGATCTACCACATCGTATTCATCCATGCTCATGACCTGGAAACAATTAAATGAAAAAGAAAAAAGAAAAAACAGAAAGCATTATGTTAAGGAATTCTTGGCCACTTGCATGGTCTTTATCTCGCTCGTGTCTCCTCGCCACACACTCTCCAAACGACAGATGAGTCGAGCGTATAAATTAAGGCAGAACACGCAGCCGTTGGCAGAGGAGGAGGTTGTAATGACCACTCTGTCCTCGGCTCTAACGAGATGATAATATGCTGCTGCCACACAACAAGCATCCATGATGCATCCATGATGCGTACCACTCAGCGTGATGGTGTTTGTCCGCCACGGGCCGCGCTTGGCTTCCAGCACATATACATACATGCACGCAGTGATATACACATACAACTGAAGGCGTGAAGAGAAAACAGGCTTTAGTCCCGCACAACCAAGACTTGCCCCGGGCGCTCGCATCTGCCCTGTGATCCATCTGCACACACCCACTCTCAGCAACACACACATTCATGCACTTGCACGCTTGAATCTCTTCTTGTGTGATTGATCACACTGGGACAACAGGAAGGAGAAACACAAAATGACCTGGAGGGAAAGCACACAGTGTA
Source organism: Blennius ocellaris (assembly GCF_963422515.1). Taxonomy (NCBI): domain Eukaryota; kingdom Metazoa; phylum Chordata; class Actinopteri; order Blenniiformes; family Blenniidae; genus Blennius; species Blennius ocellaris. Next base: position 7,261,250 of record NC_137656.1, read on the forward strand.
TGATTGAGAGCCGCGTCGTTTGCTTGTTGTGAACAGATTTGCAGAGCCAGAGGTGCTTCGGGATCTTGTCTTAAAACTACTGCGTTTGTTCAACGCTTCGATGGTTAAATCTCGCCTCCGACCCGCGGCACTTTACTGCATGAGAGAAGAGGAAAATGTGACAAAAGACACACTTCAACCCTTAACGCCGTCTGTACTCAGCTGGCATCTGCTCGCCTTCATCAGCCGGCGGATCAGGGCTGGGGGAGGTAATGTGCCTCGGAATCCCTCCCTCTTTTTCCCATTAAACATCAGCGCAATGACACATAAGTTTGTGCTCAACTTCTGGAAATGATGATGCAAGGTGGAAGCAAGTGTACCTTTGGGTCAAAGGCGTGCTTGAAGATTTCACACAGAGTTTTGGCGTAATCTTGAGATTTGCCCGTTTCTGTTGCAAACAGTATGGTGGCTTTAACCCTCTTGGCCATGGCTTGGCCCATGAGCTTTGCTGAAAACTTTACAGCCCTGCCAGAGGTGAAGAAACAGAGAAAGAGAGAGAGATAGAGAGAGAGAGAGGAGAGCGAATGAGATACAGAACCAATCCAGGACCCCCTATAGAGGGCTAAAGTGAAACACAAGTGAAGAAAGCACCTTTAGAGGGGGTCCTGGGCACCGCTTTGATACAGTATGTGTTTGCAAGCTGCTGAATCCAGCAATGTAGGGTAGAGTTTTACAGTGGAACAAGCAGCCACGGATGGATGACAATTGTGATTACCTAGCTTGTCACATCCTCGGGGGCAATTATATTAATAGAAACATACACGTGCGGTACGTCCATACACAGGAAAAACACTAACGAACCTGTGATTACACCCTGAGGGGTTGATTGAATGAATTCCAGTGCTTTCTTCACTTGTGTTTCACTTTAGCCAGGAAAGCAATGGCATTAATTTAATGTACACCAGGAGTACGTTCTCTTTGACATGAATGGTCAAGATTCAAAAGTAACTCTACAGTTCTACAAACAAGACAAAAAGAAATAATGAATCACTGAATGCATTGAATGAAAACACTTACTTGGCAAGCTTCTTGAATCCGATGGCTCTTTTCTTTGTTGGTGTCCCGTTGACTCCTTTCCACACGTGGGTATTCCATGGATCAGGCTTGTCAATGTAGAAAAATGATTGAGGTGCACTTTTACTATATAGATGAAAGAAATATACTTCCCCTCTGAGTCAGGGGTGTCAAACTCATTTTGTTTGAGGGGACACATGCAGAACCATTCCATATAATTTTTTATCAACACCACAAGACCAATAGCATAATTATCTCTTAAATTGGGCATTTGTTTTATTCCTATATGCTGTAAGGAGACACAGATGTTGGCCCTCCTGCCTCACAGTGAGAAAGGCCTTTCTGTGTGGAACTTGCATGTTCTCCCGTTTGTGGGTGGGTTTGCGCCAGGTACTCCAGTTTCCTCCCACAGTCCAAAAAAGATGCATGCAAGTTTAATTTGTATCCCTAATATGCCCCTCATGGTAATGTGAATGTGTGTTTGTCTGTCTCTGTTTGTTTGTTTGTTTGTTTTGCCCTGTGATAGACTGGAGGCTGATTCAGGATGTATAATGCCATAATGCCCTCACCAACAGTAAGCACTTATTCACTCCAGCGCCCCACGACCCTGAACAGGATTAAGTGGCATACAAGATGGATAGATATTGACATTAGCTCTGGAAGTTTCCTTTAATTTTAAAGAAGAGGATTGTGTGTAGACACTAGAAATGTTCACATTAAATTATTTTTTTGTAAAGCTATTGTTAAATAAAAGGTATTATCCAAATATTGCAATGGAAATCATGCCTCCATAACATTTTGCCAATTTGGCAAGCGTAAACAGTATTTCAACAGTCTTTAAGGTGCACATTTTCACAAATCTTTCCATTATAGTTTAGATTTGATGCTAAATATAATTGTAGATATAATTCTTATAGTATAATATGAAATGATTAGTTCAGGGTCTCATGTTTGCTAATCTTGTTTAAACAGCACAACTTCTTGACAACACATTAGGAATAACCTGCTTAAATTGAAAATTAGCTTTTCTGTATGTTTCACTCGATGCAAGGTTATCCCATGAGCCCCTCTGTTGGGCTGCAGGTTAGACACACCTAATCCACTGTCCTTTTACTTTCTGTAAATATTTAAACTCTTGGCTCCCCGAAAAAACATACTGGGATCTTATCATTTTGAAAAAATAAAAAAATAACACATGATGTTCATTATGATGATTCCTTCTGCCAAAACTAATCTGCACATTCAGTTACAGAGTTATACCTTGGTTTGTTTCTCCTACCTGGTACTCAAATGAAGGGGTGAGTCGGTAGTTCAGCATTTCTTGGTGAAAAACTGGCGTGACACTTCCCGACATTGGAGGCACGATCCACACCCAGTCACCGGGGCAGCCCCCTCGGACCCGAAACTCATTCTCCATGTGTTTCATGAAAGACTCTGTGGCTGAGTGATGGTCCACTATGGTCACCTTGCATGTCTTAAAATAACAAGCAAGACACATTCAACAAGCAGCAAGGTCCAAGATTTCCACAATTTTACTGAAAATGTCCTGTTTTCAGATTCTTGATAACATAGTATGTCTTGGAATAAATAACTGTTCTCACCTGGAAACTGTAAAGAACAGCAATGTTGACCTCCACGAGCGCCTGGTCTTTCCAAAGGGAGGATGTCTTTCTGGTGTCTAAGGCCATCTTGTTCGCAACCTCCTGCATAAAACATAAAACAAAAACAATCAAAAATAGCGCTTTCGATGTTTGCTGATTTGTTATCCTAGTTGGTAACTTTGTAACTTGCTTTGAAGCTAAATGGAAAAATCTAATAAAGACAATGACATTTCAGTTTTAAACACAGCTGCTTTGTTGGGTAATAATGTGATGTTTTCATGATCGAATTTAACATAACGAATTGTGTCAAAGTAAAAACACCTCAGGGAAGAAGAGCATATGTGAGCACTGCTGGACTTCTCTTGTGTGATGCGAATGGGAGACCCTCATTCATAAAACTGTTGTGAATGGATTGCACTAAAAGATTTTGCATTTTTTTCGGGTAAAGTTTTCACTCTGATTATAAAAACGAACCCTTTCCATGTTACAGACAGAGGTTTTATTTCTTGACAAATGTTGTTTATCAGCTCTCTACTTTGTGTGCACAATCAGAAGAAGAAAGGCACTCTGATTGGACCCATTTAGTGACACAACACATGACTTCAGTGAAACAGTATCTCCAATTCTCTCCACAGCACAATACCTCCAGGATGTTGTAGCGTGAGCTGTCACAGAAGTCCCTCACACCGATCTCTGTGCCCATGTACCAGCCACTGAAGGGGCAGCATGTGAACTCTAGACCGCCAATCTCCAGCAGCATGTTGGAAACCGCCGGGAGGCCGTACCACTTCAGGTCCAGGTCTTTAAACCACTCATACCTGGGCAGAGAAAAGAAGGGGAGTGATTGGCTGAGTAATGGTGCTTTTTCCATATAATTCAATTCATTATCTTCCCTGTTGTGGTTAGGAAATTATCCATTGACAGATTTGCAACGTGAACGAAACTCCTTGGGAGCGTAGGGGTAATTACCAGTGAGATGTGTAATGTAAAAACCGAGTGCAGCCAAAACTCACATTAACGCAAAAAAAACACTTTTGTTGCTGGACGGAGCAAGCTGGACCTCAATCTGCCTCCCACCACTCACTTCTCGCAGCCCCAAGGGGGATTGGTATCATTGCTTTCGGTGTATTATTTGCAGGGCTAGGTTTAATCTTGTGTAATGATGAGACACTGTAGGTGGTTGAGGCCTGTGCCAAACTGCTGCCAGAGCTGAGGGCCAGCTGATGGAGGGTGTGGAGCAAGGCATGCCAATTATGGAGGGAGCCTGGCAGGGAGATCTGTGTCTAAAGGGAGTTCTGAGCTGGTACACACTAAAAAATGCTGGGTTATTTTAATGTGTGGACACAAAAGCAAGTGCTTCCAGAGTTCAGTTTTTTGGCTCAATTGGTTTGGTGGTTTATGACTGAAGATTGGGTTAACAATGGAGAGCAAATAAAGCAGGCAACCCATTGTGGTTCCTTGCCGTCTGACTTTTCAAGCAGCCAACAATCTGACATGACCTTTGGGATTGTTTGTTCCTGTGTATAATGTTAATAGAATTAGGGTGAAAAACAAAATGTCAACTAATCCATTTGACAGACAACGTCAAATGGGTCATAGTTATTGTCCTGTTGGATGTCACTTTGTGAGGTTAACGTTTTAGCTTACCACTCGAGCAGATTTGTAGGTGCATTTGTCTGAAAATAAAGTTTACAATTCGGGCTTGTTCATGCCACACAGGACCATTTTCTACTTAAGTTGATATAGGTTTAGATTGTTGGGAGCCCTACACTCACTTTCCTTCCTCACTCTCTCACTCTTGCTGCAGTCACGTTACTATTACATTTAGTCTTATATGTCACAAACATTCTGTGCTCTCTCTGTTGTCTCTCTGTATCTTCCTGCAGGATCTCCAACAGTGGAAATGAAGGTTTGTGGTATTAGCCAATGACCAATGACGCCACCATGTCAGAGTACGAGCCTGGCTGTTATCTGGTCTCATTTTGGAACCAATCCAAGCATGAGCTGACACAATTGAATACTTATATATTAATGCTTGTGTAAATGTTTATGCTTAGCAAACACAAACTAATGTGACAGAAGAAATCAACTTTATGAAGAAAGTTAATCTGAGTTTTGAATAGAATAGAATAGAATAGAATAGAATAGAATAGAAAATACAAAAGAACATCTGGGTGTGACTTTACTCCTGCAGGGAAACCCAAGGCTGGGTTGATTGCTTATAAGTACTGCAAACAACTTAATTTCTGTCATTTTTAACCCAGCAGTTTGAGAATGTGTCGATACCATGTGGAGATGATGAGAGAGTGATCACTTGATGTGCGTGTGTGTGTGCGCATACTACTGTGATTATGAATACTCTGTGCAGTGGGGTAATAAAGCTTGACATCCCAAGGGCATTGCAGCTTTTGTCCAGTCACTACTACAGTTGAAAAGTCTGATTAAAAGTCAAGCAAACACATAAAAAGAAAAACAGGAGGAAGAGTAAAATCTTGCTAACAAGCCCCATGGTTACCACAAAAGCTGGCATAGGAACAGATAAAGCATTTCTAGTTGTGTTTTCTGGGAATAATCAGCACAGTTGGAATGTGGCGATAACCCAATCAGACTTCTTGGCTCAAAAGTACCTCATTGTTTTAGTACTGTTGTAAAAAGATGTGTTAGTGGGTGGATGTCTTTTTCTTTTTTGCAGCCCCTCTGTTCTTGTTCAGCTCTATTTTGTATATTTTACTGAAAATCATCACTCACTTTGGGTGCGTGATGGGCACCTCCAGAATGAGGTCTTCAGGGATCTCAAACAGCTCGGGATCATTTCCATTAGATTGCAGCAGAAGAGGCAGGACATCAAAACGACCCTTCGGCGCTTTCCATCCGAGCTGGATGCAGATCTAGGAACCAGAAAGCTCAGTGTGAGTCGGGTTTCAATAAGACAGTAAATGTAAAATGCAGTAAAAAAAACAAACAATTAAAACATCTTTTCATGTGCACCTCTGTGAATTCAACATTAGCTGGGTCTCCCAGGATGTGTCCGTCAGGTTGTTTGTAGCCCGCATAACGGATAAGCTGACTGTTCCACACCCGAAAGTCGTGTTTGCCATCCATCCTCTGAGGGAATATGGTGATGGCTGACCTGCAAAGAAACAACCAGAAGGCCACACCAAAATAAGTGTGTCAATATTATGTGGTGGAGATACTCAAAACATTTCTATTCTTGGAAGATTCTGGAATAACCTCGCATCTTAGATCAGAGCTGCTCTCTTATGGAGCCTAAGAGTACAGGACTCCTAATTTTTTTTCATAAAATAATATACTTTTATTATTATCATTTGGGATCTATAGGCCATGTAATACATTGTGTTAGTTAGATGTTTTGTGCTTTATAATCTCCATTACCCTAATGACAGATTTAGTCTTAAAAATGTGTAGTAAACATGTTTTTAATAATATTACTCTGCACTTATTTCCATTTATGGTGATTTCATTTAAAAAAAGAATTACTTGGATTAGGGGGAAAAAAGTTGTAAAACCATTTGCTTCAATCAATTATGTAGTTGATGTACGACAAAGTTGGAACAACTCACTCTTTTATTGACCCAACAAATTATTTGTAATGTATTGCTCTACAACACGAGCACATGCTTTTCCGCATATAAATCAACATGGCATTAAATCAACAGAAGTGACCGTTCGCTCTGTGCATGTAATCTGCCTGAGGCCGTTTGAAATTATGGTATGTCAAAAGACCATTAGCAGCGTCAGATCTTCGCTACCTTTGGTCTGACATACATCCCAGTGGTGTTTTAATGCGGTGACCGGGTAGAAGTGTTAATGCTGCTAAGCTGGTTGTAAGTCGCTGAGGAGGGCAAGCAGCTGGTGTGAATCTGGGCCAGTTCTGGTAATAGTTCACACATCAAGGAAAGCCTGTGTTGCATCGTAATTAACAGAGACGGATAGACGTGGTCTGTGTGGTCCGATTTCATACAGTTTCTTTCTTTTTTCTTTTTTTTTTTTTTGAAGGCATGGCATTAACTGAGTTGCCAATTGTCAATTGAAAAGTGGAAACACACATTAATAATCTTGAATCCAATTAGATAACAACCTTATTTAATTGTACATGTAAGAATTATTTCCATTGTCTCCATTGTGATAATTACATTTCTGTACATGAGAGAAGGAAAAATGACATGTGAAGTTGTAATTGACAAAAATTAATACATAGTGTTTTGGCAGAATTATTGTGCTTAAAAACTAGAAATCCATTTGTCAAAAATGTTTTAGTGCTTACAAATTTAAAATGTATCACAAATAAACACAAGAAAAACCTCACTGGTAATAAAATGTCATTATTAGTGCAGAGTCATGGCGGTGCAATTTTAATAATATTTGTTCCCATTAATCACTTTGCAAACCAACAGTAAATTGCTTAAGTCAATACTTTTATAAATCCTTTTTAAAGAAGTGTCACATATACTTTGCATCATGTCATATAACTCTGGAACATATTATATATATTTAAGATAAAGTTCAGCTTATTTGAATAGCAAATCTTCACATATATTTCCAAAACAATCTCTCAGCAAAGGATTTAATACACACTGTCAACAAGAAAATTCTCTAATGAAATCCAAAATATTAATACTTGGGATAATTAGGTTTTACCACATTAGCTGACTTTTTTTTTTTTTTCATTTAACAAAGTCATTCCAAAACTATTGCCCATCAGTAGTTTACCATAATTTATGAGTCTGTGTTTGCTTCTGTTGTGTTTCCTGTTTGGATGTTGTGTTGCCTCTTTTCAACATGTGTATCCGAGCTATCTGAAGGCCGGGCTAAGTGTAGTAATGAGTCAGAAGCTATCCATCAGCCAAGAAGTAAATATGAGGTGTCACATGTGATTAGGACTTGGCAGGAAGTGAGTGAGTGAGTGCAGGTCTGACAAATGACTGCTTGTTAGTGAGGTCTGCCGCCTCAATAACAGGGCAATGATTGGTGCCGAGGCTCTGACGGATAAGAGAGACAAGCAGCAGATAGTGTCAGATCCAGTGTGGAGAGACACTGACAGATGGGACAGTGGGTCAAGTCAGGGGAGTCAGAGATGGAGCGGGGCGATGGGATACATGGTGCGACAGATGGAGAGAGGAGCCAGGGTGGCAGGAGGTACACGAGCAGAGTTGAACCAAAGGGAAGTACAACAAAAGGATGCAGGACTTAGACCAAGAGCAATGTGTGCTTTCTATCATTTTACCTCAGGTTGCCTTTGTTGGTGGCGTACTTGATGTGGTTACAGATGTAGTTGTACATTCCATGGGCTGTGGTGCAGTCTCTGGCATCAAAAACCTACAAGGAAAACAAAAACAATTGAAATGAGAGGTAGGTACATAGAAATCAAAACATATGTATATTTGCATTTATATAAATACTGAAATGCATTATAACTTCATAACTTCAAAATGGTTCTAAATGTTTCGGGCACAAAAACCTACTGTCTAAGTAAAAAGCCTCTGACAAGCACCTATTCAGATGTCATTTATTGCCTTTTGAAAATACAGAAAATCTGGAATATAATCAAAATGTCCTGCTTGGTGTACGGTAGAGTGACGTTAGTGAGCAAGAGGTGACATCCTCGCTTTGAGATTTTAAAAGACATTTATTGAATGTTTGGATTATTTTCATTTTGTCGTTCTGACTACGTATAGTTTGAGTCACCTGATAAAGACCGACACGTCACACGTCAGATGACACTCTGAGGAAGGCTGCAGTTGCATCCGAAACATGTCAGCAAGGTAAAAAAAGTTTTCCCTGCATTTATATGTCATTTAAAAAAGAACTCAAACTATGTTGAATGTGTTCTGTCACATCTGCAGGTGAAGCAGTTTTAACCACTGTGTAGGGGAGATCAATTTTCATCCATGTACAGTAAAAATATTCATAAAACCTCAACAAATGCGTTTGAATCTCATGAAAAGTTTGGAAAACCACTTAATTCATGCACAATGCAGGATGAACTTAACAAAATGCAACAAATATAAACAAGATGCATGGTTTTCTCTGGGCCTGGACTCATCTAACATAGACTGATGTGGAAAAGTTTTTCTGTCACCAAATAAATCAAAAATTCATTTGGAAAATCAAGCATTCAGTGACCTTTGTGTTAAAGAGAAAAGGGACCTTCCAGCTTGCTCTTAGTGCAAAAATTCAAGCACCAGCAGCCATGATGAGTTGAGGTGAAGTAGAGCACATGGCACAAATGACTTGTGCATCTGTGAAGGCTTCATTAATACTGAATGATAAATGTATAATGTATATGCATTAGTAGCAACATATGCCAAAATTCAGATCATTGGCCTGCTTGCACTCACGTCACCACTGAAAATATTTCAATCATGATGAAAACAGAAGAAAAGAAACCCTGGATTGTGTCCAGCTGGGGCCTTTTATAAAATACAATAATTGCTTTCCACGTTTTTTTTAATGACTGTATAATATAAGGCATTGCGAATCATGTCCAAACTTTCTCAAAATGTGCTTTTTTAGCATCAAATCAATAATAATGTTGAAATATATTTCCTGTATCTGTTTAACTGTTGATATTAGTTGATGAAACAAATAATATTTTTTTAAAAACAGCATGTAAACAGCTCATACAGTTTGAACAGGGAATATGTGATTTTCAGACAATGAATAGTACCTGCAGTTTGGACCACTGAATCCTTCCTACACACCGGGCTGCATTCCTCCACGCGTGTTTGGCTCCATAAATCAGTTCTGTGTCTTTTAACTGATAAGTTCCTGAAGCCTCGATCTCCTTGGTGACTTCCTCCAGTCTGTCCACATGGGCCTTAGAGCCGTACCTGCAGGCAAGAAAACATCCATTGGCAAAGCAGAACGACGTCCATGTTGCATTTTTGCATAGCAGGATAAAAGAGTTGCTGCTGAGAAGACTTGTGGATCTTTGAGTATGACTTGCTGTTTCACAGATTTGGTTAGATTTGTGATTTTAAATGCTCTAAATAGTCAAATATAAAGTATGCTCATTAGTAGATGGTAACCCGAATATTAAAGTTGAATTAAAAAGCCTACTAGCAATTATTTAAAACATTTGCAGTGATGAATGCAAAGCTCACAATCTGATGAATGTTGCTCATTATAGTATCTGCTGGCCCATGTACATTATTTTTGTATTCCTAAGGCGATAACTTGTCTCAGCATTGTGATCATTCATAGATGTTGCTCAGCAATGTCATGAAAGTCAAAACGTGTATTCTGTATCTTTTTTTTTTTATTTCAGTTTCACTCGGTTGCAAAAGCAGGTTGTTGAAATTGTGTTTGCCCTCTGAGGCTTAAATTCACTCTGCGGGCGGTACAGGCTGTGCTTGCCTTTTGATGGAGGTGTAGTACTGGTCTATGAAGTCAGTGGCCAGTGGAAGGAGCTCCTCTTTAGTTCTGACCTCGTCTGGTTTGCGGGTGTGCTGGTTGGGCACCATCACAGAGCCAATGCACACATTTTCAGAGCAGATTGGCATCTGAAAAGACAAACAAGAAGACAGATGATGGAGGGTTTTTGGTGGATGAGTTCTGCTTGGTTTGTTTTTCCTCTGCAGTGCTAACATACTGCTTAGGAAGCAGGTGATGACAACACATGGTAAAATAATCCCGTAATGTGTCTGCAAAGATCAACAAAATGTACTTAATAACGCAGAGAGAAGTCCTTTTCAGATCAAGTGATTCAGATTGTGCACTGTTTTCTTTTGGTAGGGAAGCATTTCAGCAACCTCCAAGATTCTGATGCTTTTCAGCTAAAAATGATAGCATCTTTTTGTATAATAAAAGGCAGTGGTATCATCAACACCCTTAGTTGTTTGTTCATCTTACCAGGGTCAGAAAACAGATGGTTTCAGCTGAATAATGAAAGCATGAAAAGGACATTTCCTGAACCAGTTTTCTCAGAGTTCTATACTAATTTGCTGTAAATTCCCTAAGTCCCTATGTGTCTTTAAGAGGTTACACTTTTTCTTGCTGCTGTATCCTCTGAGTCAGTCACACGCTGTAAAAATCTCCTGATTTAGTTGTCAATGCTTTCCTTCCAGTCATCTTTTGCTATTTCCTTCTGTCTGTGTGTCCTGAGCCAATGAACACGTCTCAATGTCCTTTTAAGTTCAAGTTCGATTACCATTCTACCCTCTGATGGATGACCCATAACACTGGATAATAATTTCCATCCTTACTCCACTATTGAGAATCCTATGGGGAAAACTTGTAAATCTCCTTCCTTCCAAAGTTGCAGCTTCATATCCTCTTTGCGAGTACTACATGGACTTAGAGACAAAGTCAACCCTGTGCTCCCGGTGCTTGGAAACCTCCCTGCTTTTGGAGCATGTCATACAACAGGATTACTTCCTGAACAGAATGTGGCTCTGTTGGAGGCCTTGATGTCCTGGAAAAAGACCTTGGGATCATGTGCCAATGCAGAAACATGCTACAATCAACACTAAAGAGAGTCGAGTCTAGACATGCAGACTCCAGGGCTCCGGCTTTGCTTCACCATTGAAGCTCCTGACCATAGTCTGACTACCAAACTCAATTGAATGAATATACTGTATTTCTTCCATTCATCCTCTTCAGAGGTTCTACCTGTTACCCAAAAGGTGTTTATAAATTGACACCAGCTTCACGATCAAGGCAGTGGATGCTATGCTGGGACCAGATGATATTTTAAAAAATCCAAGATCATCGAGTTGAAATGGAAAAACGGTGCAATACATCCAAGAATGGTGGCTTTCTTCGTAGTACTTAATGAATCTATATGATTACTAGATTCAAGATGTTGGTCATCTTCCAAAATGAAACTGTTGAAATACATTTATTCAATTTATTCAGAGAAAAATATACTCAAGCATGTTAGATTTCACTTTCACGCTTTCAAAGAAGTTCACAGTTTACAATGTTTAATATAATTTATTAAAATTTTGGTCTAATTGGTTGGGGGGGGTTCTAGTGTTTTAGCATAAATTGCCCAGCCCAGCTGTAGTTGTGTGGTGCAAAGTGTCTGACAGTCAATGAGAAGTAAGTCACATCCTCTGGATGTATTTGGTTTATAGATTAGATTATGTATATATATTATGGATTACATTAAAAATGCATTTGCTTTGTATATGATAGAACCCCACCCCTTTTCTGCAGTTTAATTTAAGATCCTGACATAATCTTCCACGTGCAAAGCCTTTAGGTCACTGATACAGGAGCCTCCTATTCTGAACAAAACAAATCCAGTTTAATGTTGGAATTTCATTTTTTATGAAATGCATGTTTTCAGATATTATTCCTGCACTTTCAGCAAATATAAGGGTCGAAAGAATTTCTTCCACTGTATCACTCACATTTATCCGGCAGACGGGTTAATGAATGAATAAGTCAGTGAGTCACAGATTGGTATCCTTCCATTAAGCGGAGACAGGAAGACAGAAAAGCGTAAAGAGGAAACACAGATTTAGAAAGAAAAAAAAAGAAATCAGACAAATAGAGAGACAAGAAATTGCTCATAGCTCAGAGCAACCTTGTGTGGTCACTTTAATATGATTAGAGTTGAAGTCAGCTCTCACTTCAGTTTGCCTTCACCAGGTTAGAGAGAGAACGAACAAGCTGTCAAGAATGGATGATATGAACGACCGTGCAGTCGAACAAGAAATTGGACAATGAACCTGGTGGTGCTAAAATTGACTTGTTATGCCAAGCCTCCCAGTGGCACGGCCCACACACTCGGACGTGATCCGCCAATGAGTTCAGAAGCTGCTTTGACCTTTTCCAACAACCCATACACAACACCACACTCCAGCAAACCTGGGGAGGAAAAAAAATGAAAGGAGGGAGGTGGAAAGTGCTTCAGAAAGCAAAGTTTAAAAATGGAAAACAAGTGAGAACAGAGGAAAGCATGAAGAGAAAGAGGTAAAGGGGTAAAGGGAGGGGTAATGGATGAGCACAGCACGGAGTGTTAAAAATAAAACAAAGGAATCACTCGTGCTCCAGCACGTCCGCTCATCATACTGCTCTGGGCATTCATGCCAGCCAGCTGTCCTTTTTGAAAAAGACGGATCATCCTCGAATACCGCCGTGTCTGTGATATATAATAAATCTGAAGATGCCATTACGGGCCATTCATTGGGATGCACACAACGGCCCGTCCAATAAGTCACCGAAGTAATTAGGGTGCTCTTTGCTGTTTACCAATGGCTGCTGTGTTTTGGAGGGCGAATGCTTAAACAGTGGCGCTCACCTTCTGCCTGGTCGTCTGGCTCACTAACAAGAGAAAGAAACTGTGACTGCATAATAAAAGAGAGAAGATGAATGGTATGAGTAGCTGAGGAACAAATAAAACTGTCAGTAAAATGAGATTAAAATATCTCAGTTCAACCCATGAGTAATATTTTCAATCAAATATACAATTTACTTGCATTTTGGTAAAAGGTCTTCTGGAATTGGGATCGTAAAGAACGTTTCAGAAAGTATGATGCTCACAAGCTGGAATAGATTTTTTTCAATCTTCACATAAACAGCCTTGAGGTCTGGCGAGGTTAAGGGGAAATCCATGAAAGTTAACAATCCCCAGTTTTTCTTTTTTTCAAAAATACTGAGTTGCTTGTGCTTAAAATTCAGCTGTGCAGCTCTGCCATTCCCACAATAAATGAGAAGCAGCAGGTGGAGCTAGTCTGAAAATTACAATTCTGCTTCTTTGTCTGAAAGGAGAAGATTCAGTGCAGGTGTCTAAATAAAAAGCAAGCAACACACTCAAAGACTTGGAAATTACCACAGCCAAGTTTTACTTTGGGCTTGATATGCTTTGGTAGATTCTTACTTAGTGACATACTGACTGATACAAAGTATTGCAATATTCCATAAAAGATATATCTTTTCTTTGATGGATTCTCGTGTTAAAATATCACTGTTCAAATTGTAATCACATATCCTCTGCTGGTTGGCATCACTTCTTCTTTCACTTGTGATCAGTGACAGTAATGAGGCTGTACAAATGCTCCCCACGTGCAGAAGGTCATGATTGTCATGTTAGAGGCTACAATCTATTCAAATGAAAGCTGACAGGCAGTGACCACATTCATGTGCGAAGCACCATCAGAAAGCAACAACATTGCAGTGTTGTGATAAACCCGGTTGGACTGCAACATACTGAGGCGACATCATGAGCCTTACTAAGAAATCATCAAGAATCTAAAATGTGAAAGAAAACACTGTCACCTCACACATTAGGCAGTTACAAAGTTTCGGAATATAATGTGCAATACTAGGAATGATGTAACTTGATAATGGCTTTGAAAGGAGATAAGGGGTTTTGCACATCACTACTCATACTGCCTCAAAGTTTGACTTATCCGTAAAAACTTTCTTTCATATCATCTATTATAATCACATCTACTATAATCATATATTTACACAAACCGCAACATCTTGATATGCAACAAAATCAACTTTCCTTTTACAAGCCAAGTGACATGACTCCCAGATAATGTTCTTCAGGGACTTGGTAGTTCTGAAGTTGAGAGTCACCTGGAATAGCAATCCAACTTGGTCGTCTGTCCATATGAGTGTACTTTCAATTGCTAATATTTGTATCGTGTTGTGTGCATGCATGCATGTGTGCCTGTGTGCGTGTGTGGTTTCATTCCAAAAACTACAAACAGCTAAATATTTCTTTAAGTAATTTTCAGAGGAAGCAAAGATGAAAGCTGAAATCATGACTTAATTGTTCAATTCACCTTTAGCTTTTAATTTTGTGTTGATTGTATTTACAATGCTGACTGAAATTATTTTGGATGTCTTTGCGGAAGAAAACATGTGAATGTCATGAATTTAAGTCATCCCATAATTTATTTTTAGTAACATTAGGTTGTGCTATCTCCTGTGTCTGCCTATAAACATGAGTCATCCCTACAGCACCATAACGGGTAAAAATAATCCACATCTATTATACAGGGAGCTTTGAACGAATGGAGAAGTGAGTAAATTTGCACACAGCTTTGATTGTACATAATGCAGGAGAAAATGTCATTCTTTGTAATGTTATAAAAGTAGCGAAGACGTGATGAATGAAGTGGTTTTGTTATGGTAGCTACTCAACATATTCATGAATACATCAAGCACTTAAGGGCAGAAACATCCACTCTACGCGGTGTGTTTAATATCGCTGTACTGTCCTCTGAAAATACTGAGGCAATGTGTGACCATGTGAGTCATGGTATGACCATGTGACCTGTACCCAAATGGCGTATCAGTGATACATTGGTTCTTTTTTTGTTTTTTACTCTGGATTCATTGTTTCGTAAGCTTTACCCGGATTTACCTAACTCCCTCTCTTTCGGGCTAAATACTAACGAGCTGAATCACCAACAGTTCAGGCAGGAGCTCTGTAATGTATGAATAGTTAGTGAGAAGCAGAGAAAAGGCATGCCACGCTGTGCTATTATTCTTCAATCTACTTGACTTGCAAATTATATGTTGGCAAGTCTGCAGGCTACATGGTTTGCTCAGTCAACCAGCACACTGTGTTTGATGTTCATCAGAGCCTCCAAGATGCATTTTCAGTCAGAGATATGCAATCTGTCACCTCTCATAGTCGACCGAGAGCATGAAGATGTCGGCCTGTCAAAGATGTGTCCAGTTTGCCATTGTGACACTTAGAACGTTGTGTTCATACTTTAACGTTGACTCACCAAATGATATTAAGTGTGACTGCGTCAACATGGTCTTATCAACAGTTCTGCATACACTATATTTGCAAGGTAAATTTTACTCTACAATTTCTGTCTGATATTGTGATTTTTGACCAAAATTTCGAGCTTCTTTCATAATAAATGCAGCTCTTTCCTGGATATAACTTGCATAACTTGCAACCTGCAATGCATGGAGGTCTTTCAGTGTTGACGTTGCATGTTCTCCCTGTGCATGTTCATGCATATTCACATCCAGCATGAACTAATGAAGCCACCGAATCCAGCTGATCTGATTCAATTTGCTTTGAGATCTCTCTGTGCGTGCATATTCCCGTTGCTTCCTAAAGTACAAAAACATGCATTTGAGGTCAACGGTTCTCCCCAAAATATTGTGTGTTTCTCTGTTTTTGCCCTGTAATGAACTGGTGATGACCTATCCAGTTGCAGCCTCTGCCTTCATCCATTGCCAGCTGGGATTAGTTCAACCCCTGCAACTGTAAGATTTAAAGAAGTTGACGAGAAGATAGATGATTGGTCAATAGGCCATGCATGAAATTAATCAGCTGGAAAAAGAAATAAAAATGAAACTTCTGGTTTGAAAGTTGGAACGACAACCGACAATAGCACACTCAACTGAATTTTAAAGAATTGTGTTTTGGGTTTTTTTTGCTGCTGAGGTAAATATTGTGCTTCATTGCATTCGAATTGCATCATGAAGGTAAGTCTGTTTTCTGCTTACTTGGTGTCATTCGGTTTAATCATTTTATATTCAGTGAAAAGTTTCAGGACTTGAGAAAACAATTGCATCTCACGGCTTTAATTCTGGCATGGAAACATTGGTTTTAATAAAATGACTTGACACTGCCATTCAAATATTTTTTTGTCTTTCTCTTTTATCAAACTGTTTAGGAGTTTCCATGTGCCTTACCTTGCTGGAGCTGTGGTGAAGGGTGTCACTGTAGATGGTGCCGGTCTCCCAGTTCTTGATCTTTATAAAGCGTGGGCATTTGGAGGGGCTGCCATTCAGCAGTGACTTGATGGGCGAGGTCCTGCCCTGGGCTGGAAGCTGGAAAAAGCACAGATTAACCAGTGGGTGAATATTTAATGCTTTTAGACTGCATCTGGTGAGTGAAGTCGTGACCTTTAGACTACTTTTGCTCACAAGTGACAGTCAAACTGAGCTAAACTGGAAAAATTACATTTTCCCCCAACTGAGCACAACTGCTGAACATTGACGTGAAAACCTTAAGGGAAGAACGACTTTACCAATATCTAACTTTCTCTGAGTACTCAAGCTTTTTATTCTCAAGAGTAAATTGGTTCACCATTGAGCTCAATTCTTTCACATCCAGACTTTGTGCCCAGAAACAATTTACATCCACTTCTGTTTTATTTTCCACTCCAGGATAAAGGCAATCAACTTGTAACAGCAGGTTGATAGGAGCTACCTCCTGGCTCTCTGTGTTTTCCAATACAGTAGCTATTGATTGATGAATGGCTGCAATTTAACCCCAAAGGCAACTGTAAGCGTTCCTGGAGGAAGGCGACGAGTGATTGCCTAAGATCAGGGTAATCAATGTCACATCTTGGAAGCTCTTTCATCATCTCACACTGCATTGTTGATCGTACAGTGGAGCAGCTTCTGAACAACAGTGACACAATCAACATGCCTGGCTGGAAGATGAATACCAGCAGAGTCACACCGGTAGAGCCTCATTGTCATTTTGCATCCTCTCAAATAGCGGTGAGGAATGAGGAAGCTTGAATTAAGTTTGATTTTACACACACACACACACACACACACACACACACACACACACACACACACACACACACACACACACACACACACACACACACACACACACACACACACACACACACACACACACACACTGCTTTCAGACTCCAACAGCAGCAACATTCCAGTGTGCAGCTCCGATATGACACATGGTTATCACCGGGATTGTGGACGCGAAGGAAGTTCAGTGTACCGTAAAGAGAATCTCACTCACTCATCGGGGCAATGAAACTCAGATGTGAAGAATTAAGGCCTTTTGACATAAAAAGACAAGCAGTTGTATGTTTCTTGACTATGAGGGCCACCGCTCACTGCCTGGAAGATTGATTTGGCATTTACATTCAAGCAGACATTTTTTCTTTGTCCATTTCTCAGAACCCTGTTTTTATAAAAACACTATAAATGTCAGTGTACTTTAGTGTACTATTTATGCAAACGCACTGGTGCTCCTCTTAAAATGTGAGTTTGGCATCTGCTCATTGAGTGGTGTTGTGTTCGATATATTTTTAGGTTTGGATGAAAGCATCAACTAAATATAATTGTCGAATTGTGGCTGGCTTAATAATGTTTTGGTAAATATAGATGTATGAACATAGCTTGGAACATGTCAAACACAATTCTTGACATGTGTCACAATTTATGGGTTAAAGGGTTGGGCAATCCTGGTCCTCGAGGGCCGCAGCCCTACACGTTTTAGATGTCTCCTCACATCAATACAGCTGACAGCAATTAGTGGCTCCTTGTCAAGCTTTCTGCAGAGCCTCATCATGATAATGCAGGTGTGTTTGAGCAGGGAAACATCTAAAACGTGCAGGACTGCGGCCCTAGAGGACCAGGATTGCCCACCCCTGGAACTCTATTGCATAAATAATGTACTTCTCTTTAGCTCCTCTCGGTAAAGCAATTTGCAATCTGGTTGTCATAATATAGATAAAACAGCACCAAAAGTAAGCTAATGTATTTATTTGTGTACTTGTCAGTTTTATTTATTTCTACGTGCCTAGTGCATTGGATTAAACTTAGGGTCAATTGATTCAATATTTTTTTCCTGTTAAAAAAAATCTAAAATAGTTCATTAGTTTTTAAGTTTTGTAGAGATGGGAAGATAGTTCATTGCCCAATAAAAGTCTAAACTGATATGTGGGCTTTAATATGCTAAAACCGTGTGTTTCTTTCAACAAATGTTGGTTTGAACACAATAAACAGCTCCAGTTATTTGAAAATCAACACATTTGTTAATTCCAGATCGCATCATTACAGCTCAATTATCAACTGATGACCTGAAGTAGCCACTCTCCAGCTGAAGTTACAGTGGAAATTGATTGGATTGAGTTTGTATCATGAATACTGGAGCCTTTAACAGCAATATAAACTCTACATTCACCACTAGTTCCATTTCCTGCAGTACATTTTTGTCTGCTCTATCACAACAATTTCCTCAGCCCTTAATGCAAGATGTTTATGTTCATGAACTTGAGAAGCAGCTCACACACACACTTAACTGTCTCCTCTAAGTTCGAACAACAACGCAAGCAGCTCAGTGTGATGTTGTGGCTTTTCTAAACTAGTAACAGTACTTGTAACAGTTTTGAACTGTGCCAGAAAACATTTGGTTTATAAACTCAAAGTTGAGGTGACGTAGGTAAAGTTCTTATAGAGGAACAGTCTTGTCATACCTTATAATTTTATGATTACTGATCATAGCACTTTTTGACATTTTAATTTGTCTTACGATTACAGTCAATCATCGAAACACAGAGCAATTCATAGTTGAGCATTTTGAACATTGTCCAATCAGTTTATGATGCGTGTTATGAGTCTTTAAAGGCTGTAATCACAAACTTCAACAGCTGTATTCAGAGTTTAAATGCTGCTGAAGTACTCCGCAGGTGATCATTGTTCCATTAACTTCTCAAAGCTTTCGCCTTCAACTGAGTGAAGTGGAAGCAGGTCCCTTGGGGTCATTGTCGTGATGGCTCCACTATCATCTCAGAATGGGTGGGATAAGAGCTAATCGATTGAAGCCAAAGTGATCCTGTAAACAAGGCCACGGGTTCACATAATTTTTTTTCAGCAAAAGTTGGTGATGTTTCGCTTTGTGCTGGATCCATACATCCAAATGTTTGACTCAGTCTCCATCTTTATAGTGACATTGGAAGCAGCTTGTTCTCCTCCCTATCATTTACTGCAGTATTTCTGGAAGCACAATATATTTTATTTAAAAATGATTTTCTCAACATTTTTACTTAGTAACAGATATGATTGAAAATCTAGTGGAGTACAATACCAAAAAAAACCATACTGAAGTAAAAGTAACATTAGAGAGTTAATAAAAGACTTAAAAAAGTACAAGTACACAAAAACTACTCAATTATAGTGACGTTGTCACTTCTGATTACAACTTTGAATTTCTCAAAAGTCTGTTAAGTTTAACAAGGTCTTTACAGCTGCAAGTCTCAACGCTTCTGCGCTGGTTATCCTTTTCCTCTTAATCCCAGAGGACAGAACACTTCACTTTATTGAGCTGAAAAGCAGAGAAGACTGAAACGTCTCTGGATTTTTTTTTATCACCTGGCTTAACTTGCATAGAAACTGTGTTACCAGACAATGTTTTTAGTGACAATTAATTTCTAGTGTTCCTGAAGCATGCAGTGATTTCCACTGAAGAGTCACAGTTGTATTAAACATTTGCTGCCTGAAGACCGCAGAATTATTTTATCAGCCTTAACTCTTGTATATGGACACCTTTCAGGAATCCCTCAGTCTTTCTATGTTTTTATTTTGTAGTGTAATGCTCTTTATCAGTTTTCTAGTAAGACATAAGCACTGCAGTATTTACATCTGCAGTCCTTCACCTATAGAATGATAGAATCTTATTAATTCATTTCTTGAAGTCTTTGTGGTTGGCTAATTTTTTACACGCTCATTTAAACAACAGAAATTTGCCATCTTCTGTTGTTGTGAACATCAAAACATAAATATATTGCTTTAAATGGATTTCATAGTTCACTACTGTAAACATGATTTTGAGTTTTAAGACCTGGAGCCGCATGTATGTGGACTGATCCAACCTCAGATCTCCATGAACTGAATATACTCGAGAGGAACTCACTGTTTTAGTATCTGGAACCACTGAAATTCATCGCGTTCTGCAGGAATACATGTGGGACCAGATGAAGTCACATCATATTCACAGCAAATGTACACAAGTGATAGAATGAATGTACATACGTAAATGAAAAGATGCACAAAATAAACACCAAAAGGGTAAAAAAAAAAAAAAAACAGCTTTGTTTATCAATTCCTATTATGGCTATGTTTACAAGCATGCTCCGCCATCTGGCTCACTACGTACAGAAGTAGCTGGTCGTTCAGGCCATTTTTTGAGTATTCAATGTGATAAAATCCATGCCACAGGATAAAAAGGAAGTCAGTAAAAGACAATACTGAGGCTGACATGTCCAACTACTTGTTTGGAAGTCCACTTAAAGAGATATGTTGATGCAGTGGATGCCTCTGGCAAACTTTGCCAGTAACTTCTGGTAATTCAATGTCAAATACACAACATTGTTTCTGAAATTGTCATTCTCAAATGTTTTGCCATTAATATAGTCCACTTTATAAGAATAATAGGTGAATTCAAATCTTTGCAGACAAAGCAACAATAATATGTCTTTATAGTGAAGGTGCATTTGTGTGAAAACCCTACTGAGGAAAGTTACAAAAGCACTTGCACACTTTTGTCAATCTTGACATGCAACTATCACCAGATCCCAATGTCAGGCAAGAAACACACAATTAGCAGATGGGAGGCTCCATGGTGCTTGAAATGAGCGTAAACTGAAGCTAATCTGATGAGAATAATTTCATAATGGGGCGTAATCATTAAGTCTTTCTGTAAATGATGTTACAAAGTGTTAGTTCCTCATCCACCCATCAATTACAACTTCTGTTAGGAAATTGAGATGATGAGCGCAAGACAGGGGGTAGATGGGAAAAGAGACGGAAAATGATGTGACTGACAGCCTAGGAAAAGGAAAGTACTGTAAGTCATTTATTCAGATGATTTACTCAGAGTTTTGAAAAGGAAAAAATTACATTTCTTGTTTGAAAGTGGAATTCTTTTGGGGTGAATATCAACCATAAGGTGAAAAGACATCTGTTTCACTACCAAGTATAAAGAAATTCAGTGGACTAATATAAAAAGGGAACATTTACAGGAAACAGTCAGAATTTAACAGGTCTAAAATAGGTTATGCTATTGTCTAAGACTGGGCAGCATCACACCCTCTCCAGGTAATTTTGGTAAGCATTGCAGACAGCAGCAGCCCTTGTTTCCATGCAGATTAAACCACATGATTTACGTTTACGGTGTTTGCACATTGCTCGAGAGAATTATATGTTAGTTTTGTCTGAGATAACCTACATGATAGCTTGTTTTAATTTTCTGAATGCTTTGTATCACCAATCTGTGGTGGACGATTGTACAACCATTTAGAGATGAAAAAACAGTAGTATAACCAACAAATGTCTCTGTGCCTTATAGCTGAGGAGGTAGATGATTCATCTGACTTATCACCCACAAAGAAGGCACAGAAAAAAATTTCATGGATCCTCAAAAGGTGAAGGTTCCATACTTTATGATTTAGCCACATTTCCTTTTAGATGTGTGTTTTTCAACATCAGCTTATGATGAAACAAGAGCTCCAAACAACACTGATCTTTAACCCTTATAGTTGAACTGGGTTTGACTGGGTTTGACTGGTAAATTCAACAGTAAAACGTGAGCCATTAAAGTGAGCAGCACACCTGCAGGGGAACTTCTCACAACCACAACAAAGAACATATGGCCTCTCAATTTATCTTCCATACAAATCTGCTGCAAACAAGCATCATCCACATCTCTCTTGTGCTACTTCATTCCCTCAACAACTTCACACATTTATTCTCAAAGCATCCACCATAACGTTCTCTTCTCTGCAGGTCTGAATCAATTTAAGAGGAGTCACATTTGATGGCGAGAGAGAGATCAACAGCTGCACACACTCATTAGGCCTCCTGAAATCGTTCCGCGCCATCCGGTGCCATCGATGGCGGGTAGAGCGACATCAGAAGTGGGTGGATAACACAGACCATGTGCAGATTACAACTCAGACCTGTGACCAGGCCCTTCTGTGTGGAAGGCATAAGCTGGATTTAATGCTGCACCCGCTTGCCACCGGAAGTATCTAATGCCTAGGTGATAGGATCTTAGGCAAGGGCTTTATGACTGTGTGCAGAAAAACAACGCAGATGTGCGTGCTCAGTTTCTGAAACCACAAAATGGGCCAATAGTATGCATTAAACTCGATGGCCCAAGAGCCAGAGAAGCAGCGACAGCCATGGAAACATATGCATTATACAGCTGAGGAGATTCTCTGCACGAGCCTCCACCGGAGAACAAGACTAAAAATGTCTTCAACTTATCGATCCGGGCAACGTGGTCAACATAAGCACACACGTGAGCTTTTCCTGTTTAAACTATGAGTAAACAAGAGATGAGCTTTTTTTTTTTTTCCCCACTTTACCTTGTCAGCGTCAGCCTTGTTGAGCACCACCGGCATGTTTTCCAGCATTCTGTCGTTATCTGGCGCCAGCTGAGGGGATGTGCCATTTCCCACGCCAAGGTCCCTGCAAGTCACATACAATTTTCTGTCAAGTGTGTGAACCTGCACCTGGTGCAAGATTCGTTTTCACTTAAGCCCCAGTAAAACCACCACACACACATGCACACGCATATACGCTCATGCAACGACACACACAGAGTTAACCAGCTTAATTTATTTTTTTTCTCCTCTAAATACATAAAACATAGGCTTGTAGATCATCCAAAACACTGTTAAATCAGGAAACCCTCCATGATGTCTTCAGGCTCTGCACACCCACACAGGGATTTCTCTGTTCAGGATAGAGTCGGAGCAGAGAGATGTGTTTGGTTCAGTGCTGCAGTGGGACTATGAGTACTTGACTGCGAGGTTGGTGAATTCTCACCACAGGAAACTTTAAGCTGAGAAGAGCCGGGGGTGAAAAACTGTAAACACTGGATCATTTGCATAATGATAATTGATTAAATTTACTCTCAATTGACTTTTGTGTCTTCGTTTGTCAGATATGTTCATAACTGTTAAAGGGTTAAAGGTTTATTTTCACCTTAAAAGCCTGAATTTGACCATTTGTGTGGAAAATGAACTAATTCAAGTGTCATCATAAACTCGTATTCAGCCTAATGTCATGCCTTTCAACTATGGTAAAGGACTGATTTTACAAGTAAACTGAAACCAAGCTGTAACAAAACTCAAGCAAAAGACAGCATCCTGATGAAATCAGGTTTGTATATTTGAGTCAAACAACAGTTTGCAAACATTGTAAGTCTGATTTTTCATTGTGGATAGCAGAGATTGTTCTTGTGCAGGTCCAATTTGTACAATCTGTACAATTGTGGACACTTGCATGGTGACTGATCCAAAACCTTCCAGCAGCCTGTGAGACAAAATTCAGTGCATGAAACACTTTGAATCTGCTTTCATTTGCAGTCAATCCTGAACAAATCTACAACATCTATATATATATATTTTTTTTCCCCTCAAAGTAGAGACATTCATTTCAAATCTTGTAGAGCTTTTTTATTTGCTGGCCAGGGTCAGAGACATCTACAGCTTTTTCTCTAAAAGCTTTATAGAGCACTTTTTATCCAAACCTGAAATGCCTCCAAAGACAACTGGAGAGCATGTTGCTATTGACTGGTTCGAAGCATCATTCTTAACCCTTGGTATGCCTATCATTACATTCAGGCTATCAGGATTTATTTAAATGTATGTGTACTTGTCAAAAGTGTAGAATGAATGAATGTTTTTGCACCTTTTTCCCAAAGAGAGTTTCAAATTCCAATATTACGGCATTTTGACTGTGCAGTCAGAGTGACATTGTTTGTGTACATTGCTAGGGTAGGGCAGCAGAAACTATAGACACAAAGCATGTGTGGGAATGAGAGGGAGCCAGGCGAAAAGGTGAAGATGCAATACAGGCAGTGGAGGATGGATAAGTTGAAGTAGTAGGGGACAATTATCCAAAGCAATGAACGGTGCACAGAAGAGGTGAAGAAGACAGTGCAAGCAAGGCGGAGTCAGAGGAGACGAGAGTTGAGTCTTATGTTGTGATAGAAGAATAACAACAGGTCTGAAAGGGAAGTTTTAATCAGATCTGACATGCTGTTTGGTTTGTGGCACTGTCTTGTTGGCATATTGGAGAAGGAGATAAGATGGTAGAGCAGATGATGGTGACTTCTGAAAGGAGAAGCTGAAAGATGAAGGTGAGTTTTTGAATGTACGTGTTGCCGAAGCCTGACACAGCTTTCAATATGAAACTCTATTTGCTTTTGGGTAGTGTTGTATCTTCTAAGAACCACAAAAGGTCTAAATCTATACTGAAATGGGCATGTCAAACTCTGTCAACGATGACACAATAGTGAGGGGATTGGAGAGGTACACTTAATGCATTAATTTCAATTATCCAAACAAAAGTAAGATGTCTACTGTATGTGTCATTGAAATGTGTTTATTTCATAGAAATCTCTTCCAAGAGGGTCAAGTGTCTTTTTAAAAAAATCAATATCCTTGGGGTGAACCGACTTATTCCACATGACTGGATGAAGCCCGATGAGACTGACAGTGAGGAGGAGGAAGAGGTCCCTCAGCTACTATTGTGTCAAACCACGCGAGACATGAATGAAGGCAGTAAACTCATTTCCGTGACAATTGAAGTTTACATTCTTCCAATCAAAAAACGCCCATGTACATTTTCTTCTTCCCACCGTCTTTCACACAACCCCCACCACACATGGGCACGTGCCAAGCTAAACCGTCACAGGCTTCCTTTCACTCTGTGTCTCTTTGTTGCGAGAGAATGTATTTGTCCCAGCATGTCAGAGGTGCAGCGGTTCAAACATGCAGAAGCAATAAAAAAGATTTGCATGTGTCGTTTGTCATTAGCGCTGATGTATTTGGAATCATCAGCCTCACGCTGAAATGCGAATTAGAACTGCCTCTAATCTGAAAACAAGTAACTTTAGGTATAAAATGACTTTCTATTCTGAGCAAATGTTCATCAAGGCATAATCTAAGAGATGTTATTGAAATGAAATATTGCCAAGAGAGTACACACGCTATTGATTATCTCTTCAGCTGCTCTTTGACTTGAAACAAATGTTCCTTGCAAAGAAAAAAAATATATTCAGCTAGCCATTTCTTGAGGGTACAAAATAAATGCAGCATGATTTATGTTTCCTGTATTTAGAGCTACATCATGAAAGCAAAGGTGGCCCCATTAGGGGGGACTATCTTATTTTTTTAAGTATGTGTTTTCCTTGAAAGCAATGAATCATCAAGGGGCATTAATGAAAGAGAAGAAGATGTGCTGGTCAAGAATGAGATTCAAGGAGACTGTAGCCTCAGTTTGATTTTAATTGGATGTGGGAGTACAATGGCAGAAAACTGAGACGCCAATAGTGGCAATGCACTGTGCAGAGCGTTTAGTGGAGGATGGAAGATGGGCTCCGACTGAGGAGCCTCGTGAGCAGCTGGTCCAGAATGAACCTTTTAACAAAGTACGAATGCAACAGTTCTGCCTTGCTCATTAAGCATTACAAAAGGGGGACAAGTTAAACACACACTGCCGCTGCCAATTTCACACTTCTCAAATTCTTTCTTGCAGAAACGCTGCTGTGCCTGACCTCTACACCCAAAAAAAGACTGCGAGTAAAGTTTGGCTCTTTCACGAAACTGATGAGGAATAAAATGACAACTTTGGTACATGCCGCCCAGAGCAGATGAGCAATTACAACTGCACAATAAGCACACAAAAAAATATCTGTGACAATTTTTTTTTTCTGCAGTATACATTAACAATTACAGTCTTGGGAGTAAATTACAGTTTTAGGAGTAGAAGAAAAAATGGATGTACTTCAATATCACAGTATTGCACTGCATTGGTTCCTTACATTGTCAGATTAATTTATGATAAAACTTTTAACAATTTAGTGAAGAAAGGACTTAAGGGAGGCCACAACACTGCCACCTCACAACTCGTGAGGCAATATATTTTTCTGTGCAACTGGTTTCACTTAATTGTGCAAATATGTAGAATTATTACAGATGCTTAGCTTATATTGTCAGTTTTTGAAGATTTATAAATAATTTCGAAGTGTTTTGTTATATTTTTACTTGTACAACATTGCAATACATCATTAGCAGCAGATTCTCGCCAATACAACTTTCATTATTCTCATCTGGAAAAAGTAATTATTATTTATTTGATGATTAAAGTGATTTTGCCACTGCAAAGAAGCTGCTGGCAAAATACATCAGCGTCTTACTGTTATGTATTTAAGTGATTCCATTAATGAGTTGAAAGGTAGCCCATTGTTCTGTAATTACTCAGGAACTGTGCCTGAATACAGATAAAACAGGAATTATCAAAAGGTGCTGAATGTGCCCGAGTCCTTACGACTCATCAAGTAAATACAAATACAATATTTCAATGTGAATAAAAGTAAGAAAACTACAAAAAGTGGAATAAAGACATTCCCAATCATATGTGGATGAAGAGGGGAAATGTGTTTTAGTGGCAATTTAGAATTGCCTTTTTTTGTCAACTTAGTAATGCCTTTTCAGAACTATATTTAATGTAGACATAATACATGATCAAATAAGCTGTCTAACCAGAAAATGTAACCAGTCCAGTGCATTCCAGTGATAATTTTGCTCTTCAAAAAAGCTGATATTTAGACCAAAGGAGATAAATAAATGTTAGCACACTAAAGTCAGAATAAAAGTTTGCATCGTTTAACTTTAATTTATTTTAATGAAACGCAGGCTCAATGATACTACATTGCAGAAAAAAGATTAATTTGCTGGAAAGAATTACTAAACATATGCAGCCTGAACTACTGTGCATGCATAATATTTTGTGCAAAATTATAAATTTTGTTGCCCTAATATTATGAATGCTAATTAGAGTCACAATAAGAAATACTGACTAAAGGATTGACTAAATATGGTAGAATGTTGTTCATAAAACATGTTGACACTTCCCTCTTCATGTCTGGCACGAATTTAGTCGACACATGTCATTAAACGAGATTCCCTTAAAGCAGGGCTATCAAACGTGAGGCCTGAAAGCTGAAACTGGCCCACAGAAATCACAATCCAGCCAACAGAATTACTTTGCAACTTCTAAAATTACAAAGACAGCATGATTAGAAAAATAACAAAAACAGATATACTGTAAATAATTTATAATTGAATATATATTCAATGGACGTTGGAGCAGCAAAGAAGCATTAATATCAAAGCAATGCTGAAATCTGTACCACTGTTAAGGATTACATAAAAAAAACTAAAACAAAACAAACGACAACAAAAAAATGAACCGTGCAGCTTTTAGTGAACACACCAGTTCAATTCAGAAAATGTTTTCCAATATAGGAATATAATGACTGAAAACTGAAAGTTGATGAATTGGCTCGATCGCCAAAAAAGAAACAAGTTTCCTGAAAAAAAGTGTCAAGAAGTTTATTTGAACCTAGGTAAAGCAGCTGGTTAAGTAATTGAATAATAGCATCTGAAATGGTCATTATTAGTCTGGAGAGCAATGTCATTATAAGAACGGTTTGCTGGAGACCAGCATGGAGACAGTAATTACTTGGCGCTGTACACTGAGTCATATTAGTTGAATTAGAGCCTGTCTGTAACAGCTAATGAAACAGATGTGTCAGGTGGTTCTGAGACTGTGGGGAGGGAGAGTGAAAATGCATGCATTCAATCACAGGACCAGGTGCAAGTCCTTGTTTCAAGCCAATAACTGCTGTCTTTGAAGGGTCCTCAACTTCTAATTCTAGACAGACTTTGCCTACATGCCTGTGGGGAGAAATGAGGACAAAAAAGTTTTAACTACAGGGATCGATATAGTAGTATCAGGTCTGAAATTACCCAGCCACTTGAATCTCGGTGTCCCTTTTCCCAGCATTCCTCTGGCCTTCTCCATTGATCTCCCGTTTGCTGTTTTTGATGAGGCGTAACACCGGTTCGATCTCCTTCAGCAGCTCGTTGTTCTCCTCCAGCCCGTTGCACAGGAGGGCTCCGCGGCCCCCGTCCCTGAGGAGCAGGGGGTCTTGGCCCTGCACGCCGCCTCTCTGCATGAGGGACTGAGTAATGGACGGGGAGGACAGGTTCTCAATGGCCCTGAGCTGGGGCTCTTTGTTGATCTGCTGCTGCTGCCCGGGGCTCAGCGCGCTGAGAGGGGACCACTGGTCATAAGACTTTGAAGGTGGGAACGTGGGGCGCGTGATCCTCACGGTGCGCTGACGACCGTCTCCCGACAGAGTGGTCTCCAGGTGGGTGGTGAAACCCTCGGGGCCGCGGAGGATCAGCACGGCGTGGCTCTCCGGCAGCACGTTTTTCAGCATTTCCAGAGCCCGCTCATAGGACAGGTCCACCAGGGGCTTATTGTTCACGGCCAGCACAATGTCGCCCACCTGCACCAGGCCACATTCCTCCGCCGCACCGCCTCGGATCAGATCTGACACGATGACGGGTGGCTTGGACACCCTCTGCTTCACCAAAAAACCCAGACCACCAACCTTCCTCTTGAAGATCCGCACAGAGATGATGTTGGGCTGCAGCTGGCACACTGTAGGCTCTGATTCCTGCATGGTGCCTGTGTGTGGTGGCGGCGTGTGCTTGTGCGCAGGTACGTGTGTGTGTCCCCAGGGAAGTTTCTGAAAAGCAACAGAAGCAGAAAGAGGAGGAGAAATAAAAGTTCTATTAGTTTTGGAGGAAATTACCTTGACTGCATGATTTGTTTACAGTGCACTGATTTAACATCAATCAAAGAGGCTGCATGGGACATTACAGCTCGGTGTTTTCAGAAGTTAATATTACACACATCATTAACTCTTTTTTTTTAGCTATATATGCACATTATTGTCTTGAACATATGAAACCTATTATCCCACTGATTAGTGAACCTCACCAATCAATCACTAGCTGTGGCATCAGACTCTGTGTTTTAAAGGCAAAAACTACAAACTGGAAGCTCAACCTATTAAATGCAGCGCACCGTAGAAAGTGTTCTCAACATACTTAGTAGTTATGTTATTATATTGTGAAACCCTCAAGATTGATGGATACAAAAAAAAAACATTTGTAGATGGCTGAAAAAAATGTTTTTATTTAAAAAAAAAAAGTGAGTACATCTCATACAATTATCACACATTGGAATTCACAAGATTAATATGTGTCTGGACATTAGGGAGAGAAAATGGACTGAATCGTATCGAGAACTCTGCTATTAAAACCCTGCTAGTCCTCTTTTTCATTTGAAGTGTGTGGTGTCATTATGAAAAAATGTTGGCAGCTCTCGAAGGGAAAAAAAAAAAGTGGATGCTTTGGAGTTGGCAAGAGATTAAAAATAATCTGCAAATTATATGTGGATTTCAAACAGCTATTGGTCTGACAGACTGTTGTGGCAATTTTAATCCAGAAGCAGAGTGCGTGATAATAAAAAATTTCAGTGTAAAAACTTGTGTCACAAGTGCTGCAGCTGCTGTTGAAATTGTTCTAAAGTGTGTGCGTCTGCAATTAAAAAGGAAATCGCTTATTTTTGATCTGCGCGGAAGGTCTTTAGTCCAAAACATATATATGTATATATATATATGTAATTACATGGATCATTAGCAAAATATAACATATACTGTGAGTATACATCCAGATTTACAACTTCGAGTCATGGGCGGCTGCAGAACATCTGACTGTGCCATTCCATTACAAAGTGAACTAAAAGAGATTCAATTCTAACACACACACTCACATTCACGCACACATACAGGAAATTTATAATCACTAGTTATCTCAAAAGGCATTTTTTTTAACTATTGGGAGGACACTGAAAAAAAGGATGCGTCTACCTGGACAACATGCAATCCTCATGAAGTTACCCCCACTATGACTCCAACCAAGATTTTTCTTATCGTGCGGAGGAGGCAGAACCACTACACAGCCTCACAGTCCTTGCATACAGCACTGTTTAAAGGTTTATGTTGATTTGACATATTTACAGTTTATTGCCTGTAAAATACAGAGTGAATGAATAGGAATACAATGCAATGTTTGATGGTTAAATGTGCACATTTAATTGATTAACCATAAAAGCATTATTTTTCACATGAGTGCACCTTAAACTGCTCCAATATATGAACATTGCAGACTGATGACTTGGAGATGTTAGCGTAGTAACATAGCCTGATAGTATTTCTGATAAGACTCGACATATCACAACACAACATGCCACAGGGTTTAGAAGGAGTATTAAGATCGTGGTTACAAATCCTTTTCCTTTGTAGCCAAGGTAGCAATGCATAACACACTTTGAACAGGTAATTTTCAACTTTGTAATGGTATATTTAGGAAGAACACCTGCGATGCCATAATGTTTTTGTACCCATAAGTCATGCTACTGTGAAGTAACTCACATGGTTCTTTGAGCAGAGTGAATACTTTCCTTTAGTTTTTTTTTCTTCTGATGGTGTATGATAGTTTTCATCCCCAAGGGAAATACAAAGTTTTATGTTCGAACACTTTCCAGTCAGCTCAAGTGTTCATAAACTGTCTGGCTGAGAGACGTCAGTTCTGGAAATCACAGACTCACTGACATTCTGTTCAGACATAAAAGAGTCTGTAGCACTGAAGGTTTTCGAAGAGCAGACAATGTGTGTTCCCTTTTTTTCTTTTACTGCTCGGTGCAGCCACATAAAATGCCTTCGCCGTTTGAGTGTCTGAATGTTTCGTTTTATTACACAGACAAATGATGTGTTCACGTGTTTTTGCATAATCACAATAATAAACGGACAGTTCTGACTTCACACAATCTCTGAATGCGATGCACTATTTTTTTATTGACTCTGCACTCGAAATTAACTTTGCAACAAGACAGAATATACAATGACCCTTCACTGGCCTCATTTCCCATACAGCAACTTTCCTTAATGCAAAGCCAGGACGAGCGCATAAGCTTTTCTTTAAAATCATTACATCTGGCAACGTGGGTGGCGTCGCCTGACACGTACAGTACAGTAAAGCAATCTATGACACACACACACACACACACACACACACACACACACACACACACACACACACACACACACACACACACACACACACACACACACACACACACACACACACACGAGGTGAGCGAGAGAGAGATGGGGGGGTGCTCCATGCGTCTGCAGCCACGCCGCGCGTCGCGGGAGTAAATTCAGCACCAAGGTCAGCGCTCCGCCTTCACCGACAACGGTGTGTGAGAACTGCCCGACTTCACACAACAGTTTTTAGCCCAACTCATCCGCAGCAACACATACGGAGTATGCATGCTTTATCTACAGCCACAAATCCGAGGAAATGCACTTGATTGCGTACTTATATAACTACAACCAACTTCACCAAAGCTCAATTGATGCTCGTCTCTTGATCGTCTGTATGTTTATGTAATTGTATGCGGTTGCGGGGTTACAATTTGAGCAACCCGTCCCCGTATTTGCAGATCCTTCCTACATCAGCGATATATCTCATTCAAGATGTCAAGCCTTTGGTTCATTTTCTGATGAGAAAGTGTCACCCGTTCATGAATATTGGCTCAGCTGTCCTGGGGCACAGGAATAACTTAAAAAGCAGGATCCTTTAATCTTCACTCTTTGTAGCTGCACCCCACCAAGATAAGGAATTGCCAATAATGAAGATGGAAATTGATGTAAATGTGCGACGAATATGAGGATCCAGATTTTTTTTTTTTTTTTTTTTTTGAGTGGGGAAGCTGAGTCCGGTCGGATGGAAATGTTATTTATATCAATCTAATCGTTCTATATATGAACTATCACTTTGTTTATTATTTAGACTGGAACATATGTCTGATAGTTAAACTCGACAAATAAATGTAAGTGTTCAGTTACATCGCAAACAGTCCAAAGTCACTCTTGTGATTTTTCTTGAGGTGAAGTTTGATTCTTTGAGAGGAAGTTCATGATCAGATAATGTACTTTACACAATTCAAAATAACATTATTAGACCAATATGTAAATAACACAGGCTACTGTGGTGAAACAGAGGCCAAAGGTGGGCTTCCATTAAATGTTTTTGCGGTCAGTCTTACAAGAGAAACACTCACACTGTTGTTTATGTGTGCTCACATGTTGCATATAACACCGCAATCAAAACGCTTTGAATATACAGGCACTTGTGTGAATGAATCCACTGGTTATCGCATCGCTAAGAGACAAACGGTGTAAATAAATGAATAAATGAATATGAGTCGATTGGATCTTCACTTAACCCAATAAATGATTATGGTTTGTCGTCTTGTTGATATGGCTGCCTCCGTATTTATCAACAACATAAACAAATGCATAGTCTCACATGTGCAATTTCATTGCAGTAGCATCAACAACTAAGATTATCCACGTCTCTCTCTCTCTCTCTCTCTCTCTCTCTCTCTCTCTCTCTCTCTCTCTCTCTCTCTCTGTCTCTCTCTCTATATGTGGTTATGAGACAGCAGAAAATAATAACAGGAACGTGCAGACCATTCCAACGGCACATCTGCGTGTTGCTTTCAAGAGAAAAGCAACTATGAATATTTTGTTTTATTTTTACATTAATAACAGGACAGAAAACGTGATGAGGTCCGTTACTTGTCTTGAATGTAAAATAAAAAATCCCAAGACAAGTAATTAGTACTATCAGTATTACGAACTGATCTCCCCACCAGCTTTAATGCAATCGATAAAAACGCACAAGATGTTC